>NC_136476.1:17584596-18209596 GCF_902686455.1 Sciurus vulgaris | reverse complement strand
TTGTAAGGTCAGCACAGAGCAGCATGCACAGTACTGCTGCATGTGGTTATGTTGAAGAGAAACTGAGCTTCAACCATAAGACCTATCAAAAGAACAGCTAGACTGGCTTGGATTTTGATCATAAAGGTCTTCTTGTTGCATGGGAATTAACTGTTTTTTTGACAAACGTACATTAGAAGCGATTAGTACCTTTAAGGAGAGATATGAAAGCCAAAAGTGGGGAAACATTCAATAAAATTCAAATTAATTTGTTATTTTAATATGCAATCACCTTCCCATTAGAACTAGGGTTCACATACTTTATTATAGCACACATGGAAGTAAGAATATACTGTCAGCTAAGTTGCATGAACAAACATCCCCTGAAAAACTCCTACAGACTAGGAAAAATGAAACTGCTGCCCTCTTTATCTGTCAACAGATTTCAAGAAGCACCTGGCACTTCTGTATGTTTATATGAATTTACTCTATAAGACTTGGCCAAACCTCCCGAAGAGAATGGAATAGGAATATAAGCTTTCCAAATCTAAGAAAAGAAAGAAATATTACGATTTTATGTCCTAAGGCACATTGCTATCCATAAAAGTCAATGGCATCTCTCTTCACATTTATTTACCTACTAATGCCAGCCAGTAAGTCTCCAAAGCCTGTAATCCTGAGGCCAGTGGGAGAAAAACAGCTCTTATGGGGAAAAAAACTTGGATAAATTCAGAGTTATTATCTTAAATAATGCTTTTGCAGATTTCTACCTCAGTAATTCTGGCTGTCAATGTTTAAAAGTACCTTCCAGTCACTATTCAAAACCCTTCACACAAGGACACACACTTCTGACCTATTCTTTATTATGAGAAAAACTAATGCACTCTGTGGGCATTTCTTAAAGCACTTTAAAAGCAAGTCATTAGTAAGAATACAAACAGAAACATGCAACACAATAATTACAAAAATATGGGCACTCTAAATGTGAGTGCCAATCTTTAAAAAATATCCCTCAAATTGTTATATATTTTTAACTCTAAAGGGTTACTCTTTTTTATTTTTATATTTTGGTTATCAGATTGCACTGTCTTTAGGTTCATTACAGTTCAATACAGTAAGATTTACCCTAGGGTTTTCATTTTTTCCTTCTCTCTCAGTCAGATTCTGAAAAACAGTTCTTTCATTAACTAGCTCTCTGGGGGATATATCCTTCCTTCACTGGCTTGCATGGGAGGGTTGATTTTCTAATTTTATAGCAGAAACAGGGAATCTGTGGATGGGATGTGCTCAGTGAGTTCATCTGGACTGGATCCACCTGACTGTAGGACTCCTTCAACTGTGCGTGCCATATGGGTGTCAATTTATTGTTATCACCTGGTGACATAATGGGAAACCAAGTGGAAAGGGTATTAATGCCACATGAAACACCATGACAATTCCCCCAAAATTCTGGAACCAAACATCCCTTCCTCAAGAGCAAGGTCTGCTTTCCCTCCATTATCTTCAGGGGGTCTCTCCCTTTCCCTGAGTAACCATGAGGGATTCCAGGACACAGAAAGAAGCCTGAGAATGGAAAACAAATCAATCCCATGACAGGGGGAAAAAAAAAAAAAAAGGCCCAACGACCTCCATCTTTTGTCACCTCTCACTTTAGCAGAAGATGTGATGTGATAGCCAAAAGTCAAAAGCACAGGTGGGGAGAGATTACTAAGCATGGAGGACAGACCCTGAGGTGATTCCAGGGACCCCACCTCCTCCTGTTCATGCTTTTCTGTAATTTCCTCCTTGTGAACGTGACCTGTGATGTGCTTCTAACCAGCAGAATAGAGCAAAGATGTTAGGATGTCATTCCCATAAGTATTGTTATCAGCTTGTGGCTTACTAGGCTGGAGTGTGAGGGTCTCCTTCCTGGCTCAGTGAAGTAAGCAACCATGCTGAGAAGACCATATGGCAGAACTGCAGGTGGACCCCAGTCTACACCTAGAAAACCACTGAATCCTCAGTTACAGTCAGGAGGAAATAAATTCTACCAACAATTAGAATAAGCATGGAAGCAGAATTTTCCCAGTCAAGCGGGCAGATTAGAATGCAGCCCAATGGACATCTTGATTGCAATTTTTTGAAACTCTTGACCCATGCTAAGATGTCTGTCCCATGGAAACCATGAGGCAAGAAATGTGTGTTGTTTTCAACTGCCAACTTTGTGGTAATCTCTTGTGCAGAAATAGAAAGCTAGTATGAGAGAAGAAATGAGGGTCCTTCTCTTTCCTTCCTTAAAGTAAGTCAGAGTCAGCCTAATTCCGGCTGAAGAATTCTTTGTTGACCCCCTCGTCTGCAAATGATCACAGGAAGAAACATTCAAAGAGTGAAAGACAGAGCCAGCAGAGCACTGTGGCAACCATTCCAAAGGATGTCTATTAGCTTCTTAGATATTCCGAGATCTATGATGGAAAGCTTATTAACCGGAGGAACTTCTTAAGCAGATAATGAAAAATAATGGGCATAGTGACATGTTAGAAAATCTTATTATACTATAAAGGAAACTTCTAAGTAGCTTTACTTAAAATTACTGGAAATTCAAAACAGTGAGAGATGATCAATTTGTCTTCGTCTGCCTATAGCCAACATTTTTTGCAAATAAGTTTCCTTATAAGTGAGATCATATAATAGTTCTTGAATGAAAGTAAATAAAGAAGAAAAAATGCCTCATGTGACCTTCCACTTTGGAAGTCTTTTTATAGGGCTGGGATATGTTGTGTGTTAATCTATTCCTATGTTAATTCTTAATTACATTTCTTTCAGCAACTTCTTCATAGCTTTTTAAAATAGGATGACAACTTCAAAAATTAGCCATATAAATTTGCTTATATAAAACTACATAAAAGGTAACTTTAAAACATGTGACCTCTATAATAAAGGAATTTAAGGTCTGAATTGAATCCAATTATAACTTTTAAACATATTCAATGTATGTTCAAGATCTCATCAACCCTCTCCTTCACAAATCTAATGCCAATATGAGAAATGTGATTAATGGCAAGATTTATTTAACATTTGGGACATTTAGTTCTTCATTGATTTTTTAACTTCCTATGATGATTAGATAGCAAATCTTAATGTTACCCTGATATATACTACAGATTTAAATAGATTCTCAGGTTCTTTCTAATGCTAATAGATTAAGCTTAATTTTTGAACAATATTCATAAATCATCTGTAGGCATTAAAAGTTTACATGAAGTAAAAACAGACCTGATGTTATCTATATAATGATGACAACAATTGTATAAAATGGAATCAGAATCCATATTTTGTGTTATTGCAGATGTTGATGTTCCATAACTTCCCAGGGAAGTTGGCAAGCATGGCAAAAGTCTAAAAACTGATGGTCTAGATTGAGAGTCCTGAAACATCTGTGTTTATGTCAAATCAAAGGTCTACAGCCTAGGAGTTCCATCAGGTTAGGGGGTTGTGACCATCAATCATGCAACATATATTCATTTAGCACTACTATGCACTGGCAGTGTTCCAGTGTTGAAGTTGCCCCAGTATGTGAAACTGACAGGTCCCAACTGGAGGACAGATAACTAACCAGGAAGCAAAGAACGGAAAAAGGTAATTTCAGAAGTAGAGAGTTAGGCCAATTCAAATGAATCCTAGCCAGACAGTATTCTGGCACTTGAAATACATCTGTGAGCAAAGCAGATATAGATTCCCCTCCTCATGGAGACTGCTTTCTACCAGGGGACAGAGACAATGATAGAAGTCATACTAAGCAGGTGATTTATATCCTGTGTTAAAAGGTGGCATGTGCTATATTAAAATAAATAAGTACATAAGCAGGGTAAAGGTGACTGGAAGAGTGTAAAGGGAGGGGCAGGGGTGACAGTTTTAAATGGAGCAGTCAGGAGAAGCATCTGAACAGACTGGAGGGAGGAATGTGCCTGAAGGAGGTACCGTAGGATATGAGACAGAGGGCTGGAGGGAGCTACAGGGGAATGCACCAGATGGAATGGCCAGGCAAGTCTGTTCTGAGGTGATATTTTAGACGAGACTGCCATGTCATGGAGTGTCATGGAGGAGTCAAACACAGAAAGATCTGGGGGCAGAGCATGCCCAGAAGAGGGAAGTACAAATGCCAAGGCCCTATTGTAGGACTAAGTTTGTCACGGCAGACCAGAAAGAAAGCTAGACTGACCAGCCATGGTGATCAGGAAATGGTGCCTGCAATGTGGGTGGGGGCTAGGTCCCACAGAATGAAGTCTAGATGGTCAACCTGGACCCTCCGTTGCTCTCTGACTCTCTCTGATGCTATTATCCTCTACCTATCAATGGATCCTACTCACAGTTTCAAACACATTCTAGTAACTACTATCTTTAACAAACCATCTCTCCCTCCTGGTTATTATTCAATTTCTTCCTTCCTTCTCAGGTAAGTTTCTCCAAGGAAGAGAATAGGCATGCTGCTCCCAGGTCCTGTCCCTTCAAGAACTGGGTTCTTCAGTTTACTCTAATTAAATCTCTCCTTGATACTTTTCTAGAAAGTCATGAATGATCTCCACAGGCCCAAGTACAGGGGGCCCTTGCCCTTGACTCTTCTGGCTTCCTGCTGTATTAGCATAGGTGGCCACACTGGCATTCCCAAAAGGCTCTCCTCCCTCCCTGACACCACAGCTACCCCTGCTTTCCCTCGCCATCTCTGGCCTCTCCTCAGCATCTCTTCTTGGGAATAACCCATGAATAAATATAGGTGATCATGTGAAAAAATACTCAAGGGCTTTGGTTAATGGAAGGCTCAAACAACCTTGCTGACCTTGATCCAGGACAACTCACCTAGGCTGTGGGGGACACTCCAGTGGAGAAGATGGAACTGCAGAGCAAGTGAGGCCTGCCTGAGCTTGCACTTTCTAATGGTATGACCTTGGACACACCCTGTCTCCAGGACTATATTCTCACCTATAAAATAAAGATTTAACCTTACACAGTTGATATAAGAATTAAATAATTCATTCTTTTAGAGGTCTCCAGTGAATGCCCAGTACTTAGTAGATGCTATTCTGTTGCCTCTTGTCCATCAGAGGCTCAGAAAAAGCACTAATTATTGAATAACACAAGGAAGAAGAATAACATTACAAGGGGAGGGAGAGAACAACTTTCATTAAACTGTTGTGGGTGGAACCATTGTTAATGACCCACAGTCAAATTAACATTCTTTGTCTTGTAAACCTTATCTAAAATTCTTTAGTGTGAAAAGAGATTTCAAATATATCGAACTTCTTAAAATATCTAATTGTAAGCTGAAAATAAATAGTAATCATTTCTTAACACCGCAACCTTGCCCCACAAATGCATTTTATGTACTTTTCCTTTATCAGGAGAGACACAGGGTTGTGGGGGTATAGTGTAGCTCTCCAGCCTGAATTTTAATCCTGCCTCTCCTACTTGGCAGCTATGAAACTGCAGAGGACCTATAACCTGTGCCCCAGGCTCCTTTGCTGTGATAGGGACTAGGTCTAATACCTACTTTGTGGGATTGTTTTGAAAATTAAATGAGTTAACACAGATGAAATATTTAGAACAGTACCTGGCACAAAATAAATTTGAAGATGTTAACAATGATGACCCCTGCTGTCATCATTAGCTCCCACTAGCATTGGGACTCACTCTTCAATCCTATTCAGTAATTTGAAAGCAAATATTTGAATTACTTGTCCATACTTGCCATTTTCCTGGATACGTGTGATAGGAAATAGATGTGCTTGGATATTTTTCATTTGCTTCTCTGGATTTCCTACTGTCCCTCTATTCTGTGTTCCAGAAGCCTGACCTTCCATATCAGTGGGCTTCTGGGTTCAACCCAGAACCCCACTGGCAGGAGAGTGGAAACAGGAAGAACAGTAAGTTCTAGAATCTGTTCTTCCAGCTCCCTCCCTGCCATAGTTGGTCAAATTCTTCCAAAGGCCACTGTAGCTGCCATGCCCTCTTAATGCTATAGCTCTTCTCTCCGGGGTTTGCTTAATCTTCCCTCTCCTGGCTTCTCCGGACTAGAAGGGATAAGGTCTCATCACTGTGGCAAACCCCAGGATGCCTCACTATCTCTTGCTGTTTTACTTCCTCTATGCATCTAGTTTTTAGATAGACCCTTCATTAAACCCTTCTAAATTACTGATTGTTTCCTGCTGGAACCCAGACTGACACATAGGTCAAGGTTAGTGACATGTGGCCATTGACAACATTATGGGAAGGTGGCACCTTGAATACTTTATACAAGTGAAAAACATCAGTTGAGCCAGAAACTTGGACTCTCTCCCTAAACACACCACTTCAAATTCTTCTGTCACTAGAGCTGGGTAAGTCACATGGAGGACAAGGTGAGGACGTCAGCATTCACTGTCCTCACTGACCTTCTCAGGCAAATGTTTTTTGCAGGACAAGGGGACTTGCTGGTATTCAACCTCTCAAATGATCAAAGTATCCTCTCCAACCACATTCAATCCACTGAGGCATTTGCTATCACGCCCTTAAGAACAAGTTCAAATATAAGTTTCTCTATGGCTAGCTCACCTTTTCCAAGCTGGCCTGGAATTGCAGTTAAAAGATACACCTTGTTAGTAATCATGCTCCCAGTAATATTGCAGGGCTGCAGCTCTTAATACAACCAAAGCTTAATTTTAAGTGATACTAGCAACAACTCTTGGCTTAACAATATAAATTAATCATTAATTGCATCTTTAGATCATAATCTATATGAGACAATTATTTAATAAATGTTTGTGAGCTGCTTTAGTGACAAACGATCAGCCTATGTAAATAAAATAGACAAAGCATATTTCAATACCATGGCACAACAGAGCCAGGCTAAGAAGCAGTTCCAATAAATTTTAAATGCAGAAACACTGTGTTTACCTCATAATGTTGCTTTCTGCCAATTTAATGGAGATAACAAACATATAAGAGCAAAAGGGCTGTAGCACAAAAGTTTCAAAACTGTTGATATTTTTTTAAAAATCACAACTATGAACAATCAATGAATTTAGATACTAATAAAAGATGAGTAATGTCTAAACATTGGGTGGGATAGGAAATATTCAACATAGGAAAAAGAGACAGGGCATATGAGTTAAGAGAAAGGAAGAAAAATCAGGAGAATCAAGCCAACTTCCTCGTTCAATTGTGGCACATAATTCATGAATCATGGCACTGCCTTTAATACCTTTGTGCAGAATTCACAACTGGGCAGCATTAGCAACTATCAAAAATGGTGCTGTTTCTTCCAAAACACAACACAACTGATGAGCTGTAATTTTATTTACTCAAGAGATATGTTGCTGAATTGCTGTATACAAATCAGATTTTGTACAGCAGTCATATTTCAAATGTGCTAGGGGATCTGGGTTTATGGATAAAATACCATAGTGAATACTTTCTAATGTGACTAATGAAGCCCTTGCCCCAGCCCTCTCTTTCTTTATGTGTATGAGATTAAACAGCTGGTTTGTGTGTGGGCATACCTATGTGTGCATGCAGTATGTGTGTGCTTAAATTATTTACAGCCTCATTCAGGTTTCAAGACAGTGAAGGACTCAGAAGTGATTAAGTCACCTCAGATGTTTACTAAGAAAAGATAAGCTCAGAGCTGGGGTTGTGGCTCAGTGGTAGAGTGTTTGCCTAGCACACGCGAGGCACTGGGTTTGATCCCTAGCACCACATACAACTAAATAAACCAAATAAAGGTATTGTGTCCATCTACAACTAAAAATATTTAAAAGAAAAGAAAGAAAACTTGGTGTCCATCTAAGCAAGATACAAAAAATATTTTAGTTTCAGATGCTTCATTGCCCGGTAAGAAGCTTAAGGGAAATGAAATACAAGGTGTAAACTTTAATGAAGTCTCAAAACAATATAGAGCAAGAGACTGAGATGGAGCTTGTCCAACTAGAGAGTCCATGCCCCATTCTCAGGACCCCTAGAACTGCAGGAGAATATATATACAGGTTTTGAGTTCCATGGTCATCCAATCCGCTGCCTCTATCACACTTCCCTAATTATTTTGTCAGTTCCAAGTACAATAGTTTCTATTTTGCAGGGTGAGTTTGCAATTAAAAGGCAGTTTTGTAGCATTAATTTTATCTACCTGTTCTCAACTGAAATGTGCATGGAAGTTGCATGTACCTATGTGAACTTTTCTTTGAAAAAGGAGTTGCAATCCTATTTTGTTGAATTTGAATGGAGAGATCAGTATGAATTCATGATGTATTTTACATATATATGTACACCACACACACACACACACACACACACACACACACACATATTTATTTATAAATATGCCCATTAAATTGGTCTAGAACCACTTCTCTATGAAAGAGACCAGAGTTCTTGGGAAAGTGTCTGATTCCAGGATAAGACAGGAAATATAAAATATGAACTTAGAACATCTTATTGCATCAGAAGCAAGGGAGCTATCCAAGATTTCTTGGATCATGTTAAAAGGACTCAGAAGTCAACTTCATAGGCCAAATTGAAATGGACTAAAACCCAGCGTATATTTAAATTCCTGACACCAAAGTCAACAACAACAACAAAAAAACAATCTGCCCTCCTCACTAGTTATCTCTGGAGGATGCAAGCACACCAACTCCTTATTTTAAAAACTGGTAAACAAGGAGAAAGATCAAGCATTTATTCTGCTTTTATTCTGCCTTGCCAGTATAAATTATGCTTCAGAGCAACTAGATAGTTGACAGGAGGAACGTTTTCTTTACAGGAGAAGTTTAGCTAATAAATGAGGGAATGGTCAAATTAGGAGATCAACACTTAAAATTCCCAATAAATTAATAGATTCAGAAAAAATATTCATGAAATTATCTCACCAAAAATAATAAAAATAAAACCTGAAGAGACCTCTAAATCTACTAATTAAAAGTACATGGAACAGGAAACATGTTA
Source organism: Sciurus vulgaris (assembly GCF_902686455.1). Lineage (NCBI taxonomy): Eukaryota > Metazoa > Chordata > Mammalia > Rodentia > Sciuridae > Sciurus > Sciurus vulgaris. The sequence goes on along the minus strand of NC_136476.1, from coordinate 18,200,668 downwards.
AATAACACCCTAAGGGGACATCCTACAGAAAAATCAACACATTTTTTTCTAACAAAAAAATTATGAAGGGATGAAAGAAAAAAGAAAATATTAATGTAAATAAGCTGGATGAAATCTATTCTGCACTGTATATGTATATATGTACAACTCCCAAAACCATTACATACACTACTTAAACATCCTATATGCATATTTAAACAAAAAGTTGTATTAAAAATTACTAGGAAATAATCATTGAATTTTTATTATTCAAAAATTTTATAATACAGAATATTTTGATTGAGAAATCATAAAACAGTGTGAGCCTTCACATTTGGGCAATGAAGCAAATTTGGAAGACTTAGGACAGTCACGTTCATCTGGGGTAAAATTACCCCTTTGAAGAAATTCATATAATTCATATAATTTTATAATTTTATAATTATATTCATATATAATTCATGTAATTTGCAAAGAGTTGTCAGTAATACAAATTTATACCTGTAAAATTTTAAAAATTCAATGCAAATGAAAATATGACAAAGAGTCGTGCTTTTTTGTTTTTAAACAAAAGCCAGGTTCCATGCTAAACATTATATATATTACATAACAATAAGAGGAACAGGTATTTTTATCCTTATTTCTCAGAACAGGAAGTAACTTGCCCAAGGCTATATAGCTAGTTTAAAAAAAAAAGTCATATAATCATCTCGATACATGAAGAAAAAGCATTTCACAAAACTGAACTCCCATTTGTAATAAAAATTCTCAGAAAACTAGGAATAGAATGTTTTTGACAAAGGACGGCTGCAAAAAACCTAAAGCTAACACCATATTTAGTGGTAAAAGACCACTTCTCTCCTACTTCTATTCAATATTTTTGTTCCTAGTTAGTGTAATAAGGCAAGAAAAAAGAAATCAAGGAAGACGTAAAATTTGTTTATTTGCAGATGACAATCTGTGTAGAAAAATTCCAAGGAATATACCAAAGTTACACAACTATTAACTGAGGTTAGCAATGTCACATGATACAAGGCCAATATAAAAACACCAATTGCATTTTTATGTACCAGCAATGAACAACTGGAAGTTGAAATTAATGATAAAACATCAAAAACTGACATACTTATGGATTAATTTAACAAAATATGCTGATTTAGAATTACAAAGCATTGCTAAGGAAAACTAAGGGAGAACTAAATAAATGGAGAGATATACCATGCTCATGAATTGGAAGACTCAATATTGTGAAGATGTCAATTATTTCCCAAATGATCTATACGTTCATTATAGTACCAACTGAATCCCAGCAGACATTCCTGTAGAAATTGATATGCAGAGTCTAAAAGTTAAGGAAATGCCAAGGACCTGATTTTAAAATATATATGAAATTGAAAAGTTTGGGATACATGCTGCCAGAATTCAGGATTTTGTATAAAGCCACAGTTATCAAGATAATGTGGTACTGATGGAGGATAGGTATACAATATCAATAGAAGAAAACAGTGTCCATAAATAGACTCACCATATAGGGTAAGCTAATTTGAAACACAAGTACTGAGATAATTCAATGGGGAAAGGATGTGTTTTTTAAAAAAGGTACTGGAACAACTGGATATTTATATATGAATCAAAAAGAACCTGGACCTTTCCTTCTCACTGTATTTTAAAAAATTAACCTGAAATGGGTCAGAGACCAAATGTAAAAGGTACAGCTATAAAATTTCTAGAAAAAAATGTAGGCGGGCTGGGAATACAGCTCAGTGGTAGAGCACTTGCTTAGCATGAGTGAAGAAGCCCTGGGCTTAATACCTAGCAGGGAAGGGAGAGAAGAAAGGAAAAGAGAAAGGGTGGGGGTGGGGAGGAAGGAAGAAACATAGGAAAAAATCTTCTCAATTAAGGCTAGGCAAAGATTGCTTACTTAAATAGTAAATAAAAATGCATGAACTATAAAAGAAAAGCTGGATAATGTGGGCCTTATCATAATTTAAGAACTTCAGGCTAGGGGTAGAGCTCAGTGGTAGAGCACTTTCACAGCATGTGTGAGGCCCTGGGTTCAATCCCCGATCCTGAAAAAAAACTTTTCTTTCTTTCTTTCTTTTTTTTTTTTTAATTTCTATCCTTCTAAAAACTTAAAGAAAATGACAATTATAGTCTTAGAAATAATATTCACAAAATAACTACATGATAAAGGACTTATACCCAGAATATTTAAACAGATCTTACAAGTTCATAATAAGATGAACAATCCACTAAAAATAAAAGCAAAAGATCTAAATGAATACTAAGCTAAAGAAAACACATGATTGGCCAATAAGTCATGAAAAGATACTCGACATTATTAGTCATAAAGGGAATGCAGTGTATTAGCTCAACCTAACTAGGAGAAGTAAAATTTAATAGACTGAAAATTCCAAGTGTTGACAAGAATACAGAGCAACTAGAACTTCATATACTATTGGGGGAAAACAGTGCAGTGGTGTGATGGTTAATTTGCAAGCCAAAGTGCCTAGACACTTGGTCAAATGTTTTTCTGGATATTTCTGTGAAGGTTTCTTTTTCTTTCTTTCTTTTCTTTTTTTTTTTTATGAGATTAACATTTAATGGTAGATGTTGAATAAAGCAGGTTACCCTCCATATTGTAAATGGGTCACATCCAATTAGTTAAAGGCTGTCATACAACAAAGACTGACCCTCTCAGGAGCAAGAAGGAATTGTCCCAGCATACTATCAATGAACTCAAATTTGAACTCCTCCCTGGGTCTGCAGCCTACCAGCATATTCCACAGATTTTGATCTATCAAGTGTCCACATCATGTGAGTCAACTCTCCCTACCTCCCTGTTTCTCCACACACATCACACACACATACACACACGTACACACCCTGTTAGTTCTGTTTCTCTGGCAAATCTAACATATGGAGTTTCTTATCAAATTAAATATGTACTTATATATGATCCAGTATATCTGTTTCTTTCCCTTAATGTTTCATTCTTCCTTTTTTTTTTTATTTCCCCAAACTGAAAACAAAAGTTTACCTTATGCAAATAAATATTCTAAGTAGCTTTACTCATAATAATGAAAATGGGAAATAACCAAAATGCAAATCAAGTGGTGAATGAATAAACAAACTGTGGTAATGGAATATACTTGGCAAAAAAAATTGAACAAACTACTGATCCACGCAAAATGGGGATTTAATCCCTAAGTATTATGCTAAGTGAAAAAAGTAAGACACAAAAGGCCTTACTGTATGGTTTCATTTATATTAAATTCTAAAAACAGCAAAACCAGAAGAACAGAAAATATATCAGTAGTTGTTAGAGGCCAAATGGAGGGGCAGGGAGGGGACTGATTACAAAAGGCACAAGTGACCTTTTGCTGATGACGTAAATGTTCTGTCTCTTTGTTGTGGTGGAGGTCACAAAACTGTGTGCATCTGTCAAAACTCTTCAAACTTTAAAGTCACTTTAAAAGGGGAACTTTATTGTATGTAAACTATACCTCAATTAAAAAAAAAAAAAGATGACGACTGTAAAGTAAGCAGTATGACAGCTGGAAAAAGTTCCCCAGGTTCCAGCAGTCGTTGCATTGTTGAGGCCCACAGGCTTGCTGTGAGATCTGTCTTCCTTTGCGGGGTCCCAGTGATCTTGCCCTCCTCCATGTTAACAGCCACTTTTCCATACTTCCCATCTGGCACAGAATGGTGTGAGTTAGAGACCCTTGGTTGAAGAACTCACTTAAGCTTTCTTAAGTACATGTGAATTTACTAACAAGCACATGGACACTTTGTGGAATTTAAGAGCAAGAAACACAACTGAGCCTCAGGAAAATTTGGTACCAGGAATCTGCACATCTGTTCTCAAGGTCCATGTTCTCTCATATCTGTTTCTTTAACCTCCTGTCTAATTCTTCTTTCTCTTTCTGGTTCCATACTACTTCTCCATGCACATGAGCTAAATGAGGCTGGCCTGGCCCAGCTCTGCCTGGTCTCCTATCACTTCATAAAGTTCAAATTCTCAAAAGAAAGAATCTGATTTGGCTATGGATACAGAACTTCCATATTCACGTCCAATGGCTAGTGAGCCAGGGGAAACTCTGGAGACAACTCCCAGGGAAGGAGATATAGAACAGGGAGAAATGATTGACCCCTGGTCTATGAGACCCTACCTGAGATGATTCTTGACTACCATTTTTTTCTACTACTGTACTTTCCACTTCTTGCTATTACCCAAGGAAGCCAAGCATGCTCCTGCCTCAGGGACTTTGCATTTGCTGCTCCCTTTGCCTAGAAATATTTTCCCAAAGATATTCAAAAGGCCTGCTTCCTGATTTAATCAGACTTCTGCTAAAATGAGCAGGTCTTCCCTGACCACCATATCTAAAAGAGAAACTCCTATGTTATATTTTTTTGACATTATTCCATTTTATTTTTCCTCAGAGTATTGTACAAGATAATATATATTTACTTCTTAGTCTGTTTACTCTTTGCTTCTTCCTTAGTGTGTAAGCTTCGTGAAAATGAGAACTCGTATGTTCCCTGCTGTATCACCAGAATTCTTAGCATTGGACACAAGTAGATAGTCCATAAATATTTGTTGAATAACATAATAATTTGTACGTGTCTACTAATTGAATGGACACCATCACAATCCATTTACCCCCATGAAAACTATTCCATGGTGGAACATTTTTTTACCATGTCTGTATTAGTCAGGGTTCTCTAGAGAAACAGAATCAACAGGAAGTATTATTATAAAAAGGGGATTTATTACATTGGCTTACACGACCAGAAACTGGACAGTCCATGATGTCCATCTGGAGGCTGGAGAACTGGAAGAACCAGTAGCTGCACAGTCCAAGAGGCAGAAGCCCCAGAACAAGAAGGATCAACATTGCTACCCTAGTCGGACACCAAGGCTTCTGGTAACTACCTGGAGAATCACTGGCGGAGTCTGCTTTGGAAGAGTAAAGAAGTGAGAGTCTGATATCCTCAGATGATCGAAGAAGCAATCAAGAATTCATTCAAGAAGAGTCAAGCTTGCATCTGCATCTGCTTCCTTGTTCTTCCAACTTTTATTCCATCCAAGCCACCATCCTATTGGGCAGTGCCACTCGCACTTAAGGAGGATCTCCACTTCAATTTACTATTCCACATTCCAATCATTCCTAGATACAACCTCATGGACACACCCAGAAGCCTCTTAATCATCAACATCTCTTAATCCAATCAAGTCAACAATTCGAATTAACCATTACAGTGTCTATTCTATACCAGTATTTATACTCATCCAATGCTGACATTAGTTATTTTTTCCCATCTCCTAAATTTCTTCTGTTAGTTCTCTATAGGAAGCTCAAATCAATTCCTCTTTTGCTATTCAATCACAGTCTGAAAGCTTCAGTTTGATTTTTCCCATCCAAAAGACTCAAAGGCTTCATTGCAGAATTCCATTTATAAGAGGTATAGCAACCCTGTTCTTTTCTTTACAATTTTAGCCATGTCTGAGACGGGATCTCAAGGGTTTAAGTTCTTGTAAACTCACCCACAGAACTTTGTACAGTGACTTGAAAACAAAAGAAGCTTAATAAATGCTTATGATTGAGGTTCACCGAGTGATCACTTAGTACATGGGAGCTAAAAACAAAAACCTTTGGTCCAGATGATTTATTAATTGTGACTACCTACTATTGTTGCACTGCACTAGAGGACAGAAGAGATGAGCACTGCACAGCCCTTAACCCATTGCCAAAAGACACACTCAAGTGTGGAGATTAAAGCATCCACACAGATAACTAATGAGGCAGATTATAAGAAGGATTCTAAGAAAGAAAAAAATTTTCTGAAGATCAAGGAGAATGGAGTGAAACCAATCTTGTATGTTTGAAACAAAAGGTATTAGGAAGGAGGTAGACTATTTAGAAAGATCAAGACTGTTCAAGTCCAAAGAAAGAAGATTCTGGTAAAATTAAACGAAACAGGAGAAATGACCAGAGACACAATAGAGATTTAGAAATGAAAGATTGCAGACTGTGCTGCTCTTTTGACAGGTGGAGATGGGGAAGGCACCCCAGGAACAGGACTGGATGTGAGCAAGGCATGCCATGCAAGTGTTTGGGAGAACACAAGTAACTGGTTTGTGCAGAGCAAGTTGGGAAAGTCTGCAGAGAACTGTGAGATGTGCTGGATGGAGAGCAGGGTCCTAATGGTGAAGTCCCTTGGAATCTGACTTGATTCCAGAAAAGGTTGGGAGCCATTGCTAGATTCTGAGCAAGAGTAGGTAACAAGAGCTGTATTTCAAATGTGGTAGTTGTGAACAGAAGATGATGAAGTTCTGAACAGGGCTCTAGAAACAGAAGACAGCTCCAGAAAATGAGTGGAAGAGAAGAGTCTATAGTTTGGCAAGTGACTGAATGTACATGTGGTGTGGGTAGTATGGGGTGTGGGGAGAGGTGTCAGACGACATCAAGGAGTCAAGATGTAAGAGATCATTGTGTTGTTTATTAGAAGATCCACGATAATCCTCCAGATAAGTTCCACATGGAGGTTGAATGGAAAGGCAATACAAAGGAATTGGCTGAGGGGTGACTATAACTCCCATACGTCATTATATTTTCCAATGCATTGTCATCTTACTAGATCTTTACTGGCCTGGGGGACAGGCAGGTAAGAAAGACTGTAACTTGTCCAAGTCACATGAGCCAAGAGCAATGGAGTCAATTTCTCTAACATGACTGGGACAGGAAGTTGGTCAGTTACTTGAAAGCATCAGTTAAGGCAAGAATTTGTAACATAACATGTGAGGATTGTTTTTCTTTCCCTTAGCTGCCTGTGGACTGAACCGTGTTGTGTTTGGTGCAGTCACCATTTTCTGAATCCAGGTTAAGCAGGGCAAGGTTGCCTACCCAAAGTGAGAGGAAAAACCCCAGACACTTGCTTGCCCAGATTCACTTGCCACTAGAGAAGAGGCTGAGGGAGAGCTGAGCTCTGCCAATCAGTCACACAGAGATGGACTCAGGAGCTCCAGATGTGGAGGGAGATGAGGGGTGCTCACTCTCTCCAGTGGTGGCAGTGGCCTTTGATGATGGCAGGGCCAGCAGCTGTGATTCAGGTGAGGTCCTGACACAGCACAAGTGTGACAGTGAGAGCTAGTGGATGTGGTGTTTTCTCGTCAGACCAGTTCTGAGGTCTGGTGCTGGGTGCTGTTCCAGGAAGCTCGGCCCTCACCAAGCTCTTCAGATCTCCCAACAACTCCCTAGCTGCGTAATCACTGCTCTGCCTAGTCAGCCAGAGCCTCCTTCTGCTGCTTGTATCTAAGAAATCTGATGGAGATGCATTAAAACCAAAAAGATTTTATTTTACTTTAAATCCCACATGTATATATCCACGTACCAATCTTACAACAAACCCGTTGAAAGCAAGACCTCTAACATATAAAAAGCTGAAAATAGGAAGTTTTATTTTAATAAGCCCATAGGAATCATCTTCTAGATTTATTGAAACTTATGATATTGTTAAGTGAAATGAGGCAAGAGGCAAGATAGTAGTATATTTTTTGTATTTTTGTTATAGACATAGGGGAAGATTACACTGGAGTGTTAAGTCATTATCTTGGGCTAAGGTCATAGTGAGTAAAAAGGGTTTGCTTCACTTTACTTATATACAGTTGGCAAATTTTCTACTGTGCATGTTTCATTCTTATGTGATAATTCAGTAACAGGTAATCATTGCCTATCTTTTGGGAGTTGTGATTTTTGGTAAAATATTATTTTCAAGCTTAAAGGAACTCATCCGTGTTGTTTTACAAGGATGCAGATCCTTACTTTCCATCTTCATTGTTAGGAACAACTTCCTCGCCTTGGTCTGATGTTCCCACAAGGATGGTGCAGGGGATAACATGCTGGGCCTCTCTTGCGACACCCCGCCACTTCTCAACAATCACCCCTTCTCATGGAGAGTTTAGGAGGAAGTCCTGGGCATGCCCAGCTTCAAACTTCCTTCTTTCTTTCTCCTCTGTCTGCCCACAGAGGGGCGCAGTCTGGTCTGCTCTCCGCCTGCGAGTAAGTTAGCAGGCATGAGCAGCCCTTGCCAGGCCAGGACAGAGAGCATGAGTGACCCTAATTCCAGACAGTCCTCAGTAGCCACCTAAGACACAGTTTCCATCTGGCTTTATCATTAACAGAGCTCCATTTGTCTATTGTGTTTTATTTCTCACTTGGATCCAAAGTTGAGAGATGTCTAAGTTTTTGTGTGTCACAACAAAATATATAAAATGGTTACTTCTGAAGGCTAGAAGCTTATTTAGCTCTTAGTTCTGATGTCTGGGAAACCCCAAGAGCATGGCACTGTATCTGGTGAGGGGCGTTTCTGCTACATGATGAAGTGGTGGGGTGGGTATCACACTGCATGACTGAGCATGTGTGTGTCAGCTCAGTCATTTCTTCTTATAAAGCCATCAGTCCCATGCTGTGGGTCCCTCCTTGATGACCTTATCTAATCCCAATTATTTCCTAAAGGCCCCACCTCTAAATGCCATCAACATACAAATATGGGTTTGTTTCAACATGAGTTTTAGACGGAATATCCAAACCATGGCAGGAGGGGATTGGAAGGAAGCAATTGAGTGGTTCCAGGCACCACCCAGGGACCTGGGATTAACACTACTTCTCAGGTTTCTCAGTGTCCTCCATGGCTAAGCCCTGGGACACAGAGGAACACTGGCTGTTGGATGGCTCTTCTCAATCGCCTGTAACTCTGCAGAGAAGACACGCAGCCCCTAGATGCTGCCAGTCCTGCCTGTAGCCTCTCTTTCACTGCCTCCAAGGGAAATGCATCATTACTTACTTACTGTTCAGAGCCTCCCTAATAGGACTCAGTGCCTTAGTAACAGTGGTTTGAAACCTCAGTCATCAAATCAAATATCTGAAGCCAGGCCCTGAGGTTTCATTAGTAGCAGGATATTTTAATGGGATTATAGCTTTTTTTTTTTTTTTTTTTTTTGTTCAGAAAGCAGAACCCTGATTAAGCCTAGAAAGCTTATCCATTGATCTTAACCTTCTCCTTCATAAAGTCTGTGAAAAGAAAGCAAATCCTTGGATCTCAAATCCACAGGTCTACCTCTACTATTATTCCTTGACTCCCTTAGATAAAATATTTTTCTTTCATAAATCATTACTCTTAAAAATCAAGCTATAAAAACACACCCATCTTTCTAAGAGTTTATCAGCATTCTGCAAAGTAGCTGGATACAGTAAGTGCTTTAAAAACCACAATAAAGTAGTCAGCCAAATTCAAACTATTACACATAATCTTTATCTGGCAGCTTTCAGGGTAGACAATAACCAAAGCCAATCACTTTTCTCAGGTTTCCTGATTATATTATCCTCAAATTTATTCTAGAGTTACAATTCAAGGTCACGAAAGCAACAGTTTGAGATATGCATGCCATTAAACAGAAAAATCAAATCTCATCAAATAACTGACCTTTAAGAGTTGCTTCCTTAACGCACCAGAACACACATTCCAGAAATGCTAAGATGCGGCACATAGAAAACGGAACTAAAAGATGGGAGATCGAAAATCTTCAGCCAAAACGTTTCTAACAGCTATGTTTTCAGGAAATCAAACTACAGGTGCTGAATCAACAGTGAATCTCTGATTGGTCCTTTTTAATCAAACGAGCAGACTGTTGACAGGGGATCTTGTGGTTTCTTGGGGGATTGGGACATGGGTTTGATAAAGATGGCGTTTGAAGGACAGGACTCTGTGCTGGTGAGTTTCAGTCACTGCTGCCCAGGTTGGGCCACACTGTAGCCCCTGTCTGCACATCCAGGCCAGGACTGGAAGGCATCTCAGGTATTCTGTCTGCATTGTCTGGACAGGTAAAGGACTGGCCACCTGCTAGGAAAAGACAAGCCTGCTATGCCCTCTGTCCTGGCTCCTCAACCAGGACCCACTGGACCCTCAAGTTCACCTATTCTCACAAAGAAAGTGCTCTTGGGGAAAATCAAAGGTAGACAAGAAAAACGTTAGGAATAAAACTACCACAGAGACCGGGTCAGAATATATAAATGAGTTTAACTTCACAATAAAGTGATGAGGAGCATTCAAATAAGTTACCCAGACACACTGAAAGCCTGGACATGGAGAAACTTTTCAAGCGAATCAGCACTTGATGCTACAAACTTCACTATTCACCAGGTTTACGTGGAACTATATTTATAAACATTTTACACATACCACTCACTTGCATTTAAGAGAAAAATGATCAAATATTTACAAATTAGTAAAACATATCTGTTCGGCTATTTCTCTTTTTAACCTCTCTGTTCATTTCGTAGTAGGCAAAAATCATTATTTTTTAAACTATAAAGAGGTTTTCTAGGACATAGAACACCTGGCTATCATAGAATTCCAGGACTCCAGGACAAGTCCCAGATGCAATCAGAGGTTTGAAGCTTTGGACGAGGGCAAATTCAACTACCCTCACCCCTGGGTGTCTGTTCTACACTGCATTTTGAAAGCACTTGGTCTCTGAACAGGGTAGAGAATCTAATTTCTAAATCACTGATGTTTGATTAGCTAACCTCACATCCAGAACTCCCCTTAGGGTTTAGATACTATATCCAAGGGCCCAGCTTACACTCCTCCTTGAGAATCTCACATGCATCTTGGAGTCAGGGTCTTCTCTGCTTCCTGTCCACTCTCCCAACTAGCCATCTTTTAGTTTCCATCCCTTATTTCAGCAACTGGCAACTCCACCACCCCAGAGGCAGGAAACAGAACCTGGGTGTCCTGACGCCTGCTATTCCCTGACCTCCCACATCCAGTCCACCCCCAATCTCAAGGGCTTGACTTGCGAAGTGCATCTCCAGCCTCTGCACTTCTCCCAGCTCTGCCAGCAGCACTCCAAGTCTCACCTCCTCCTGGAGCTCTGTAATAGCTTCTTCCTGGTTACCACCATCCATTCTTAAAATGTATATAAATGTGCTTTCTCTTTTGACCCCTTTAGAACCCAGGACCATACAAAAGCACAGATCTGATCATGTCTTTCCTTTATCTGAAATGCTAAAAATGGCTTCTTAGTGTTCTCAGGATAAAAAGCAAAATCCCAAAGGTGGCCTGGAACTCCTGCCTGCCATGGCCCTGGCTCAGACAACCCCCACTGACCTTCCAGATGCCCCCTCTTCTTCCCAGGGCCATGGTGCACACTCTACCTTCTGCCCCCACAAAGAAACCTTCCCAACAATCAGGACAGGATGGCATCTCCCTGTCACAAGCCAGCATCCTCACTTCTCCACCACAGAACTCATCAGTGGGTAGCAACCCCACGCGGGTCTGCCTTAGTGCCTGGCTCCTGGGCTCAGCCCTAAAACTCCCTGAGAAGAGGAGCCACGTGAACTCTGCTCCCACTAACCCCAGGGCCTTACATGGCACTGGCCCACAGAGCAATGCATGTAGAATGAACATACCCAGGGTAAATGTTTAGAAAGAAGCCAGGCCTGGAATCATAGCAGTGAAGGAGCATCCTCACTCAGGATCAGCCTCTTGCTCCACAAGGTTTTCAGGATCTCTGAGGATCTGGAGGAACAGCTAGTCTTTCTCTAACAGATTTCCCCAGGATGATCTCTGGACTTAAAAATGGGGAGAGTGTAGTAGTCTTTTGATGTGATTTTTGAAGATCGTGATAGCAGGTTGGTATCCTATAGGCATCTGATTAATGGCATCTATTAAAGTAATGATAAAGATTTTAACTGCTTCAGTGTAAACCAAGAAAATGTCTAAGAAATGAAAAGACAGGAATACTCATTCCCGGGACCTCCTCACCTATGTATAAACGATATACATCAGATAAGATAAGAGTCAGATAAGAGTCTGAGTTAAAAGGCAGAGAGGTGTGGTGGTTATATGTGCACAGATTCTGGGCCCTGGCTACCTGCATTCAAATCATGGATCTGTCACCTACTGGCTGTGCCATCTCAGGCAACTCACTTAATTTCTCTGTGCTTCAGTGTTCTGAAAAATGAGAATCTCAACAGCCTACCTTTTAGAGCTGTTGTGATTATTAAATAAGTTAATGAATGTTAAATACTTTGAACAGTGTCGTATGCTGCCTATAGTAAGCAATTCATAAACGCATGCCATTTTATTATTAATAGGTGTTTTCAAAAGATGCTTTACAACATTCTGGCTAAAACTGTTACATTTTGATTAGAATGGAATTCAATTAATGTTTAAACTAAGAGGTTAAAATTAAAATATGCACTGGCTTGTTTTGTTATACATAAAGCAGTTTTAATGAAAATATTCTGAATGCATAACCTTGTTGATTCAGATAAAACAAACGAAATGCCTGTTAGTGGATGGTTGTTGGCTTCCTAACAGAGTGTGACAAAAACATTCCTCAAATATGCATGGATAACCTGTTCAGTATCTGGTGAATTCACAAGCATATGCCTCATTTACCTTTGTATATAAAGTAACAAAATCATATTCAGTTAACCAAGCTAGACAATGAAATAAACAAAAATATATCACTGCATTAAAGCAGAGCATGTATAGCAACATCTATCCTTAAGTTGTAAAGAAGGTGTGTTAAAGAGCTGGGGTGTAGCTCAGTGGCAGAACTTGCCCAGCATGCATAAGGCCCTGGGTTGTTCCCTGGAAACACCAAAAAAAAAAAAAAAAAAAAAAAAAAGCTAAGATTACATTAATAAGTACAGACCAAAATGTACCTATTAAAACAGTTGGCTAAATGCTTCTAAGTGGACACATACCTGTCACTATGATCAAGGAATTCCATTCCTAAATATATATCCAAGAAATATGAATGGGAACAGAAGGACACATACAGGAATTTTCATAGAATGTTCACAGTAGCTTTGTTCATAATAGTGAAATACTGAGAATAACCCAGATGTCCATCAACAGAATGATCAACAAACTGTTGTGCGTTTATGCAGCTGAATACTTTACACCAGTAAGAATGAACAAACTACGAAGGTGTGTAATAACATGAATGTATCTTGCAGAAATTACATGGAGTGAAAGAATCTAGACCCAAAAGAATGTACATATGACTGCTGTAGACTGGCTCCTAATGTCCCCCAAGGGCCCATTTGTTAAAGCCTTGGGCCCCAGTCTGGTGGTATTGGGAGGTGGTGGGATCTTTAAGGAGCGGGGCTTAGCAGGAAGTCTTCAGGTCATTTATTGTGCTCTCAAAGAGGATCGTGGGACCCCACCCCCTTCCTTGCTCTCTTTTTTGGTTTTCCTGGCCATTAAGTTAACAGTTTTGCTCTACTACATGCTCCCATCATGAGGCACTGCCCTGCCACAGGCCCAAAGCAAGGGGGCCAACTGATCAAGGACTGAAACCTCCTAAGTTTGAGCCAATACAAACATTTTTCTCTTTATAAATTTATTATCTCAGGTATTTTGTTATGGTGATGGAAAACTAATAATAGTTTTCTTAATAGAAAGTTTAAGAATCATCAAATCTGATCAATAATCATAGAAACCACAATAATAGTTACCTTTAGGGAAGAAGGAAATAGGTACAGACTAAAAAAGAGTATGAGAAAACCTTATGGGATGTTGGTTATATGAGTTTATATGAATGTAAAATTCATCAAGTCATATAGTTGTTTTTTTTTTACTTCTATTATAAAGAAAACCCTTTCTAACTACTCATTCAAGTCATGATTATACTTTGATTTAATAAAATTGACTGCTTGCTCACTTCATACATTGTTGGAGTGTTGACAGAGTGCTTCACCCACAAACACAACAAATCAAATATTGTGGACTGAATTGTGTCACCCACCAAAATCATATGCTGAAGCCCAACCCTTATATGATTATATTTTAAGGTAGGGCCTATAGAGGCTTAATTAAGGTTAAATAAAATAATAAGGGTGAGGCCCTAATCCAACATGACGGCTGTCATTGTAAGAAGACAGAGTGATGCCAGGAACACATGCACAGAGGGAGGACCATACAAGGACACAGCAAGCAGATGGTCACGTGCAAGCTGAGGAAAGAGGCATCAGGCGAAATGAGAGAAGCTAACATCTTTGATCTTGGACTTCTAACCACTGTAACTACAACAAAATAGATTTGTTGTTTAAGCCACTCAGTCTGGGGTATTTTGTTATGGCAGCCCAAGCAAACTAAGACATCAAATAAAAAAGTCTTCAAGAGAAACTCTAAGAGCTTGACATGGCCTTCTGGAATTTATGGGACCCAGATGTTGGTATCTCACCTTCTGGGAGAAAGAAAAGACCAGTGGGAGCTGGCAAAGCAGAGAGAGAGGGCGCCATGTTGCAGCAAAGGTACTTCTGCTGCCAAAGGAACAAGGGTGTGTGTTTCCTCTGGGTCATAGTGTGGGCCCCACAAAAGTAGCCCGCCTGAGCTGGAGCAGATGAAGATTAAAGTCAGATACATTTCACACAGAATGGTCAATCATGAAGTGATACTGTGGATGTAGAACAACCATTATGCTAATAAATTACTGCTGGAAATGTAAACTGGTATCACCATTTTGGCAGTGTTCAGCTGTATCGAAAGCTAAAACATACACCCATTCTATGACCCAGTCATCCCACTCCTGAGTCTACAGCCTAAGAAGTCAGTGTATATGTGCAACAAAACAAATGAGAAAGTTCATAGTGAAACAACACAAATGTCCTTTAACAGAAGAATGGACAAACTCGGAATGCTTGCATCATGGTTATCAATAGCAATAAAAGGGAAAGATCACTGATATGCACCAAACATGAATGAATGTCTAAGATAATATTAAATGAAGAAGTCAGTCACACAAAAAATATGTATCATATGTAATTCCATTTATATGAAGTTAAAAGTGGGGAAAAACTGCTCTCTGGTGCTAAAGGTCAGAGGTATAGTCATGTTAGGGATGGTGGTTGATACTGACCAAGCAGGAAGTGAGGGAGTCTCTTGGGGGATGGGAATTTGTATGTATCTTGACCCAATTCTAATCATATAAGTTGTCAGGTAGGTGAAAATTCAGCAAACTAGACACTTGATATTTCTGTTCTCCACTATATTCAAGTAATATTGCAATTATTAAAAATCAAAAATTAGAGAAGAGTCCAGAATTTGTATTACTATGCCAAGATGTATTATGTGATTAATAGATGAATATGAGTTTTTGCTATTAAATAACTGGGAAATATCAAAGACTGCCCAAGATTTTATTTCAAAATGGAAGAAAAGAGAAGTCTACAAAATGGAATGGAGGTGTTGTGAGAGAAGAACTAGAGATGGCTTTCATTTGTACCCTACTAAGCCTAGTCCATTGAATAAACTGGTTCTATGTAGAGGGCAGTTTCTTTTTTTAATTTTTTTTATTTGAGAGAGCAGTTTCTTTAATTTGAGATTACTTGAACTACTAGATAGTGTTTTCTGATTCTGCCAAAGTTATTGCTTAGGTTTCAGTTTACTATGCAATTCAAAGATTAACCCTGAAGTAATGACCTGGGAACTTTGGTTCAAGTTGACATCAGCAGCTTATTGACCTGTGTCTGGTGTTGATGTCCAAAAACCTTTGGGCAGAGAATTAGCCCAAAGATATCAACAATGACCACCGGCTCACATTATACATCTAATGGTTACTGCAGATTATAACTATTGGTCTTGACCAATATAGCACTCTGTTTGATAATACTGGATTCACTAATTCCCAACTACTGGCCTTTTCCCATGAAATTACAGGAATATAAATATTTAAGCACACACACACTTAAGACTTCTATTACTTTAGTTTTCTACTTTAGATTTTGTTTTGGGTGGCTCCTGGTTAAAGGTGGAAAATAGACCACATATATTCTTATCCTTTTCTTCTTAAGTCCCTACCTTAATGATTGCAAAGGTTAAGATGAGGTATAGACCACAAAGCGAATGGAAGAGAGAATGTTCACAAATAAGAGATTTCAACACAGTTCTTTGGAATGACTGAACTGTTGACCCCCAGGGATGGATACATGCCTAGCAAAGATGGGGTAGAAGATTCCCTCGACCAGATCAGTAAGCACTGGCCCTGTGCTCCACATACCACACATGTCACCAGGAACCAGCACCTCCTCCTCAGGAAAACAAAAAACAAAAAACAAAACAAAACAAACAAACAAACAAAAAACTAGAATTTGGGGCTTCCCAGGGAAGCAGCACCCTGCCTGACTATTCTTAAAGAGAGGCTACTGGTGGAAAATGCTGGTCTCCCCTCAAGTCCCCATTTTCAATGCACTTTTCTATCTAGCTACCAGCACCTATGACTTTTTGGGGGAGGCATGGACTAGCTTTGCCCTTTCATGTGGAGGGCCAGAAATACCTGAGAATGTATGTCCCCCTCCTGCAAAAGCCCCCTCCCTAGAGGCCCTTAACAATGACTGACGGGTATGGTGCATGAGCCACCAACCCGCACTGACTCACAGAGATATAAGGCTGAGGCTGACTTACACCACAGAGCTCCCCCAGGATCAGACTGAAGTCACCCTCTGCGGCACTCTGACTGAGATCACACCGTGCTTGACTTCCCCTTCCCTTCTCAGTTTCCCTGGGGGACCAGCTTCTCAATAAAGAGGCTCACGCACACATGGACTCTTTTGCCTGTATCTGCTTCTACAGAGCCTGCCCTGAGCCGTCTGCAAATCTTGACAAATAATATAGGCCTTGTTGCCAGCTTTAGGGTCACAGCCCTGAGAATGGACAATCAGTGATAACCAGACATTTGCTGAAAACCTCCAGCATAGAAGGAAGCAATCAAAACAAAGAAGAAGATGTAAACAAGCCCTCTGTAATTTCCCAAGTGGATGAAAGAAAAGAGGAGGGGGGAGTAAAAAGGAAAAAATAAGAGCCAGAAAGAGGCAAAGCTAAGAGCCACTTATGTGAATATTGTCTGCAGATGACATAATAAGTGAAACCTGAATCATCCACCTTCATAAGCACATTCTCTTTATCAAGGGGAACCTCATTCCACATAAGCAGCTGCAGACAGATGGATAATTACCTATTCACCACCACACAGTTATTTCTATGCCTGCCCCCCCCAGTCGCCTCACCCCTTCTACATCCATCCACTAGTAGTACTTTTGAAAGCACACTTTGCGCTGTAGTAAGCACTATGTTGTGTCTCATACAAAAGAGCTTAGACATAATAGGAACAAAATCCTGAGCCTCGCAGCCTCCATTCTGCCCCCAGCAGCCTTCGAAAACTTTGCCTGCCTGAAATGTAAAATGCACTTTTAACGCTGGCTTAACATCCCATCTTCAAAACATCAGCCACCACAGGCAATAACAATTTAACCAAGTCAAAACTACCTTTATAATTTATTTTGTACCTTTTGTCAATCTGTTTTCAGGTTATGGCAAATTAATCTACTTTGGCAGGTTAAAATAAAGTACTTACTTGAAAGTTGACTTAATTGTTCCTCTCCTTAACAAATATTAATGAGGAGGATGTACCATTAATGATTTTGGTACCAATTTTCCAATACACTCTTTTCTTCCAACACCTTAAATACACACACACATACACACACACACACACATACACACGTGTGTGTACACAATTTTTAAATTATAAAGTAATGAACAGATGGTCCCTGATTTACAACAATTCTACTTACAATTTTCTGACTTTCTGATGGAGCAAAAATGATACGCGCTTAACAGGAATCCTACTTTTCAAATTGTGAATTCTGATCTTAGGATATTTTGGATGCTGGGCAGTGGCCTGAACTGCAGCTCCCAGGCAAGGAAGTGACCTCAAGCGGAATCAACTGATGCTTTCCAGTGTGCTGTGTGGCTAAGCCGCCCAGTAGGTTAGTAGGATTAAATGCATTTTTGACTTGCAGTGTTTCCAGTTTACAATGGGTTTATCAGGACATAACCCCATCATATGTTAAGGAGCAGTTGTTTTCATCACAGATTATTTGGAAAACACACAAAACTCCGCATACCCTGCTGTAATTCCACCATCCAGTCTTTGCCAATTCATTTTGAGAAGAAAATTTTAAATATATATATTTCCTAGGAATTCAACTCCCAAGCTCATACATATTAAGAAGTAAGACAGGAGCTATGCTCAGAGCTTTGCTCTTTAAAGAGAAGATGTGCATGATTCATCGATACATGTTGGGGAAATACAGATAAAAGGATAAGTGCACTCTACAAACTCCTCCTCATTTATAGTCAAATGCATGGAGTTGTGGGCCCTAGTGTGAAATTTTCATGAGAGTACATCAAAAAGCAGGCTGCTGGCAACTGAGGCACAGAAGTATTTCACCCTATCCCAGAGTGCCCTATGGTGTCAGAAAGCCTAAGGGACCAGAGCTAAGCTGTTGGCCACTAACACAAGCCCCTTTTATGCTGAGATGTTGGTTTTGTTTTGTCTGTTTGTTTTTCCTTCCTTCTTCCCTGACATTCTTTTCCTTTTATGGTTAATAGCAGAGGGGGTTGGGGGAGAAAGTTTAAAGCAAGAATCTCAAAGCTCTTAAGTTAATCACAACATGTTAACTCAATCATTCCCGAAGGTTTGCTAGAAAATAGGTAGAATTTCTTTTAGGTAGAATTTCTTTTAAAGATGGAGAAACAGGATTCCCAGAAAAGCAATAGATTTTTTTCTTATCCCCTTTTATTCAATAAATACTCACTCAGTACATAGAACATATGTGTGAGGGGGTTACCATATGTACATGCAGACAAAATGTGCATGTAACCTGATGGAATCCAGGGTGGTTCAAAGTGCGGTGAGCGTTTAGACCAGGGCTCAGCCAACATCTTTCCTGATGTGGTCATGAAGAGGAAGGGAGATCTCAAGAGAGGTGCATGAGGTAGTCGAGTGTGTAATACTTAATATAAGCCTGGTGCTTTGCGATGGTCACTGGTTTTGAGTCACTGGATGGGAAACCTGCTAAGCTCTTAAAAAAGGAATTGATATGCACTTACATTAACAACTACAGAGGCATAAGGACGCAATGTACCTCAACATGAGACTTGGTTAGGCTTTCCTATGACCCAACGCTGTGTAAATCTTCCATCTGTGGGACCACGCCTGGCTCCTTCGGGACAACATTCCCCCAGGTGTTAGCTTAGAGGAAAAATGATCCTTGTATTGTCTAGTTATTTGGAAGAAAAGTGGGTGTAAAAACTATTTTCCCATTTGGAAAGTAATAATTAGGTTGAAATTTAGAATTAAGTAATTGAATTGTACATCCTGAACCCTGGGGGTTACAGGGCAGCAGCCGGGGAGAGGCTGGAAGGGAGAAGGACAGGGAAGACCTGTGAGGAAGGAGAGAAGAGCCAGACCTGTGGGACAGTAGCCTGGTAAGAACACCAGACCCCCCAAGTGCCAGCTTCACACAGCCCAGGAAAGCAGGTGTCTGCAGCCAGTCCATTCACCTTCCTCCACTTTCCATTTTCCACACTAATAAGTTCTTCTTTCAGATATAAAATAGATACTCAAGGATGAAGTTCCCTTTTATGAATACTGTGACATAGTACAGCCACACCACCAAATACCCAAACGTGCTTAGGATTTGAAACAAACAGAAAAAAATTCTGACGTGAGCTTATTTTATAAGAAAATAAGTGCTCTTCTGATGGGTGTAACACAATGGAGCAGTGTGTTTTAAACTCATGTCAGGAACTGTTAGTGCCGAAATCAATTTAGCCGGCTGGCAAACATATGAAAAAAGACAGAGCAGGATAGGAAATATCAGAGTGCATATTACACATAATAAAAAGCAAATACTGTGATATGAAGCTTGTCTCTGTGATATGTGTGTATGTGCATTTGCACATGTTTACACACACTCACCCACAGTGCCAAGCTATGATGTAAGTTGTAGTGTCACTAAAAATCATGGTCAAAAATGTGCCAAAAAACCATTGCAATAGAGTGTGATTCACTTCAGTCAAGTCTGGGATAAAAATCCTAACTCGCTGAATAGTCAAGCTAGGGGGTATTTATTCCTGTGGGACTTCTTCAAATGACAAGTTCTTCCTTTACATTTTAAATATACTATGATTTACATGGAAAAAATGATTTATGCATACCTTGTCAGGTATACTGCTTCTTTAAAATAATATATATCTGTTAATAAATACAGAACTAATCTTGAGCTTCAGAATTTGTCAAAAGTCAGAAACATAAATCATTGCATGAACTGAAACAATGGCCAGTCAACTCCTATAAACCATTGCTATTTTTCACACTAATTGTACACTAATTAATCCGCCATGGGACAGAAGAGGGGGAGGCTGCTGAGGAAACTTGGTGGGCAGAGATGGTTTCACCACCATTATACCTTGACAACTTCCCACGATCACTTTATATATACCAAAATAACATGAGATTTCTGTTCTCCAAAAAAGTCTATTTCAGAAAAGAGAAAGCCATCTTATGTTTGAATACTTACAAAGGCTCCCATTTTACAGGGTATTCTTTCAAATACTTTCTCCTGAAAGCCAAAAATCAAAACCCTATTACCTCCAAGACAACTGAAACTGAAAAATCAAGCAATTCATTAACACTGGATGTAATGGCAACTGACTTTCAAAGGAGAAGTCATGTCAAAATTATATTAGCCAGTAGGACTGCTGATTGCATGAAAAAAGTCATCAGAGGTTACTGGAGATCTCTTTGGAGAAGGCCGCCTGAAACAGCCTCGGTAGGGATGCTTATGAGTTCATGAGACTGCAATTTGATAAATGACCCAATGAATGAGTAAGGCAGGCCAAGCATTAATACCAGTTTAGGTTCATAACTCCTGCTAGTAGCTTTAGAATTGCCTATATTGGATGTCCTTACCTAAGCCATATGGAAGTGCTGGGTTGCAGACATGAATATACACCTAGAGGAAGAAAGGAAAAAAACAAATGTTCTTATATTATGCAAATGAGCCCAAAAGATTTGGAATAAAGTTTGTAGTGGCAACAGTACTCTATCTCAGATAAATCACATGGAAATAAATATATCGAAAGTGGTCTAATGATGCCAGACTCTGATGTCAAATAAGTATGTAAAACATTTGAATAAATGATTTCATAACATGTGAGAGTGGATGTAACATTTCTAGATTGTCAACTTTAAACAATGCAATTTGAAACATATGCAAATTAATTAAGTGTAAACAGATATTTCATTCTTTACTACATTCTTAGAATGTACGTATATGAATTGACATAAAACCATTTTCAAACCCTTTTGTTGGAAAACTGGGAGCCACCTTATAATCAAGGGCACCTTTACATAAACACATGGGATAATCTGCATCTCAGATAACTGAGGGTTGTCAATAGCTGGCTTGTGAATGAAATGAACTGCAGACAGTTACTGCAGTACATGAAAATCCCTACATTAAAATACTAATAATTGCTAACAAATTAATTCTTATGTGTCAAAAATTCCTTTAGGATGTCTCTTCCATGTGGATCCTTCAGCCCACTTCTGAGTTCACCTATAGCTTTGATTGACAGTTCCCATACACACTGATAGCTCTCTACTCCAGCCATCCCTTCCTCCCTGCTTTTCTACCTAGGGCTTACTCTGGTGCCTCTGGAGTTTGCTCAGGCTAATACCAGCACCCCTAATGTGCTGGGGATTTAAAGCCCTGAGGGTAAATGGTGGAAAAATACTCCAATTTCCCTACTGCTTGGTAGACAATTTTAAGCTGTAGTTTATGCGATACCAGCAGAGCCAAGCATCAGTTGCTCACAGTAGTGGCCTGCTCAATAACCCCACTCTTTCTGAATTTCTTCCTCTCCCTGTCTTACTTTCTTCACAATAGCACTGTGCTTCTTGGGTTTGCCTCCCCAATGAACTATCTGGTTGCATGTGTGAATCACTTCTGTGTGTATATCCACCAGGTCAGCATCATGAGGCAATTTTGAGTCCTCTTTGGAGAACAGCTAGCTGTCTGCGGAAGTTAAGGTTAAAGAATTTTACCCTCATTCTTTGCACCCACATTACTTAAATCTCTGGGAATGTTTCCTCCATTCCTTTTAGTACTTAATCTCTTACCACCGCAAAGGGTTTTTCTGTGTGTTATAAAGTATACCCAGATGAACAAAACAGAGTTCTAGCCTCAAGGATGTTTACACTTGAGAATTGAATGTGAAACATGAAGGAAGACAAGAAACTTACATTTAAAGATTCAGACCACAGAAGAATGATGTGGAAGTTCTAAGGAGAGGGACTACTTCTGACTAACTAGTATTTCTTCACTCCCCAAAGTTACTCTTCAAGTTTTCTAATTTTAATCTGTTTGGTTGAAAACACCCATCCTTTTCTAAACACCACACTGCCTTCCAGGTCAACCCAAATATGGTGGGTAGTGATACAGCATGATGAGTGACCAGTTCAATAGTAAAAGGCAAAGCACTTTCTCACAGATGTCCTCAGTGACTGTTCCATCTATCAGGTGAGATACCACATGTCCAGGTGAACCTGGGATGCTTCCTTGTCCCTTGATCGCATCAAGCATGTTCCTTCCTCAGACCCTTCACTCTTAATATTCTCTCCACCCTTCTCCCAAATATCTTCATGGCTCACTCCATCAGATCCTTAAGCTTCCTCTGCTTAAGGACTTTCCTGACTACCCCATATAAAATAATATCACCCTATGCAATGTCCCACACTATTGCCTTCCCTGTTTTATCCTTCATAGCTCTGACCACCTGACATATTATTTATTTTTCCTCTTCTCCCACTAAAAACTCTGTAATATTAGGGACCTCGCCCTACCCTTACATGTATTCCTTTCACCCAGAATAGATCTGGCTCAAAGAGGGTGCTCAATAAACACTTGTTTAAAGAAGTAATAAATTTATCATCAGAACCTCAAAATTATCATGCACCACAGTTGAAGTTTCATAAACTCATCTGGAATCATGACACAACCCTATAACACAAGGGTCACAAGGGTCTAAAGGGGACATAATTATTTTGTGGAAAAAAATGTGTGTCATTTTTGTTTATGTGGTTAAGTTTCAACATACATAGCAGGTATGAATAAATAAAACCATTTTAATAAATCACAAACTTGTAGAGGCCATGGAATGTAATTCATTCAGTGTTTATTGTGTAGATAAGAAATCCTGAGATTTCAGATTTCAGACATTATACCTAGCTTACTAATATAATTTATTCATGTATTCATGTGAAAAATATATATGATGGGTATGGTGTTAAGTGAGATTCTATATTTGATTTTTCTTTTGAAAAACCGACTTTATAATTTACTGTGAAAGCCACATTTTGCAATTAGATAGGGAAAGTTCATCTTTTAAAAAATCTTTAACTTTTTTCCCATTATTTTATTATAAGTCTTATTCAGGTAACTCAGATTCTTCAGAGAGAATATGTATAGAAAATGTTTCAACTGGAGTCTTTTATTCAGATAATTTTAAAGGTAGCATTTTCCTCTCTGAGTTTAAGGGAAGGTGGGACTACTGAATGTAGCAACATTAAAAGCTATTACAAAAACTACCTAAGTAATCGTCCAACCCTAATTACACAGCACTAATTGGTTTTACTACAAATTCATGCTCTTCAAACACAAGCAGTCCTTATAGCTGGCTGATAATCTTTAACTCACCCCAATGGACTCACTGCTAAATTTCCACAATGCACACAAGTCTTTGTCATTCCACTCCTGGCTTCAACCTGCCCACATCTTTTCTGATGTTCCTTAAAAGACTGTGGACAGATTCCTTTCTTTCCACCTCAAAATTCCCATGCCTCTGTCTCAAAAGTCATACTTGCCCCAGGTCCCTCCTGCCCATCTTCTCGAAGAAGCCTCCCCCTTACATTCTACATGATTGTCCCTCTCAATGATTCTTCTCAGCTTATAAAGTAGGTTCAAGTCCTCTACACTAAACACATCCCTTTTCTTCTACTGTGCCATTTCTTTGACTTATCACTCTCTCCTCCAGTCTTTTTCTCCACCAGGTTTGTTGAAAAGGAAGTCTGTTTCCACTCATGGCCATTCTCTCCATTACTTATTCCTTGCAGGATAAAAGCCCGATTTCCCCATGGGACCATAGTTTATTCGTTTTGGCCTCACAAGTCAATTTTCAAATGTCTTACTTCCACGTCTTCTGAAAAAAAAAAAAAAGCTTCTTTTAAAAGAGACTCAATAATGAAAAAAGAAAAGCATTAATGCTACTTTAAGTGAAGGAAGGGCATCCATGCAAAACAAATAGTTTGCTGCAAGCCATGGCAAAAGGTATAGCCATTTACCAGACTGAATTACAGGCTGGAGCTGTATCATTAGACTTACCAATCCAATCTTTAGAAAAGCCAGGCATTGCATTTTCAAAAGTATCCCATTTACGTTAGAAAGGAAATCACTAATTTGAGTCATTAATTGTGCTGTTGTATAATTCTTGTTCACTAAACAGGTTATTTACTTTGGTAATTTCTAAACCCTTAAACTTTCTTGTAATACAGTTACATCTCTGATTTTACTTGCAAATATGAAAATGATGACTTTTTTTTAAAACCAAAACCTCTTAGAAGGACTTTTAAATTCCATAATACTTTTCTCAGAAAGAGGTTTGGCAGAAACAATAAGAGAATAAAGAACTAAGATTCAAAGTTCATTTTTATAAATCTATCCTTAAATTTTGGATGTGATCCAATGACCTCACATTAAAATTTTAGAAGGCTTGACTTGAAGGACATGGGGAAATTTACTTAATGTTGATAGCTTCCAGAGCACCTGGTCTATATATCATCATTAATTAAGAGAAGATAAATGGGAGAAAACATATGTGAATAGCTCTAGTTTTATTATTTTCAATGTAAGAATAAATTCATGCAATCTGTGCCAAAAACCAAACAACAATTTTTTTTTTTAAAGAAACCTTGGTGCCAACATGTCATGCATTCATTTTTAAAGCCACGATGGCTACCAGCTTTTTTCAAAGACGACCAGAGCAGCCAGTTTGGATTCTGACAGCAATGCAGTAGAATTTAAGGAGTTATGACCAAAATGTGTCCTAAGCAGGTTAGTCTAGACATACAATATTTTAATAAAGAAATACCAAGATATTAAGCGCAAAGGTGCTTTCATTCCTATGAGTACTGCAGGAGAAACACAGACAGCAAGGAGTCAAACTGCAGTGGACATACATGAATTTACCATCTCCCTTCCTATTTCTATCCACCCAACCCTACAGAAGCCTATCTTTATCATGCAGAGACAATTAAAACAGCTATAGAATCTGTGTGCATTTCTGTGTCCTGGCTCCCAGACACAGCCTGGGAGCCTAACATTTACTAAATTCTGTACTAGTATGCTACATAGGGTAGAAAAACAAGGACTTCACTGACCAGAGACCCCATCCCCACAGTCTTGGGAGATTTCAGTTCTCGAATGATACGTGGCACTATCTAGCCATTGTCAAAGCTGGGAGAGTGGATGTTACCAGCAGTAGAAATAAAGTATCCCATTTCCCAGGGAAACACCTTGGCTGTGTGATGTTGAGGAAGTGGACACCAAATATTTCTCAGTGGGATCTTTTTCTTCCTTTTTACTTCTCCCCAAATCTATCTCTCTCTATACACCCCCAGAGTTCATTCTAAAAGAACCAACACAAAGACTACCCATCCTTCAGCCATGGAATTTCAGTGTTCAAATGTAGAAGGAGAAGGTCTGGTTGGCATTCAAAGTTATGTGGAAAGGAAGAGGAAGGTGACCGATAGTTAGAGACCCAGGTCTTCAGGTTAGACAAGAGATAAACAATAGAAACTGCAGAGTCAGGGAGTCTAAGACCCTTACAGAACAGCGGCTGAGGAGCCAAGTGTCAAGAGAGAAGCCCTTCAAAACCAGGGACACTAGCAAGCCCAGAAGGTGTAACCATGATTCTCTTTCCCTACCAAGTGCCCCAAAGCCACACGCTCACTTTCACATGCCCATGTCATGAGGCCAGAGAAAGGGGAAGAGAGATTTCTACACTGGGCCACCCACAAGCAGGAGCAGAACAGAGACTGTACTCAGAGTTGCAGGGTCACAATAACAAACACTGTCCCACAGTGTTAACTGGTGACATCAGGTTAGGCATCGCACATCTTTGGATTTAGGGCGCAGTTTGGGGAGCTTGGATGCAACCACACGCGTACGCACACTTACACGGGATTTTACAAACCCGCCTCTACCCCACTGCCTCCCTCGCCTCCCTCTACACTTCGCACACCCAGTGCATCCTGCCCACCTAACCATTTCCATCATCACATTCTTTCTCCCCGAGAGTCAGCCCAGATATGAAGGATCCTAGTGGGGATTCCTGGAAATGTCCTCTCCCAACACCTCCGGTCCACCACCCCCATCCCCTCTGCTGTACCTTTTACTTACACACAGACACACAAACACACAGACACACACACAGACACACACACACACTCCTGCCATGATTGTCATCAGGCCCGCTCGCTGCCCCCAAAGCTCCAGTATCTCAGCGCGCACCGGACACCAGGCATCTCTCTTCCAATGTCGCCTTCCCCCGCCTCTCTGGCTAAAGCATTGCCCCTTGGATGTAGCCTGCTGTCCCTATTCATCCATACTATTGTTCCATGCAGCGCCTTCTGCGCCCAGAAGCGCCCTTAGGAGAGGACCAGGACTCCCATCTGGGGCGGCATCAGTGCCGGGCACCACCACCACCACTCACCCACCCCTCCCTGGCGGTGATACCTTGCCTGACAGCTGGGTCCGCGGGCCCGCGGAAGCAGTAGGCGCTAATGACAGCGCTGGTGCGGAGCCTGGGAATAAAGCTCCGCTCCAGTCGCTCCTACCTCCAGCGCCACCATCTTCTCCCGCTGCTGCTGCCTCCGCCGCCACCGCCGCCGCCGGGACCGCAGACGCCCTCGCCCAGCTCGGCTCGGGCTCCGCAGCCGCCGCTCGGGCCCCTCTGGTCCGGCGGCCCCACCCCCTTCACCCCTCCCTCCCGCCCGGCCGCCCGCCTGCTTGCTCGCCCCTCGTGACGCGCGCCGGGGCCGGGCAGGGCCCGCCTGCGAATAAGGGCGCGCGCACGCCGCGTGCTAGTAGCGCCCCTGCTTCCCACGCCCACCCGCGTGCACGCGCGGCGCGCGAGCCCGAGGCAACAGCGCCAGTGTCCTCCGCCGGCTGCTGGTCGCCGCGCCCCAGCTTTTGCGTGGGTGGGTGTGTGGGGTGCCCGCGCCTCTTGCTCCCTGGTTCCGGCAGGCGAAACATGCCTCAGCTATCAGCCGGGCTCCCAGAGGAGGAAATGGGCTGCACTCCCTAGGGGACTGACGGGGACCTCCACCCTTCTCTGCTGCGCCTTAGTGGGGAGGGCCAAAATTTCTAACCAGCACCTCTGGTCAAGCTCCGTGCGTAGGAACTGGCTACGGTGCAGGACCACGAAGCCCGGCTTCAGCGCCGACTCCTACGGGAAGTTACTCTCGAGCTTTCCCGCTTCTCAGGTCCCTTAAAATACTGCCTGTACTTCAAAAAGGAGATTGACGGTGTCTCCGGAACGCACTGTGTTCCACATTTTCGCCGCTAGGGGGAGAGTCGTGCGGGTTTTGGCTGGCCGGGTTTGCAGCCCACGAGGGGAACTGCCCAGTCAGTCCCACCACAGAAAACAGAAAAAAGGCTCTGATTATGCTGCCGGGAGAGGCTCAACTTGATTTTCCTACGCGCTCCTCATTTTTGGTTGATCAGAATTTAAAGTGTAGTTGAGCCTTGCATAGACCTTCTGCCCCAGATATGGCTTCTAGCTCGGGAGGGTGGGGACCCTTTGCAGCAGGGACCAGGTGGCAGGTGCTGAGCATTAATGAAAAGCAGTGGGTTGGACAGGCCCCGGGAGGTGGGGGTTCTAGAGCCAACTCCACCTGTAATTGGCGACGTAGTAGCTAAATCGTTCCCTCATTTCAGGAAAGATTTCTCAATAATAAAGTTGTTTATGTACGTAAACTTATAATTTGCAAAGCCCTCATCATACATGTATTCTTATCTACTAAAATGAAAACCCTTGATTATCCTGATCCTTTGGGAAATAGATCTTTTCCACACCGTGTTTCCACATTATTTTAAGCACAATGCCTCCAGAAAAATCGGGGGTGTAGCCAGAAGCATTCTGGAAGTCTTGTTTAGCTTTAAAATCCATATGAATTATGCACTCTGTTCCACAATAATCTTTTTTGCTTTAATAAAGAAAACCATAGCTTTGCCCTTCCTAAAAGGAACTTTTAGTAAAATGTAAATATCACATATCAGGAAGCTGTAGCATGCTTGTCCTGTGACATTACCTATTCATTTTTTCAGTAAATATTTATTCAGCACATATAAAAGCCAGAAATCGTCCTTGTTCTCACAGTATACTGGAGGAACTATCATTAAACAATCAGACTAGTTAAGAGCAACTGTGATAGTTCGGCATTTTCTCAAATCTAATTGCTAAAGATGCATACCTAATCTGGACTCCAATGCTAGGTAAGACTACGGCGATGACATTTGGAGTTGCACAGGAGGGAGAGCTGTGAGACATTTCCAGGAAGAGGGAGGGAAATGTGAAAAGGCCCCAGCAGGTGGGACGGAAGTAAGAGGAGAAAGGTGAAGCAGGCAGCTGCCAGACCTGCTGGGACCTTGTGGTCTTTTTTAAATAAGGATTTTTATCTCATTAGCCTAGAAAGTCAATGAAGGATTTTAAGAATTGCGAGTGGGCAAGCAGGATCACATTTCTGTTCCTGAAAGATTGCAGAGGTAGTTATATGAAGAGCTGGCTTATGGAGGTTTGAGGTTCAGGGTGGGAAACTGAGTCATGACTGCTTAGGTACTTGGCAGGGTTTTCTGTGTCTATACTAACTGCTCCTTTGTTTTTAGTTCTCACCTCTATTTTCATACCTAGTCATTTTGGGGATACATCTATAATAGTTTCTCTGTAATAGTTTCTATTTTAATACTTTTAAACCACTGTAGTTTTAAAAGGGAAATTAGCTAACCTTGTTAGAATTTTAGGTTATATAAGAGAATATAGGCCCTGAATGAGAGGTTCACTTCCATGCACAAACTTGGCCATTTGGTTTGCTTACTCAGAGAGATCAGTCTGCTTGTTTTCTATTTGTTGTGCTCTGTTCCCAGCTAGACAAGGTTACTAGATTCATAAATGAGAGATACATTATTGCTTTAATAATAATACTGTGTTCAAATCTTACATCAATTCACAGGAATTTTTTGTGCAAATTAAGTATGTGAAATTATTCCACAAAATATTACATGTCATATAAAGAAAAATAATTGTTCTAATGGCAGCTTAGAGGCCTCCAAAACTAACTAGTTATATTTGTATGTGGAAATCCCACTCCCATGAAAAACACATATCCCTATTCCTTCTTGACAATGTGAAACATTGATAAGTGCTCCTGTTACTTTGTGCTTTGGCTAGCAGGAGACTCAAAGACAAATTTGCAGCTCATTGTAGGAAATGGGGTGGATCCATATGGTACGGTCTTTATATGTATGTCTTACCATTCCTTGTCTTACTTTACTCTATCTACAGATTTTCTATGCTGCTTTATTGGTGTTTTTCTACTTTATTATAGATACTCTCCTTCGTACCTCAAATATTTGTATCCACCTATTAACAAGGGTCAAAACTGATGTTTTGTTTCAGAGGGTACTACATAAAATACTGGCAATCTGCCAGTTTTTCTAATAGGTGATAATACTATAGGCACTATTCCAGGTGTCTTTGGTCTAAATTAAAGACTTGTTTGCCACTGCATGCAGATCAGAAGTCTCTACGCATGCCGATTTAAAGCCATATGTTATAGGCAAACTAGAGAATTTCTTCCACTGGCACATAGATATTCTTCTTTAAAATGATCCTTGAAGTCCCAAACTCCATCAGCCTGTCTTGTACCTACAGCCTACAAGTATATCTTACTTGTTTAAGCCCTATTGGCCACTGGATAAGAGGACAACCTTCCATGAATTTTTATCCACTTATGTTTCTTTTTGTTGGCATTCACTAACTTAGTTCAACTACCACAAGAGTGTTATATTATATATATATAATATATATATATATATACATATATATATATATATAATATATATATATGTTGGTACCAGAGATTAAACCTAGGGATGTTTAGCCACTGAGCAACATGCCCAGCCTATTTTATTTTTTATTTTGAGACAGGGTCTGGCTCAGTTGCTTAGGGCCTTGCTGAATGACTGAGACTGGCCTAGCCTCAAACTTGCAATCCTCCTGCCTCAGCCTCCTGAGCTGCTGGGATTACGGGCATTCACCACCATGCCCAGCTCTGATATGGTTTCAAACAGGTAAAATTTGATTTAACAGTTTTGATAGCAGTAGATACTTTCCCTTGATTTTTAGTTCTTTAGTGATTGCCTTCATTCTATCTCAGTCCTTCAGTTTAAGTCTTATGATATGAGGTTGTATGAAGGACAAACACACAATGACCTTTGGAGATGGGTTTTATCTTGATTCAAGTTTTTATAAGATTTGATAGTCCAGCATTCTATCTAATGTACAATATAGCCAAGATTTAAAATGTATAAATGAAATAGACAATTATGAAGTGTATGTTCCTCAACACCAATAAATTTGCTTTTGTATGCCAATTCTTATTTCACTGGCTTTTTCTTTGGACATAAATTCCGTTCAGGCTACAATAGGTTCCCTTCTTTTCTTTTCTGCTCCAAGAGCAGGTCAGAATCCCTCTCTTCTTTTTCTGAATCTCACACACTGTTCCATTTAATAATTTCAACTAGAATTTTGGACTATGACTGTGTTTATCTGATACACTGGAAGTCACTCTGGTGCCACATATAGTTAAGTCTACCTCTGAAAGTGAAGTTTTTGAGTGAAGAGTGTCATGGGAACATGCTGCCTTAAAAAAAAATGTTCTGTGTCCTTCCATGAACCAACATCCATGGCCAGGGGCATGGTTTACACTGACTAACTTAAGCCAATCAGCTCCTAGCCCTGGAATAGAATTAATCCTCCCCAAACTACATGGCTGATTGGAGATAGAGCAAGAACAAGACATAAATACCACAAAAAGGGGGAAATGGACAGAAGGGAACAAAACATCTATTGTTCTGTTCATCTCAGGCTTATGACAGTGACAAACTAGAAACTTTAACTTAAATGTATAACCATAAAGGAACTGATATATAGTTTGGTATATCTTTACAGTGGAATAATATGCAAACTTTAAAGATACCATATCTACAGAATTTTTCCCTCAATTTTTTAATTGGTGCATTATAGTCATACATAATGATGGGATTTGTTATTGTATATTCATACATGTGCACATTATAACAATATAATTTGTCCAATATCACTCCCTAGCTCTTGTCTCCCTTCCCACTGTTCATTCCTTGGCCCCTTTCTACTACTGATCTCCTTTGATTTTTATGAGATCTACCCCCAACTTTGTTTCCCTTTTTCCTCTCTAGATTCCACACATGGGAGAAAATATTTGACCCTTGAACTTCTGAGTTTGACTTATTTCATTTAACAAGATGGTGTCTAGTTCCATCCATTTTCCTGCAAATGGAGTGGTATAGCTGGGTCATATGGTGGTTCCATGCCTAGTCATTTAGAAGAACCTCCTTGTCGATTTCCATAGTATCTGCTTAATTCATCTGCCCATTTATTAACTGGGTTATTTGATTCTTCTGTGTAAAGATTTTTCAACTCTTCATATATTCTAGATATTAAGCCTCTGTCAAGAAGAGTAGCTAGCAAAGATTTTCTCCCATTCTATGGTTTCTCTGTTCATATTCCTAATTGTTTTCTTTGCTGTGCAGAAGCTTTTTAATTTGATGCTGTCCCATTTATTAACTCTTAGCATTATTTCCTGAGCTTTAGAGGTATTATTGGGAAAGTGATTTCCTGTGCCTAAAAGTCGGAGTGTTGACCCTATGTTTTTTTCTAGGAGTTGCATAGTTTCTGGCCTACTTCCTAGGTCTTTGATCCATTTTGAGTTGAGTTTTGTTCAGGGTGAGAGATAAGGGTACATATAGATAACCAGTTTTCCCAATACCATTTGTTGAAGAGGCTGTCTTTTCTCCACTCTATGTTTTTGGTAACATTGTCAAGGATAAGATGACTGTAGATGTGTGGATTTGTCTCTGTGTCTTCTATTCTGTACTATTGGTCTATGTGTCTATTTTTATGCCAGTACCATGCAGTTTCTAGTGTAATTTGAAATTGTGTATTGTGGTGCCTCCATAATTACTTTTTTTGGCTTAAAATTTTTTGGGCTATTCGGGGTCTTTTATTACAAATGAACTTTAGGACCATTTTTTCTAGTTCTGTGAAGAATGTCATTGGTATTTTGATGAGGATTTCATTAAATTTGTATATTGCTTTTGGTAGTATGGCCCTTCACAATATTAATTCTCTCTATTCATAAACATGGGAGGTCTTGCCATCTTCCAAGCTCTTTAATTTCTTTTGTCAATGTTCTAGAGTTTTCATTGTAGAGGTCTTTCACTTCCTCAGTTAGATTTGTTACTGGTCATTTTTTTAAGGCTGTCATTAATGGAATTATTTTCCTGATTTCTTTCTCAGCAGATTCATTGTTGGTCTATAGGAAAGCTATTGATTTTTGTTTGTTGATTTTGTAATCTGCTAATTTGCCAAATCTGTTTATTAGTTCTACCAGTCTTTTGGTGAAGTTTTTTTTTTTTTTTTTTTAATGTTTCTAGATATAGGAGCATATAATTTACAAACAGTGATAATTTGACTTCTGCCTTTCTTATTTTTATCACTTTTACTTCCTTCTCTTGCCTAATTCCTCTGGCTAAAATTTCTAGCACTTTATTAAATAGGAGTGATGAGAATGGTCATCCTTGTCCCATATTTTAGAGGAAATGCTTTCAGCTTTTCCCCATTTACTATGAGGTTGGCTTTGGGTTTTTCATATATAGCTTTATGATGCTGAGGTAGGTTCCTTTTATCCCTAGTGTCTTCAGTGTTTTTATCATGAATGGGTGCTGAATTTTGACAAAGGCCTTCTCTGTATCTACTGAGAATACTAAGTGATTTTTGTCCTTTATTAATGTGATGAATTACATTTATTTATTTGCATGTATTAAACCATCATTACATCTCTGGAATAAAACCAACTTGGTTGTGACATACAATACAATCTTCTTAACATGTTATTGAACATGATTTGCTAACATTTTATTAAGGATTTTTGCATCTAAGTTTATCAGGGATATTGGTCTATAGTTTTCTGCTTTATATTTGTTCTGTTTAGATATACATGATAGTAGAATGTACTTTGACATATTATATATACATAGAGTATAACTTAGGATCCCATTCTTGTGGTTGCACATGATGTTAAGTCACTGGTCATGTATTCATATATGAACATAGGACAATTATATCCAATTTATTTTACTATTTTTTCTATTCCTATCCTCCCTCCCTTGCCTTCATTTCCCTTTGTCTAATCCAGTGAATTTCTATTCTTCCCTCCTCCCTCTCCTTATTGTGTATTAGCATTCACGTATCAGAGACAACATCTGGCCTTTGGTTTTTTGGGGATTGGCTTATTTCACTTAGCTAGTTTTGTTATGAGTGTGATAACTGTCTTCACAGAATGAATTTGGAAGTTGTTCCATCTTTTTCTATTTCATGAAATAATATGAAAAATATTGGCCTTAGTTCTTCTTTAAAGGTTTGGTAGAATTCAGCTGAGAATCATTTTGGTCCTGGGCTTTTTCTTTATTGAAAGGCATTTTATTACTGCTTGTATCTCATTACAAGTTATCAGTCTGTTTAGGTTTCCTATGTCCTCTTGAGTCAGTTTTGGCAGATCTTATTTGTCTAGAAATGTATCCATTTCTTTTAGACTTTCCAATTTATTGGATTATAAATTTTCAAAATAATCCCTAATGATTACTGGATTTCTGAGATGTCTGTGGTGATTTCTCCTTTCTCATCTCTAATTTAATTAATTTTGATTTTCTCTATTTTTCTTTAGGTTAGTTTGTCTAAGAGTTTATCGATCTTATTTAACTTTTCAAAGAACCATTTGTTTGTTCATTGATCTTGGCTGTGATCTTAATTATATCATTCCTTCTAAAATCAGTTTGTTCCTCTTTTTCAATGGCCTTGAGATGCATCATTGGTTGTTTACTTGAGATTTTTCTGATTTTCTTATATAGGCACTAATAGCTACAAACTTTTCTCTTAAAACTGCCTTCATGGTGTCCCAGAGGTTCTGGTATGTTATATCACTATTTTCAGTTGAGTCTAAGAATTTTTAAATTTCCCTCTTGATTTCTTTTGTCACCCATTCATCATTGAAAAGAGTATTGTTCAATCTCCATGTGTTTATATAGTTTCTATAGGATTTTCTTATGTTGATTTCTAATTTCACTCCATTGTGATTGGATAAGTTGCAAGAAATTACATCAGTTTTTTTATTTACTAAGAGTTGCTTTGTGGCCTAAAACAAGGTCTATTTTGGAGATGGTTCCATGAGCCACTGAGATGAAAGTGCATTCAGCTGTTTTGGGATGAAATATTTTATAGATGTGTGTTAGGTCCATTTGATATATAATATTTTTCATGCCCAAATAGTTTTTTACCAACTTTATGTCTGGATGACCTATCTAATGTTGAGAGAGGTGTATTGAAATCACCCAGTATTACTGTACTGGGGTCTACTGGGGTCTGTCTGAGACTTCAATGTGAGTAGTGTCTCATTTATGTAATTATACCCACATTGGGGTATAAATATTTATTATTGTTATATCTTCTTGTTGGATTGTTCCCTTGACCAATATGAAGTGACTTTCTTTGTTCTTCTGATTAATTTTGGTGTGAAATCTGCTTTGTAAAGATATGAGAGAAACTACTCCTGCTTGTTTTGGGGCTCCATTCACATGGTATATCGATTTCGATCCTTTCACTTTCAGCCTGTAACTGTCTTTGCAATAAAGTATGCCTCTAGCAAGCAACATACAGTTGGGTCTTGTTTTTAATCCATTTTGCCAGCCTACATCCATTAATTGGAGAATTGAGACTATTTATATTCAATGTTATTATAGAGAAATTTTTAATAATACCTGTCATTTATTTATCATGTTTATTTTCATCCAGTTTCTCACTTGCTTAGTTACTCTTCAAATGAAATTTGTTCATTTGTGAGCTCTGAGGCTTGTTTTTTATTTCTTCTGTGCACAGTATTTCCTTAAGTTCTGTAGTGCTGGTTTAGTAGTCATAAATTGTTTTAGTTTCTGCTTATCTTGGAAAGTTTTATTTCATCTTTGATTTTGAATGACAGTCTTGCTGGATATAGCAGTCTTGGTTAAAAGTTATTTTCTTTCAGGATTTGGAACACATTGTTTCAAACCCTCCTGGCTTGTAGAGTTTGTATTGCTAAATCAGAATGGTTTGTGATTGGTTTGCCTCTAAATGTGACTTGATGTTTTTCTCTTGAGGTTTTAAACTTCTATCCTTGTTCTGGATGTTAGGTATTTTAATTAAAATGTGTCATGGAGAGTTATTTTTTGATCTTGACAACTAGGGGTTTTGAATGCATCCTGTATCTGAAAGTCCATCTCATTCTGAAGGTTGGGAAAATTTCCTATTGTTATTTACCTGAAGAGGTAATCCATTCCATTAGTCTGTACTTCACAGCCCTACTCACTTCCAGTGCTTCTTAAATTTGGTCTCTCAATATTGTCCCAGAGTTCTTGTATATTCTGATCATGATTACTTTTTTTTTTTTTAAATGCAATATTGTGAGAGTCTTCACACTGGCCACCCTGTTTTCCAGCTCTGAGAGTCTGTCTTCAGCATGTTCTACTCTATTAGAGAGACTTTCCACCGAACATTTTATTTGATTAATTATGTTTTTCATTTCCAAGATTTCTGTTTGGATCTTTTTCAATACTTCTATCTTCTTGTTGAACTTCGCATTACTTTCTATACTGACTTCCTTAATTCATTCTGTTGTTTTTCTCTGTTCTCTTGGAATTCATTGATCATTTTTATAATGATTTTTTTGAATTCCTTATCTGATATTTCATCCACTTTGATATTTTGGGGGTCATTTGTTGGTGAATTATGAAATCTAAGAGGTGTTGTGTTAGCTTATTTTTTCATATTTCTTATACTCCTGTAGTGGGTTTTATGCACCTGTTGGGAGGGATTTCTCTTACACTCTTTTGTGTGGGCCTTTTTAGGGCACAGTCTTCACTTGCCAAAATGTCCTAGAGTGAGCTAAATTGAGACCCCCCCTCATAGGTGTGTTATTCAAAGCCTTTGTGTTATTTCTCTGGTTTTGCTGTAGAAGTGGATGTCTGTAAATAGGACATGGAGGCCCATCCCTAACCATATATATTGGGACCTGGTTGTTAGGTTGGAGTTTTGGCTCTTTTATTCTTGTATTAAAATATAGTTGATGATTGAGTATCATTAGCTTGTGTGTGGAGCAAGATACACTGTCTTTTGGTTGAGTTTAGTTCAGCAGCATAGTTTCTACCCTGTGAACTTGTAGTGTCCCCTTTAGTTTCCCAGAACCTCAAAGAATAGGGAGAAGCAAAGAATAGCAATAATCCATGCAAACAATACACAGTATTAAACTAAAGACTTGGCTCCTACTATGACAACGTTAACTGCCACAAAAGAAAACAGAACTGTTAGGGTCAGAGATTGCCAACAGCAAAAACAATAAATAACCATGAACTATATCTGACAACAGGTGTCAACTATGTCATTCACAGCAGTAATAATTGCAATAGCATTAATTGTGGGGTTGGAGTTATGTAAACCAATTAGTGCTAAAAGACAGTAAGAATACAGTCCATTAAGAGAAAAGAAAATGTAGTAGAAAGGTAGAAAAGAGTTTACAATTTCAAAAACTGAACAGAGAGACTGCAGTAGAGATATAGCATGTGCTATTTATAAGAAAGGATGAGAAAAAATAGAAGTAACAACATAAAGGGAGAATGAAAGAGAAAACGATAGAATTTGGCTGTTAGCACAAGAAGGAGAAAAAGAGAAAAAAGCAGCATACAAATTAAAACAATACAAAACCAAATCAATCAAAGTATACTAATCAAAAACCTTAACCCTCAAAAGACAAGGCAAAGTAACTACATTTTAAAAATGCTATAACTGAGAAGAAAAGAAACAAATATGCATATGTATGTATTGGTTCATGTATGTCCATGAACCAATCAACACAGAAAAGTCACACACACAAAATAAAAACAAAAACAAAACACAGCTTCTTAAAAAATGAAGGAATCGTTTCCACTGAAGTGGTCAAAATGTTTGAGGAGAATAGATGGTCACTGTCTTTCTTTCCACTTTTTCTTAAGCTATGTACTGAGAGTGAGAGAAAGGGCAGGGGGTTGTTAACCCCTTCATCTTTTTGTGTTACTCACCAACCTGCCAGTTGGAGTGGCCTGAGACTGAAACTGATTCAAATAAGTCTCAGTTTCTCTTCTCACCAGACTGAGGTAAGATGGGATGGGAAGTACTGTCAGTTGGAGTTTTGTTTGCACAGACCAGATCAATTCTCCCAGGGAGGAGCCACTGCAGAGTTCTATGAGTGGAGTTCCAGTAGGTAGAGCTTAGGTCTATCTAATCAGGCCTCAGGGCCTTTGTTGGCTGGTGTCTGGGGAGATTAGATCCAGTGCCTGGCAGTTGCCAATCTCTGCTGATAGTCTGGATCTCAGGAGTCTCCCAAGGATTCTGTTTCTGGAACAGTGGAGCCAATCCTTCACCCCCTCTGTTGCCCACAAACAGACTTCCCAGGCTTAGTCCGTGAGTGTATTTACACCTGTCTGTTCAGAATCCCAACCTACTTCAGCTGCCACAACCAGCTTGGATCCAATGTAGTTTTTCTTTTTTGTTTAATGTACCCAAATTTCTGAGTCTCTAAGTCATTCTGACTCTCCAATATTGAGTTTTAGTGAAATCCCTCTTCTGCTCGCCTTACAGAGAAGCAGTAATCCTGGTGCTTGAATACTGAGCCATGGAGCAACTAGGAATGCAGCTTTCCTCTACCCTGCCATCCTGAATATCCTCTATAAGTTTATTTAATATCATAAACAAAGTACGGTTCACATCTTAACTGAAAAGATTTGGTTACAAGATTGTGTAGATGGATAATCACAACTTTAAAAAAGTACACAGAATAAAGTACATCAAAATGTTAATGTAAGGGCTAGGGTTATGGCCTGGCATGTGTGAGGCAGTGGGTTTGATTCTCAGCACCACATATAAATAAATGAATAAAATAAAATGAAGGTCCATTAACATTTAAAAAACGTTAATGTAGCAGTAGTTCACCAAAGGAAGGTTATTTTACTCTTTATATGTTTTTATAGTTTAAAATCTTTTGCACAATGTATGTATATGACTTTTGTTTTAAAAAATCAGAGTATTCAAAAACATGGTTATAAAAATTAACACCATTACCATCAAGCACCATAAAAATAACTACTGGGCTAAGCTCCCAACGACTAGTCAAAGAATTTTAAGTGCTCAGAGATTAGTTGAAGATGATGTGGAATGAAAAACAAATGTTGACATAATAAAATCTCACAAAGAAAAAAAATAACTACTGGAACACTTTGCATTTCTAAAGCATTTCCTCCAATTTGATTAATTCTTCAAGGCTTATTTCAAGTGCCATGTATTTCAAGAAAACGTATTTTGAATAATGGTGCTCTCATCAATAAACCTTATTGTCTGAGCATTTGTTTGTAGCCCTACCAGCCTCACATCCTCTATGGTACTTTAGGATACAAGTAGACAAAAATTGATAAAATTGGTTGCTCATTCTGTATAATATTTGCTAAGGTATTTGGTTATTTTCAAATTTATTTCAGAACTAAAGTACCTGGATATTATGGCCATCTGAATTGAACATCATAAAATATTGATATATTTAATTCATCCTACAAACCAGGGATAACTTTATCAGAAGAAAATATGACTTTGTGTTTATATATAAAGTATAACATTATAATCAGGAGTATATTTCCTTGAAAATTAGAAGCTATAAAATTAAGTGCTCAGCAATATCATAATTTTTCTCTGTACATGTTTGCTACAGATTTATGTCTTCTTGCCAACTTATTAATAGATAAATAGTAGTAAACACCAGGGGCTTAAGGAAGATGTCTAGAATACAAATATAAAACTGAAAGCATTCTAATAATTGATTTTTTTGTACTAGTTTCTAGACAAAAAAAGAAAAAAATAGGCTACCATTATTCATTTTTGGCAGAAACCACTTTGGTGCTCTTTCTAGAATGGCAAATGGAAGCATGATTCAAAATTGCTGCTTAATTCCTATTTTGTGTTAGGTATTTTCTTCCAGGTATGTTGATATTACCTTCTACAGTAGTTCATGAGCCCAGAAAGATAAGTGGCCACATGTCAATTATATCTAGTTGGTATTTCCTCTACTAACATTTAGCATGTTGTTGAACATCTTGTAGATACTCATTACATTATTGTTGGCTGATTGATAGTTTCTGTCTTTTCAGTTAGACCAGTTAGGTCATTCAAGAATATCAAAGTAATTTCCTTTTCCTTTGTTACTATTTTGATTTGTGTTCAGTAGCATCTGAAAATAAGTTATGGATATGTCTGTTGACTCAAAAAAAAAAAAAAAAAAACAAAAAACAAAAAGGAGCTTGGGTAAGGTTTCAATTGTAAATAAACTCAGAATCACAATTTTATCAAATCTTCATCTACTCTGTCAGCCAAAAGGCAGAAGCTTCACTGGCTTCCTCTCTTCCTTCCCTGCCACATGTGCGCGCGCACACACACAACACATGGTGCACCCTAAATGAGATCCTATGAAATCCTCTTTCATTTAAGCACTTCTTTTTGGGAATGTTTCCCATATGCTTGCACAGAATCAGTTCTCAGGATGAGCAATAGCAATGTAAAAGGCATGGCCATATTGAACATTTCCAGTAAATCATACTATAAAAAAGACACCCAATGTTTAGATCTTCATCACACAAACTTTGTTTACCCATTGAGTCCCAAGTTTTCAATTCTGCAAACAATAATTATTTCAAAGTTAGCATAAGTGTTATATTTATTGCTCAATGTAAGTTTTTATAGGTGTCCCACATTTGGGACAATGGGACAAAATGGGTTAATGTCCTCATATGTGCTGCCTATTGTGGTAGATTTTCGAGAGTCCAGGCAGAACACTGTGAGTTTTATTCTCAAGGATTATTCTACTTTAAGAAAGTCAGAGAGACCCAGAAACAAATAATTTCAGTGATGTGTACTGGCTGTGTAAAAAGATATACGAAGGAGATCCTGGCCAAATGGTGTTTTGGTGGTTATCATTTGTTTTGCTAAATACATGTGTTCAGAGAATCAAATTTTTATCATCTAGAAGTCAAGTGTATAGTTAAAAGAGCAAGTGTCCCCCTCAAAAGGGGATGTTGTTTTCTAATTGTAAAACATACGATGATCAGCTAGATTTGATGATGTCCATTTAACCAGAAGGCATGTGAATTTCTCCCAGGTGAGAAATATATGTATATTGGAAAATACTGTAGGCAGATTAATGTGTCTATTTCCAGAAAAGGAATAAAGATCTTCTTCCTAATGGATGAACCTTCTAAAAGTTGTAAAGAAGGACTTGAAAATTTTAACATTTTCTGTAAAACATGAAACTGACTTTTAAAAAGGGGTATTAGCCAGCATAAACTGTTTTTTTTTTTTTTTTTTTTTTTTTTTTTTAAAAACAACTTTCTACTTTTATTTTATTCCTCGGAGAAATTTATCCTTCTTCCATCTTATACCTCAAACTCATATCTTTTTATTAAATCTGACTGCGGAGATGCTTCTAAGTTAGGTCAGTTTTGCTACGGATTGAATTTTGAAAGCACATTTTAATTTCAGCATCCATGCAGCTGAGCACTGCTA
The DNA here is from genome assembly GCF_902686455.1 of Sciurus vulgaris. Classification (NCBI taxonomy): domain Eukaryota; kingdom Metazoa; phylum Chordata; class Mammalia; order Rodentia; family Sciuridae; genus Sciurus; species Sciurus vulgaris. Next base: position 18,159,721 of record NC_136476.1, on the reverse strand, counting down.
AATTGAATAGGCTGTGGTTATGGGAACTGGAGCAACTGAGATGGAACCAAGAAATATGTAACTGGAGAAACCTTTTGATAGCTGAAAGATTTTAAGTCACTCTTAATAAGGTCTGATAGGTTAAGGAATAACATGTTGTGGGGTTCAGGAAAGCAGCTTTCTACCCTTCCCTGCCATTTGGGAATTATTTTCATCCTCGTGCTGCTATAACTTATCAAGAAAATGGAATTGAAATGGGTCTCACTGAGCTGTGCAGCATAAATCTGAAACTTGTGTAACAATAAAATTTTCTTGCCAAGCAGATAGGTAGAATCATGCTGTTAGCATGCTACTCAAAGAACTCAAGTAAACATATTAATTTCGTTTGCACAGAACAACAAATGGTTCCTTCAGATTCTGAATAGTCTACCAAAAAAAAGGTAATTAAGAGATTTCAGCTTTTAATTGGTCAATGTTGAATCTTAATATGACAGGAAGTCAAGTTTTTACTAAGTTCTCCCATAGATCCCCAGTCTTTCACATGTACACATGAACACACACACACACACACACGCACACACACACACACACACACACACTGGCAAATTTCCCTGTTCATGATTCTGTGTGAACTCTAGTCATTCAGAATGTCCCCTGAAGCTAAACTACTGTTTTCTATTTTTCATGTTTTCAATGTAAATTATATAGGATTAGATACGCTGGCTGGAAAAAGAGATCATTAGTTACTTATTTCCACATATAAATCTAAGCATCTGTTCATACTCAGGGCATATTTGAGGAAATGTTCCATAGCTTAGGTTGATGTCACCCACTTCTATTATATACAACACTTTGAATTCATGGTTCTATGGTTTTGTAAAAGTGAATTCTCTGACAATGGATATGGAGACACAAACACCATTCATTCCTTTTTGACAAGTAAAGCCAAGTTAAGGCATTGTTAATAATGCTCACAGTGACTTGGACATAATACCAAATTTGACTTTGTTAGCCATGTAAAGAAAATTTCCAAAGATTAATGAAGCTTCTTGAAAAATAGTCAGAGGGAAGTTTATATATGGTCTAGGGATGTTCAACTCCAGAACATTAGCATTTTCTCTACTGAAAGTGTATTTACTTGAAAATAAATTGCCATTATCTGGTTCAGGGGCAGAAGTAAATGGATTCCAGAAACACATCAGATATTATAGAAAAATTTAGTACATCATAAATATGGCATTTCAGTGTGGTATGGAACAGATGAATTATTTGATAAGTGTATTAGGAGGACGGATTAGCCATTTGTGAAAAATTTAGCTGGATCTCCATCTCCATCACATTAAAGTAAGTTCCAAGGGCTTCAAAGAGAAAAATGTAAACTAATGAAATTGTAAACATGATCAAAGAAAATATTAGTGAATATTATTTATAATCTTAAAATGGAGAAGGCCTTTTTTTTAGTATGGCACAAATTCAGAGTTAGAAAAAAAATACTGATAAATAAAACTACATTAAAATTAAATATTTTTTCAACCAAAAAAATAAAACCAAAAAGTCAAAAGAAACCCTTAGAAAATTATGCACACATAATACAGGGCTACCTTTCTTTATGTAGAAAGAATCTTTTACCAATCAACAAGATAAGTAAATAGAGGAGAACAATGGCCAATTCCTAGAGAAAAGCAACCAACAGACATAGGAAAAGATGCTCACTTTCTCAAACAATTAACGAAATACAAAAGAAAACAATGACAATAATTTTTACCATTTAGATTAGCATAAACAACCAAAAAAATGGATAATATGCTGCACTGTTGAGGATCAACGAGACAGACATTCTTGCTCTAGAATAGTGAGTATAACCAACATTTATGAAGGTCTGCTTAGCAATACACTTTCATTTCTAGGAATTTATTATACAGATGTATGTAAGAGCAATGTGTTTATTATAAAATATGTGAACATTTTAGACCTATTTTTGTTGCACAAGTGCTCAAACATGTATATTCAATGTCAACAATCATGAAGAATTGATAAACAAAATTACTTGTCAATAGAAAATTAAACAAACCATAGTATACCAAAGAAGGAATGTTTTAAATCACTGAAACAGATATGGAGAGAACATGTATTCTGACAAGGGAAACTGTCCAAAACATACGGTTAACTGAAAACTCAAATTATACAATGTTGGGTTGATGTCATTATAATTTTAAAAATGTTAAACATTCATCCAAAAAATTGGAGAAATATGTACTAAGCTGTCATGGTGATAGTCAATCTCTCCATTATAAATATCTATAATGATTAAAAGTTTTATAACAAGCATTTATTATTTTTGCACTCATAAAAAATAAACTTAAAAGACAATAAAATTACCACTAAGAAATTTTAGTAGAGCCAGGCATGGCGGTCCAAACCTGTAATCCCAGTGGTTGGGGAGACTGAGGCAGGAGAATCTTGGGTTCAAAGCCATCCTCAGCAATAGTGAGGCACTAAGCAACTCAGTGAGACCCTGTCTTTAAATAAAATACAAAATAGGGTTGGTGATGTGGCTCAGGCTCAGTGGTTCAGTGCCCCTGAGTTCAATCCCCAGAAGAAGAAGAAAATTTAGTAGTTAGCAGAGTCATAGATCTTCCTCCTCCAGTTCAACTAAGCATTGGATTTCTTCTGACATTGAAGCACTGACCAAGAGAATTTGAGATCCATTGACCTTTTCTACATACCTTGTCCTCTGTGGCTGTTGACGGAAGTGGGAAAATTATCACCCTTGACTAAAAAATCTATATGGATTTACTTTATTAAAGTTAAAAATCTAGATTCTATGATGAACGAATCCATTAGGTTTCTCTTGCTATAAACATGGTAGCAATTGTTAATGGGTCATATAATTTTTTATTAAAAAAAAATTTTTGTAGTTGTAGATGGACAGAATGCCTTTGTTTATTTTTATGTAGTGCTAAGGATGGAACCCAGTCCCTCACATGTGATAGGCAAGTACTTTGCTACTGAGCTACAGCCCCAGCCCTTTTAATTCTTAAAAGTACAAATTAATGCAGTCTCCTTACAGAAAATGTGGTAAATGTAAGAGCTGAAAAAACAAAATAACTCATAGCTCCTCCAAACCATGAACATGCACTTATACTTTTTCCTTTGTCTTCATTTTTACAAATGTGACTGCATTCTATAAATAATTTTGCATCTTGTCTTCATTTAGCACATAACCACATTGTTTAAAAAATCCCCCTGTAAAAAACATTTTAATGGCTATATAATAGTTAATAATTTAATAATCCCCTGCAGAGCTTGACATTTGTTTCTAAGTTGCCATTAATCTTAAAAACTGCCTAGTGAACAGCTTTATGCACAAGATTTTTTTTTTTTTTTATTGTTTTCTGGTTTTCCTTTTTTGGTGATTCCTGCAAGTGGGATTACTATTCAAGGATGTCAAAACTCCTGACACAAATGACTAAATTGCTAATTCTAATTTACACTTCCATAAGTAATGAGAAAGCATGCCCGTTTCATTGCACCCTGGCAAACACATTTTATGATCAATAAAAACAAAACAAAAAACTTGGCTAAATTTGATTGAAGTCTTGTTTTAATTTACATTCCTTTCCTCCTAGGACTGAATATTTTCTGCTGTGTCTATTAACCACCTTTTTTTCTTTTCACAAGTATTGAATGTGTAATTTACTTTCATGTCTTTCATCTATTCATCTATGGGGGTCTTCATTTTTCTTACCAAGTTGTAAAAATTCTTCACATATCAAGGATACTTATATTTTTTATGTTAAGGTAATCCTAAACTTACAGAAAAGTTTTAAGTACAACATAAAGAATGATACTTTTTCATCTGTGGCATTTCCTAATAAACTTTGTTATTGGCTTTTAATGTTCCATTGATCACAGTTACATTCTCATTTAGAGTTGAGTGTTTTGCAGCTTTTTCTGCTGACTCCTGTGGGCTGTACTATACCTCTTATATTATAGCACTATGGCCGTTCCCTTCTGTGACTTCTGATAAAGTCACTTCTTTATTTTTCCAAACACAATTATTTTTAAAGGAAATGTGACTTTAATTGGCATTGAATTAAACAGATAAGAATTTGCTCTCTCCACCGAAGTATGTAATACCTCTCTTTTTGCATCTTTCAGCAATTTTGTGGGTTTGGTCGTGTAGGTCCTTTGCATTTCTTAGTATATTAGTTTACATCACAGATAGAATCTCTTTCCATACATTGTATTTTATAACTGATTGATGCTGCTATGTTAAGAAGCAAAGCTGTCATTAAACAAACATGATTGGCCATTAAAAAACTCCAGAGAGAACATTCAGCTTTAAGTTATGCAACTTCTGGATACACTGTTCCAGGTAAACAATTTGTATAACACACTCCATTCAGTTAACTTTATGGAATTACCATCTTAAATTTTGTATGTATTTCATAATTACATACTTTGTTCCAGAGCAATTCATCTATACTAATTTGTTGTCTCCATAATCAGGAAACAGGGTCAGCTGTCCTTTAAACCACGTTTGGTTTGAGATAATAAAACCATAGTGTCTGTAAATAGAAGAATGTTTATCTTTTCCTTCCCCTTCCTTTCCTTGCCTTTAAAAAATTTTTTTTTCTTACCCATTGGGAGTTTATCATTTCAGGTCTTCAAATCGTGTTCACAAATAGTAACAAGTAGTTTACGTGACATCTTTGAGAATAATACCCAGTAAACGTTATCCCTGTTCTATCAGTAAGGAATCAGAATTGAAGCCAACACAACAAAGTATTTGAGAACTGAGCATGGGCTACCCAATAAAATGAAGAGCCTTGTTTTGAAGATTCTCACTGCTATGGATCCAGTCTATCTTCCCCACCTCTCCTCTCAGAAATTCCCAGCACAGCCCATGCTACCACATATTTATATATTCATTCTGCACTGTCCCACACTTTCTTGTTTTTTATTTGTTCTAATTAGTTATACAAGATAATAGAATGTATTTTAACATATTATACATACATGGAGATTGACTTCTCATTATTCTGGGTGTACATAATGTAGGATTACTTTGGTCATGTAATCATATATACACATAGGATAGTAATATCTGATTCATTCTACTATCTTTCCTGTTCCCATTCCCCCTCCCTTCCCTTTATTCCCTTTTGTCTAATTCAAAGTACTTCTATTCTTCCCTACCCCCCGCTATTGTGAATTAGCATCTGCATATCAGAGAAAATATCTGGCCTTTGGTTTCGGGGGATTGGCTTATTTCACTTAACATGATAGTCTCCAGTTCCATTCACTTACCAGCAAATGCCATTATTTCATTCTTCTTTATGGCTGAATAATATTCCCTTGTATATATATACCACATTTTCTTTATCCATTCATCTGTTGAAGGGCACCTAGGTTGGTTCCATAGTTTAGCTATTATGAATTGAATTGCATCACTTCTGGCTGCATCACTCATCCTCAAATGGCAGATTCATTTAAAAACAAACTAAAAGCAACCCTATCTTCTCCTATTGGAAAAATACAGTTTGACTCTTATAGTGGTACAACATGGGGTGGGTTCTTCACTAGAACTAGATTATGTTCATGCAGCTGGCCTAGAACTGATTCCCATCTGTAGAATAGGTCAGGGCACAGTAATAAACTTCATAACCTAATAACATCCATTGAGATTTCTCCTTGTGATAGTAAAAAGTGTTATAAAAATTTGAGGTGAAATAATCATAATAAAAATTAATTTTGATTTTTTCAAATATTTACCAGATTTTAAATCTATGCTATGTAGATCAAGTCTATGAAGAAGTTAATTTACTGAGAAAAATATTTAAACAACAACCCCCATGAATTAAATGTAGTATATCTTTAATATGTTTTTGCTTTATTAAAATAAAACTTTACCAAACATGTCAGCAAATTAAATTTTTAAAATGTAAAAAACATTCCAAAATCATTTCCAGGTTAAAATAAATGTTCATTTTTGCCAGCCTCAAAAGATTTGAAGTCTTTTTCCCCAAACCTTATCTGTGATTGATTTTTAAGGGTTCTACAGCCTACCCTTGCATTATATTTCCTGCTATTTATGAAGACTATATTATGAGGAAAAAATTATGTGATGTAATATCAAGTGATACAAAGCAGGGGACAACATTTTGTTCTTATTATTTTATTTATTAAAATGCATGTTTAAAAGAATGTTAGTGCACAAAAATAGTAATTGTAACTGTTTTGCAATATGATCAAAATAAACCAATCAAAAAATCACATTGAAATACTTTTGGCTTTATCAGTGTTGTCAATTATTACATTATTACTTTTTTTTTTTGGTACTGGGAATTTAACTCAGGGGTGCTATGCCACTGAGCTATGTCTTCAACCCTGTTTTTATTTTTATTTTTTATTTTGAGACTGGGTCTCATTAAGTTGCTGAAGTTGCCTTGAATTTGCAATCCTCCGGCCTCAGCCTCGTGGATCACTGGGATTACAGGGATGTGTGCTTCAATGACAGGCAAAGATAAATTTGATATAATGATACCAATTTACTACATAATCACACCTACTTGTGTGTGTGAATGTCTGTCAAAGTCAAATTATGTCAAACTTTGTTAACTGGTCTCTGTATGTTTAGCCTTCCCAAGAATCTACTATACACTTGACCAAATTTTGAAAATTGAAAGCTACAGGTTGTCTTTATGTGGTTAGGGAGGCCATTGGCTCATTTGTTACCTTACCACAATGCTTCCTTAAAAATTAATTTATTTTTGGACTGGGGATGCAGTTCAGTGGTTGAGTACTTGCTAGCCTGCATGAGACCCTGAGTTCTATTCTGAGCACTGCAACAAAACATTAAATTTCGAATTATATATATATATCTATATTATATATAGATATAATTATATAGTTGTCATGTACATATAAAATACATACACACATCATGTGTATATATATTTATATAATTATATATTTAACATGTACAACATGATGGTTTGAAACATACACAGTCATCTTTGGATTGTATGAAGGATGGTTCTAGGACCTCCTATAGACACCAAAGTTCGAGGATGCTTAAGTCTAAAATGGCAGAGCATTTGCATACACCTGTTCCCATCCTCCCATATCATATCTAGATTTCATATAATACCTAATACAATGTAAAGGGCATGTAAATGCTTGTACTGCATTGTTAAGGAAAAGAACCTGTAATGTTCAGTATAGATGCAATAATTTTTCCTGATTTTTTAAATCCACAGTGGATTGAATCTGTAGAACTCACAGATGGGGAGGGCCAATGTATCTACATTATGAAATGGCTAAATTGAACTGATTGGGATTTGTCTTATCACACATACTGATCATTTTGGGGGAATCAGAACTTTTAAAATCTTCTATTTTTCAGGACTACAATACATTACTGTTAACTATAGCCAATGTGTAGTACATTTGATCTCAAGTTTCTGGTAACCACCAATCTACTCTGAGCTTTTAGATCCTACACACCCTACATGAGCTTTTAGATCCTTTTAGGTCATGCAGTATTTGTCTTTCAGTCTGGCGCATTTCACTTAAAGTCCTTCAGGTTCATTCATGTTTTCTCAAATGATTTCCTTCTTTTTTAAGGCTGAAGAGCATTCAATTGTGTCTACATAACACTTTTTAAAAAATCCCCTCGTCTGCTTATGGGTGCTTTGGCTGGTTCCAGATCTTGGTTGTTATGAATGATGCTATAATGAATATGGGAGTGTGACATACTGATTTCATATCCTTTGAACGTATGCCCAGAAGTAAGGTTGCTGGATCATAGGTAGATCTAGGTTTAATTTTTTTAGGGAGTCTCCACTGTTTTCCACAATGGCTGTAATAATTTATATTTCTTCAGCAGGTATACAAGAGTTCTTTTCCTCCATTTTTTTGGCCAACATTTATCTTTTATCTTTCTGGAAATAAACATGCTAACAGGTGTAAGGTGATAAATTGTGGTTTTAATTTGCGTTAAACTGATGATTTGTGATGTTGAACATTTTGTCATACATCTGTTGAGCATTTGTATGTCTTTGAGAAATGTCTATTCAAGTCCTTTGCCCAGTATTCAATTGGGTTATTTGATTTCTTGTTTTTGAACATTTTAGTTCCTTATATATTATGGATATTAACTCCTTGTAAGATGCATAGTTTGCAAACATTGTTTCCCTATCTTAGTCCATTCAGGTTGCCATAAAGTATCTTAGATTAGGCAATTTACAAACAATTTAAATGTATTGCTCACAATTTTGGAGGCTGGGAAGTCCAAAGCACCAGCGGATTTAGTGTCTGGTGAAGTTTCACTCTGTTTTAAAGGTGGCATTTGTTGCTGTGTCCTCACGTGGTATAAGGGCAGAAGAGGCAAACAGGTTCCTGAAAGCCTTTTTATGGGGTCAGTAATCCTATTTATGACTGTGGAACTGTGGAATCCTCATGATCTAATTATCTCTCAAAGGCCCTACCTCTTAATAGCATCACCATCAGGGTGAGGTTTCAACATACCAATTTTGGAGGGACACATTCAGGCCCAAAGCACACCCATTCCACAAACTGACTCTCCACTCTGTTCCCTTTGCTGTGAAGAAGCTCTTTAGTTTGATTAATCCTACTTGTCCATTTTCACTTTTGTCGTTTGGGCTTTCAAGATCATACAAAAAAAAATCATCATCTAGACCAACATCATGGAGCTTTTACCCTGTTTCCTCTAGTACCTTTACAGTTGCAGGTGTTTCTTTAAATTTTTAATCTATCTTAAATATTTTTTTACATATGGTGTGAAATGAAGGTCTAATTTCATTCTTCTGCATGTATATTTCTAGTTTTCCAACACCATTCATTAAATAGATGGTCTTTTCCCTGTTGTGAGTCCTTGGCACCTTTGTTGAAAATCAATTGGCCATAAGAGCATGTATTTACTTTGGGGCTATTTTAAGCTGAGAACAGCTTAACTTTAACCACATCAAAACAAAACCTCAACAGTTTTGCTCCACATCCCCCTCCACATCTCATGTTTTTGATGTTACGATTTACATATTTTCTATTGTGTATCCCTTAACAAATTATTGTCATTATGGTAATAGTTTTGTCTTTTAACCTTCATGGTAAAGATGTTATTTACATAGCATTACAGTAGTATTCTGAATTTGACTATGTACTTATTTTTGCTAGTGAATTTTATACTTTCATAAATATTTGTTACTAATTAGTGTCCTTTTCTTTCAACATGAAAAACACTTCCATATTTCTTGTGAGAGAGGATTGGTGATGAACTCCTTCTATTTTTGTTTGTTTGAGAAAGCCTTCATCTCCTTTTATTTGCTGGGCACATTTTTCTTGTTTGGTAATTCTTTAGCACAATGACTATCTCATTCTACTTTTCCTGGTCTGTAAGGTTTTTGCTACGAAATCCGCTACTAGCCTTGTTGAAATGCCCTTATACGTGATGTGTTTATTCTGTTGCATTCAGGATTCTCTCTTTGTCATTTTATCTTTGGCATGATGGACACACATTTTTAATGACAACCAATAGCAAATTTATACAAATAACAGACTGGACTATAATGAATACAAAACTCTTCCAGGTAAGGGTAGGAAAAACATTGCTTAAAAAAGTCCATCTGATTCAAGGGGCCAAGTTATTCACAGGCATTACTGCAAAAATGACATGTGGCTTGAAACAGACACATTGATGTCCTCTCCCTGGATGCATTCATTTTTGACAGTCCTGTTATATGTGTTGGTAGTCTTATTTGGACTGAATCTTATAGTACTTGAATATTAATCTCTTTCCCCAGATTAGGAAAAGTGATCTCAGTACCTTGATTTAGGCTTTTTCCCTCAGGCCTTTTATGTCTTTTTTGTTACATATTTAATTATGTTCCTTTGCTTATTTTGGTACAGACATAAACAATTCAATAAAATCACAAAGCATATTTATTCCTATTTATATTTTGAACTTGTAATAAAATTCCAGCCTAGCCATAACATTCATCATTCTCCCTGATATCTAACTTGGGTACATCATGACCATTTATAGTCTTTTTGGAAATAAAATCCTGTATGTTTTGAGTGACATATCAGCTTCTAATTGGTTTGTGGTAATAAAATTTTGTCCTATTCTCAAAAATGATAATATTTTAAAAATAGGTTAAATACATGTTCATTAAAATGCTTGAATATCACAGGAAAGATAGAATGTAAAGACGTCCACATTTCCATGTACCTGATGACAGATAACTTTTTTTTTTTTTTTTGGTACTGGGGATTGAACCTCAGGGGCATTTTAGCACTGAGTTACTTCCCCAGACATTGTTAGATTGAGAAAAGTTCTTGCTAAGTTACTTAGGACCTCACTAAATTGATGAAACTAGCCTGAAATTTGCAATCCTCCTGCTTCAGCCTTCCAAGTTACTGAGATTTACAGGCATGCACCACTGTCCCTGACTTGATGAAACTTTAAAATATAGCTATTGTGAATACAAGCAACAATAGGTGTTGGAGAGGATGTGGGGAAAAAGGTACACTCATACATTGCTGGTTGGGCTGCAAATTAGTGCAGCCACTCTGGAAAGCAGTGTGGAGATTCCTTAGAAAACTTGGAATGGAAACACCATTTGACCCAGCTATCCCACTCCTTGGCCTATACCCAAAGGACTTAAAATCAGCATACTACAGAGATACAGCCACATCAATGTTCATAACTGCTAAATTCACAATAGCCAGACTGTGGAACCAACCTAGATGCCCTTCAATTGATGAATGGATAAAGAAAATGTGATATATATATGTGTGTGTATATATATATACACACACATACACACACAATGGAATATTACTCGGCTATAAAGAAGAATAAAATTATGGCATTTGCAGGCTAATGGATGAAATTGGAGAATATCATGTTAAGTGAGATAAACCAATCTCAAAAATCCAAAAGGCGAATGATCTCACTGATAAGCAGATGATGACACATAATGGGGGGTGGGAGGGGGGCCAGAATGGAGGAAGGAGGGACTGTATAGAGGGAAAAGAGATGTGGGAGGGGTGGGGGGGAGAAAAAAATAACGGAATGAATCAAACATCATTACTCTATGTAAATGTATGAATATGCAAATGGTGTGCTGTTACTCCATGTACAGACAGAAACAACATGTATCCCATTTGTTTACAATAAAAATAAATTTAAAAAATATAGCTATTGTAGGAGATATGAAGTATATCCCAGTGTGGTTTTCATTTGCATTGCCTTAACGACTGATGATATCATTAATAGATAATTATATATTTTCTGGAGAAACATCTGTTCAAATCATTTGCCCATTTTTATACTGGGTCATTTGCTTTTTAGTGTTGAGTTGTAAGAGTCCTTTGCATTTTCTAGAGATCGGTTCTTTAGTAGATACATGATTTGCAAATATTTTCTACCATTCTGTACGTTGTATTTCCATTTTCTCGATAGTGTCCTTTGAAGTATAAAATTTTTCAAATATTGATGATTACAAATTTTTTCTTTTAATTGAGTTTTATTGTCATAGTTAAGAAATCATTGCCTAATGTAAAAGCTTAAAGATTTGTATCTGTTTTCTTGGAAGAGGTTTACAGTTTTAACTCTTTCTCTTTGAATTAATTGTTGTCAAAAATCACTTGATCATATATATGTGAGCTTGTTCCTAGGCTAGATTCTACTCCACTGGTCTGTATGTCCACCCTTTTGCCAGTACCATACCATCTTGACTCCTATAGTTTTGTAGGAGGTGTCAGAATCGAGAAATGTGAATTTTCCTACTGTGATCTGTTTTAGAATTGTTTTGGCTATTCTTGATCCTATGCAATTCCACATAAATTGTATAATCAGCTTGTTGATTCCTAAAAAAGTTCACCTGAGATTCTTAGAGGGACTATACTGAATCTGTAGATCAGTTTAAGGAGCTGCCTAATTTTTTTTTTTGGTACCGGGGATTGAATGCAGGGGTACTTAACTACTGAGCCACATCCCCAGACCTATAAATATTTTATTTAAAGACAGGGTCTTGCTGAGTTGCTTACGACCGTGCTAAGTGACTGAGGCTGGCTTTGAACTCCCAATCCTCCCGCTCAGACTCCTGAACTACTGGGATTACAGGGGTGTACTACTGTGCCTGGTATATTAGTTCACTTTTAATTTCTCTGATGAAATATCTGAGATATATTACTTTCGAAAGAAAAGAGGTTTATTTGGGCTCTTGGTTCTGGAGGGACATTCTAGGAGCTTCGTTGGGTGATATCCCTTGTTACAGGCAGAATCCTGAGTTCATGCAGAGAATCACATGGCAAGAAACAGGGAGCAACATATGTGTGGTTTCTGTCTTTCTTCTTACACCCCCAGGATACAATCATGAGAACTCCCCCTAATGATTTTACATCATCCTAATCACCTCCCAAAGGTCCCACCTCTAAACACTATATAATCTGATTTCCGCCACCATTAGCGTATTTTGGGGGATTAAACTCCCACATGAGTTAAAGGGGGCAAACCATCTTCACACCATAGCAGATGTATTGCTATTTTGACAATGTTAAGTCTTCTGATCCATGAATATGGCAAGGTTTTCCATTTATTGAGAACTTCTATAATGTCTTACAGTGATGTTTTGTAGTTTTTTTTTCAATTTATTTTATTTTTATTGTAAACAAATGGGGTACAACTTCTCTGGTTTTACATGCAGTAGAAGCATACCATTTGTGTAATCATACATTTACATAGGATAATGGTGTTTGATTTATTCTGTTATTCATTCTGTTATTTTCCCTTCCCCCGCCACCCCTCTTTTCCCTCTATACAGTCCCTCCTTCCTCCATTTTTGCCTCACTCCCACCCCCCATTATGTATCATCATCCACTTATCAGCGAGATCATTTGTCCTTTGGTTTTTTGAGATTGGCTTATCTCACTTAGCATGATATTCTCCAATTTCATCCATTAGCCTGCAAATGCCATAATTTTATTCTTCTTTATGGCTGAGTAATATTCCATTGTATATATATACCACAGTTTCTTTATCCATTCATCAATTGAAGGGCATCTAGGTTGGTTCCACAATCTGGCTATTATGAATTGAGCAGTTATGAACATTGATGTGGCTGCATCTCTGTAGTATGCTGATTTTGGGGTATAGACCAAGGAGTGGGATAGCTGGGTCAAATGGTGGTTCCATTCCAAGCTTTCTAAGTAATCTCCACACTGCTTTTCAGAGTGGCTGCACTAATTTGCATCCCCACCAGCAATGTATGAGTGTACCTTTTACCCCACATCCTCGCCAACACCTACTGTTGCTTGTATTCTTGATATTTGCCATTCTAATTGGGGCGAGATGGAAACTTAGGGTAGTTTTGATTTGCATTTCTCTTATTACTAGAGATATTGAATTTTTTCATGTACCTGTTGATTGCTTGTAGATCTTCTTCTGTGAAGTGTCTGTTCATTTACTTAGCCCATTTGTTGACTGGGTTATTTGTATTCTTACTGTAAAGAAAGTTTTTTGAGTTCTTTTAGAGTATAAAATAAGTTTTGCACTTATTTTATTAAATTAATTCCTAAGTGTTTCATCCTTTTTGATGTTTTTATTAAAAATTTTCTCTAAATCCGCTTTTGGATTGTTCATTGCAAATATTTAAAAATACAGTTAATTTGCATTCTGTAGCCCATTTAATTCACTTTTTAGTAGTAGTGTTTTAGTTAATTCCTTAGATTTTCTATAAAGATTATGTCATCTGTGAATACAGTTTTACATGTTCCTTTCCTATCTGGATGGCTTTTATTTCTTTTTCTTGCTAGTTGCCCTAAACTAAAACCTTTGGTACAATGTCAAAGAAGTGGCAACAGTAAACATATTCTATTTACAATCTTACGGGAAAAGATTTCAGGCTTTCACTATGTAGTAGTGGGCTTTCCATACACCTTTCATTAGCTTGAGGAAGTCCTGTTCTTGTCCTCGCTATTGATTATTCTTATCAGGTAAAGGTTTTGGATTTAGTCAAGTTGTTTTTCTTTATCTATTAAAATGATCATATAATTTCCCCCTTCCTTATATTGATGTGGTATATGATATCAATAGATTATTTTTGTATGTTGACCAAACTTGCATTCACAGGTCCTGGTATACAAACTTTCTTATATGTGGATGGAATCACCTTGCTTATATTTTGCTGCTGGAATTTTTTTTTTTTTTTTGTCTATATTCACAAAAGGGTATTGGTTTAGTTTTCTTGAGATATGTTTGCCTGATTTAATCAGGATATTATCAGGGTAATAAGAACCTCTGAATGAGTCAGGATGTGTATTTTTGAATGATTGGTTTTAATTCCTTAAACACTTGGTAGAATTCATCAGTAAAGTCATCTGATGCTTGGCTTTTGAGGGAAATGTTTTGCCTACTCAGATAGCTATAGATTTATTAATCTAAATAAATCTATTTCTTCTTGAGCAAGTTTCAAGTAGTTTGTGTTTTTAAGGAATTTATACATTTTGTGTAGGTTACCTAATTTGCCCTTCACAGTATTCTTTAAATTCCTTTTTATTTCTATAAGGTTAGTAGTAATATTCCTTTATTCCATAAATTTGAGGGCTAATAATAACAATTAGTAATTTGAGGGCTTTTTCTTCATCTAAATATTTTTCAATTTTGTTCATCTTCTAAAGGTTGCAATGATTTTTTCTCTATTATATTTTTATGCTCTCTATTTGAATTGTCACCTTTATATTCTTTCTCTTGCTTGCTCTGGGTTTAATTCCCCTTTCTAGTTCAGTAATGTTTCCTAATTTAGGAAAATTAAGGTATTGATTTGAGATCTTCCTTCCTTTTTAGTGACGGTATTTGTAGACGAAAATTTTCCCACTAAGAATGACTTTTTTTTAAAAATCATCTCGTGTCTGGTTTTAGTATGTGCTGTTCTCATTCACCTCGATGTATTTTCTATTTTTCCTTATGATTTTGTCTTTGGTTCATTAGTTATGTATGCATATACTGTTTAATTTCCACACATTTTGGAGTTTATCAAATTTCTTTCTAGGATTTCGTAATTCATTTCATTGTTGAGAACATACACTGTATTAACTGAATGATCTTAAACTTACTGAGATTTGTTTTATAGCTTAACAGATGGTCTGATCTGGAGTATGTTCCATGGGCACTTGAGAAAATGTGTAAACTGCTGCTTCTGAGGAAAATCGTTCTATAGATGTTGGGGGTGGTTGGTTTAAAATATTGCTAAAGACTCCTATTTCCTTCCTGGTATTTTGTCTGGTTGTTCTACTGCTGAAAGTGGATTACTAAGGTCTCCAACTATATTGTAGAATTGTGTATCTCTCACTTCAATTGTCAGTTTTGCTGCATGCATTGGATAGCTGTTAGATAATATGTGTTTATTGAGTGCTGTGTTATCACCGCCCGCGGCAATTTGTTATCGCCTGCAGCAACAATTGCACGGGTATTTATTGGAGGTGGACTGGAAACTGAGCTACTTCTATTATCTTTCTCTTTAGTGCGCTGCTTTCTTGCTTGTTCACCTGTTCTCCAGCCTATAGAGGAAGAAAGGCTTTGAGAGGAGAGAGAGAGAGAGGCTTTGCTTAAGAGAGAGAGACTACACTTTCAGAGATCTGTATCTTCTTAATTCTGCTGCTTCTTCTTAAAGGTGCATCCTGCGTCCTTCACTCTGCTATCTAGAGGCATGGCTTTACTTCTCTGTTCTGCTATCTATCAGAGGTGCTGCTTATCCTTCGCCCAGTGATCTAGAGGTGTAGCTTATCCTTTCTGCTAGCTGCTTATCCGGTTATCCCTGGTGCTTCCTATAAGTGTGTCTTATAAACCTAAGGCAGCCAATCAGCTTAGGATTAGCACAATTGAGGCATGCCCCTTGGTACCAATCAAGAAAGAATGAGGAATATCTGTTGACCACTAGCACAAAGGAGACATTAACTAATCAGGCAAAAGTAGATCACGCCGTGTTAACACTAGTTATGCGCCACCTCTTGGCTCAACGCCAGCCGCCATCTTAGGGTTACCCAAACGTGTCTTCTGCCCTGTGTCTTTGTGATCAGCTTGTCTTGTAGTCTGTTTTGTCTGATATTATAGCCAATGTAGTTCTTTTGGTTTGCACAACACATCTGTTTCCATTGCTTACTTTCAATACCTCTGTATCTGTCTTGGCATCTAAAGTGTGACTCCTTTAAAGATGGCAGAAATTAGACTATGTCATGGGGTTAGAAAAAATCATTTCTTCCAATCTCTGGTTTTTACATGGGGAGTCCAATCCATTGTTATTTAATATGACTTCTGAAAAGACAGGATTCCTGTCATTTTGTTGTTTAGGTCTGTCTCTTCTACCTCAATTAGTTCATAACAGATTTTTTTTTTTTTTGTTACTTTCTTGTGTACATTTTGGTTGTCTTTTCATTTCTTTTGACGTGTATTTTTAAGTTGTTTTCATAGTAGTTGCTCCAGGTGATACCATTAGCATCTTATAACAACCTCCTTTTGAGTAATACAAGTTTGGTTTTAATAGTATGTAAAACTTTGTTTCTGTAAGTTACTAATCTCCATCCCATTTATGTTCCTTTTGTCATAACCTACATCTTTAGACAGTGTACCTATTAATACGGATTTAGAATCATTGCAAAATGTAGTTGTATTTTGAATTAGGAAAAAAGGAATCACAAATAAAAAATTCAGACATTGTTTTATTAACTCAGGTAGTTTTTACTGACATTCATTTCTTGTGGCTTTGAGTTATTGTATAGTGTCATTTCAGCTTGGCTTACTTTAATATTTTTTATAGGGCAAGAATGCTAGTTTTTGTTTCCTTGGGAATGCCTTTCTTTCATTTTTGGAAGATAATTTTTGGAAGAGATATAATTCTTAGTTGACAGTTGTTTTTTCTTTCTTTTGTTCTTGCACATTGCACATGTCTATCACTCTCTTCTGGTTTCCAGAATTTCTTTTCTTTTGGCGGGGGGAAGGGGTAATGGGGATTGAACTCAGGGGCACTCGACCACTGAGCCACATCCCCAGCCCTATTTTGTATTTTATTTAGAAACAGGGTCTCACTGAGTTGCTCAGCACCTCACTGTTGCTGAGGTTGGCTTTGAACTCACTATCCTCCTGCTTCAGCCTCCAGAGCTGCTGGGATTACAGGCATGTGCTATTGCACCTGACTGGCTTCCATTGTTTCTAATGAGAAATCAAATAAATCTTATTGAGGTGCTCCTATATATGAGAAGTTACTTCTCTTCCTGCTTTCAAGATTTTCCTTGTTCTTAGTTTTGAAAATTTCATTATGTGTCTTCATGTGTTTCTGAGTTTATCCTACTTGCCACTTGTTGAGCTTCTTAATACACAGCTTCATATCCGCTATGCATTAGTCTTAAGTGTCCCCCAAAGGTACATGTGGTAAGGCTTAGACCCAGGTGGCATTACTGGGAGGTGATTGAACTTTTAGGAGGTGGGGCTTAGTGGGAGGTCCTTGGGTCATTGGTGGGGGGTATGCACTCAAAGGGGACTGTGAGATCTCTGTCCCTTCCTCCCTTTTGCTTTCTGACCATGAGGTGAGACATTTGCTTCACCATGTGCTCCCCACCACTGCCACTCCAATCAGACACCTACAGGCAGTGTCAATCATGGACTGTAATCTCTAGAATTGTAAACCAAAATAAACCTTTTTAAAAATTATTTGTTCTTTTTTAGTTATACATGACAGTAGAATGTATTTTGGCAAATTGTACATAGAGTATAACTTATTCTATTTAGGATCTCACTCTTTTACATGATGTGGTATTACCCTGGTCATGTATTCAAATACAAGGATAGGAAAGTCACGTCTGATTAATTCTACTCTTTCCTATTCCCCTCTCCCACTTCCCTTCATTTCCTTTTGTATAATTCAACGGATTTCTATTATTCCCCTCCCTGACTGCCCTTTTTTTGGGTTAGCATTCACAAATCAGAAAGAACATTCAGCCTTTGATTTGGGGGGACTGGCTTATTTCACTCAGCACAATATTCTCCCGTTCCATCCATTTACTGGCAAATGCCATAATTTCATTATTCTTTATGGCTCCGTAATATTCCATTGTATATATGTGTGTGTGTGTGTGTGTATATATATTATATTTTCTTTTTCCATTCATCCACTGAAGGGCACTAGGTTGTTTCTATAGCTTGGCTATTGTGAGCTGAGCTGCTATAAACATTGATGTAGCTGCGTCACTGTACTATGCTGTTTTTAAGTCCTTTGGGTATAGACTAAGGAGTGGGATAACTGGGTCAAATGGTGGTTCCATTCCAAGTTTTTTAAGGAATCTCCAGACTGCTTTCTAGAGTCATTGCTCCAATTTGCAGTCCCACCAACAAATATGAGAGTACCTTTTCCCACATCCTTGCCAGCAATTATTGTTACTTGTATTCCTGATAATTGTCATTCTGACAGGAGTGAGATAGAATGTCAGTGTAGTTTCAATTCACATTTCTCTAATTGCTAGAGATGTTGAACATTTTTTCATATTTTTTGATCATTCATATTTCCACTGCTGTCAAGTATTTGTTCAGTTCCTTTGCCCACTTATTAGTTGAATTATTTATTTTTCTGGTGTTAAGTTTTTTGAGTTCTTGTAGGATTTCTGTTCATATTCTTGTTTCCTTTGCTGTGAAGAAGCTTTTTAGTTTGATACCATCCTATATGTTGACTCTTGAATTTACTTCTTGTGCTTTAGGAATCTTATTGAGGAAGTCAGTTCCTAAGCCATGTTAGAGAGTTGGCCCTACTTTTTCTTCTACTATGTGCAGGGTCTTTGGTCTAATGCCTATAGGTCCTTAATCCACTTAGAGTTGAGATTTGTGCAGGGTAAGATATAAGGGTTCGATTTCATTCTATTGCATATGGATTGCCAGTTTTCCCAGCACCATTTGTCAAAGAGGCTATCTTTTCTCCAATGTATGTTTATGGTGACTTTGTCTAGAATAACTGTATTTGTGGGGTTGTCTCAGTGTCTTCTATTCTATTCTCTTGGTCTTCATGTCTGTTTTGTTGCTGATACCATGCTGTTTATGTTACCTAGTATAATTTAATTTAAGGTAGTATAATTTAAGGTCTGGTATCGTGATGCCTCCTGCGTCACTTTTCATGCCAAGGACTCCTTTGTCTATTCTGGGCCTCTTATTTTCCAAATGAATTTCATGATTGCTTTTTCTATGCAGAAGGTCATTGGGATCTTTATTGGGATCACATTGAATCGGAATAGCGCTTTTGGTAGTATGGCCATTTTGATAATATTAATTCTGCCTATTCAGGCACATGGGCGATCTTTTCCATTTTCTGAAGTCTTCAATTTCTTTCTTTAGTGTTCTGTAATTTTCATTGCTCTATACCTCTTTTGTTAGGTGGATTCCCAAATATCTTTTTTTTTTTTTTGAGACTATTGTAAAGGGGATAGTTTTTCTGATTTCTTCTTCAGCTGATATACCCTTGGTATACAAAAATGCAATTTATTTATTGGTATTGATTTTAAACCCTGCTACTTTGCTGAATTCATTTGAGTTCTAGAAGCTTTCTAGTAGGATATTTTGTCGTCTAAATACAGAATCATGTTGGTAAATAGGGATAGTTCTTTTCCTATTTGTGTCCCTTTAATTTCTTCATTTTGTCTGATTGCTCTGGCCAGGGTTTCAAGGACTATGTTGAATAAAAGTGGTGAAAGAGGACATCCCTGCCTGGTGCCAGTTTTTAGAGGGAATGCTTTCAGTTCTTTTCCATTTAGAATGAAGTTGACCTTGGGCTTAGTACTTACAATGTTGAGGTATGTTCCTAGTATCCCTAGTTTTTCTAGTACTTGGAGCATGAAGGAGTGCTATATTTTGTCAAATGCTTTTTCTGCAACCTATTGAGATAATCATGATTCTTGTTTTTAAGTTTATTAATATGATGAATTACATTCATTGATTTCCACATGTTGAACCAACCTTGCATTCCTGGGATGAACCCCATTTGGTCGTGGCGCACTCTTTTTAATGTTTTTGTATGTGACTTGCCAGTGTTTTATTGAGAATTTTTGTGTCAATGTTCATCAGGGATATTTATTGGTCTGAAGTTTTCTTTCCTTGGTATGTCTTTGTCCGCTTTTGGTATCAGAGTGATATAGCTTCATTGAATGAGTTTGAAAGGGTTCTCTCCTTTTCGATTTCATAGAATAATTTGAGGAGTGTTGGTTGAAGCTCTTCTTTGAAGATCTTGCAGAACTCAGCTGAGACTCTATCTAGTCCTGGGCTTTTCTTTGTTGGTAGGCTTCTAATGGTGTCTTCAATTTCGTTGCTTGAAACTGACCTGTTTAAATTTCCTATGTCCCCTTGATTCAATTTGGGTAGATGTCTCTAGAAATTTGTTGATGTCTCAAGATTTTCTATTTTATTGGAGTATAGATTTTCAAAGTAGTTTCTGGTTCTTGTCTGTTTCAGTGGTATCTGTGGTGGTTATTTTCTTTTTCATCATAAACTTTAGTAATTTGGGTTTTCTTTTTGTTAGCTTTGCTAAGGTTTATCGATTTTATTTTTTCAAAGAACCAACTTTTGTTTTGATTTTTTGAATTTTTTAAAATTCAATTCATTCATTTTGACTCTGATTTTTATTTCTCCTGTCTTATACTGCTTTAGGTGCTGTTCTTTTTCTAGGGCTTTGAGATGCAAAGCTAGGTTATTTATTTGGTGGTTTTCTGTTGTTTTAATGAATGAGTTCAATGCAATGAACTTTCCTCTTAGAACTGCCTTCACAGTGTCCCAGATTATGATGTGTTTCGTTCTTCTCATTTATCTGGGTATTTTTAAATTTCATTCTCAATTTCTTCAGCTATCCATTGGTCAGTCAATAATGTAATAGTCTCCAGGTATTAGAGTAGCTTCTATTTTCTATGACTTCTAATTTCATTCCATTATGATCTTATAGAATGCAAGGTATTATCTCTATCTCTATTTTTTTCTTTTGGTATTTGCTAAGAGTTGCTTTGTGGACTAAGATGTGATCTACCAACATAAACTTTTCCTAAGTTATTCTCAGGTGTTTTGTTTCAGTGATGGAAAGCCGGATAACACTGATAAACATAAAATTCTATGACATCTACCAAAACAAAACAAAACAAAACAAACAAAACAAAACAAAACACCCTTAAGTAAGTGTGTTTAGCATCAAATTTGGGATTACAGCCATTATATCCTCAAATATACTCTTGGCCCTCTCTTTTTTCCCTGTGACTATCATACTGTATGTTGGTCAGAATGATGTCCCACAGGTGCCTTAGGCCTTTTCTTTTCCTTTTCTGTGTTCCTCTTCTTTAGTTATAGCTGACTGAACTTTCATTATTGATTCATTCTCTCTTCTTAATATCTTGAGCCCCTTCAGTGCATTCTTCAATGTAATTATAAAAATTATTAAGTATAGGTTTCTAAAATTTTATTCTTTTAAAAATATCTTTGTAGTTCTCATATTTTCCTCTGACTTTAATTCCTTTTTATTTCCCTATAAATTTTAAAGCAGCTTATCAGTTTCTTTGATTAAAAAAAAAAAACCTTAGAATTTTTGATATAGTGTTTGAATCTCTAGATCAACTTGAGAAGAAATGCTTATATGTTGTTTGGTCATAAGTATGGTGCCCTAATTAAAAAAATTTTTTTCTGACTAACAATTAGAAAAATACTATACCTGTGTTTGTATAAAAATGAGTGCGTGTGTGTATATAAACACGTGCACAGTCAAAAACCAGAATTCTTCAACAACCCCTAAGTTTCCCATTTTGTTCCTGTCTTTGGTTATGGTTCTACTATCCTCACCTTTACTTGCTTTCTTCATAAATATTACCACCTACTAATAAAGTTTTACATAAAACAGAACATATACAGTGCATATGTCTATCGCCCTTGTTTCTTAAAAGAATTTTTTGTATTTATTATTCTAGATTAGCAGTTCCATTATTCTAGCACACTGGTAAATTCAATGCAATCTTACTTAACAATATGCTGAAATTACAATGTTACTGTCAAGAAATTGTTTAATCTTTTGTCTTAAGCTACTTTAAAGACTCCCCCCGCCACTGTATTCTAGAGTTTCAGTATGATGTAGATTTTCTACTTATCCTTCTTTGAAAACAAACAAACAAAAAACCTCAAAACTTTTCAATGTTTTCCCAACATTTTTAATTGTGTTCAGTAGAAAGGTTAGTCTTGCTGACTGAAAATGAGATTAAAAAATTTGTTTTAATAAAATTAGGATTTTACTTTATATTCTACTTTATAACCTATTCTACAAAATTATTTTGACATTTTCTTCTATGTAATTACATGTTCTTCTGTTTTTATGGGTACATGGTAAAGCACTGTAGGAAGTAAAAATTTATACACTCTACTGTTGCACATTTATGATTTTCTATTACAATAAGTGTAACACAATATGCTTTAATTTTTCCCCATATGAAGTAACTAACATTAAGACTTATATGAAATTAATGCCACAAATTAGAAGTGTCCCAACTTATAGTCTCGAGAGAACTGGTTATTACTTTTCCCTCAGGCAACCTTTGTCGATGGTTAAGATTACAAAATTTACTTGGAAATAAAACAAATGGAGTGACTGGTGCTGTGCCAATCCCATTTGTTCACCCATCTTCTAGTACTCTACTACTCTCAACAGTGTTTGGGGAAATCACTAGCAATTTAAGAAGTGTGAAAATATAAGAGTAAAATGATGGAGGCCACTACATCCCAGCTAGCCACCCACTTCACAGAAGAACTTTCACTGATTACGCTATAATTACTCTGAGATACCTCAGAATGAGGAATCTGACCCAAAATACTTATATACCAGAATATTCCAATACTAAATGTATAAATTTAGAATTACTACTCTGTTGTTCATATCATTTAAGAGGAGGTATAGGAATCAAAATTGTGGCTGCCAAAATTACTCCAAGAATCTGTGAAAGAAAAGGTACTCTGCCAGTTATTGCTGCTTCTTTCTAAAGCTCAAGGTGGAGAGGCATGCAGTCCTTCCACTTCTATCACCATCATCACAGGACACAAAGACATTACTTATTCCTAAGGGTGCATTGTAACTTGAAATTGATGCCCAATCTGGTCATTTGGAATGAGTTGCTAGTAGACAGGAACAATGACATTTACATTTTAAAAAACATACCCTTCCTTCTTAATAATATAGTGTGAAAAGTAAAACTGGGTTTCCAACGTGGGGAATATGGTGTTATGTGGTAAATGCAGACCAATGACAAAAAGGTTACCATACTAATTGTCTTTAGTAAGCCAGTTTCCTTCTCTAAGGTATTAGTGCAAAAAACACTACGGCAATTTTAAACTTTGTTTCTGGTACTTTAACATGATACAAAGTATGTTCCATATCATACCTTTTCCTACTAAAACTATACAATGGTAACTGCATTGTTTAAAGTACAATTCAGGGCAGGGTGAAGCACTTGCCTAGCATATGTGAGGCACTGGGTTCGATCCTTAGCACCAAATAAAAGTAATTAGATAAATAAAATAAAGGTATTGTGTCCATCTATAACTTAAATATCTTTTAAAAAGTACAATCCAATAGTCAAGGGACAAAGTAATAAAGTCCTTCCTCATAAAACACTTCTGAAATACTTCAAATCTGAGTAAAATATCCACTAAATACTTTTTAGTGTCTATTTATGTACTATGTAAGTTACTCTACTATTTCTGGCTCAAGCATACAGACCTGAAACTCAGGGTTGGAAAAACAAAGGATGTAACACTAAACTAAATTAGTTCTGTACTCTGTACCTTCATTTGAAATGCACAGGGGAAAGCATACCCTCGTGACAATTAGTCATTGTTAATGTAATTTAAAGACAACTATTGCAATTTCTCTAATTTGTTTCTGGCATTTCATTCATGTCCTAGACATGGTAACATTTTTAAGTCTTTCTAATCAAATCACTGGTAATCAAATCACTGGCTTCACTTAGATAATAGTTCATTCCACCACCTTCTTAACCAACATCAGCAATTCAACTGGGAAGTACAGCAGACTAGAGTTAAGTGTAAAGTACCAACCACAAGTAAAAATAAAATCACATCTAACACACATTTTAGGAGATGAAAAGTTTACTTAGAAACTGCAGATATTTAACAAAGATAAGACAAACACTATTTTCTATATTCTACAGAAATACAATAATTTGTAGCTGGCTTGGAACATGGTCACATGTTAAAAATAAATCTAAAAGAAAAAAGAATGGTTCATTCTACTTCTCTGCCATTTACCATAAATTAGTGTACCAGTTTAAGACGCTGGAAGACCACTGCATAGAAATAATTCTAGGGCTGCTTGTTAATATACATCATTATACAATAAGAATAATACAAAAACAAAATAGGTACAGATACACAATTAACATGCAATTTAAGCTATTATTTTGAAGAAACAGGACAGAATTTAGTGAACACAACTGAAAAATATGTTGTTATAATCAGTACATCACTGCATCTTACATGGAATAGAATTTCTTCCTCCTCAAATAATGCTTGGCAAACTGGAATTAATTGATCATATTTTGAGAGCAAATATAAAATGAAGACGGAGGGAAACAAGTGGATAATTCTATCAGACACTTTTCTAAATTATTATGAAGTACCATAATTTCATGTCTGCCTCATCATCTCTGAATTTAAAATTGTCGTATTTTGCACCATGTACCCCTGAATTGTCCAATATAGTACCCTTTATCCACAAGTGGCTTGTAAACTGGAAACATGGCTAGTCAGAATTAAGATGAAGTGACTGCAAACTACACACTGAATTTTGAAGACTTAATATGGAAAAAAAAAAAAGATATTTCATTAAAAAGTTTTACACTGATTACATGTTGAAATGGTAATATTTTTAATAGCTGGGTTAAATAAAATATATTATTAAAGTTTATTTCACCTCTTTTTTAACATGACTACTAGGAAATTAAAAATTACTTTGTGGCTCACATTATATTTCTGTTGAAGAGTGCAACTATACATAATCTCTGATCATTATACTAGCCTCAAGTATTCTCTGGTACTAACTCCCACAACACTGTAAGCACACTACGCACATACCTTATTGCAAAATTTATTCTTATTCCTCTGTCAAGGATACAATTTAAGTGTAAAAAGAATTCACAAAATATTTAAGCTTTAAAAAAATGACAATTACTATATAATAGGAGCAAAAGGAACTTCAATACAGACTGCTATACTAGGGAAAACAGATTAAAAAACACAGCAGTGCAATCAGTGAAGACAATTAGTATCTTCAGTAAAGTTAGCCAAACTAATCTTTAATGTCCAGGATCTCTTAACTTTGTACCACAGATCATATATGTATGTAACTTGTCCATTTGAACATAAACTAAAAAAAAAAAAAAGGCAAACAAACAAAAAAAAAAACTAAGATTGACTGTAATAAAAATACTCTTTTTGAAAAATTTATGGAAATACTCTTCTTGGAAAATCTACAAGTAATGTAACATTAACATGCACGATGAATCCTAATTGCAGAATACAGTATCTAAGCCCTTTCCCTTAAAGTCCCTCAGTGTTAAACCAGGCAAGTGACTAGTGTATAAGGAACTTGGGTTAAAAGAAAGACTTAGAAGCTATTAAAAAAATACTGTTTTAAACATCTTTTTCCTTCCTCTCTTTTTTTTTTTCGGTTTTGAGAGTAGAGTGTATAAATATTTGGCATACTTCATATTATTTTCCAACTTAAAAACATTAAGTCAATCTCATATACATTCCATTTTTCTCTTAGAACAAGATATACCGAAATACAATACTGCCAGCAGTCACTTCAATCAGAAGCCAGCATCATAGTCATGCATCTAGAATCTCACCAAAAGGCAATGCCTAACTACACTTGTACTATACACTTGGTTCCTCACAGTTTAGGTAGGAATGTTTGTTTCAAAAATGTTTGATTTTCTTACATTAGGTGAACTCTGACAAAAATGCTCTGAAAGCCGCAATATACTAAAACTACTGTATTATTCATAAAAATTCCCTCCTCATGTCAAAGATGTTTAAATAGAAGTTATTTAGTATAACTTTGCATTTTACCATTATCACTCTTAAGACACCAGAAAGAAACGAAAATTTAGGGAGAAATAAAACTAACCCAGATAGCAGTAGATATATCAATATATAAAATGACTGCAGAAGACTACAATAGTTCTTCTTAGAGTTGAGCTGCCTATTTTTAAAGATATTTAATCAATTACTAATGTGCCTCAGACAGAAGATATTACCTAATCTTTTCACATCTCCTATCTTCACACCATGTTCTATATAAACAATATTTTCATTATGTCACTAACTCCAGCCTAAATAAGTTTAAAAATTCATGTGAAATGATATAATTTTTCAGTTTCATACACATATATTACTTTAAATATATACTTCTCAATGAAAAGAGACATTGGTCTCCTTGCTGAAAGCTCATTGTTAGTATAATGTTAGATCAATAATCAGCTAGGTATTTATTGAGCACTTACTATGATTAAACTCAGTCTACACCCATTCTTTAACTAATATGAAAAAACACCTGCTCCAAAAGCATGACATTTGAAGAGGGAGGACAATATATGAGCATTTCTGGTAGAATGTTGCTTGAGTCAACATTTGCTCATGTACAATTGTACATTCCTATGACCAAAAGACAAAACAAAAAATCTCATGTATTACCACTTTATATAGATAGATAAGTAATCTAATGTGTGCTGCATAGCATTTTGAGGAAAGTGATTACCAGACATAAAATTAAGGCCGATTCCCTAAAAGCATGAGAGAAAAACCAGAATGTCATGATTTGTAGACCATCAAAGACTTAATATAAATAGTTTACATTAACAAATATCTGGTTAATTCGGGAAAATGGGCACTTGTTTTGTTAGATTTCCAGCTTTGCTGAAGGGAGTTGATCTTATTTAAAAAAGTGCCTGAAATAGTAGCATTTAAGCAAATACAAAAATAAATATTCTTTGGATAAAATTCTTTGTA
Source organism: Sciurus vulgaris (assembly GCF_902686455.1). NCBI lineage: Eukaryota > Metazoa > Chordata > Mammalia > Rodentia > Sciuridae > Sciurus > Sciurus vulgaris. The sequence continues at coordinate 18,132,633 of NC_136476.1, read as the reverse complement.
AAAGCCATCATATAAATCCAAGCTCCAGATCCCTTATACATGTGTATATGTGTATACACACAGTTATCTCAAGTGTCCAAACTTGCCTTGTGTATTTGAATCTGATTATGTATTTCATGCAAACTGGTTCCCAAAGCTAAGAATGTGGACAATAAGACTGCCATGAGCTAGTTTTGCTCTCCAGCCTTCACCAATTCTGACATTGAATTCCCACATCTAAAGTATTATGCAATGTATTGAACACGTAGAGATTCTGCACATAAAACATTCTCAGGGAAACAGAAGTCTTAGAGAGCAAAGTAGTCATGGTTTTGAAAGCCAACAGTAATCATTTTCCTCAACAGAATTTCTGAAAATTGAGAATGTCAATTAAAACAAATAGTCTCCCACATCTCCCCAAACATGAAAATATAATACGGAAACCATTTCTATGGAAGACACATATAAGAGAACGTTCATAACACAGCCACAGGAACTAAAGCAGTGAGATGAGGCAGTTACAGAGCATCTACTAGCTATTGCATTGGTAGTGGTTTATAAAAAATACTATATATACTAAACTTTTAAGAGCTAGTAATATATTTAGCATATTTTGCCTTTTTTTTTTTTGCCACTGAATATAAAATTTTTTCCTAAATTGAACTAAATCTCCTATGCCCTGAGGAACAACAATAGACTAATACAAGAAAAATCAGAGTTAGCTTTGTGGATATTATTATCCAGAAAGCCCAAACTACATACAGCTAATATTCTTGGAAGCACATTTTACCAGCAGACTAAGCTACTGATTATATATATATATATGTGTGTGTGTGTGTGTGTGTGTATACATATATATATATATATATATTTTTTTTTTTTTTTTTGTTTTGTTTTGTTTTGTTTTGTTTTTTAAGCAAAGAGTTTGGTTTTACAGTGTTAACATGGCCTGGTGAGAGTAGAGAAGTGTAGTTGGGAGCCTGAGATTTCCCTCTGATCCCAGATCCACAATGGATACACTGGTTTTCTGTCTCCACTCTGAATAAAGCATATTGCTGCCTATAGAATATATTATTTGAGAATTCTCTGTAAAGCACTTTGGAAGCTTAATTATATATTTTTCTGAAATAATAAAGGGTAATTATTTGCTATCATGAAATGTGAAATTCCTACCCCGTAAACAAATATGTAAAACGATACATTTTAAAATTTCACCTCAGAATTTATGTCTTTTCTTCTGACATGTGACCCCCCACCCATAAAGAAAAAAAAATTTTTTTCCCCTTTCAACTGTCCTACATTAGGCCTGAATGTGGGAGGGAAGGAAGGAAGGTCCTTAAAGTAAGGCAGAGTATTCATTTAGGACAACCATCTGGCATTTATTTTAGGGAGGGGTTCCAGTATCCCTTTGAACTCTGTCTGCACAGGTTTTAGGCAGTCTCAAATTATGCACACATAAACCTCTAAATGCAATGCCTACAATCCCCAAAATGCTAGTTGCTAGACATAAAGAACTCATTCTTTATAGGGTACTTAAAAATGAGAACTAACAAAATACAAATAAAGGACTCTACTTTTTTGTATCAGTATTTCATTGAAGGATGAGATGGGTCTACGACTAGCAAAGGGAATAAATAAAAAGATGAGTCATAGTCAGCTGTTTTCTACCTAAACATTAGAGTTTAATGCCCCGCCCCCAAGAAAGAAAGGCACTCATATTAACACAGTATGTACAGTTGTTTTTAAAAAGACACTGTGTGACAGAAAGTAGAATTCTTGGGGTTGATTTTTCTTACTCTGTCTTTATTTATTTGCCTAAACTTTCCAGTGCCTCAACACACACCTCAAATAGGAGCTCATTACAGAGCATAAGGAGGCAGCAGCACACAGAATGCTAGAGTTTGCAGTTCTATTTGAGAAATTCATTGAAAAGACAAAAGTTTAGGTGTTATAATGTTGTTCAAACATTTTAGCATATTTTAAATATCTTAGCTTTAAACCATAATTTTCTAGTAAGAAAATAACAGTAAACAGCTTTTTGCACCCCCCCACCATGTGCTACTTTCTCTTGCAACTAAATCTTCAGCATCTTCTATAATTCAGGGGAGCTCAAGTAGAGATTGTTGTATAGCAAGTGTAGTTCCACTCTTAAATTGCATTTAGCCCATGTCATATGCCATCTGGTACTATGAGAGAAAATTGTAAGACTGACAATTTTTGTAGCAATATTACAGATCCTCTATACATGCAGTGCGTGCACATGCACACGCGCGCGCGCACACACACACACACACACACACACATTCACCAAATGCAAACTAGTATGAACTGAACACATCAAAATGACATAGATATATATGCTTTCCTACAGATGCTGCATAAAAATTCAAAAACTTACGTTTCCACATATCACCTAAGTCCTTATTTGAAGACCTAAGTGCTTTTTAGTGACAACCTGTATACACCTAACCCACTAATTATTAATGAATCTAAGTATGATCCCTAGCACTGCTTAAAAAAAAAAAAAAAAAAAAAAAAAAAAAGGAAAGAAATTAATGATGCTCTTAATTTAAATCAGAACTGTATTAGAAGAATAAGAAGTATGATTGAAGGTCTGGGCCTAGAGTTTCTAAAGATGTGATAGTGGATATTAATATTTATCAGATCCTTAAGTTTAAAAAACAACTAATACAGGTTTAGAAAATAATTAAAAGGTTCACAGTTCAAATTAGTGGGGATAAAAGAAGCATAAAATAACTATTCACGAAGATATAATAAACAAGTCATTGAAATCAAAGAATTTCTTCAGTTGCCATCAAAGGGCTCAAGTTTTGTATATAAGATGTGTCCTTATATAAGTAAACAAAAATTAATATTCTTAATGCAAGTGGGTTTCTGTGATTTTTAAATGTAGTTTAAAGTACAGCTAACTGATAATTCTAGAGCTGCATTTCTTGGCTGGGATTTAATGACTTTAAACAAAGTAATGAAGAAAACAAATTTAAATTAACTTACTCTATATGCAATAGCTCTCCCTAAGTATTATTCAAATCCATTAATTTCTCAATCATCACTCTATCCATCACTCATGACCAATCCCTTCCTTTCTTCAGTTATTCATTCATTTAATAAATGGTCAATGAGTCCTCACAATAAGCAAGGCACACAGTGGAGTCTGGAAATACTACATTACCAAAATAGGCATACATAAAAAAGGCAGGGTGAAGAGTGTTATGAAGGTGTTAGTTACCTACTGCTTTTTGCTTGTTTAGTATTCTGGATCCACAGGATGATGACCTGTTATTCTTCCAGTGAAAGTGTGATGAAATGGGTCAAATCTAAACCATCTTTCCCTTTTAACAACTACATATTTGCAGAAAAATAAGGCTAACAAGTCCCTGAAAAGAGACATATTCTTTCTACTGTATGAGCTCATTTAGGCAAAGACATTATCATGCTAGTCAGTTTAAATGTCAATCACTTGGGGAAAAAAAAAAAATCACTTGGGCAATTCTAAGTTTGCCTACCAACGAACACTTGAAAATGCAACTTTTAGAAATAAAGTAGCATACAAAAGTCAGTATCCTTTTGATGTTTGCATTCTCATTCTCTATTGAAAACTGTATTAAGAAAATAAGACCAAGGTATATTAAAGGACAGCATGGCTTCCGAAAGAGGTGGGTTGAGCAGTTAACAACAAAGGTGACCAAGATACTGGGCGAAAGGTATAAAAAGGCATGGTGCACTATAAAATTTTAACTCATGTTCATAGGATATTATCTATACTCATGTCCTGACTACTCATGTCCTGACGTGTATTCACATCAAAGTAGTTGCACTCACATTAAAGAAGCCCTATTACTTAGGATACTAAAAATGATGCTTGGGAAGACAGCTTCCAGAATTTGGCAACATGTTATTACTGGAATGTGTGGAACCTCCCATGTTGTCTCTGTGTAGTTTCTACCCAACCCCAACTGGAGTTGAAAATCATAAATCTAATGGGTTTTATCCATAGAAATTTACATAGACCTTGAGGTATCTGATTCGAAATAAGTTCTGTGCACAAAAGTTTGTGGAATTAAGTTCATTATGGCAATTATTTTCTCAAATATTATATGAACTATAAAAATGGTAATTTTTGCCCCAAGAGATAAGAGCAACATCTGTCTACTGAGGCCAGGCTAGATAATTTTCCTGTTGTTCTTATAAGTATATCATTCAGTTTGACAGTCTACCACTTAACAAAGTCATGATACTCAAATAAAGGATTTATTCCTCTTCCCTTAAAATAATACTTCTAACTCAAGTCCAGGCTAGTCACAAGACTGAGAGAGGAGAGATCTGCCTTTCCCTATAGCCTTCTCCCCACCCTACAGATTACTAAGCAAGTAAAAAGGAGAAGAGGCAAAGCATGGTGGTCATACTTATTTCTACAACTATTACTCACATTTGTATACATGTAGGACAAGAAACAGCTTCTACCATTAGAGAAACTTTTAGAGGGGCAGTTTCTATTGGCATTTCCTGTATGTGTGCGTGTGTTTGTGTATTTATAGATGGGCATGAAATTTACTGAAATAGAGAAGATAATATCTTCAGTAGGCATTCCTAAAATAAGACAGAAGAGAATTATAGACAAGTCAAAATGACCAAAAAATATGGAATGGAGTGGTAAAATAAAGAGAATGGTATATGGAAAGAAGAAACACAGACAACTTACAAAGGGGAAAATATAATAAGAAAGTAAACATTAACTGACCCTTTCCCCATCCCCACTTCACCAACCTGAAAAACTCAGCCCTTGTTATTGAAAATGTAAGATACAGCATTAATGTAGATACTTTGGTACCTCATCCCTGATAAAATCCAGTATCAAAGTGTTCTGTTTTATTTTCAGAATAAAAACTGAAGAATTAATCTCCTAAACTATTCTTTCCCCTGGCTTTTGCCAGTGAACTTTTCATAGTCCACAAAAATTTTGTAGTTTATCCAGTGTAATCTCAATAACTTAAATTTTTAAAAAGGAGTTTCTATGAATACATTTCTATGTATATTTCTCCCATTTTCCATGAATGATTTTGAGAAGAAAAAAAGTAGTAATAACTAAATATGGCATTCTGGGTTTTTAAAAAAAAATTTATTTTATCAGGGTTGATATGACTGTTTTGGCATATACCAAATATGAGGTAAAAAAACAATCTATCAAAGCTAGTAATAAAAATAATTTTCCAGTACTACACCTACATAAACTCTTAAATTAGATTTCGTTTTTAAATAACCATTTAAAAATGGGTTACATTGGAAGCATTTTTTCATATAAATTTTTAATACTTCTGACTTTGGTTATAATTAGTTTTTAACTTGAGTAGAATGTGCTAGAAAAACATAACTGATATATATTTTCATATATCCAAATATCTAGCCATTTGATTCTGAAAATAAATTAAGTTCTTCTGCATCTGTATTAATGTTTATAAGCTGAACTACAACATAAATTTTTAATTTAAAAAATCTGCCTATATAGCAATCAAAGTGAGGTGGGTGGATGCATATGTGAACCAATTATAAGAACGGAGTGAGAAGCCCCATATATAGAAATACAAAAGATGAGGAGTTAAAAGAAAAAATTTAAGACTCACTTTTTTGTAGGAAGGAGCTATACAATTATTGATCCCCAAAGGAATGCCAGTTCTTAATAAAATAAATAAAATGTGAAAGGTTTCCTATGGACTTTTAACCTAAAGATGAGGAACACATAGTTAGCCAGTGATAACAAACAGTCCATGCAACTATGTCAATAAGAAAGGAAAGCAATATTGCACTAAAAGGGGACCCTTATAGGATTAATCCACTTTCACTGACTCAAAGTGACTAGCCATTTCCTGTATGCTTTGGCATACCTGGCTTGCTCTATGTTCCGGCAAGTGGACAATACTTGATCAATGAACCTGTGCTCCATTTCTAGGCCCAAAGAATCTGAAGCTGGGGTCCGTTTCAAGCGTTTGGTTTCCTGGGAATAGCCTTGCTTGCTTGAGTCATTCAGTCCATCTATTTCCATTGCCTGAGACAGCCGAGGGTCTGCTGGGATGAGGTGTAAGTCACTCAAAGTCTTGCCAGGGCTGTCTGCAGGTGACAGCTGGGTCATGCTGTGAGGAAACCTACCGTTTAAGTGATGTTGAAGGTAGAAAACATGACGCCTGTGATGAAAGAGGGGGGAGGAAGAGAATTAAAAAAATCTCATTGCAAAGTCAAGCTTTTCAGGGGGAAAAAAAAGTTGATCATATCAACAAATACAAAGTACTGAGTTTGCTACCCACTTCATAACCCAAGGATAACAGGGGCAAGTAGGGAAAACGGTTGACATGAAGTCTGGGTATTTGGACTAATACTGGAGCTTACTGAATTGTGAGAAAGAACACTATTCTAAAAGGTTTTTTTCAATAAGCATTTACTGAGATGATGACAATAACTTAGAGTTATTACTTTCTGGTAACTTTAGCATGAAAGTAGAAATAGGTCTTAGTCCAATGAATATCTGCCATAAGCTATTATATAAAAAAAATAAAAAACTAATCTCAAGGACATCTTAGAAGACAAGCGAGTCTAGAAATGAGGGGAATTAAAGGGTTCATCTAGCTGCTTACTCCATAGCCTTTATCCAATTCTTTTAATTAAAATTATACATCTGTTGCAGTTGGTCTTATTATCTACAAATCAACTGACCTATCTTGTATATAAATCCATCAGTAGTTTTAAAACATCCATATGTAGTGGATCTGTGTTGAGCTCTGAGCAAAACACTTTAAAAGATACACTTTCTGTTCTTCCTCTAAGAAGGCAGTTCTCCTGTCCTTAAAAATCACCTGGAACTGTTTATTACAAATGAAATACTGATTTGGGGGAGGAGGCATCTTACCTATAGACAATATGATGAACTACATAGCTTCTAAGTTGTTATATCTTATCATCCATATTAGCAACTCTAACCCCTTAAAAGATAATTCTGTTTATTTCCCCTGATATTCTGAAGTTGATAAGGAACATATAATATATCCATTTTATAGAGGGTAAAACAATGGATAATGTAATGAATCAGCAGAAAACTGGCCTATATAATACATAGGTCCTCCAACTTTTTTCCTCCCTTCTCCTCACTCTCTAACTCCAATATTCATCTTGATGTGAATACTTTTTAAGTCCCAAGCCTTGCCACTGATATGCCTAAATAAATACAAAAGAGAAGAAAAATCTTCAATATCAAAACAACCTCAAGTCACTATCTTCTCTCTTGAAAATGTGGAATAAGGATGTCTTGATTTTAAAAGAGAATTTTTAGCTGGGCTTGATGGTAGATGCCTCTAATTGCACTGACTTGGGAGGCTGAGGTCTTTAAGAGAATCACAAGCTCAAGACCAACCTTAACAACTTAGTGAGACTTTGTCTCAAATGAGAAAAAAAAAAAAAAAGAAAAGAAAAGAAAAAAAGTGCTGGGGATGTGGCTCAGAGATAAAGGGTTCTATTCCTAGTATCAAACACACACACACACACACACACACACATACACAAAAGTGAATTCTCTATTCATGAAGATGCTAAAAAGGAGAGATTGTCATTAATCTTCTGAATATGTTGAGGGTGTACTAGCAGCTGAACAGATCTCCTCAAATAGCCTACAACAAATATTAGATTGGACAAGGGTAGATTTCAGTAACTTTATTAATATACAGACTTTTAAAATGCCTATTTCCTGACTAACACAAGCCTTATATTTATAAAATGAATTCTACAGACTGAAGTAGAATCTGTTTTTATGAAGTTGGGGATGCCTACAGAGAGGAAAATCCAAAGTAAATGAAGCAAGGCATTCACGTATCTGGGCCTCACTCCAACATGAAATTTACTCAACATCGAATATATTCAAAACTCAGCTTAATAATTGTTAACTCTCTTTCGCACCTTTCTACTAGTCCTTCTCTGCTTCCCAAGAGAAATTTTTCAATTTTTAACATTTAAATAAACAAAAAGTGTCAAGAGATTATACTTAATTTGCAGATCATTAGAGTAAAAAAATAATAAAACTTACTTTTTTTCAGGGTTTAATTAATAGTCTCAATTCTGACTATGCATCAAAATTATCAGTCCAGAATTTTTGGTTGTTTTTTCTTTTTAAACAACAATAAAACAAATGAAAACATTCCACCTCAGATATGCTAAATATTAGGGTCTCCAAAGAGGGAGTCCACAAACTTTTATTAGTCTTGTTTTCCTTTTATTTTGGAAGTAACACAGGTTATTCTGTTGCAAAGTAAAAGCTGACGACCACTGTCCTAAGCCACAGGCAAAGATCTGCATTAACTTCATGTTAATGATAATGATGATATGGGAACACAAACCCTTTCTTATTCATATAGGCAAAGCTCCAAAATCAGATGCCCATGAACACCCAAACAGGCAGAAGCCAGATGTAACACCTTCTGCAGCTCTCATCAGGACTTGCCAGTTTCATGCAGGAAATGGGTTTTTCTCTTCTCTTACCTATGACACCAAAGGGTTTCATGTCCTGGGTAAGAATCAATAAGATCTGTGCTGAATTCCACTTCTTCTTCAAGGAGATGGGGAAGATTTACCCTTAGTTCCTCTGTTGAAGCAGCTGCTTCTTCATCTTTTGGAAGAACTAGGGCTGGTTCATTTCTCAAAGGGTTTTGCTCCAATACAGAACTGTCTATCACAGTTTGATTAATCAAAGATTTTAACAAAAACTGGCGGTAGTGAAATCCACTGTGGTCTGAAACATGCATGGATGCCCAATGTTTAGTAGAAGATAGTTCGTCAAGAAGAATCTTGAGGGAAGAAAAAAGGAAAATGAGAAGAATTTCCAAAGGTTTTTCTTTTCTATTAGCACCTCTAATTTCTCTCCTTTTTTTTTTTAAAACAATACCATTCCCACCAATATTTTGTACACCTTATCTAGCACAGTGCTGTCATTTAGAAGTTTAATGCATGCTGGTATCTCTTTTCCCTCATAAAGTTATAGGAATTTCTTTTAAAACTACAGAATCAAAGGACTGGTCATTCTTTCTCTTGACCTTGACTATTGACATTCTGATAGGCACCCAGAGAAAAGTCAAATTTTAAAATAACATCAAACATTAAGAAGTTTACTTACAAGTAATGTTAATATAGAAGGAAAATATAAACGCAGAGGTTAATCTGATATAAACTTCATTGTATTTTATATGTATTATATCTAATATACATGAATATACACTATATGTTCAACAATAGACTAAATGTAATTATCTGTTCTTCTATTACCTGTAAGTGCCATGAAGTCAGAAACCACACCTGTTTTGTTCACTACTTAATTCTAAGAGCTTAGTACAAAACCATGATGTGTGAATATAGGATTTTGTAAGGGCTCATGACTATTTTGTCTCAAATTCGCCATCAATGATAAATGACCTTTAAAGTAGATGAAATAAAATTCAGCAGTAAACTGTTCAAATCTTTGTATTACCAATCCCGTGAATAAAAGAATTTCAAATGGAATGACAGAAACAAAAGCAGCATTTGTTGGGGGCAGAGAGGAGAAAGAAAAGAAAGTTTTGGCACTATCTTGAAGAGAAAGTCCAAGAACTTTGAACAATGAACAGAATTATCAAGGGTCCACCACAATCCATCTGGGGATTTTTAGACCAACTAAAGAAAAACAGACATACACTTGTCAACAGTGAATAATAGACAGCATGAGGTCAAATGATGCCTTAACCTGTCTGTCACAGGTTCCAAGAAAATACCTTCTGTAATATGATATCCTCTCCACTCCTCACACACCACTTTCTTTCCTACAAATCTTTCTCTCTTCTGAACCTCCATAGTACTTTTATGATCCACCATATACACTGAAAAATTTTTTGCATGTCTTCATTCACACTAAATTCTGAAGGTGCTTTAATTTGTTTTTAAACTCTGCAAGATGCTTATTCATTTCTAACTCATGTGTCCATTACCCCATGCCCACTGTCATCAAAGTGGATACATATTTTATGAAGGAATGACTGAATGAAAAATTTAATGAAAGACGTGACAAGTACAAAGGAGTAAGCCCACTTCCGAGTAGGATATTCAGGGTTTATCAATGATGTGTTTTAAACATCTCCTGAAAGCCCTAATCAGTTTATTAATCCATCTAAATTTATTAAAGAGGCAATAGCTCAAGAGTCTGAGAAATGGAAAATGAGATGATATTTTTGATTTTAAAAGGGGAGCAAAAATAGTACCAGATGACTTTCTACCTGGAAAAAAAATTAATCTTAAGGTCATTACATTTTTTTTGAAGAATCAACCTGCAGGACATGAGGCTAAAATACAGCAGCTTTTTACTTTGAGCCTGGTATCTTAATATGGATTGAAAAAGAATACTCCACTTATTTAAAATGAACCTATATGCCATGAAAAATTTTTGGATTATTTCTTACAGAATATTTCTATGTTAAAAATGAAATTAAGGTCTGGGGCTGGAGTTCAGTGGTAAAGTGCTTGTCTCCCACATATGAGGCTCTGGGTTTGATCCTCAGCACCACATAAAAATAAAATAAAAAGATACTGAGTCCATCTACAACTAAAAAAAATTTTTTTAAATAAAATTAATTTTGAGGAAAAAAGAACATAGGTAAAAGATTTTCAACAAGATTAATTTCTTAAAAAACAATCTTACACTGTTTAAGAAAAAAATTACCATATTCTTTTCCTTATATAAGGATGCATTATTAATCCAAAGTAAAAACTTTAACAAGAATTTTAGGGCATTTTGTCACCAGAAGGAAAAGGTATACAGATAAAGGCAATAACCAAAAACAAATCAATTACTTTAAAATAATCTTGAAGACATATAAAGATAGGGATTAAATCTAAGATACTGACAAAATGAATGCCTTTATGTGATACACCTGAATGAACTTAGTCTTTTCTAACTTCCATATTAAAATATAAGTAAATAACCTAAAAGAGAACTAAAGAAGCAGGGCTATGAATTAGAATAATAACAGTTTTAAAATGAAAGACTACAGAAAATACACATGCCATCAGTTTTGTACATTTTTTAACAACTTCTAGTTTTCATTCTAATTATAAAAGTGATATTATAAAAAATGTAAATAAAAATATTTTTAAAAAAGCAAAAATAACCTATTATCCTATGGGCCATAGATTACTACTCTTAACACTCTGACATATATCCAATCTTTCAGCTTTTTTTCCTACTCATGCCTTTACAAAGAGGTTTTTTTTTTTTTTTTTTAATTAGAGTTTAATGGTTATACATAGTATTTGGGTTCATCCTGACAATCTCATACATGCACGGAAATTGATTTCAGTTCATTGTCCCTCAAAGAGTTTATTTTTAACACAAATTCAGGATATTCTTTTGTACCCATTCTATTCCACTTAAATTATAAGCACATTCTCATAGCATTAAATATTATTCTATGACATACTTTTAAGTCTTGAAAAATTTTTTTATCCTACAGATAGTACAATTTTAACTATTCCCCTAGTTATTTCTACTCATATAAGTAATATTCTTATATATAAATTCATGTGCATATCTAATTCTTTGGGAGAAATTTCTATAAGTATACTTGCTGGAACAGAGAACAATTGTGTAAGCTTTTGATATATACTGTCAAAGTACCCTCTAGAAATGCTGTATAATTTATATTTCTATTGGAAGTACATTAATGCCTATATCCTAGATTTTTCATCAATACCTTAATCTTCACTAATTTAGTAAGTAAAAACACCATGTTTCATTTAACTTACATTTCTTTAGTTATCATAAAGCCTAAATATTTTTGTATACTTACTTTTCCTTTGTTTCTTCCTTATGAAGTGCCTAATTCTCTTCATTTATGAGTTACCTAATTTTGTATTTGTAAGTCATTTTTTAGTTTTTAAAATATTTATAAATTAAAGAGATAAAGTTTCAATTTGTCACACATACTGTAAATATTTTTTCTCAATATATAATTGCAATTGATTTTTAAATCCTTTCCCCCACCTCCAGGTTTACTGTGATACAAATGACAAATAAAAATTGTGTATATTTATGGTGTACAATGTAATGTTTTATGTGTGTACTGTGAAATGAATATCACAATCAAGCTAATTAACTGATCACCTCATAGTTGTCAGGGTTAGAACATTTAAGATCTACTCTTTGCAATTTCCAAATATGTTATAAATAAAACAGATCTCCAAAACTTATTTATCCTAACTGAAACTTTGTACCAGCAACTCTCAATGCTTCAACCCACTCCCAACTCCTACAACTATCATTCTTTTTATGTAATATGAGGTAAAATATATATATATATTTTAAAAATATTCTTTTTAAAAAGTAAGTTTTTATCAACACCATAAATTGAACAAAGACTCTTTTCTCTAATTATATGAAATGTCATAGTCATCATTAATGAAATCTGTACATAGTATGTAATGGGATTTGTTTCTGGGTTTTGTATTCTATCCACTTATTTTTGAAACAGTACCATAGTTTTAATTATTCTCTTAATAAACATTTAACTATCTAATGCTATAGTGTTCATTTCCTTTTATTCAACAATTTCTTAACTATTCTTTAAGATATTGTTTCTAATCAACTCTGTGAAGTCAATTTTTGAAGTTAAAAAATAAATCAGTAGTTTTTAGTATACTCAAGAGTTGTAGAACCGTCACTATCTAATGTAAAACATTTTCATCACACCCCAAAAATAAAAACAAAAACAAAACCCCAAACCAGACCAAAATAAACCAAAAAAACCCATTCTCATTTATGAGTCATTCCCCAGTCTCTCCTCCCTAGTGTCTGGCACTCAATAATCTGATTTGTATATATTGAACATATCATATAAATGGAATTATGTATTATACAGCTGCTTTCAATCAGTAAAATGTTTCCAGGCTCATTCATATTATAGGATGTACCAGTATTTCGTTCCTTTATTATGACCAATATTCCATTCCATGCACATACCACATAATTATTTTCCTTTTCACAGATGATACACATTTTGGGTTGCTAACACTCTTCAGCTACTATGAATAATGTGGCTGTTTTGGTATGAACAAGCTTTCAATTCTCTTGGGTATATACCTACGAGTAGAACTTCAGGGTTCTCCATGGTCACTATTTTTTTCCCTCAAGAATACAATATATTGGTTTTAACTATGTTTTTGCATATATACTAATTCCACGTATAATGTGAGGAAATGCCATAGGAACTGTACCATTTTACATTCTTACCAGCAACAAGTCCTCTAATGTCTCTATATCTTTATAAACACTAGTTATCTGTTTTTCTTTTAGTCATTTTAGTTGGTTTGAAACAGTATCTCATTCACTGTGGCTTTGATTTGCATTCCTTTAAGGTTAATAATGCTGAACGCTTTTTATGTCCTTACTGACCATAACACATTCCCAGCCCTTACCACCACCATTTATTGGGTATTGAACTCAGGGTCACTCCACCACTGAGCCACATCCCCAGCCCTGTTTCGTATTTTATTTAGAGACAGGGTCTCACCAAGTTGCTTAGTGCCTCGTTTTTACTGAGGCTGGCTTTGAACTCTTGATCGTCCTGCCTCAACCTCCTGAGCTCCTGGGATTACAGGTGTGGGCCACTCTGCCCAGACCCCAGTCCCTTTTTTCCTGTTTTATTTTGAGGCAGGGTCGAACTAAGTCTTTTGAGATAGGGCCTCATTAAGTTGCTCAGGTTGGTCTCAAACTTGCAATCTTCCTGCCTCAGCCTCCCAAATTGATGTGATTACAGGCATGTACCACCATGCAGAGCTGTATATCTTTTCTGAAGAAGCTACCATGTGTTTTTTTCAGATGACATACCATATCAATTTTAAAAAATTGATTAGTACTTCTGTGTGACATTGAGTCTTCCCTCCTACCCTACCCTCAAAAATAAGATTTTAAAATTGTCTAAAAATACATGTTCACTTAAACACAGACATCATAGAGAAACATAAAATAGCACTATTAACCATTTTTTAGTCTCTAACCCTTTTTTGACTAAAAAACTAATATATCCATATTATAAAATTAAGAAAAAATATCCATTAATTATACATGTATGTGTACATATCTGGAGCATTTACTATATACTAGGCAATGTTCCAAACACTTATAAGTGTTTTATTATCTCATTTAATGCTTAAAAGATTAAAATTATATGAAGCATCCCACATATTTAGCTTATGATCTTAACCTATTATGAATTTCTATCTTAAGATAATTTTCTAAGTACTATGTTTAGGAGCAACAAAATATTCTAATCTGTGATAAACTGTAATGCAACTAATCCCTCAATACTAGACAATTAGTCTTTAAGTTTTTCTCTATTTTAAATGCGACTTTTATATATCAGACCTTCATATTTAATATAATGGCCAATGTTTATTGGCTTCTTAGTAAAAGCACTGTGGTAGCCTCTTTATGTGAATCTGTCCATTCAAAGGAAGCCAAAAGTTAAGAGACGCTATCTCCTTCAAGGTTACAGAGCAAATTGGAGGTACAGTCAGGATGCAAATTAGGTCTGCATGAACATAGAATGGAGACTTAAGTCATTATACAATACTGCATCCCTGTTATTTCTTTAGGATGAATTCCTGTATGTAGAATTGTTAAAGATAACACCCTGCCCCATCTTTTAAAGTCTATTAAATGCTGACATGTTGCCCTTCAGTAAGATAACAATTTTTACAATGTTTATTTTCATACTCATATCATGCTGGATACTAGCACTTTAAAAAGTCATTTTCAATTTCCTAAGTTAAAAAAAAGCCAGTTTATTTTTCATATATTTTTAAGTTGCTCTAGATTACTGGTACTTCTAATATTACTTCCTCTAGTAGTCAAAGCATAGCAGCAGAACATGTTATCCTAGCTGGATCCAATGGTTTGTAACAACAGCAAGGGGATTTTGAAAAGTCAGCACTCTTTCCTGAACACAATGAGAGCAAAAGATGCTGAGTGGCAATGGTGACAGGAAGAATAGCAGGCCTCCACATCCCCCAAGGGAGGTCAAGGAAGGTTGACAACATGTGAGCCTATGAGTAGATCAAGACAGCTCAGCCAAGAGTCCACTAATGAGCTGTCGTCTTTAACATAAGATGGCCTCAAATAACAAAAATGGCACCTTGGTCCCTTATTCCCGGTTTTATGGAATGCCACTTGAAAAGGTCTACAACATGGCAGGAGTCTTTCCAAAGACCTCTCAGCTCACCTGGAATCTGCCTTCCTTTTAACCCACATCACTTCCCATTATCAAATTGCGGAGTGCTTTAAAGTACTTCATAACACTGACAACACATCAGATAACATGTATGCGCGCTTCAGCTGTTTCCAATGGCTAGAGGAAGAGCTATTTTTCTGTTCTCCCATGTATCCTGAGATTCCTTCAGTCCCTTCAAGTATCATACTGCTTTATAAGTGTTGATTTGCTTCACCAACTAGTTTCAACTTATTGAGAGCAAGCTCTTGTCTTTACTACCATAATCAGTACACAGGAGAGTGACTGGGAATGATGGGGATTTGGCACTTTTTCATGAATAAATTACACTGAATTGATCGAGCAAACTGGCAGCCAATTTTACCTAAATTTTTTATCCATGGGAGAAGAAATAAAAGAACTAAAATTTAGTGAGCCTCTATAAGATGCCTAGTACCACACATTAATTCAGGCAATAATTCTCACAATAATTCAGAGATAGACAGTAGAGTCCTCATTTAAAAAATGAAAACATTAAAGTCTTATTCTCCATATATAGCTGGTAAGGGCAGAATCTGAAGTCAGGATGATGGGAGTCTAAGCTTTGATCTTTTTTCTACTCTAGCAGGTGGACTCCTCTCCTAAAACTCATAGCCATGTAAACTGGAAGAGAAAGGGATACTCTTCCAAAATTGTTAGCTTAAAACCTTCTAAAAGTAAAAAAATCTCTCATTTGTCCTGGAACAATCTCTGGCTAGGAAACAAAATAGGGAATGAGAACCTGGGAAAGGAGAGTATAAAACTACAGAAAGAGTATAAAACTACAGAAAGTTTCCCCATGAATTTGAAAACATCACTCAGGATACTAAAACCTCCATTTCAACCTCTTTTAAACATCCCAAGCATGGGAAACTTTCTAGGAAAGTACCTTAGATTCTTATGGCATTGTAATACCATAAGAAAAAAAGAAAAAAAAAAAATTGGGATGATATAATATATAAAAAAAAGAACAAGGGATACCTGGCTTTCAGTGATGAATAATAAATGGTGCAACTGTGGCTAAGTCTAAACCATTAAAATTTTCTGGAAACCTCCATCTCCTAATTTTTAAACGAAATTAGGTTATAAGAGGTTCCAACATGACACTGCAACCAAATAATTCCCTGAACTTGTAGATACCACCCTCACTCTGATTTGGAGGCCTGGAATAGAACTTAGGCCTCAGGTAATTTATAGGCTCTGTCAAGTTTGGAAACACCTGGGTGGTACCTACAGTTCTCCCCCCAACTTCTAGGAGAGGAAATTGGGAAGAGATAGCCAAGTGATTCAGCACAGTAAGTCACATAACCAGAGACTACCAGAAAATAGTTCCAATTCTAAAACACTGAATAATCTTTTCCAGTTCAGGAGAAAGTGACTATGCAACCTTCCCTAAATGTTTTTGTTTTTTGTTTTTTGTTTTTGTGGTGCCGGGGATCGAACCCAGGGCCTTGTGCATGCAAGGCAAGCACTCTACCAACTGAGCTATCTCCCCAGCCCCTTCCCTGAATGTTTTAACCTTCCTTTGGTCTACCAATACACTAGCCTTACTGGTGCCCCAAAATCACACTAGTGAATAAAGTAAACACTTCTGTACCTGGGTTTGATCCCCAGCACCACAAAAACAAAAAACAAAAAACAAAAACAAACCCACACTTTGTAATTGCCAGGTGTTCTCTAGAGGTATCAGCAGACACGATCTGCTCAGGCTGCTGAACCATTACTTCCTCTACTTCTTTAGAGCTAGCTTTGAAGTTCTTTTGAGGAAGAACTACTTCCAGAAAATTTAAAGAGCAGACTCAGTCTGCCCCCTAGGACTGAATAATAAACCTACCTTGACATCTAGCTTGGCCAAGTGTTGTAAAACCCAGATGCGATGAGACCAGGCATTATAATTGCTTGGATATCTCCCTGCTGCTTCACCACAGACTTCCATCTCTTCTTGTATTAGTCGCTGTGTCCTCTCTGCAGGAATTGTTCCCAAGTTTCCTTTGGTCACAAAGGAAGGCAAGGAAGTTTCCTGAATTAGGTGCTGTAGCACCCATCGCCTGTTAAGGAAGCATGTGGGGAAAAGGAGGAGGAAAGAACATAAACCAGAGAGGAAAATAGTCTTCTTTGTTCAGTGTACTCTGCATTTACAGACAATGCAAAATAGTCCTATCCCTAAGTCCAATTTTGGGAGAGGTAAGAAGGGGTTGTTGTTTTGAAGACAAATTTAGGAGCACGGATAAAACAGGACAAAAAGAAAAGAAAAATCTTTCTAAAACTTTAAAATCTGTCCAAAAAAAGAACGTCATCAGTTCTTAATTACAACTCCCAAACTCCATTTGATCAGGAAATGTAAAGGGAACTAGTCTGTATATTTGTGTGTAGTGGTGATGGTTATGGACTATTAATTAATGGCTGTTAAATATTAGCAGCTGAGTCACGGTTCACATCTTCAATTACATGTGCATGCCTCACCCCATGTATATTTGTTTGCAAACAAGCAGCTGTACTTGGAAAGCTTACATTAGGCAAAATTTCTATATTATAGCATAAAATCTAGAAGAAAATAAATACAATATAATTTAAACCATCAGAAGTTTTAAAATGTCTTTATCCATAGATTTTTCCCTGTGTCTATTTAAGATCTGCATTAGTATATATTCAAACCAAAAGCAGAAAAAAGAATTTTTAATTACTTAATTCTTTTGTTTGTACAAATATTTTCCTCTTATGAAAGCATTCTTTTAGACTAAAAATTTCCAACTCAGAGGTAGAAAACTGAGTAAGAAAACTCATTTTGTTATGTTTAAATAATGGAAGGTTTTGTTTAACAAAATTATTATTTATTAAAAAAATTACAGACAATTGTTGGATGCATTTTGTAATATTTTCCGTGCCCTGCCCCACCCCCTTTTAAGCCCCATATAACACAATCCTATAACTCTCTGAAGCCTATTCCAATTTCTAGTAAAGAAGAAAATACAACTACAGTTTGAGAGGAGTGCCATGCAACGCTAGCCAGAGGAACAATTATAGCTAAGACACCTTGTACTGACAACATCACAGATATGCCCAGGATTAAAAATAAGTTAGAATGGCTTAATGAGAATAGACTACAGAGTAACTTCTCCACTACTGCCAGGCAGCAAGCCCATAACATTTCATTTTAGTCAAATAAAAGCAGTTACAAATAAGAGGAATAGGCTTTCAGTTGGTCATGATTTTGAGGGTCCTTATTTGCATTCTGGCTAAATCAGGTCTTTAAAATTACTCTTTGCATTTATGATCTTAGTAATTTTAGCTCAGTCTATGCACCCTTCACCTCAATTGCCCTCAGTTTACTTGAAAAGTTAATTGTAATAACTGTTAACCATCACCACCAACATCTTTACCAGGAATGCAACCTAATGTATTTAAAAGCAAGATGCTCATAATAGTTGAGTCTCTAAATGCAGTCTTCACTCTGCTACAGACAGTTAGTAGTAGCTAACATTTACTGAGTATTTAATACATGACAGACACTTTAGTAGTGTTCACATGTGGAAGTGTTTCCATGTACATTGAATGATTAACCCTATAATTAAAAACTACTGTCATTTTACCAGTGTAAAAACTGAGATTTGGAGATGTTAAATCATTTCTCAGGTAGCCAGTGATAGCCCCTAAATTTAAAATGTAAGTAACATGACTTTAGAATTCATGCTCTGAATCAATGTGCAACGCTGTTTCTTCCTGCAGCCATTCTTAAATCTAAATAGGAATACTATGCTGTAAATTAATCACACCTGTGAATCCATGTTTCTGGACTCTTTGGAAACTTAGTTAAGGCCAGTTTTCCTAGATGTAAGTCCTTAATTGGATTTAAAGTGCCAGAGAGGATCAGCTCTTTCCTGTAAAAGAAAAACATTTTAAAAAACATTAATTTATTCTGTTCAAACGTTCTGAATGACTTTTAATATAACTTCACTGTGAAGTGAATTTCCAAGAATTGGAGAGAGAATATCAAAAGCCCAAACCACTGTGGCATATAAAACTATCATAAATATGTCACACACAGTTGTCAGGAATGTATTCTCATAATCTCAAAATAACCAATAGGCAGAAACAACAGAACTTTAGTTAACCATTTGGGAGTAAAGGAGTTTTCTAGCTTATGTCATTTCTAAAAGTTACATGACCTGAGAACGATCACAGGGCATATCCAACAGTAGTCAAGAATTGTTCTAGCTTCTTCAATAGGACTTAATATGGTCGAGTTCAGTAACAAAAAATAAATTATCCCCCAAACAACATTGAAAGAATATTGATATTTAAAAAAAAATGATTGAGATGTAAGGAAAAAACAATTTGTTGAATCATCATCCTAACAAATAAAATTATTTTTATTTTTGAATAGTTCCTTCTTTCCCTGTGTGCATATATATTTTATACTGTGCTCTCATCACAAGAATTTCCCTATAGTTTAATATAATTTTTATAATGAACACTATGAACGATCATAGTTTTCATCTAGTAGCTGTGATGTAATTATAATGTCCTTTCTCCCATTGTTACACATTTAGGTTGCTTCTAACCTTTTGCTATTCTAAAAGAATTGTGGGAAAAAACAAAACAAAATAAAACCCTGTGCTCATAACATTTCTTTTGTATTATTTCTTGGGGTAAATTTCCAAAAGAGGTATTACCAGGTGAAAGAGTTGCATGGCCCCGGGTACATAAGGCCACTCTTTTCTGAAATATAAACAAAAGTAACAGATATGTAAGGTTTTTGCTGTTTAAAGCTGGTCAAGCCCAATCGAAGCTTCAGTGCGGTTATAAAGAACATCATAGAAGTATTCGATACCTATTTCTCACTAAATAAAATTTGACATTTAATTTCTTGGATAATAGGTGCTGGTATTTCTGATTATATGTCCCAATTAATTCTCAATGTATCCATTATTTTATAATAAAATCAGATCATTTGCTTTTACTTATTAATCCCAAAACGTCCTTTTTGTGGTAGAGCTGATTATTAATTTATTTTAGAGAAGTTTATCCCCAACAAAACCAGAGCCAATCTCTTATACTTAACTTGATGAGATGGGTTTGGTTCCTAAACACCACAAAAAATTCTTTTCAGCAGCAATGAACTATTTCTAAATTTTTATTTGATAAGGAAAATAACTTCCTTTTTAATGAAAATACTAAATAGTGGTAATGAATACTTGCATTTTATAATTGCTTTAAGGTTAGTAATTTTATAATGTGAAGTGACACCCAGAAGGTTTAGTCGTTTTAATGAATGGATTTATGGACTATTTTCTTTTCAATGAACAGGAAACCTATTTATCATTTAAGAAGAAATGTAATGCAAGTCAAGTGCTTTTGCAGCCTTAGAAAATTACTGTTCTCACATCACTAATATTTTCTGTATACAGTAAACAGGAATACTTATGAAGTAAAAGGAGGTAAAACATCACTCTGTGATTTTAACTACTTTGTTTCTTTTTCAGTATTCTATATATGTTTACTACATTACAGCTTGTTAATAGAATTTTTAAAATCTTCTATAAGGCTAATGATATTTTTTCCTGCTCAACTGATGAATGATATGAGATTTATATTAAATTCTTCCATGAAAAAGTTAGATTTTTCAGTTCCTCCTTGTAGTACTATAAAGCGATGCTATATTCTTTTTTGGGGGGGGTACGACTTTTCATTTCTATGGTTGTACACAAGGTAGATTCACACCATTTGTGTAATCATACATGTACTGAGGGTAATAATGCCTGTCCCAGTACACCATCTTTCCTTTCCCCTATAAACTATCCAAAGTTCCTCCACTCTTCTCTTACTGCCCCCATCCCCTGTTATGCATAATCATCCACTTATCAGAGAAAACATTTGGCCTTTGTTTTTTGGGCTTTGCTTATTTCACTTAGCATGATAGTAATATTTCATTGTGTATATGTACCACAGTTTCTTCATCCATTCATCAACTGAAGGGCATTGAGGTTGGTTCCACATTCTAGCTATTGTGAATTGAGCAGCTATGTATATTGATGTCGCTGCTTTACTGTAGTATGCTGATTTTAAGTCTTTTGGGAATAAACCAAGGAGTGGGATAGCTGGATCAAACGGTGGGTTCATTCCAAGTTTTCTGAGTAATCTTCATACCGCTTTCCAGAGTGGCTGCACCAATTTGCAACTCCACCAGTAATGTATGCTTGTGCCTTTTTCCCCACATCCATGCCAACACTTATTATTGCTTGTGTTCTTGAGAACAGTCATTCTAATTGGAGTTAGATGAAATCCTAGGGTTGTTTTGATTTGCATTTCTCTAATTACTGGAGATGATGAGCACTTTTTCATATATTTGTTGATCACCTGTACAGAGCAGTGCTTCTCAACGTGATTCCAACATCAGTCATTAGGAACTTAGGATAAATGCAGATTCTCAGACCTCACCTGGACACACTGAACTGGAAACAGTGGGCAAGTAATTTGTGTTTTAACAAGCCCTTCAGTTGAGGAACGTTAAAGTTCAAAATACACTATTACACAATTTATTGTATTAAGCTTAATTTCCATTCACTAAATTTAAGCCCTGTCCTTATTTGCAACTGCTTTCCTTTATTCCCATATATAAGAGAGAAGATAAATTTTTTTCTCCAGAAAAGAGGGAGTCAGCTAATAACTATTAAGTTTCTTTAATAAGGGGCACTGATGAATCAAACACTATTACCCTATGTAAACGTATGATTACACAAACGGTATGCCTTTACTTCATGTACAGAGAAACTATGTATCGCATTTGTTTACAATAAAAACAAATTAAAAAAATAATGGGCACTGAATTTATTTTGAACAATGAAGTAGCATTTGAGGAAGATACCTCAGTCTAAAACAACCTCAATTAATGGTATATATGAATGCTTAAAAAGATCACACAACAGAACCATTAAAAAGAAAGCAAAATTTAAATATCAATTTAATGAACATTCCTGGAGGCAGGACTGAACACCTGTAAGTGATGGATATTGCTATAAACAAGTTTTTTAAAGATCACATTAAAAACAAATATGCTTCAATTGATGAATGGATAAAGAAACTGTGGTATATATATACAATGGAATATTACTCAGCTATAAAGAATAATAAAATTATGGCATTTGCAGGCAAATGGATGAAATTGGAGAATATCATACTAAGTGAGATAAGCCAATCTCAAAAATCCAAAAGAGGAATGATCTCACTGATAAGCGGATGATGACACTTAATGGGGGGTGGGAGGGGGACAAGAATGGAGGAAGGAGGGACTGTATAGAGGGAAAAGAGAGGTGGGAGGGTGGGGGGGAAGGAAAAAAATAACGGAATGAATCAAACATCATTACTCTATGTAAATATATGAATATGCAAATGGTATGCTGTTACTCCATGTACAAACTGAAACAACATGTATCCCATTTGTTTACAATAAAAATAAATTTAAAAAAATAGATAAAATGTAAAAAGTATAGAAATACCACAACAATTTCAAGGTAAAAAAACAAAACAAAACAAAACAAAAAAACAAATATGCTAAGTGGTTAAGTTATGGTAATTGCATATCCTACAGATGTAATTAAAAAACATTAATTGCTCTAATGAATTCACAGATTCAAATAAGAATATGGTTGGAGATAAAATTTCCAGTCACTCATGGATTCAGAAAGCACTGTAATTCAATCAAGTTAGATATAGTATGATAAGCTCTGGAAAACTACTAGATAACTTAAAAAAAGGCTTTTGTGATGATAGTCACTGATATAAATAAAACTTCAATAAAACCAGTTAATGAAATGTGAGTAGGAAAGTGAAAAACATAAACTAGTGTGTGTGTATATATATATATATATGTATTTCACTTAATGTGTCATTCCTACAAGTGTGTAATGACACTGAAATAAATATTTTAAGAAGGTCTTTACTCATTTCATGGTACATCCCCTAAAACTTACATAGTGCATTAGCCTAAGAAAAAGAGTATATGTGTGTGTATATAAAATAAAACTTGTCTCATTAGGGAAATAAGGTTCTGCCTAAAACTTGAGGTGGCTTTACTTAGAGAGCTTTTATTTTTCAGTCACAATGAATATGTTTAGCTTTTATTTTCATGCTAAAGTTCTTAAATGACTGTTCACAGAAAAAGAAATAAAACCAGGATCATCAAATAATCATGGAGAAAACTAACTAGAAAGGGAAAAGGCAAGGCGCTGGGGATAAGAGAACAAAGTTAGTGAGGAATGTACCAAGGTACAGGCACAGCCTTTGTGGAAAGAAATTATGAGGGCTGCCTTCTAAAAAAGGTGAAAAGGAAAAAGAGTGAGGGACTGCTAAAAAACAACAAAAGAATTATAAAAGGAATGCGGTCTTCCACAAAGCAGATTTTTCAAATAACTTACTACATTAATATCTATGCTGCATATTTCACTTAGCAACTGAAGACAGTATATGAAAAAAACAAAAAAAACAAAAAACAGTCCTCCTGTTCATCATATGAAAATTAGCTAGCTAGCTAAATAGGCCCATAGGAACCTTCAGGGGTTACTAAGGTAAGCAACATGCTTTCTTTCTCTAGGAGATAATGCTTTTACACTTCCACAAAGTTTATTTTACTTTTTAGGTTTTTCTATTTTTGATCTCACAGTATTAGTTATGGCTTCTTTTCTGCTCTCACTCAAAGATTTTTTGGAAGGGCAGTGGTCATAAGTATATTGATTATGATCTCCACTGGTTAGTTCAGTAATTGACACAGAGTAAATATTGAATAAGTAAATGTCATCTTTGTTCCCCTCAATCTCAATTATTTTGTCTGAAACAACAAAAATAGTAACAGTTATCCTTATAAAAATTATCTACAGAACATTTCCTGAGTCAGGTACTGTGTTAAGTGATTTACATACATTACCTAATTATTATCACAACAACCTTATAAGTAATATTTGTTCAACTACAAGAAATTGCTAACATTTAACTTTTCTAAAAAATAATTTCTTTACAACTTCCAGATTTCTATAGAAGGTTATAAGGATAATATGGAGATTTTCTACCCAATTTCCCTCATCAATATCTCATATTACTGTGGTAAATTTATCAAAATTGATCATCAATAATGACATATTGTTACTGGAAGTCCATACTTTATTCAGAATCCTTAGTTTTTTCCAAACGTCCTTTTTTCTATTTCAAAGTTCCATCCAGGATTCCACATTCTATTCAGTTGTTATGTCTTCTTAGGTCCTTCAAATTTACATTGCTTTTAATAGCCTTGATAGTTTTGAAAAAGCATTGGTCGGGTATTGTGTATGATGGGTTTCTCATGATTAGACTAGGGTTATAGGTTTAGTGGAGGAAGACTACACAGCTAAAGGGTCATTCTCACTTCATCACAATAGGGACACATACTATCAGGAAACTTATTCCTGTTGATGTTGATTTGGATTACCTCGCTGAGGTAATGTATGTCAGGTTTCTTTACTACTTTTGCTAAGGAAGTCACTAAGATTTTTGTGCACGATGCACACTTAAGGAGTAGGGAATTAAGCTCCATGTCCTTGAGGGAACTATCCAGATAAATAAATTAAGAAAAACAAGATAACTAACAAGATATCTGTCTATTCTCCTACTTACTAAATGATTCATTTATATCAGTACAGACTTACTGATATGGGGTGTAAGCCAATACTATATTACAATAGTTTCCCTTTATTTGAAATTTAAGTCACCCACAATCAACTGTAGTTTGAAATTTTTAAATGGAAAATTCCAGAAATAATCCACAGGTTTTAAAGTGCATGTTGTTCTTAGTAGTATGATGAAATGTCATGCTGTTTGGCTCAGGATGTGAATCATTCCTTTATCCATGCCCATTAATCACTTAGTGGAAAAAAATATATTCTCCTCAGTTTGAGGCACCCACTAGGAGTCTTGGGACATATCTTCCCAAGATAAGGAGAGGATATGAATTTATTTTGTTGTTCAAATCATTTCAGCTTGTTATTGAAAGCTCTTTCAGCTGGTTTTGTATTCCTTTAGCACACCCTCACCATGTTGTTTTTTTAATTTATTTTTATTGTAAACAAATGGGATACATGTTGTTTCTGTTTGTACATGGAGTAACACCATACCATTTGTGTAATCATACATTCACATAGGGTAATGAGGTTTGATTCATTCTGTTATTTTTTCCTCCCCCCCGACCCCTGCCACCCCTCTTTTCCCTCTATACAGTCCCTCCTTCCTCCATTCTGGCCCCCCTCCCACTCCCCATTATGTGTCATCATCCGCTTATCAGTGAGATTATTCGACTTTTGGATTTTTGAGATTGGCTTATCTCACTTAGCATGATATTCTCCAATTTCATCCATTAGCCTGCAAATGCCATAATCTTATTATTCTTTATACCTGAGTAATATTCCATTATATATATATACCACAGTTTCTTTATCCATTCATCAATTGAAGGGCATCTAGGTTGGTTCCACAATCTGGCTACTGTGAATTGAGCAGCTATGAACAGTGATCTGGCTGTATCTCTGTAGTATGCTGATTTTAAGTCCTTTGGGTATAGGCCGAGGAGTGGGATAACTGGGTCAAATGCTGGGTCCATTCCAAGTTTTGTAAGGAACCTCCACACTGTTTTCCAGAGTGGCTGCACTCATTTGCATCACCACCAGCAATGTATGAGTGTACCTTTTCCCCCACATCCTCTCCAACACCTATTGTTGCTTGTATTCTTGATAATCGCCATTCTAATTGGGGTGAGATGGAATCTTAGTGTAGTTTTGATTTGCATTTCTCTTATTACTAAAGATGGTGAACATTTTTCCATGTTTGTTGACTGCTAGTAGATCATCTTCTGTGAAGTGTCTGTTCATATCCTTAGCCCATTTGTTGATTGGGTAATTTGTATTCTTCATGTAGAGTCTTTTGAGTTCTTCATAGATTTTGGAGATTAGTGCTCTATCTGAAGTATGATTGGCAAAGATTTTCCCCCACTCTGTAGGCTCTTTCTTCTCATTGCTGATAGCTTCCTTTGCAGAGAGCAAGCTATTTAGTTTGAATCCATCCCAGTTATTGATTCTTGCTTATATTTCTTGTGCTATGGGAGTCCTGTTAAGGAAGTCTGATCCTAAGCCAACAAGTTGAAGGTTTGGACCTACTTTTTCTTCTATAAGATGCAGGGTCTCTGGTCTGATTTCACTGTCCTTGATCCACTTTGAGTTGAGTTTTGTGCAGGGTGAGAGATAGGGGTTTAGTTTCATTCTGTTGCATATGAATTTCCAGTTTTCCCAGCACCATTTGTTGAAGATGCTATCTTCTCTCCATTGCATATTTTTGGCACCCTTGTCTAGTATGAAAAATTGTATTTATTTGGGTTTGTGTCCGTGTCCTCTATTCTATATCATTGATCTACCTGTATATTTTGGTGCCAATACCGTGCTGTTTTTGTTACTTATTGCTTTGTAGTATAGTTGAAGTAATGGGTATTGCGATGCCCCGTTTCACTCTTCCTGCTAAGGATTGCTTTAGCTATTCTGGGTTTCTTATTCTTCCAGATGAATTTCACGACTGCTTGCTCTATTTCTGTAAGGTACATTATTGGGATTTTAATTGGAATTGCATTGAATCTGTATAGCACTTTTGATAGTATGACCATTTTGACAATATTAATTCTGCCTATCCAAGAACATGGGAGATCTTTCCATCTTCTAAGGTCTTCCTCAATTTCTTTCTTCAATGTTTTGTAGTTTTCATTGTAGAGATCTTTTACCTATACTCTTTATAGTCTACTTTCCACACAGGAACTAGAATTTTAAAACCTAAGTTACTGTCCCTCCTTAGCTTGTAGAAGTTGAATGACTTTCTTTTTAACCCAAAGTCAAAGTCCTTACAACAGCTAAACCGTGTGGGAGCTGGCCCATTTCTCTGAGCACATATCTTACTCTGACTCTCACTCATGCTCCTCTAGGTACACTGGCATCCTTGCTATCCCAGCAAAACCACAAACATTGCAGGCAATACTGAGGCTTTTCCACTTGCTGTTCTTTCTTCTTGAAAGGCTTTTTACCCCATTAATCAAGGGACTACTCGAATATTACCTATTTAAAACTGCAATGCAACTCCTCCTGTTGTTTCTGGCCTTCCCTATATTCTTTTCCTACCTACTTTTTCTCCATAGGAATTACTACCACATGATCTGCTATGTATTTCACCTATGAATGTCATTATTGCTTTTCTTCCCCTATTAAAAATTCCACAAGAATAGGAATTTTTGTTTGTTTTATTCATGGTTCTATTCCCAGGATCTAAAACCTAGTACATAACAGTTAATTATAAATATCTGATGAATGAACAAATGTTGTAAAGTATTGTTTGAAACATACCATATAAAGTCACAGGACAGTCCCTAGCATAGAGTAGCTTCTCAATAAACATTAGTCTATTCCTTTACCACTATACTGCTTTTGAAAAGAGAATCAGATGTCTAAAATCATAAAAATGTACAGTCATTTCTTATTCTATGTTTTTGTACTTTTTAAATACCTAATTATTAATTATTCAAAGGACACTATAAGAAGACATATAACTTCCTAGAAATCCATTACACATATAAAATTCAGTAGGTATTATAAAACACTAACTCAAATTGTGATTCCTTAAAATACAGAAAATTAAAGTTTAAGACATCATCCTTAAAGATAAAGAATTATAATCTCTGGCTGTTTTCTATGGGAAAATTTGAAATATATCTTGATCTGAATTGTGATATTTCTATCAAGTATTTTGTGTTTGAAAGCTGCAATAATCTGAATCCAAGAACATAATAGGTAAATAAAATGTGACATCAAACTATTGAGTGTCAGAGATTTTGAATGATTTGCCCCTCAATGTCAGTGATAAAACCAAAACTGAAAGACTTTGAATCCTCATTCTATGTACTTTCTACTGTACTGCAGAGCTTCTTATACACAAGATCAATTATGCTAGTTGCCTATAACCCCTAGAAAGTAAGGAAAGTA
The DNA here is from genome assembly GCF_902686455.1 of Sciurus vulgaris. NCBI lineage: Eukaryota > Metazoa > Chordata > Mammalia > Rodentia > Sciuridae > Sciurus > Sciurus vulgaris. Next base: position 18,104,300 of record NC_136476.1, on the reverse strand, counting down.
AAAGCACATATCAAATCAAACAACATACTGTAACCCAACATGGCCATTTATATTTCATACAAAAGTTTACAGAAAACAGACACAAATGCAGTAAGGGGCACAGTTTGTGTTAGAATTGCTGTCAAGATATTATGAGAAGGGGTAGAAGAAATATATAGGATGCCCTGGACATATGGTTTACATGCCATTTTTCAAACAACTAACAATTCACAGGGCTTCTAAGACTTCAGAAATATGAACAAATTTTATCTTATCACTCATGAAAATCACATACCTCACATTCCACGCTGTGGTAAAGTCTGGGTTTAAAAGCAGCAGAGTACACGTGACGTCTATCAATTCTAAAATAAAAAGAAGTCATGTTAAAAACAAATAGTCTCACCCTTTACATTTTGGCTTCTTTATTTTAAGGTTCTCTCCCTTTCTGTCATATAATAGCATATATCTCAGGTAGTATTAATTTTAAAGACAGACACCTCACTCTAAACTGAAGATTATCCTCAAGACTTTTTTCAACTTGAGTAAAACTTTTCTAAAAGTTGACTGTGAACAATTTTACAATATGCCAATAAAGAATAATTTACCTCTTCAGTCTTTCAGTAGTTTTGGCACTAATTTAATGGTTACCAAGGAAAAGAAACAGTTCTATATCACTTTCATTTAATTCCATAAATATCAAATATCTATGTGCAACTTTTCAAAAGGAAATGAAACACTCATAATACAACCCATTTAACATAATTCATTTAAAATCTGAGAAAATTTTCCCTTCTCATGCTTATTTTTACATAGCTATAGCAATGATAAAATTACTATAAACATTTTTAAACAGACTTTGTATCTTATAGATTCTTTTCTTATGATGTGTTTCCTGAAGTAGAACCACCATGTCAAAATATAAAAAACAAGTATGGGTCCTACTATGTATTTCCAAATTATCCTCCAAATAGCCTGTATCTATATATACTGCCAACAATAACATAAATGTATTTATGTTCCTCCAATTCTGACCTATATAATTGTTTTTAAAAGTCAGTGTGATAAATTTTAAAAACTGGACTTTTGTTTTTAATTTTACACTTTTACATTTATTCATATGAACATTTTTTTCATTTGTTTGTTACTTATAGTTCACCAAGAATAGCCTACTCATATGCATAACCTATTTACCAATCATGGTCTTGACAAAATTTCAACATATTCTAATAAGCTCCATAAGCCTATTTTTAAAATAAAACAAAATGAGTAAAATTTATACAAAAATGAATTCTAGAATTCAGATTATCAATGTAGAGAAAAAACTCTAAATCAGGTAACACTACCAAACTAAATAAAACTAAATAATAAAAATAATTGTTATAATTTATTTACCATTACTGTGTACCTGACATATTATTTGTTGCCGCCCGCAGCAACAATTGCGTGGGTATTTATCAGTGGTGGACTGGAAACTGAGCTACTTCTATTTCTTTCTTTTAGTGGGCTGCTTTCTTGCTTGTTTGTTCCCTAGCTTATAGAGAAGAGAGGCTTTGAGAGGAGAGAGAAAGGCTTTGCATAAGAGAGAAAGATCTGTGAGAGGAGAGAGAGAGAGGCTTTGCCCAAGAGAGAGTCTACACTTTCAGAGATGCTACTTCTTCTTAGTTTTTCTGCTTCTTTCTAAAAGGTACATCCTGCATCCTGTGAACTAAAGGTGCTGTCTACCTAAGGTGCTTTAGTGATGTGTCCTGCGTACTGTGATCTGTGATCTGCAACCTAAAGGTGTGTTCTCAGTTCTCCGCTCTGCGATCTGCCTTCTGCCTGTCTGCCGCTTTCTACTGCTTGCTGCTGCTGCTGACTGCCGCTTCTGCTTCTTTCTGCTAGCTGCTGCTGCTTACTGCTGCTTTTCTGCTTGCTGCTGCTTTTTGCCTTCCGCCTACTGCCTGCTTATATTCCCTCCAGGAGGTGGAGGGCGGGATCACGCCAGTTGAGATCAGGCGAGGAGCCAGCTGCCCTATCATGGCAAAGGTTAAAGCGAGCAGGCACGAGCAGGAGCACTCGGGAACATCTGTGCACGTGTTGTGTGCATGGACTTAATTGAATACGGCCAATGACAAATCACCTGGGCGTGCTTATGTTAATCAACCTCCTCACCGCCAAAGTGATCAAAGCAACCTCCGGCTGGCCACCAGGCGCCATCCCCGCACAGACCACATGGCACAGCCCCCAACAATTATTCACATTCTTTCACTGAATTCTCATAATCATGGTACAAAATATACTTATTCAGCTCTATAGACAGGGAAAATAAGATATTCAAAGTTTAAGCAATTTGCCCACAGACATTCAATTAGTATGTGACAAGATTAATAACTGATTGCTTTTAACAAATTAATTACATTGCAATTGAAATGTCTGTCTACATTAAGTAACTGGGATATTTTCAGAGTTTAAGTAAAAGAAATTTTTTAAATCTAAGAACAAACATATAAATGCATCCTACCATCAATTAAATATATTTTAGTTAACAAAATCAATTAATGTATTTTCATACCATCTTAATAAAAAAACATTTATTTTGAATTTGTGATTTCATCACTATCGAACATACTGTAATGTTTAATAAATAAGCAACAGACAGGAGGATTAACACATTTATTTTTGACCTGTGTTATTCCCACTACAAGTTATTACATGCACAAACATGTATGCTTATAAAGAATATCTAAGTTAAGTTCTTCATTCTTTTAGTTTTAGGCATTATTTTAATATTTACCAAGGAAAATACACTTTTAATTTACTGCTCTATGCCACCAGTCATTTAATTGCACAAATACTACAAGTACTGACAAAAGGCAAAGATTAAATTGGGCCCTTATAACTGAAAGAATGAATATAATTGTAAATAAAATCTCATTTTACCCCTGATAAAGTTACCCTCTAGTTGGAGAGAACATATAAATAATTATAAGGCAAAATGAAATAATTGTGAAGTAGAAGCATTTACCATACCAAGCATACCAAAAGATAAAATTAATACTTAGTGGAGGACCTATGGGAGACTAAATGGATATGGTTGCAAAGGCACGGCAGACCATGGAAATGTATGGCATGCATGAAGAAGCAGGAACTTTACGTACAGTCGGCTCTCAAAGAGACTATAGGTAGCAGAGCATGACTATGCCACAGGGTGCTGGAGATATGTGCTAGAAAAATGAAGCCTCTGTAAACTGGTCCCAATTTCTTTTCTGCCTGGCCTTCCACAACCTCCCTTCAACATGCTATGCTCCACCTGAAACCAAACCCCATCATTCTCAGACCATACCTCTAATCACCTGACCTTCTATTCTCTGGACATAACTCAGATTTACCTGCTTGCTATTCATTCCACCAGAAATGGCCTCCTATGTTCAAATATTTAGAATAATAAATCTTTTATATCTCCAGAGCACATAAGTGTATCTTTCCCATAAAGGCTTTCCTGTCCTACCAAGCTAGAAAGAAATCTTTCATCTGTTTTGTATGAATCTTACTTTGTTACTTATATAAATATTATTCTCTTAATCAAACTTCAATTCAGTAATTAATTCTTCAAATTACTCATTTACTCAAAAATTCTGGAAGCATATACAACAAGCTAGATACTGAGCTGGGTCAAGAAGATTAAGATATAGCCTCTGCCTGAAAGAAATTCCATGTTTGTCCACAGAATTGAGGAGTGGAAAGAGCACAGGACTTAAAGACAACACCTGTGGGGTGCAGGGGTGCATACCTGTAATCCCAGTGGTTCCAAAGGCTGAGGCAGGAGGATTATGAGTTCAAAGGCAGCCTAGCAACTTAGGGAGGCCTTAAGCAACTCAGTGAGACCATCTCTAAATTTAAATTTAAAAAAGGGGGGTGGTGGTGCTGGGGATGCTTACTGGTTAAGGGCCCCTGGGTTCAATCCCCAGAACCAAAAAAAAAAAAAAAAAAAAAAAAAGGGACAAACACCTGGGTTTACATCCAAGTCGCTCTGCTTACTACCTACAAAATTCCTTTTAAAACCTCAGTTTCCTTACCTATGAAATGGGGATACTAAATACTGCACAGCATTTAATAAAATGTGACTTATTCCATTTCTCCAGTTTGGAGAAATGACTGCTCAATAAGTATTTGTTCAACTAAATACCACTGTTACTTACCAACCAAGAAATAAATATTTTTGACATTAACCAAAGAAATCAGATGAGTCAGTTGTTCCTATAGCGAATCTGTAAATTTCTAAACTTGTAAAATAAGTGACAATAATAACAACAAAAACAAATACTTAGTAATTGAGTAGTTAGGTAATACTTAGTAATTGAGTGAAAGGTTTGTGCACAATGGGAGTCTCTAGAATTTCTTTGATGGCTACAGTTCTTTAAAAAGCCATTATACTAGTTAGGTACACTGGTACTTCATCCCTTGTACTTTCTTCCTTAAGAAAATGTCTGACTAATGGTAGTTGCTATCTGTACTTCTAACAACTCTCTTCCCCCAACTGCTACAAGTGAAGACAAGTTCATCCTTCATTAGAAAGAGATCTCTGTTACAGTAGTACAAGGCAAAAACCAACAAATAAATACAGTAAATACTCAAGCCTCCACTTTTCAATTTGTGGTTGATCAAAGTAACATTTTGTTTACTAGAAGGTTTCCTTCTCCTTAGGAGAGCAAGAGCAAGTTTTGAGTTCACAGCCTAGCTCTATCACTTACTGGGAAATCCTGGGCATGTCACTTACTCTGCCTTACTGTTCAGATTTATAAACTGAAGTTAGTAACAGTAATACCTCAGAGGGGTATTAAATGATTAAAACCATGGAGTGTCAGGACAGTATGTGACACATACTAAGCACACAGAATGAAAAATCCTGTTACAAAGGTGTATCTTCTAGCCCAGTTCCACAGGTCATACTGGGCCTGGATATCTTCAGAGGAAGGAAAAGAATTTCTTAAGTGGGATGAGTAATGACCATGGAGTAGAGGAATTCTTTCCAACTTCGAAGAATCTCAGGACTTATAACATTCAACAGCCCTGACCAACCATTAGTGGGCTCAGTAACACATGGAACCATGGGGCCTTCCTCTTTGACATACTGCCAACTCTTCCTGATTCATGACTCAAGCTGAAATGCAAGCAGTGGGGGTGAAGTAGAATGTCAGAAGCAGGAAAGGGCTAATCAAAGAAAAGTAACTAGTTTAGAAATATTGGGTATCATTAGAGACAGATCCTCACAGAAACCCTCTGAGGTCTTGATTAGTATTCCCTGCTTTTGGTGCGGAAATAGGAAGTTTAAGTCACTTGCCTGAGGACTTCAGGGTGCTGATAAATTGAACTTTTATTCTTTATGTTTATTTGTTCTTTTTAGATAAACCTGACAGAGTGTATTTGACATATCATATATACATGGAGTACAACTTATTCTAATTGGGATCCCACTATGTGGCTGTACATGATGGGGAGTTTCACTGGTCATGTATCATAAATGAACATAGGAAAGTCATGTCCAATTCAATCTACTGTTTTGCCATCCCCACTCCCTTCCCTTCATTCCCCTTTGTCTAATCCAATGGATTTGTATTCCCCCAGCCCATCACCATTTTGCATTAGCAACCACATATCAGAGAGAACATTCAGCCTTTGGTTTGCGGGGACTGGCTTATTTCACTTAGCATGATATTCTCCAGTTCCATTCATTTACTGGCAAATCCATTTCATTCTTCATAATTGTCAAGTAATATTCCATTCGGTATGTACACCATATTTTTTTTTATCCATTCATCTGCTGAAGGACACCTAGGTTGGTTCCATAGCCTAGCTACTGTGAACTGAGCTTCTATAAACATTGATGTGGCTGTCACTGTAGTACGCTGATTTTAAGTCCTTTGGTTATAAATCCAGGAGTGGAATGACTGGGTCACATGGTGGGTCCATTCCAAGTTTTCTGAGAAATCTCCACACTGCTTTCCAGAGTGGATGAACAAATCCACAGTCACACCAACAATGTATGAGTGTACCCTTCCCTGCTACCCCGATATCCTCACCAACATTTATTACTTGGATTCTTGATAATTGCCATTCTGACTGAAGTAAAATGAAATCTCAGTGTGGTTTTAATTTGCATTTCTCTACTTGCTAGAGATGTTGAACATTTTTTCATATATTTGTTGACCATTTATATTTCTTCTGTGAAGTGGCTGTTTAGTTCCTTTGTCCATTTAATGATTGGGTTTTTTTTTCTGGTGTTAATTTTTTATAGTTCTTTATATATCCTGGAGATTAACAATCTGAGGTGCAGGTGGTGAAGATGTTCTCCCATTCTGTATGCTCTCTCTTCATGTTCTTGTTTCCTTTACTATGAAGAAGTTTTTAGTTTGACACTATCCCATTTATTGATTCTTGATTTTACTTCTTTACTTTAGGGGTCACGTAAGGAATTCGGTTCCTAAGTCAACAAGATGCAGATTTAGGACTACTTTTTCTTCTAGTAGGTGCAAGGTCTCTGGTCTAATCCCTACGTCCTTGATCCACTTAAGAGTTGAGTTGTGTGCAGGGTGAGAGATAAGGGTTTAATTTCATTTTGCTACCCTATGGATTTCCAGTTTTCCCAGCACCATTTGTTGGAAGGGGCTATCTTTTCTCCAATGTATGGCTGATGGTGTCTTTGTTTAGCATAAAATAACTGTATTTATGTGGGTTTATCTGTATCTTCTATTCTGAACCACTGGTCTTCATGTCTGTTTTGGTGCTGATACCATGCCGTTTGTGTTTCTATAGCTCTGCAGTATAATTTAAGGTCTAGTATTGTGATGTGTCCTGCTTCACTTTTCTTGTTGAGGATTGCTTCAGCTATTCTAGGTCTCTTATTTTCCAAATGAATTTCATGACTGCTTTTTCTATTTCTATGAAGAATGTCATCGGAACCTTAACAGGAACTGGATTAAATCTGTATGGCATTTTTGGTAGTATGGCCATTTTGACAATATTGATTCTGCCTATCAAACAACGTAGGCGATAATTCTATCTTCTAAGGTCCTCTTCAATTTCTTTAATGTTCTATCATTTTCACTGTAGAGGTCTTTCACCTCCTATTAGACTAATTCCCGAATACTTTTTTTTTCTTTGAAGTTTTGTGAATGGGATAGTTTTTCTAATTTCTATTTCAGCTGAATCATTATTGGTATATAGGAATGCAATTGATTAATGGGTGTTAATTTTTTATCCTGCTACTTTGCTGAATACATTTATGAGTTCTAAAAGTTTTCTGGTAGTTTTGGGGGCTTCTAAATATAAAATCATGTCATCAGCAAATAGGGATAGTTTGAGTTCTTTTCCTATTCACATTCCTTTAATTTCTTTCTTCTGCTTAACTACTCTGGCTAGAGTTTCCAGGACTATGTTGAAGAGAAGTGGTGAAAGAGGACATCCTTGTCTTGTTCCAGTTTTTAGAGGGAATGCTTTCAATTTTTCTCCAATGATGTTGGCCTTGGGTTTAACATATGAAGCTTCTATAATGTTGAAGTATGTTCCTACTATCCGTAGTTTTTCATGTTTTGAGCATGAATGGATGCTGTATTTTGTCAAATGCTTTTTCTGCGTCTTTTGAGATGATCATGTTATTCTTGTCTTTAAGTCTACTGATGTGATGTATTATGTTTATTAATTTCCACATGTTGAACTAACCTTGCATCTCTGGGATAAACCCCACTGATCATGGTGCACTCTTTTTAATATGCTTTTGTATGTAATTTGCCAGTATTTTATTAAAAATTTCTCCATCTATGTTCATGAGGGATATGGTCTGAAGTTTGCTTTCCTTGATGTGTCTTTGTCTAGTTTTGCTATCAGGTGATACTAGTTTCCCAGAATGAGTTTGGAAGGGTTCTCTCCTTTTCCATTTCATGGAATAAAATGAGGAGTACTGGTGTTAGTTCTTCTTTGAAGGTCTGGTAGAACTCAGCTGAGAATCCATCTGGTCCTGGGCATTTCTTTCTTGGTAGGCTTTTGATGGAGTCTTCTATTTCAGTGCTTAGAATTTACCTATTTAAAATTTCCATGTCCTTCTGATTTAATTTGGGTAGGTCATATGTCTCTAGAAATTTGTTGATGTCTTCAAGATTTTCTACTAGAGTATAAATTTTCAAAATAGTTTCTGATTATTGTAATGCCATCATGATATTTACTTTCTCATCATGAATTTTCATAAATTGAGTTTTCTCTTTCTCTTTGTTAGCTTGGCTAGGAGTTTATAAATTTTATTTATTTTTTCAAAGACCCAACCTTTTGTTGATTTTTTGAATTTTTTGTTTGTTTGTTTGTTTCAATATCATTTTATTTGGCTCTGTTTTTAATTATTTCCTGTTGTCTACTGCTTTTGGGGCTGGATTGTTTTTCCTTTTCTAGGGCTTTGAGATGTAATGTTAGGTTATCTATTTGCTGCCTTCCTGTCCTTTTAATGAACGAGCTCACTGCAATGAATTTGCCTCTCAGAACTGCCTGCAGAGTGTCCCAGAGATTTTGATATGTTATCACTATTCTCTTTTACCTCTAAATATTTTTTTTACTTCATCCCTAATTTCTTCTGCTATCCACTGATCATTCGATAGCATATTATTTAGTCTATTAGTTAGCATATTATTTAAGTAGCTTCTGTTTCTTACTTTATCATTGATTTCTAATTTTATTCCACTATGATTGGACAGAATGCAAGGTATCTTTTTTTTTTGTATTTGCTAAGAATTGATTTGGGATCTATTATATGGTCTATTTTAGGGAAGGACTTGTGCACTGCTAAGAAAAAGAGTACTCAGTCATTGATGGATGAAATATTCTATATATATCTATTAAGTCTAAATTATTAATTATATTTTTCAGTTCTATAGTTTCTTTATTTAGTTTTTATTTGGAGGATCTATCCAGTGGTGAGAGTTGTGTGTCAAAGTCACCCAGTATTATTGTGTTGGGGTCTATTTAATTCTTGAGATTGAGAAGGGTTTGTCTGATGTAGGTGGATGCTCCACTGTTTGGGACATAAATATTTACGACTGTGACATCTTGCTGATATGTAATTTCCTTAAGCAGTATGAAATGACCTATTTTTGTCCCTTCTGACTAACTTTGGCTTGATATGAGGATAGAAATCCCTGCTTGTTTATGAGATCCATTTTAATGCATTTTTCCCCCCATCCTTTTACCTTCACTCAGTGGATGTCTTTACCTATGAGGTGAATCTCCTGGAGACAGCATACTATTGGGCCTTATTTTTTAATCCATTCTGCCAGTCTGTGTCTTTTGATTGATGAGTTTAGGCCATTTGCATTCAATGTTATTTTTGAGAAATGATTCTTATTGTCTGCAATTTTGATTTATTTCTGGTTTTCAATTTTAATTAGTTTGATGAACTGAATTTTAATCCAGGTCTGTCTGTCTTCCTACATACAGATGCTCTTTCCAGGTTAGCAAACTATTAGCAAATATTTTGCCCTCTGTACAAAGGATGAACCAAAGATTTAAAGACACCCATGTGTAACCAACAGTTAATTCACTTTCTAAATTTCACCAATTATATACTGTTTCCTGTATAGGTTTATCCAAAGGTAAGAAGTACTGAAAAGTACTATCATCTCTTGAAATTAAAGAGGCCTCTCTCCAAATGCCAGAACATATACGAGCAAATACATGTTCCTTACACACACTCCAATATATGACCAACTCATGATCATATCATGGGGAAAAAAATGAGTCACGACATATTATACATAAAAAAGTACCTAAATTCCAGCTGTCACAGGGGAAGGACATAAGGATACTACAGAAGTCAGGGAAAATTCATATGATTTATTTGTTGCATTGCAATTCTAGAAATGGTTCAAGGCCAGGAGCACATCATAATGATCACTAGGTTTGAAAACTCTCTCTAATAGAGAAAGGTTTATATGTATCTAGAAATAAGTCCAAAGTCAACTTGGATTGGTTAAATCTCTTCGTCAAGTATATTCAGTTTACTCAGGAAGAGAGATTTAAGGTAAATAAAACTATGTTTATGAGAGTGCACAGTCAATGAACTGACAGCCAGACTCAGTTTAGAACTCTTGCTTATCAAACTCTTATTATTCATTTGACAAGTAAAGGTGCTAAGTAAACAAAGAGAAGCCATATTCTCTGTTCCTAACAAATTTACTATCCAGCAGGGAAAAATATTGCTCAAATAATCAACTAGAATATAGCATACCAAGTGTTCCTATTATTCAAGTATCTGAATAAAGTACTCCCATAAGAGTGCAAAGAATTACTGCTTCCTGAAACTATAAAAAAAAAAAGGCTTCACATGGTTAATTCTGTGTATATGCTGGGAACCACACCCACACCATTAAAACATGAAGCTGGCCTCCACAAAGGCAGAAAAGGTAGTACTACATAACTGCATCAGAGAATCAAGAACTGTAGGCTGTGGCTGGCACGTATATCAAACGGCTACAAAGGTAAACGCCTGAAGGGTTTGAATGAATATCAAAACAGCAGCAAAGCAAAATTCAGTGCCTGAGGGGTGTGAAAAGGCTATGCTAAACCAGAAGACTTGCTCAGTTAAGAAAAAGAGAGGTCCTGACCAATTGTTGCTGTGCAGAAACTTGTACAGTCAAGCTTTCTGATTTCACAAGTGAAGACAGAAATCCCAATTTCCATCCTGATTTTACACATTTATGTACTAATTAAGAACCATTTTAAAACTTTACACAAGCCAAAGTGTAACCTATCTGTAGACAAGATTTAGCCTAGGGGCTCAGAATTTACCACCTTTGATGTTGAATATCAAGTCTGTTGAGGTAGCCTAGGAATGGACTGTGAAAAGCCTTGAATACCACACTGAAGAGTTTAAAGTCTACAATGACTCTGAAGGCATCATGAAATAAGATGAGCAGAAATACAGTTCAAAAAAGAATCTCTCAAATGGTTTTTAAGAAATGTTATTGGGAGTGTTATTTTAAGTGATTAGTTAGTAGCATGAAGGGCATGGATTATAGAAGAGCCTAAAAATGGGGTAGACCAGTTATGAGGTAAAACATTTGTCCAGAAATAATCTACTTAGCAAAAGAAATGAGAAGCAGAAAATGGCTTTTAAAGAGAAAGCTCAGTTTTGAACTGAGATGGGGGGTGGTGTGAGAAATGGAAGAGTGAAAAAAGATGACATGAGGGCACACTAGAACAGAGAAAGAGTGCAGAAGAAAGCTCTGCCCAGTCAGGGCTCCTAATGTTGTGGTCATCTTTCTAGATTTGTATTTGTCATGGATTTCTAAAAAATCTGATTTATAGTATCATTGCTCTCCCAAAGCAAATAAGGCTATTACTATTATAGACTTTAAAAAACTATCAATCTCAAACTTACTGCAAAGGATGTTTTCCAAATACCTAAGGAACTTTGATATATTAAGAAGAACATGAATTCAGTTTGGCCAAGAAGGAAAAAAATCTATCTTGGGAGTAAAGGTCACCTTGAGTTATAGAATACATTCTTATAAGGATGCCTAGGATTCTGGCCTGGCCAATCATACAGACACTGATATTCTGAAACTCTTCCATAAGTTGTTAGTTTTCTTTACTTCACTCTTCTTACACGTATAGTACTTTCTTAAAAAATGGTTTTAAAGGAATGCCGTTTTCATGAAATAACTTTTCTTAACAATTTTGACATTTTATTTCTTAGCAAGATTTACCTCAATGCTCTAATTGCTTCAGTTCATAAGAATAGTAGAAATATTCATATTAATGTTTTCAGATATCTTTTTGTCGAATCAGAAATTTACTTATTTTTACTAATAATACAATATACAAACTGAGTTATATGTGATACCACATTAAATCACCTCCCTCCAAAAGAGTGAAATTGAAAACTGCTTCCATGAAGATACAGAATAGGGATAAACTCACAACCTATTTCCATGCATATACAGTCACAACAGAACTTAAAGTTAAGACACCAGATATTTGAGTGAGTGAGCTTGACCATCTAATCTTCAAGGTCCTCCTGGGTCTACCAATATGAAAAGCATGTGATAAGGAGATAAAGCCTGCAATACTGAGTCCAGAAGGACAAGAAACAGAAATGAAGGATGTGGATGGCCACAGGAAGGAGGTAGGTTTTTATGTAGCTAGCATACTTAAATGGGCAAAAGCTAATGCTCTGAAATGAACATAGCCTTTGGCTTTTTAAAACTCTTGTTGTTTCTTCTCTACAGAAGAATCCCTCTACTCTACCCCATCAGCATCCCCCACCTGCAAAGTCAATTATGTACTGGCTCAATTGTATATTTCTGTATACCAGAATACAAACAATGCAGTTTTGTTTGGCAAAAATAACATGAAGGATTCATATGATAGCTTCTACCTCAATGTTACTGAAACCTATGACAGGGTGATGAAACAGAACTACAGAGGGTCTATCAAAAGATACTCTCATATTTATGTCTAAACTTATACCTCAAACTTTATGCCTAAGTTCAGGCACAGTCTCCTAATTAAGAAATATGTTATCAAAGGACTAATGGTTTAGATAGGAAGTGTCCCAGAAAAGCTCATATGTTAGACAATGTAAGAAAATTTAGAGGTGAAATAATTGGGTAATGAGAGACTTATTGTAATCAGGACATTAATCCACTGATAAGAATTAACTGGTGGTAACTGTAGTCAGGTAGGAAGTGGCAGAGGTGGGCCAGCGGGGGCATGCTTTTGGCATTTATATTTTGTCCACGGTGAATGAAAACAGCTCTCTCTTTGCTTTCTGACTGTCATGTCCTGAGCTGCTTTCCTCCATGCACACCTTCCACCATGATGTTTTGTCTCACCTCAGGCACAGAGCAATGGAGTCTGCCATCTATGGGCTGAGACCTCTGAACCTGTGAGCACCAAATAAACTCTTCCTCCTCTAATATTGTTCTCATCAGTTCTTTTGGTGGCAACAAAAAAGCTGACTAAAACATCAAGTGAAACAATCAAACAGAAAATAGAAACTAGTTCTTACTAAACCTTCAAAGCAGACTCTTTTTATGGTCTAAACCAGGAAAAGAGCTAACTGATTATGACACTATGTTAAGGCCAGTGCTGAGATGAATTCAGAAAAATCAGTACGTGATACCTTTGACAACATTCTTCTCCAACTCACACCCCCAAAAAGACTGTCACTCAACTGTAAACTTCTGAAATAAAGGGACCATGTATTATTCATCTTTTATCCTCTACAGTACTTAGAACAGCTTCTGGTATGAGTAGGCCTTTGGTAATGGCTACCAAACTGGTAATTAAAATTCTCAAGGAAACAAAGTTCTCATTCAAAATCAGCCCACAGACACACTAAGCACTTCTGAACATACTGCTATATGTAGGAAGAGAAAGAAGCTTTACAAAACAGTTCAGGACTTGGTCTTGGGTGACTACTCTGCCCCAAAGTAAGACCTAAGGTGAGCCTAAAGAGATAAACAGAATTTGTGCACACAGAGGATAATTTGGGGAAACACTAAGAAAAAAAAGGAGAGTAATTAGGAATTATCTATTACAGTAAAGAACTGTTTCAGAGATTGGATGCTCTCCCCCACCCCTCCATTTCAGCACAAAAGCAGGACTCAGAAGGCCACAGCTCAATTGGGATTCACAGTGCAACAGTACATTCATAAATCACTGGGGTGGTTCAGAGTGTAACTATGACCATCATACCTCTGTTATCTCATTTGTAGTGCTACAAAACCAATTTCTATTGCCCATAAAATGCTAAAGGATCAGAAATCAAAGGTAACAGAAATAGGGTAACAGTCCTCTTCAGTAACAGTTAAATTTTTATTTAAAAGGCGTAAGATGCTATCTTCAAATAAAATCTTTAAAATGACCTCAATATATTAACAGATAAATAAAAATTGCTCTGGTTGCAGCAGGTGGTCTGGAATTCTGCTTGAGGCATTGCCGTATAATCACTGTGGTTGCAAAATCTGAAAACATGATCTAGTCCAAATTCCTCACTTCACAGAGAGGCTGCACACCTGCCCAGGCAGTGAAGGGAAGAAACGAAACTGGAATCCAGGAACATCAACAATCAAATGAGGACTTCTTCCACTATGTTCGAAGCTGCTTCTCAAAACCAGAGGAAGACATATGATTGATACTCACCATCTTTGTTCAACCACTGCTTTCTTGTTCTGTACAAAAGAAGCTTATTGTGGACGTATGGTAAAAGGAACTTGACGCACCAGCTCTCCACACCAAGTTTGTTTTCAACCAGGACTATGGGACTCCGGTTATACCTTGCTTCAGGGCATGGGATCAGGCCAATTTCATCTCTTAATATGTAAAACAAAAAAGAAATAAAGATGGTTTTGGTGTTTTCAAAAATTTTCTGATTCTACAGAGTACTTAAATATTTCCCTTTCTTTAAAAATATTATTTAGCTTACCTACTGGACTAGTAGAAATAAAAAGCAAAACAAAACATTACCAAAAGCAAAACAAAACAAAACAAAACAAAACAAAAACCCAGTTTGTAGACAATGGCAAGAGTATGGAAAAATCAGTACACTCCACTATTCTGTTGACAGGAGCAAAAACTGATACTTTTAGATGGCAATTTGAAAATGTTTTTCAAAATTATCCCATTCCCTTTGACCCGACTGCTCAAAAGTTACCCTGTTCCAAAATATACAGATAGGATTTTCACTGAAACATTGTAAGCAAAACAGTAAACAATCTAAATGTTTATAAAAATAAGACTGGTGAAGTAAGAACAGCTCATCCACGTAAGAAAGTTGTTAAAGAAATAATAAGGTAAATCTGCATATACTGATGTGAAAAGTTTGCCAAGGTATACTAAATGAAAAATTTTTTAAATGCTGAACATAATGTACAGCACAAAGGCTTTTGTATAATTTCTTTAAAAATATATAGATGCTAAAATTTTTCTTGGAAGGGTATCAAGAAATTTTTGGAGAAAGAAAGGTATTGAGGAAGGATTTTATTTTTATAGTTTAAGTTATCTAGTTACTTGTAATACTCCTGTTTTAAAAATGTAAAAAAGGTTTTAGCCTGCCTGCTAATAAATGTATATGAAACAAACACAGATGATCAAAGTTAATGTTGTAAGTAAGCTATTTGGCCATTTTTTTCCCCTCTTAATACTCTTCTGAAAACAAAACAAAAATACTGTGGTAAAAGTCAAAACACAAAATACATTTCAGAATTGGATCATTTTGATTTGTGGTAGCATCAATATCCCTCCATTCACAACTTAAGTGAAAAGTTACATTGCAGGCAGAGATTTAAGAAGCAATATGTAGGGCATTTAACTTAACAACATAGTAAATCAAAAAACAAAAAATGTTTTGCTAAACATTTTTTTGCCTATAGGAAGCATCCTTTCTCAGATAGAATGTCCTTTAATGAATAATGAGAACTCTTGTAACAATAGTTGAAATATATAATATTTTGTGTCTCTATATTTTTTAAATGTGTCTTTGAAAAATAGAATGAAAAACTGGTTTTCAGAGTTTGTATATGGCCTATGTCCCTGGCATTCCCTTGTCAAGAACACAGCTGTTTGACAGACTACAATAGGGGGCAAACCCATTCAAAACTGCAGGTTTAAAGAAAAATCCTGTTTTTTTAGGTCATCATCACAAATTGGTAAAAGACTGTGGATCTAAAAAAAAAAAAAAAAAAAAAAATCCCTCCTGGAAACTCTAAACTGGAGAGCTCAGAGGTAACCTACTTTCTACTGATCACTTTATTAGTGACACAGGGATATATCAATAAACAAGAGTACCCTAGGGGATGCAAGTCACTATAATTCTAACTAATTTAACTCTTGAGAAGTTTCTGGGGCCTAAGAATTTTTATACTGACTTACAAGTTCAGGAGATTCAAAGATGTTCTGATATGCCATGTCAATACTATCATGTATGTTTTCCGAGTACCTACAGCGTACTGGGTACTTATTAGGTTCTGAAAATGCAAAAATGAATTAAAAAAAAGTGGTCCCAGACTTGAAGAGATAAGTTTTTGGAAAAGTTGTGTCTGTATCTGTAATAAAATGTTACCACTCTGTCATAAATAAAGTTATGTAGGAAGAACAGGAGCAACATTGAGAAGGTATCTGGGGTTAATGTCCAGCATTTCAAAATATATTTTTGCATTTATACTTGATATTAAACTGAAATGTATCTAATTCATTATTAGAACAACGAGCCACATCTTGTATACTGAAGTAATATATGACAATTGATGGTATTTAGGATTTACCATATAAAGTAAAATATTAAAAAACAAGCTAAAATTAATAAAAGAAAAAATAATCTCCCAATCTTAACTATTCAGAAAATTCTGTTCTCTGATATCTAATAACTACTTAAAACACTTCAAAAAACTGCAGGAGCCAAAACTATGATATAGTAACAATAAAAGAATCCTGGCTTCTGGGATAGTCTGTTTGGGGAGAGGATTTTGGTTTTTAACTTAAATTCACAATGTAAAAACCTGTCTTGCTCACTAGTTGAACCAAAATTAAATTGCCCAACTACCTAAATTAATAGGACAAAGCCATCTGCACAATTAAAAAACACATTGCTTTGGCTACTGTTCTTTCAAGAAATACTTTCAAAACACAAAAATGCCTTGGAGATAGCAGGTGCTCAATAATTGCTTAATGAAAGGTTGATTATCACTGCACTTCAGTGATAATATTCACATAAATAATTCACAAATGTTATTACTTCTTGACTCTCCAAAGGAATATTACCCATGATTGTCTTCTAACATAGTGTAATGAAAACAGCACAAGTCAAATGTTACTTTTGCCTCTCAGACCTCAGTTTCTTCATTTGTAAAAAGGTAAAACTGCATTATACCTCTAGTAAAGGAAATGAGTTAGCTCTCATTCAGCTTCCAAATTTTATGACAAACTCAGCAGCAATTTGTATGTGGGACTGAAAACGGTCATAACAAATGTAAAGTTTTAGGGGAAAAACAACACAAACACATGAAAAGAGAGGTAGTAAGGTGTACAGAACAAAAGCACTTGATGGAAAGTCCAGGACGGTAACTGGTCTCCACTCTACCACTGACAGCCAGTGTGATTTTGCTGTCATTTCCCATTAGGATCCTCATCTGAAAAACAGGGAAAATAATACCTTCCCTATTATGAGAACAAAGTAATGAAATGTGAAGAATGTGGTAAACTACAAAGTTTTAGGCAAAAATGAAATTTATTAATTCATTTAAGAGCCTGAGGTTAGCTAGTGAAGTTCCTTGGTTAACAGATAATAGGAAGTTGAGAAAAAGAATATTAAGCCTTTGTCAAATTATCTGACGCTTAGATACAGTGATTTTGATGTTTCCTAAAAAAACACTTTTACTTTATCAAGGCAGGTCAGTAAGTTTCCAAATAACAGTTTGATTGCAGACTTCTGTACCTAGTCCCTTAGGTCATAGTCCACTTTTTTTCAGACAATTTAGAACAGGATTCCAGAATCATTTTAAAATTGCAAAGGACCTCATTCCTCTAGTCTCATTTTATCAGATGAGGAAACTGAAGTTCAGTGGGGTTAAAGGGATTACCTAAGGCTAGCTGCTAAGTTAAGAATCTGGGCCTCCCAATACTTCATCAACACTCTTGGTAACAGAGTGAAAAGCGTAACAGTATTTAGACTAATTCCTTCTACAGTTCTGGAAGCTTAACTTCTAATTTCATATTCAAGGAAAAGGTGGAAAACTCAGGGTAAACAACAACAACAAAAAAAATAAAAGCAATCTGTCATCTCTCTACCACTATTAATTTGGGGTATTCTTCCTTTTCTTTGTTTTTCCCCTAAGGATTTTACAAAAAGGGGAATACTGAATATAATTCTTTTAAAATAAAATTTAGCAATTCACATTAAAAATTTTCCTACATATTTGAGTTATATTTTTAATGGCTGTAATGAACATGCTATAAATATCAAATACATTTCTGGTTATTTTCTCACAAAAGAGCTTGTAAGGAATCCACTGGCTTCCTGATGAAGCTCAAGATTCACATACTGACTTTGTTCCACACTTTGCTTCTCTTGTCTATACTTTTCAGATGCATCAGTCAACTAGAATAAATTCACATAGTATTCTCTATAGTATTGACTGACCAGCTTCCCTCTTAGAAAGGATGGACAGTGTCCAAATACTAAAACTGAACCCTGTAATGTTGCAAATTAAACAGAAAACACATCAAGTACTCAGGAAATGGCACATATCTTTTTAATCTAGTAATTACTTTGGTTTCATTTATTTTTTTTTATTAAAGTGGAGTTCTTTCCAGAAAGACTGAAATCATAGTAAAATATCTAATTGAGTCTTGCCAATTGATAACTGAAACTTTACTAGTGATTAAGATACTTGAGAGACCTCATAGGCTTTCTCATTAATTTTAAAGACTACCAACTTTGCATATCACTGAAATTACATTACAGTCCTAGAAAAAAGCTACACAAATGACTATTGTGTATTGTTTATTATACACGAAGTTTATATATTTACACGATTTCATTTATTCTGTGCAATAATTTTATACAGCAAAAAATTTATTCCCATGTTTAAATGTTTACAGATAAGAAAACAGTCTTGTTTAAGTTTATTCATTCAGTAAATGACTCTCAAACCCTAAGCCCAAACATTTACAGTGCTGTTACTGCTTAAACAATTATATAAAATTCAAAACAAGATTTTAGATCCTTTGGTTTCCTATTCTCCAACTTAACTGGCAGACAATTTAAAAGTACCTGCTCTATTTCCTTACTCACAAATTTTCTCTGGAACCTGCTTAGGAAGTTATATTTTCCCTAAACCAACTATCCTTTATCCCTCACATCTCAATTAAATGCTATTTCCTCAGAAAGCACAATCTTGACCTTCTAATCTAAATAAAGCCTCCCTGTTATTATTTCAAAATACACTTCATAATTACCCTTTCTGCCTCTTTTCAGAAATCTGTGTACTAATTTGTTTTAAGTTCAATTGGAAGACAGGGATCCAAGGGTCTGCTGACCATGTACACCCAACTCCTAATCTGCTATATCCAGAAACTAGCATTTTGTCTGTCAAACAGGTGCTCCTTTGGAGAACATATGAATGGAATGAAATAAATTTGGCCAGATTTAGTCAAGACTTCCATGATCTGTGCCTACAGTAGCTTCTTAACACATTTTGCTACTGTTGGTTATTTCCCTGCTCCCAGGGGATATCTTTGCCTCTTAAGACTTTAAATCCTAAACAGATTTCAAAGTTCAACTTAAAACCCACCTCCCCTAAGAGCCCAGAGGTACCCAGTCTCCCCTCTACTTCTGAAAGACTCATAGTATGTGCTCACAGTTTTGTTAATATAGCCTTTACCATTAACTGTTTTGCAGGGTTACTTTATTGTTCAAGCATGTAGATCTTAGGCCTTCATCTGGATCTGTACAATGCAATACAGTAGTCACTGGGCTTATGAGGCCATTATACATAAATCAACTAAAAGTAAATAAAATTTAAAATTTGATTACTCATTCACATTAAGCATATTTCAAGTGTTTGACAAGTTACGTACAGCTAGTATGGCACAAATACAGAACGTTTCCATCATCAGAAATTTCTGAGTGCCTTCAGTACAAGAACTGTATTTTATACTTCTTCCTGTTCCATACAGTGAAGATGGTACCTACAGCACCTCAAAATAGTCAAAAAAAAGTAAAAATACATTATTCATAACTTTAATGTGACCCTAATTACACTGTAAGTAGTTGTTTTCCACATTAACATAGGGTCTTTATGTTGGAATAATAGCTATCCCTGGATCAAGTCTTCAGTTATAGAAAATACACTAGAATTCTCTAAGTCAACCCATGAATATAAACAAAATTTGCAAGGTATTTTCCAGTTTATAAAGTCATTGTTCATTTGGTCACTATATTTTCAGCAAAGAGCACAGAGATTCAGGTTAAGTCTAGTATCTACCTAATGGTAACCAAATACGAATGTATGAGATGATTTTCTTGTGTTTTCATTAGTCCTACAAGATCAAGAGGAAACTGAGGGTGAGAGGGTAACAACTCCACATCTCACTGTATCTTCAACGGTTTCCAGTTAGCTATTTCTATGTAAGCAAAAGTCAATATATTCAAAGGAGTAGATGTTGGCAAATAAAATTATAATGTACACTGTGTTTGGAGAAAAAAGGAAAACAAAAAGAATAAAACTTTTATAATATTGTAATATTGTAAATCAGATACTAATGTTAAAGGTAAACAATGTTCCTTTTAAAACTAGATATACAACTCTTTTATTGTGGGAGTAAAATGGCTAAATTACAGAAACAGGAGCCTGTAATTTTAAAAAGCCCAAATTATAAGACATTTTAAAAGATGCATATTATTGAAGTTATTTTTACTGTAAGAAATATGTACTAAAATACAGCTGCTAATATTAAGCTAATGAAACTATTTATATGTCTTGAATCTATTATATATCATTATTTCAAATTATTTCAAACACCCAACCTATCTCTAACTTAAATCTTGAATGACCTCAATGCTTATTAATTTTAAGTTACACATTGATACAGGATATGTTAATGGCGTTTAACAAAAAAATATGAAGGGAAGGTTCATATTTTTAGGACTTAAAGGGCTTAAGTCCTTTATGAGTTCTGATAAATATGATCCAGAAGAACTGGGACAGGTTCCAAACTGCATTGTGTCAACCTGCCAAACCCATTAACACTCAATCAGAAACTCTCAGTTTCTTCAAATATAAAATGATACATTTAGTCTACCTCAAAGAGAAACTAAGGTGATTACTGTATTTTGTTAAACTTCTAACCTCTGTTACAATTTCTTCTAGAAAAATAACACCAGTGATGAAAAAATCGGATCTTCATTTGTCCAACTTGTTTTTGAGGATGTCTCTTATTTGTACTGAAGCTCCCAGTTTCAAATAAGGATTGAAAGGCTAACATGCAACAAGGCATCAAAGCATTCTTTAGAAAGCCCAGCAACCACTATGGTTACTGCCAGGAAGTCATTCCAAACACTGATTTTGAAAAAGGCAACAGTCATAAGGGAAAGGAAGGGAATCCTGTCAGAGGTGGCAGGTGTGTTTTGAGGCCAGCAGTGTTTTGTTTTTAATGAGGCACAGTTGCAGGTCTCCAATTGTGTGCCACAAGAGAGCAAGACATCTGAGGGCTTCTAATTCTTTTCAAAGCATTACCTTGGAGGAAAAGAACACTTTGTTAAAATATAGGTTTGGTACTTCTTTTAGGCAGAAAAGCTGAAGGGGCTGGAATGCTTAAAAAGAAGAATTCATGTGCCCCAGTTTAAAGGATAAAATATTTAAAATAAACTCCATGAACAATTAAAGTGAAAATAATGCAAAACTGCATTCCTTGTTTCTTTCCCTGGGGATGAGGAGGAAAGGGAAAGGAACTACACTCGTTTCTCTCTCACTCTTGTATAAGAGATGTAGACAACTCTTTTAATAGCTTCCTCTTCACTAGGTAAATAAAGTGTCAGAAAGAGTACAATCTTGTGGTATCTTCAGAGTGCTGGAAGCAAAATGGAAAGGAAGCAGGAAGAGATAACTTGTCAGTCCTATAGTGTCCTGTTAAAAGGGCAGCAGTGCTGGGATAAATACTAGTTATTATGCTCCCTTGCAACTATGAATCTGCTTATGCTAAAAAGTGTCGAGGTCTGATAGCTTTATCCCAGACCACATTATGCCTACAGGCTCACTCTTGAAAAAGCTGTTAACCTTCAAAACACAATGTTTCACTGGAATCACTTTATGATCTTGTGACAAGCAAGGCCGAAGTCAAAAGCAGCCTCGAACTACCTATACTTAGAAAACTGAGGGGGTTTGGGCCCGTTAAGGGGATCGATAACCCCTCTTAAAAACAGCCGAGATGTAGCCGAAAAAGAGTTGTCTACAAAACACAGACACCCACACTGCTGTGTGTACCTTAAACGCCTGTAGGCTAAGAACCTAAAGGTGAAGTCATTCGAGTCCCGAGAACTCCTGGGAATGGATGGGGAGGGAGAGTGAAACAGAGTCGTTCCTTTTTGATTTTCCGAGGTCACTTCTAGAGACTTGTCCCTCAGCGCGTCCGGATAAACAGAAAGCCGGCCCCGCGAGGTAGACAGGACCACCCCAGTCCGCCCGACCTCGCTCAGCCTCCTCGGAAGGGCGCGTGGGCCAGAACCCGCCGTCCGCCCGCCGCCCGAGGTCGGCTCGAGGCGTGGTCCCGCTCCCGCCCACCGGCCCAGACGACGCAGAGGGGCGCGACTCACATATGCGGGTTCCTCCTGAAGGCGTTGGTGATGTCCTTCACCACCCGCTGCACCAGCACCGCCACCTCCTCGCTCGTCTCGGCCATGTTGGCTGCGGCCGCGGCGGCTCGAGCGCGCCTCCGGGAGAGTAGAGCCGCCGGCGAGAGTTCCGCGGGCTGCGCGCGCGGGCGCGCGCGCGCCAGTTTGGGCGCGTCGCCGCCGCCGAGTACTTCCGGGTCAGCCAGCCGGAGGCCGGGGCGTGGTGCCCGCTGGTGTGGCGGCCCCTGGAGATAGGTATATGGGTTTACCTCGGCTTGAGTAACCGAGTTTCTAAACCTTGGAGCAAACTGTGCAGATTGGTTTGCAAAGTTACCTTAGGCCATTGAGGCAGGGTCCCCAAAATTCTCCGCGAGAGCCAAATGGCTGCCTTCCGCGCTCTCCCTCCCCTGCCCCAGGTGCCCGAGAGCACCTGGAGGAAAGTTGAACCGGGAGTGCAGGTCCTTTTGAACAGCTAGTCCAGGGCCGTTTCGAAGGCTTGGTGGCTTTCTTGTCCCAACCTGAGCAAGACCAGAGACGTCGCAGCGGAGTGAGTTCGGCTGACCGTGATGGTGACCTGCTTTTGTGCCCGCGTACCAGCGTGGGTTTCTGAAATTGAAAGCAGCCTTTTAAAAATAGTTAAAATTTTTTAAATTAATACAGGAAAAGGAGAAAAGGGAAAGGAAAACCAAAAAACAAACAAACAAACAAACAAAAACCTTGCACTCTGGGTCCAGGAAGTAAAAGTGAATTTTGTTTTACATTTTCTACTTCGAGCGTATCTGTATCATTTTACTCAACGTTCTGAATGCTGTTTCAACTTTGGAGTAGGAAATTCAAGGCCCTGACAGTTTGCTTAAAATAGCTGTTTTTTCGGGCTGCAGATAATTTTTGTAGGAAAAAACGAGCTTTGTTGCCCATTCCGATTTTGAAATGTCACTAATTAAGGTTTTGGGTCTTGTGTGCTTGCCTGCGATAGAAAAATTTGGTTGGTTTTAGTTCACTTTCCCCCCCACTTTCACCCTTGAAATCTGTCTCTTAAAAACTTTTTTTTTTTTTTAAAGCAAGCTCATGATGTGTGATGTGAACACATATGTGTCACTTGAGGCAGGGTTTATAATTGTGAAAGTAATAGACATTCATTGGTTGTAAAATGAAGCAAGAAATAAAAATTACTACGTCCACTAGTCCATATATCATGTGAGTATGTTTGTAAAGGCATTGGCCTTTTGGTTTTTAAAAAAGCAAGACAGAAGTTTAACAGAATTGCAGAAAACAAGATGAGACAGGTTTAATAAGTAGTAACATCACACAAACCTTACCCTGTAGCAGGTTCTGGAATGGAAGAGCAAAATGAGTGGAATGTTTTAGATTCCAAGGCCAAGACAACCTCAGAATCTTGGCTACTCCAAGAATAACAACTCTCCAATCGTTTGAGTTAACAGATGAGTCTTTCCTCTTGATCAGAACTTTGCATCCTTTTCTAATGATGATGGGAAATAAACCCTGACTTCTGGGGCAGAGTTCAAGGCCGCATACCAGAAGTGTGAATCTTTTTTCCCAAAAACTTTATTTTGAATCTTAAAAATTAGTGAGATTTTTGTTTTTCATTCCAATACATTTGTATTTGTATTTTACAGGAAAAACCCAAACTTGGATCCCAAGTTTTGAGGTAAAATTCTCTACATACATGTGCATACATATACATACATCTTCTTTGTACTCATTTGTAAGACATGGTTCTATTAAGAATTCAAAAATTGTTTCACCCTATTATTAACGACCTACTACATATAGAACTCAATTTTTTTTTTTTTTTTTTTTTTTTTTTAAGAACTGGGATTGTCTCAGAATTTCAATCCACCTCAATTTACAGATAAGGACTGAGATTCATGAGCCTTTAAAGATTTGTGTAAGCATAGAAAATGAAGCCTGGCATAGTGGTGCAGGCCTGTAATCCCAGTGACTTGGGAGGATGAGGCAGGGGGATCATGAGTTCAAAGCCAGCTTTATCAACTTAGCAAGGCCCTAAGCAACTCATTGAGACCTAGCCTCTAAATAAAATACAAAAAAGGGCTGGGGATGTGGCTCAGTGGTTGAGTGCCCCTGAGTTCAATCCCTGGTACCAATAAATAAGTAAGAATAGGATGTGAAGAATCCTGGTTGCCTCTGACCATAATCCCAACTTCTAGGGAGGCTGAGGCAGGAGGATGGCAAGTTGGAGGCCAGCCTGGGCAACTTGGTGAAATCATGTCTGAAAAAAAGCTCAGTGCCTCTGGGTTCAGTCCACAGTGCCACAAAAAATAACAAAGACTAGGGGAGCTGAGGTTGTAGCTCAGTGATAGAGCACTTTAGCATGTGTGAGGCACGGGGTTTGATTCTCAGCACCGCATATAAATAAAGTGAAGGTCCATCGACAACTAAAAAATATTTTTAAAAAATAGGGTATGATATTTTGGATGATTTTGTTGAAAGACTTCAAGGGTCTACAAAACATTGATAATAATGAAATATTTACTATAGTAAATTGCTTAAATTCTCAATGATAGGGCATTGATTAAATTATGGTAAATTTGTATGATAAAATACTTTTGGCTATTTAAAAATTCCATTATAACTAAGATTATATAGTTGAACTTCCAAAGCCTAGATTCCATATCTAGGTTGGTTGACTCTCAAATGACAATATACATCAGAAAAAAATTGTACCAAAATTGTACAGAAAAAAATCTTCATTATTCCCTAAACAACATAACAATAATTTGTATATCATTTACATTCTGTTAGATAAAGTATACAGAAGACTATGCACAGCTTATATGCAAACAATGCCAGTTTACAAGGAACTGGAGCTTCCACAGATGTTGGTGTCTGTGGAGGTCCTGTAGCCAATCTCCTGTGCAAACAGGGATGACTGCATTCCAGAGTTTTAGGGAGAAGTATATTCATAGGGGAATTTTACTTTTGAAATAACACAAAAAGAAAATATAATTTTTATAATTAAGTTTTTTCAAGTTTATATTAACAAAGATACACACACACTTTGATTAGCCAGCCATCTCTTATGCATTTTCTTAGAGATGTATTGATTTTTTTAAGTGATTGTGCCTATCATTATTGTCCACATGGTTATGAATATATTTTGGCATATATGCCTCTGACCCACAAAAATACACTTTCCATATTTTAGAAAACTAATTGATATTTGGGAAAATGTAGATATGTAATGAGAAAAACTGGTACCAGAATAATATACAATATGATCCTAATTTCATATATATGATACAAATTGTACATAATGTAATCATGGATATATAAAATAGACTGGGATGATATAAACTAAAATGTGAACAATGATTGTCTCTGGTAGAATTAGTGGAGATAATCAAGACCTATAAATATGTGTTCTCTATTCTTTTCTGAATGTTTCAATCTTTCTACAATGAAAAATTTAATGTATGTATTAAGGGCCTGAGAGGGAAGAAGGACACAAAGGTGGTTTTAATGACTTTTGAGAAGATACGGGAAGTGACCTTGAAATCTGTTTCCATCTCTGTATTATTCTACTGATATCACTATGACATGTTTTATGTATGTCCTCCATTTATTTTTATTTGAATTACACCTTCTGGTAACATACATCAGAAGTAGTACTAAATGTGTTCTTATTATGGATTCTTTATTACAAAAACAGCAAGCTTATATCTCCATTAAAAGAATTAAGTGCTAAATTTAAAATACTTTATTATAATGTTGCCATTGTGATTATATCTTGTAGTATATCCTGTCCACTATCCCAAAATCTAAATCAAAGAACTAGCAAAGAAATAATAGATGAAAAAAATGTATATATTTAAAAGCATACATTAAATGTAGGGGCATTGAATATATCTTTGTCCTGGTGTGTTAGTTTATTTCCCTAAATATAAGATTCCATTTTTTAAAAAGTCTGAAAACATCCATGAATGCTAATGCCATCTATTGTTATTCCTTATTTACATCTCTATCACTTCATTTTTCCAGTCGTTGGGATAAAAATAAGAAAATGCATGTGATAGTATCTTTAAACTTGAGAAGCATACAAATTGTTACTTTTTTCTATGATTTAAGAAACCATTATGACTAGTCAGTTTTAAAACAACCATAAGTAAGACTAAATATTTTGAATATGAAACTGCGATCTACTATTTCTATAGAGAGTTATTATACTGCAATTACAATTTAATTTCCTAGTTAAAGAATGAACTTTCTTTAACCTCACAAAGTAGGTATATGTTATCAAGATAATAATGAAGATGATTTTAAATGACCAGTTTTTGCCTATGTTAGATCCTATGAAGATAGGAGAGTGAAGATGCTAGTTACATAAATAGTTTTTATTATTGTGATATTTTATTTTTCTTGACATTTGATAATTCCAAAATGTCATCCTTTTCCTTTGGCCAGTTCTTCCTTTCTACCACAGAGGCCCAAGAGACCCATGATGTAATCTTTAGAAAAGAACAGGAAAAAAAAAATGAATAGAGAGAAAAAGATTCAATCCAGGACCTGCATATGAAAACAGATAGGGAGAGGGAACCTCCCCATGATGCAATGAATGTCTGTTATGTACTGAAAATGTCAAACTGTCATAGGAATTCCCTTAGTAACATGCTTTTTAATGGATAACTAATTAAAATTTATCAGCTTAATTATGACAGATGAAAACCATAGACTTAGCTTCAAAATTCATAACTAAAATTTTTTTGTGGGAACTTCATTTTGACTGTTGAAGAGGCTTAGTCTGAGAACTGGTATCTGACTAAAAGTACAGGCTATATTTCCTGTTCTCCTTTCTAAAGTCAATTGTTTAATTCAGAAATTTTGTGATAAAAATACACCTTATTTCTCAGATTATTTCTATTTCCATTGTAAGCCACCTTTGAGACCCACCAAAATTACCCCCAGGAAATGCTGAATTTTCTTTTTTAAGTGTTTAATTAATTCTCTTAATTTGCAGTGTAATATTTATAGAAACTAAGAGAATGTCAAAGAGTAACTCCCTAATTATGTCTTTTCACTTTAAGTCTTTAATTTCTATGGGTAAGCCCCCCAAATCATCAGTTTGCAAAATGGACAGTAAAAATGATACTGGGTTTATAGTAAGGGAAGACTAAATATTAACCTTGAGAGGAGAAGGCATGACTGAGCATTTTCACTTATTTATTCTATAAATTTTAATGAGTGTTACTGTATATAAGACATTGTGCTAGATGCTGGATATTCATGGTGAGAAAAACAGACCTGCTTTAGACCCTGCCATAGGACTTATAGCCCGATGGAAAAGATGGTTGATATCCAGATAAGCAGACAAATATGAAATGAACAGTTATAATACATTGCACAAAAGGAAAAATCAGGATACAGATGTAGATTGTGTGGTTAGAGAAGCCCATTATGGGTGATGATAACTTAAGCTGAGACCTGAAAGAGGAGAAGGAATCAGCCCTGTGAAAAGCAGGGAAAGCCCCTGGTGAGTGGTGGAAGCTTGTCAAAGCCTAATAAGAAAAGAGCTGACTTAGTCTGTCTCAAGAACTAAAAGAAGGCCAAATGAGTAACTTTTACCAATCTTACAGTGTTTGTAAAGTGATTTCAGATTCAGAATGGTTGGCACCTGAATTCCAATAATGAGCATGATTGCTTACCTATATTTTTCACCTTTTTATATTTGCTGTGTTCTTTATTGTACCAAACAGCTTCCCAAGCTGAATGTTAGATTCATTTGCAGAATAAGAAAATCTGTTTTTAGGTAGTTAGTTAAGGTCCTCTCAGAAAAATGGAGGTCCAACTCTGTATTCTAAGTAACAAGGTTAAGACAGGTCATTTGAGACTTTTATACCCTTTGAAAGTTGAGAGGACAGAGGTCAGAGCACAGTGACCAACCTCTCGGCCTTCAGTAGTAAAACCAGTGACTGTATCTTCACCAGAAGTTGCTTCAAATATCAAGAACCTCTGGGAGAGAGCACCAACTCTTTCTGTATTACGTACTCAAGTGCTTCTCAAGAAACAACCTGGGAGTGTGTCAGACTTCATATTGACTGTCTGTACATGCTTCTGCCTGCGGCTGTCACCTGAAGACAAAGACCTATTCTCTCCACTTTCCAAATCTTGTGCTCTTGCTAGTAAAATGCCATGTTACCAAGGAGAATAAAAAGAAAAAAAATAGAAAGGAGAATAAAAGGAATACTGGTGATGTTTGGGTGATCATAATCCCACATTGGCAACAAATAATCTAGAATAGTTTATCTCTTCGACTTTGGATTTTGTGTGTGTGTGTGTGTGTGTGTGGTCCCAGGGATTGAACCCAGGGCCTTGTGCATGTGAGGCAAGCACTCTACCAACTGAGCTGTATCCCAAGCCCCCATTCTGCTTTGAAAAGGAGCTGGGGGGAAGGTGAGTTATCCATAAGAGATAATGATAAGAGAGAAGCCAGTCCCACTTGGTCCCTAGATACTTTGTATTCTGGTTTTAGAAAACATGGCATCATCATTACATGGTGCTTTGGATTACTTATCTATCTTGTAGTATGTCACTGCAAGTCACAGTGTGCTGTCCAATCAAGCACTGTAAGTTTGCAATATGTCATCCCACTATGTTACTAAGCAATTTGCTTCAAAATAGTGGGTACATGTTATGATCAGTGAATCCCATAGGTACAAAACCTATTCTCTTGCTCCTTTTACTCACTTTCTGCACAGAACCAGCTCCAAGTCCCAGAGCCAGAGGCGAGCTCCGGCCTGCAGGCGGCTTCAGGGACCAGGACAGGGCAGCCAGGGACTTCCCCAAGCAGCCCGGCTCTCTTCAGTGGGAGGCGTCTTTCGAGGCTAGCTTCTTGGAGCAGACAGCCCAGTGAGAGCCTTTCTACACAGAGCCAGCCACAAGTCCCTGAGCCAGTGAAGAGCTCCGACCCACAGGCAGCCTCTGGGACCACAGCAGGGCAGCCAGAGACCTCTCCAGGCGGCCCTGCCCCCTCTGGCTGCAGGCTCTTTCCACGGGGCGATCCAAGATGGCGGACTAGAGGGTGACTGTGTCTCCAGTCGCTCTAGAACCCAGGATTCAAGAAGGGGAGGCATTGAGAGACTTGGACTAAAATAGAGCCACCTGGTGAGTTTCCCCCACTGGGTGAAGCTCGGCCTGGGCAGTAGGCCTGGATAGGGGCAGCTTATCAGAGCAGGACAGAGCAGCTAGAGTCTTCCCCAGGTAGCCTGGCTCACTCCGGTGGTGGGCTCCTCCCACACGGCCAGCTTCTTGGAGCAGGCCACCCAGTGAGAGCCTTTCTGCACAGGACCAGCACCAAGTCCTGCCAGCGATGAGCTCTGGCCCACAGGCGGCTTCAGGGACCAGGACAGGGCACCCAGGGACTTCCCCAAGCAGCCCGACTCCCTCTGGTGGGAGGCGCCTTTCAAGGCTAGCTTCTCTGAGCAGACTGCCCAGTGAGAGCCTTTCTGCACAGAGCCAGCTCCAAGCCCTGGAATCAGTAGCGGGCTAGGGGCAGCTTTCTTCAGAAGCACTGCATTATCAAGTTCCTCCAAGACTTCTGGCTACTGAAGGCTGGGAGGTGATACACTGGAAATCTACAGGGACACTATAAGCCAATAGAGGAAATCTGCAATATCACAGAGTCCCACTGACATCTGACCAATATGAGAAAACAAGGGAAGAAAATGTCCCAAACCTAGACACCATATCAATAAAACCCAATGACAGCACAGCAGAAGATATGTCAGAAAGGGAGTTCAGAATGTACATAATTAAAACAATCAGGGAAGCAAACGAGGAGATGAAAGAGCAAATGCAGGCATTAAATGATCGCACCAATCAACAGTTAAAAGAGCAAATATGGGAAGCAAGAGATCATTTCAATAAAGAGTTAGAGATACCAAAAAAAAAAAAAACCAAACAAACAGAAATCCTTGAAATAAAGGAAACAATAAACCAAGTTAAAAACTCCATAGAAAGCATAACCAATAGGATAGAACACCTGGAAGACAGAACCTCAGACATTGAA
Organism: Sciurus vulgaris; assembly: GCF_902686455.1. NCBI lineage: Eukaryota > Metazoa > Chordata > Mammalia > Rodentia > Sciuridae > Sciurus > Sciurus vulgaris. The sequence continues at coordinate 18,073,926 of NC_136476.1, read as the reverse complement.
GACAAAATATTTAATCTTGAAAACAAAGTTGACCAAACAGAGAAGATGGTAAGAAATCATGAACAGAATCTATGAGAATTATGGGATATCATGAAAAGGCCAAATTTAAGAATTATTGGGGTTGAGGAAGGCACAGAGACACAAACCAAAGGAATGAACAATCTATTCAATGAAATAATATCAGAAAATTTCCCAGATCTGAAGAATGAAATGGAAAACCAAGTACAAGAGGCTTATAGGACTCCAAATATACAAAATTACAACAGACCCACACCAAGGCACATTTTTATGAAAATACCTAACATACAAAATGAAGACAGAATTTTAAAGGCTGTGAGACAAAAGAATCAAATTACATTCTTATTGGGGAAACCAATAAGAATATCAGCAGATTTTTCAATCCAGACCCTAAAAGCTAGAAGGGCCTAGAACAACATTTACCAAGCCCTGAAAGAAAACGTATGCCAACCAAGAATCTTATACCCAGCAAAACATACTTTCAGATTTGATGACAAAATAAGATCCTTCCATGATAAACAAAAGCTAAAGGAATTTACAAAAAGAAAGCCGGCTTTACAGATCATTCTCAGCAAAATATTCCATGAGGAAGAGATGAAAAACAATGATGCAAATCAGCAACAGGAGGAACTAGCCTAAAGGAATAGGCAAATAAAGGAGAAACCAAATCATGTCAAAAAACAAAAATGAGCCAAATGACTGGGAATACAAATCATATCACAAGAATAACCCTGAATGTTAATGGCCTGAACTCATCAATCAAAAGACATAGACTGGCAGATTGGATTAAAAAGAAAAAATTCAACAATATGCTGCCTGCAAGAGACTCATCTCATAGAAAGAGATACCCATAGATTAAAGGTGAAAGGATGGGAAAAAACATACCATGCACACGGACACAGCAAAAAAGCTGGAGTATCCATCCTCATTTCAGATAATGTGGACTACAAGCCAAAACTATTCAGAAGGGATAAAGAAGGACATTACATACTGCTTAAGGGAAGCATAAATCAGCAAGACATAACAATCATAAATATCTATGCCCTGAACATTGGCTCATCCATGTACATCAGACAAATCCTTCTCAGTTCCAGAAATCAAATAGACCACAACACAATAATACTAGGTGATTTTAACACACTCTCTCTCCGCTAGATAGATCGTCCAAACAAAAATTGAATAAAGAAACCATTGATCTCAATAACACAATCAACAATTTAGACTTAACCGACTTATGTAGAATATACCATGCAACAAAGAACAAATACACTTTCTTCTCAGCAGCACATGGATCCTTCTCTAAAATAGACCATGTTTTATGCCACAAAGCTACTGTTAGCAAATACAAGAAGATAGAGATACTACCTTGAACTCTATCAGATCATAATGGATTGAAATTAGAAATAAATGACACAATAAAAAACAGAAACTTCTCCAATACCTGGAGATTAAATAATACACTATTATATTATATGATGAATGGATAACAGAAGACATCAGGAGGGAAATTAAAAAATTCTTAGAAGTAAACGAGAACACAGACACATCATATCAAAATCTCTGGGACACTATGAAAGCAGTACTGAGAGGAAGATTTATTTCATGGGGTGCATTCAACAAAAGAAGTAGAAATCAACAAATAAACGACTTAACACTACAGCTCAAAGTCCTAGAAAAAGAAGAGCAGACCAACACCAAAAGTAGTAGAAGACAGGAAATAGTTAAAATCAGAGCCGAAATCAACGAAATTGAAACCAAAGAAACAATCGGAAAAATTAACAAAATAAATAGTTGGTTCTTTGAAAAGTAAACAAAACTGATAAACCCTTAGCCACACTAACAAAGAGAAAGGGAGAAAACTCAAATTACTAAAATTCGGAATGAACAAGGAAATATCACAACAGACATGAGTGAAATACAAAACATAATTAGAAGCTATTTTGAAAACCTATATTCCAACAAAACAGAAAACCTCGAAACATTTACAAGTTTCTAGAGACATATGAATTACCTAAACTGAATGAGGTGGACATACACAACTTAAATAAATCAATTTCAAGCAATGAAATAGAAGAGGTCATCAAAAGCCTACCAACAAAGAAAAGTCCGGGACCAGATGGGTTCTCAGCTGAGTTCCATAAAACCTTTAAAGAAGAGCTCATTCCAATACTTCTCAAAGTATTCCATGATGTAGAAGAGGAGGGAACCCTCCCAAACTCATTCTATGAAGCCAATATCACCCTGATACCTAAACCAAATTTTCAAGGAAAGAAAATTTCACACCAATATCCTTAGTGAACATCGACACAAAAATTCTCAACAAAATTTTAGCAAATCGCATACAAGAATATATTAAAAAGATAGTGCACCACGATCAAGTGGGTTTTATCCCAGGGATGCAAGGTTGGTTCAACATCCGGAAATCAATAAATGTCATTCACCATATCAACAGACTAAAAGTTAAGAATCACATGATTATTTCAATAGATGCAGAAAAAGCATTCGATAAAATACAGCATCCCTTCATGCTCAAAACACTAGAGAAAATTGGGGTAGTGGGAACATTCCTTAACATTGTAAAGGCCATCTATGCTAAGCCCATGGCCAATATCATTCTAAATGGTGAAAAACTGAAAGCATTCCCCCTAAAAACTGGAACAAGGCAGGGATGCCCTCTTTCACTACTTCTATTCAATATCGTTCTTGAGACTCTAGCCAGAGCAATTAGACAAACCAAAGAAATTAAAGGGATACGAATTGGAAAAGAAGAACTCAAACTATCCCTGTTCGCTGATGACATGATCATATATTTAGAGGAACCTGGAAATTCCACCAGAAAACTCTCAGAACTCATAAGTGAATTCAGTCAAGTAGCAGGTTACAAGATCAATGCTCATAAATCCAATGCATTTTTATACATAAGTGATGAATCTTCAGAAAGAGAAATTAGGAAAACTACCCCATTCACAATAGCATCGAAAAAAATAAAATACTTGGGAATCAGTCTCACAAAAGAGGTGAAAGATCTCTACAATGAGAACTACAGAACACTAAAGAAAGAAATTAAAGAAAACCTTAGAAGATGGAAAGATCTCCCATGTTCTTGGATAGGCAGAATTAATATTGTCAAAATGGCCATACTACCTAAAGTGCTATACAGATTCAATGCAATTCCAATTAAAATCCCAATGATGTACCTTACAGAAATAGAGCAAGCAATTATGAAATTCATCTGGAAGAATAAGAAACCCAGAATAGCTAAAGCAATCCTCAGTAGAAAGAGCAAAGCAGGGGGTATCGCAATACCAGGTCTTCAACTCTATTACAAAGCAATAGTAACAAAAACGGCATGGTATTGGTACCAAAATAGACAGATCAATGGTACAGAATAGAGGACATGGACACAAACCCAAATAAATACAATTTTCTCATACTAGACAAAGGTGCCAAGAATATGCAATGGAGAAAAGATAGCCTCTTCAACAAATGGTGCTGGGAAAACTGGAAAAACATATGCAACAGAATGAAATTAAACCCCTATCTCTCACCTTGCACAAAACTCAACTCAAAATGGATCAAGGACCTCGGAATCAGACCAGAGACCCTGCATCTTATAGAAGAAAAAGTAGGTCCAAATCTTCAACTTTTTGGCTTAGGATCAGACTTCCTTAACAGGACTCCCATAGCCCAAGAAATAAAAGCAAGAATCAACCACTGGGATAGATTCAAACTAAAAAGCTTTCTCTCAGCAAAGGAAACTATCAGTAATGTGAAGAGAGAGCCTACAGAGTGGAGAAAATCTTTGCCACTCATACTTCAGATAGAGCGCTAATTTCCAGAATCCATAAAGAACTCAAAAAAACTCTACACCAAGAATACAAATAATCCAATCAACAAATGGGCTAAGGAAATGAACAGACACTTCACAGAAAAAGATGTACAAGCAATCAACAGATATATGAAAAAATGTTCAACATCTCTAGTAATAAGAGAAATGCAAATCAAAACTACCCTAAGATTCCATCTCGCCCCAATTAGTATGGTGATTATCAAGAACACAAGCAACAATAGGTGTTGGAGAGGATGTGGGGAGAAAGGTACACTCATACATTGCTGGTGGGGTTGGAAATTAGTGCAGCCACTCTGGAAAGCAGTATGGAGATTCCTCAGAAATCTTGGAATGGACCCACCATTTGACCCAGCTATCCCACTCCTTGGCCTATACCCAAACGACTTAAAATCAGCATACTACAGAGATACAGCCACGTCAGTGTTCATTGCTGCTCAATTCACCATACCCAGATTGTGGAACCAACCTAGATGCCCTTCAGTTGATGAAAGGATAAAGAAACTGTGGCATATATATACAATGGAATATTACTCGGCCATGAAGAATGATAAAATTATGGCATTTGCAGGCAAATGGATGAAATTGGAGAATATCATGCTAAGTGAGATAAGCCAATCTCAAAAAACTAAAAGACAAATGATCTTGCTGATAAGCCAATAAGGACATATAATGGAGGGTGGGAGGGGTTAGTGTTGGGGTTAGGGTTTGGTTTAGGTTTTGGGAGAAGGAGGGGGGTAAGAATGGAGGAAGGAAGGACTGTTAGAGGGAAAAGAGGGGTGGGAGGGGTGGGGGGAAGGGAAAAAATAACAGAATGAATCAAACAACATTACCCTATGTAAATTTATGATTACACAAATGGTATGCCTTGACTCCATGTAGAAGCAGAGAAACAACATGTATCCCATTTGTTTACAATAAAAAAAAAGAAAAAAAAAGAAATGAGTTTCTCAGTGAGAAATTATGTATACTAATTATCAATTGCTGTGTAACAAAAGAACCTCAAATTTAGTGACTTAAACAGCATTATCATTTCTCACAATTCTGTTCATTGACTGGGACCTACCTTGTGGGGTTAGTTAGGGATATGCAATTATAATCAGATAATGACTGGGGTTGCAGTCATCTGAAGGCTTAATTGACCTGGATCTTCAAGACTGTGTCTTTATTCTTATCTGGTGCTTGGTGCTCTCTTTCTCTCTATGTGACATCTCATACTCTAGGGCTTTTTTATAATATGGAAGTCATACACAGGAACTAGATTCCTAGAGACAGGAAGTGGGAACTCCGACTAGTTAAGGGCTGCATAGCATCGGTTTTTCAACATTAAAATGATCAAAACTGTGCCAGCACTTGCCCGGTTCAAGAGAATGGAGAAAGTCTCATGGTAGTGTGAAGTTCATCTTGCAGAAGAGAATGTGGGATAGAAGATACTATTTCGCCTATCTTTTTAGAAAATAAAATCTATTACCAGTATTAAATAAGGCACCATGAAGTAAATATGGCAACAGTAACTAGGATAATAGAAGAAGAAACTGGAGGAGGGAAAGGTTAAACTGCTGTATCCATGTTTGAAGAGTCCATTGTAAACAACCTGCCATCTAGTTGCATGTTGGTTCTTTTTGGTCTTTGCTGCTGAAAGTTTGGGCACCTAGCAATAACTGACTAGATCATCTTCGGGTGGGTGGATGGAGGTAAAATTATATTGTTGAACATAGGTGTGTCTTTACTTTCTTCATGATTTTCTGGAGCAAGCATTGTTATGGCTAAGGAAAGAGACTATTAGTTATAGACTGGAACTGTCTGTCCTCCTGATTATCAAGGACGTTTATAGAACACAATACCAGAATCTACGCCTATTCAGAGAAATCCTCTCTCTTCTCCAAACCTCTTTCTCATCAGTTTCTTAATTTTGCTAGTTCTTATATAATTGATTCACACATATACAAGTTCTTGACTATCTTACCAAGCTATTTGCCATTATACATAGATCAGTATAGATCTAGTCCTCTTGCCATGTCTTCTTCCAATCTAAATAAACAACTAAATGCACAGTCTGATGTTTTGTCTATTTGGAGATTTCCCTTCTTGTCAATCATTTAGGACCATTCAAGAGTGAGTCTGTAATACTAAAGCCATCCTCTTTTGGGTATTACCAAAACATTGTGATGAACTATCTGGAAACCAGATAAATTGTCATTTTCGCAGTTCTGTGTCTTGGATAATTCTCTATGAGGCCACAGGTATGGATATGGAGAGTTCAATGTAGTACAAGTTACTACCATTGGTGTCTGAGTCACTTACTCACACAACTTGTGTGAATGATTGTATGGAATTATGAAAGAAAAGGGTGATAAAAATATAAGGATGGATAGGATAACCATCACATAATATAAGTGTAATAAGGTAGCAGTACAGGAAGTCCCCTAGGAATTCGGTCAGAAACCTAATCATAAGGAACCTTGAGGCTTTATTTTGGCAGTTGAAATTTTTTTTGAAAAGTTGCAGAGAGCCATTGAAAAGGTTTATGCTTCTTTGCTGTTGAACTCTACTCTTTCTTCAAGGACACTCTCATCACTTTGTACTTTGTTTCAGTTGGGCATGTGTCATAATGCACGCACATATCTTTATATACACACTTAAGAGTAAGAGTTTTATCAGGTAATAAAATGAGAGAATCCATTGATCTTGAATTTTGTCTTCCTAGTACCCGGTACAGTACCTGACCATAGTAAGCACTTCAACACCTATCAAACGAACAAATAAAGAACAATTAAAGTACCACCTCCACCTTACAGCTTTCTTTGATCATCTAAGCTGGAAATGCTCTCCTATAATCTTAAACTTAATTGTGTTCTGCATAATCTTTGTGTGGCACTTTTAATGTATTGCCTTATAGTTACTTATATAAATCTCTAATATCTTTTACTAAGCTGGAAGTAGTGATCAAATAATTTTTGCATACCGACAAAATAGTACATTTCCTTATATGAGGCAGATATTTAGTACATATTTAATGAATGAAATAAAGAAATAAAATGTATTTCTCTTTCATCTTTAGTTTCATGGATAGCAAAGAATTATGCAACGAGAAGCATAATTCTTAAAATTTGTTATTGGTAGTTATAATTACTGTAGATGTATTTTATTCTAAAATTTTGTTATTCTCACCAACTGAATGAATGTGGAGAGTACAGGAAAACTTGTTTCAGAAAAAAACTATAAGTAATCATGTCTTTTAAAAGTCATTTTCAATTAAGATATTCACAACTCATAAAATTAAACCTTTTAAATTATACCATTTATTGGTATTTAATATATCCATATGGGGCTGAGGTTGTAACTCAGTAGTAGAGTGCTTGCCTAGCATGTGTGAGGCACTGGGTTCAATCTTCAGCACCACATATAAATAAATAAAGGTACTGTGTCCATCTACAATTAAAAATATTATATATATGCATAGTATATATATATAGTATATATATGGTATATATAGAATATATATATATTCTCATATGGTTAGTTATATCACCATCATTACTACCTAATTGTGGAACATTTACATTTACATTTGTGCTTCTTTTGTCTCCTTAGACTCTGTTCTTGACTTTCAATTTGCTTTGTGTTTTAGTCAGCCATTTCACTGCTGTGACCAAAAGACCTGACAAGAACAATTAGAGAAGGAAAGGTTTATTTTGGGGCTCATGGTTTTAGAGGTTTCAGTTCATAGTAGGCCTGCTCCATTCCTTGGGGCTCCAGGTGAGGCAGAACATCATGGCAGAAGGGTGTGGCAGAGGAAAGAGATTCAAGACACCACATCAGGAAAGAGAGAAAGGGAGAGACAGAGACTGACTCTCTACTTGCAATGGATAGAATAGATACCCCAAACACATGCCACCAATGACCCACCTTCTCCAGTCGTACCCTACCTGCCTACAGTCACCACTCATGTAATCCCTGTCAGAGGATTAACATGATGATCGGGTTAAGGCTCTCATAACCCAATCATTTCACCTTTAAACCTTCTTCCATAGTCTCACACATCTCATATTTAAACCATAACACTTTGTAATCTTTGGCTGAAACTGACCATGCTGTGTGGGATAATAGAATTTGAGGTAAATAGGTTTTACTGAAATGTTTTAATGTTAATCTGACAGGAAGTTGGACTATGTCTGATTTTTGCTATGGCTGTAAGTGCCAAAGGATTCTGTTTCTTCAGGTGTACTTGTATTTTTTCTCACCTATTTTCTTTAGGTTTCCCTAAGAACTCTTTCTTAAACAGAATCTGTGTCTTGTAGCTCTTTTGGTTGAAGTCCTTTGGTATTATACTGGAACCTTGTAGGTGTGGTAGTAACATGCTACTGTCTGTGGTTTTAATGGACCATTTTATTTGATTTAATTTTCTTTCCTATCTTAGCTATCGTATTAGTTTGTTAAGTCTGTTATAGTTAAAATACCACAGACCAGATGGCTTAAACAGAAGTCTCTTGAAGCTAGCAGTCCAAAATCAAGGGGCAGCATTGGTTTCTTCTGAGGCCTGCCTGCTTGCTTGCAGATGTTCTCTTCTTGCTATGTTCTCACGTTTTTTTCCCAGCTGTGAATGTACATCCCCATCATCTGTGTGCCCAAATTTCTTCTTCTTACAAGTCATATTAGATTAGAGCACACCCTACTGCTGTCATTTTGCCCTAGTTAACCTCTTTAAAGGTCCTATCTTCAAATACAGTCAGAGTCTTAAGTACTGGGAATTAGAGCTTCAACATATGAAATTTGGGATGATACAATTCAGACCATATCATGTATCAATTGTAATTTTTAAACTTAAAAAAAAAAGTTGTTTTCCTAGCATGCAGAGTATCTATTAAGAACTAATTAATAGAACCAAGTGATTCTATTCTGCAAGGGTGCAAGTACCTCATAACATTGTCCTGATTCCTCCCTCCTGTGCCTTATAATATTGCTGTTATTCATTTCTCCTATCCATAAATGTTAATCACTGAACACAATATAGCTATTATTATTATTTTTTTAATTTAATTTTATTTTTTTATTTTATTGTAAACAAATGGGATACATGTTGTTTCTCTGTTTGTACATGGCGTAAAGGCATACCATTTGTGTAATCATAAATTTACATAGAGTAATGTTGTTTGATTCATTCTGTTATTTTTTCCTGTCCCCCCACCCCTCCCACCCCTCTTTTCCCTCTATACAGTGCTTCCTTCCTCCATACTTGCCCCCCTCCCTAACCCTAACTCTAACCCTAACACTAACCCCTCCCTCCCCCCATTATGTGTCATCATCCACTTATTAGCGATATCATTCGTCCTTTGGCTTTTTGAGATTGGCTTATCTCACTTAGCATGATATTCTCCAATTTCATCCATTTGCCTGCAAATATCATAATTTTATCATTCTTTATGGCTGAGTAATATTCCATTGTATATATATACCACAGTTTCTTTACCCACTCATCAATTGAAGGGCACCTAGGTTGGTTCCACAGTCTGGCTATTGTGAATTGAGCAGCTATGAACATTGATGTGGCTGTATCTCTGTAGTATGCTGATTTTAAGTGCTATTATTATTTTAAATAATATTATCTCTTACATCAATTGAGTACAAGAAAAACAAAAGATTTAACTTTCATATTTTCCTTCTTGAAGGCTCTTCCTTTCTTTGTATAGATCCATGATTCTGACTTATATCATTTCACTGCTCTCTGAAAAAACTTTTTTAAGCATGAAAAATTCCCTAAATTTCTATTTGACTGAGAAAAATCTCAATTTCTTATTCAGTTTGAAAGGATAATTTCATTGGATACAGAATTATAGGTTGGTGAGTTTTTTCTTTCAACACTTTGAAAATTTTATTCCACTCCCTTCTCACATGGTGTCTGAAGAGAAGTGTAATTTAATCCTTCTCCTTTCACTTCTATAAGTAAGATTCTCTTCCCTCTTCCCCGGTTTTGTTTAACTGGTTTTTGAACTTTGATTTTCTGTGGTTTGAATAGGAAATGCCCAGGTGCAGATTTTTTGGTGATGATCCTGTTTGGTGTTCTCTGAGCTTCCTGGACCAACAGTTTTGTGTCCGCATCAGTGTTGGAAAACTCAGCTATTTTTACATCAGACTTTTCTGGTTTTTTGTTTTTCTTACTCCTTCTGGTGTTCTTGTTATGCATATGTTATCCCTTTTGTAATGATCCCAAAGATCAGCATGATATTTTAACAGTTTGAAATACCCAAGAAACATATTTTCCTCAAGAATAAAGGAAAACCAAAATTTGGATTGAGGAATCTTGGTTCTACTTCATTTGCTCACCTACTTATTCACTCATTCAACATATATCTTTGCTGAATGTCCACTTTGCATCAGTTCTCCACATCTTTGTTTAATGGGATGGCCTTGTATGCATTACATTCCTTGAGCATTTCTCAGCAGTTACAACTTCATCACATTAGTAATGAACCAGGAATTAATAATTCAATATATTATGTTCACTTCCAGGACTTAATAGAAACCAATTGGAAGAAAAACCATGCAGAAGCCTGCAATGACATTTTTAGTTTTTCTATGGGAAGAAATAGGAACAGAATTGATGATATTATTTACTATTAATATGTTTTGCTTTTGAAGGATCAGCTTCTCATGAAAATCCATCAAAAAGTAAAAAATATAAATGACCATGTAACCTGCAGTTTTTTTTTTCTTAAATGATGAAGACATCCAATGAAGGGTAAATATGTTCATGTATTTTAATAACTTACATTGAAAGGACCAGTTTAAATGAAGGAAATGAACACTACTACAGATGGCTTAGTTTTACCCCTGAACATGATTCTTTTTGCCATATGGAGTCATGCATGAGCAGCAGCTCATTCTCCAGTCTGTAATAATCCTACCAAAAGGAAAGTCTGAACAGGAACAACATGTATTAATAACAAATATAAATAAAGAATTGCTAAATATTTGGACTTATACTCCTGGCTCCAACGTGCTACATGGGGACAGCTTTTAATATCTATGAATATCTATGAATATTCCTCCATTCTGAGGTTAAATAGCATGCCTAACAACGGCTCTCTCTGTAGCCAGGAAAAAGAAGCTTAATTTTCTAGTGTTGTATTTTGCATAAGAAGAGCCATGCAAATTTAGGGGTATCTTGCCTTGTACAACAACATATTTATCAATCTACTTCAATCCTTGGCTCTTCCTTTTCCTAATATTTAAAACATTTTTTTTAATTTTTCTATTTTCATGTCTGAGTTTCTCCCCATGACTTGTACACACAGTGTACACATAAGAAAAAGTCTGAAAGACTACATAAGCTCCATAATGTAAATAGTATTTATCTCTGAGAGGTAATTGTTAAATGTTAATTATATAATTGAACATAACTTTATGAATCATTAAGGATATCGATAGATATATTTAAAAGATGAAATGCTTGCCTTCTTCCTTAGGCAGAATTTTTAGCCTGTTCTTGACAAGGTTGATAATGTAGGTCATTCTTCTAGGCCTAACCCCTGAACAACTTCTGCAGTGATTTTTCCAATACACAAAAATGACTGTGTCAATCCTATGCTTAAAAGCTTTCAGTTGCTATTTTATCACTCACTAAAGAAATTTTTGGATTCTTTGTCATGACACAAAAGGCTTTCATAGCCTATCCCAAGCTACTGTTTTCAGAGTTACTTCTTTATGTCAGTCCCTGCAGTAGGATTGCAAAGAAAATGAGAAATGGGTTTTATGACCCTGGGGAATTCACAAATAGTGAACTGGTACTGCTGCTCAATAGCTGTAATGCTCTGGTTAGTGCATGGAGCAGGAATCATCATGGCATTTCAGAATTCTAAGTAATTATGCCCAATGAACAAATAAAGTCTTATCATCTGATGCCTATTTAAGTCAAAATGAGGAGGGCTATAATTGCCCTAGGAAAAGAGATGGGTATTGGAAAATGAGCCTTGAAAGACAGTCGGAGGAGGAAGAGGTTCTGCTAATAGTAATGCCACTCTTTTGTCTGCAGGTGGAATGATACATAATCACATCCCGTTTTGTTTGGAGTTTTGGAGGCTGCAGATTTTTTTAATGCAAAAAAAATACCATCTCTTACCCACCTGTTTTATTTAACCCTCAAAACAACTCTATGATACCCTCAATTCATGGGTAAGAAAGAAGAAAATAAATGACTGATTTAAAGTTACACAGCAAACTAAGTCAGAATTTCCTTTGAATCAAAATCCTACGATCATCATGGATAAAATATCAGGGTTTATTCTCTGTTCTAAGAGTAAGGAAGTGGAAGGAAGTGGGATTCCAGTTTCTGCAACTGGAAGCCATCATGAAGAAACCTCTTGGAAATATCCGTGCTCCTTAGTGTGACAAACAAACAAACAAAAAAACAACAACAACAACAAAAAACCCACCACAGCAAGAAATCATTATTCTGTTTACTACATGCCCAGTAGTTTGTCAAATGCTTTACATATATCATTAGTTTTAATCCTAGTGACTTTATGAGGTAGCTGCTTTATTTTTCTTCATTGTCTAGAGGAAAAAAGCAAGGGTTAGGTAATCAACTTAGCCCAAAGTTGCACAATAAATAAGTGGCAGATGTGGGACTTGCATACATGACAGAGCCAATGGTCTTATGTTGGGCTCCAAAACCCAGTGCATGCCTTCCTCTAAGAGAATGGTTAGTTTTATTTTTATCAGGATAACTGTTCCCAGAATTTTGGGTATCATGCATCAATTTTTTGGTTTTCAGTTTTGTGTGGTAGTGGTGGTGGTGGTGTGTATATTTTTACAATGTCTCTTCCTTCTTTGGCTCAAAGTTATTTTGATTCAATGGAAGGATATAATAGCAACTTATTCCTTCTGTGATTTTTCTCATCTCCCTAACCTTATCTTCTTAGTGCTCTAATATTACCAAGCTATTGCAGTTGTTTGTAATCAGCTTATTATTGAGCCACAGTATAAAATCCTAGAAAATGAGAATTTTATAGTAAAAAGGGCAGAAGGCACACCAAAATTAGAATCTGAAAGCCTGATCTCCAGTCCCAAGTCTGCCCTTCTCCAGCTGTGTGTCCTTGATCAAGCAGTTTTAATTTTTCTAAGGTTTCTATTTTCTTAACTTTAAATCACCAATAAGTTTTCCTTGTGCCTTTTCTCATAGAAGATGTAGAAGAGTCTAAACAAGTTATTTTAGGGATTGATTTATTCAAAACGAAACAACTCCAAACACCTGTATCTTCAATGCTCCCACTTTTAAATCCACTCTAAGAAAACCCTCAGAATTCTGTGAAAGAATATTTAAATTTTTTCACTGATTTGTCCCTGAAAAATTGTAGAGTGCAATCTGATATTGCATATACATAAGAACTTTAGTTCACTGCTAATAAAGAATCAATTCTTTTAATATTTCTGGATATAAATTTGATGAAACAAAAATATTTTAATCTAGAAAACTTACTTTATTAACTTCAAGTTTATACATGGTAATAGTTCTTATAATAATGAAAAATGGGAAAAGCTCAATTTCTTATAATCAAGAGGAAATGATTAAATAGACTTTAGAATATTTAAATAATGACATACTTCTTTTCTCCAAATTAAAATGATTTAAAAATCAAATAACCCTTTGGTTATGTCCATAATTATTGTATTAAGTTGTTTTAATAAACCACTATCAAAAATATGGTTTTAGTTGATCATTAATATACCTTCCACTTTATCCATTCGTCAAACATTTTGTGAGTGTAAACGGTGTGCCAGGCATGCTACTATATGGTGCTGGAGATATGGTGGGTCAATGAAAAGTGAGTCACTAGAATCCGACTACGTTCTAGAGAGGCAACAACAAAGTAACAAAGAACAATATGAAACAATGCAAACAAAATAAAACAGCAATGAGGTAAACCCAGAAAAAAAAATTGCAGGTTTGTTTTCCTAACAAAAGAAAAAATAGAGTTGTGTGATAGTGAATAAGTTGGTGGATGGTGGCAACTTAAGATAGGGTAGTCACAAAGGCTCTGGGATGAGACTTGACAGATGGTAAGGATTGCCCATGTAAAATATAGGGAAAAGTATGGTCAGGAAGCACAAAACTGTGAAAACAAACATTCTTATGTAGAAAAGAAGTCACCGTGCTGTGGGACCAGACACGATGCCACTGAGGTTAGTGTGAAGTGATGGAGGGTAGGAGGGGGCAGGTTGTGCTAAATGGAGTTGGAGAAATAGGATCTCATTCCTAAGTAAGGGCTTGTATGCCACAGGAGTTTAAATTTTATTCCAAGAGCCATAAGAAGCCATTGAATTCTTTGACACTGGGAGATGACATAATGAGATTGTTGCCTTCCGATGACTGGATTATACTCGAAGTAGGGAGAAAAATTAAGCCTATTGCCAGATGGGAGATAGGAATGATTGTCGTCATTGAAGGAAAATGGGCCAAATATGAATATATTTTGAAGATATGATGAATTGCTTTTTCTAATGGACAATATGTTGGTGGTGTGGTGACTAAATACTTAAAGAAGTGGAAATATTGAAAAGGCAAAGTTATTATGTTATAGTATAAGTATAGTTGACTTGTTATACAATAGATCTCTTGAATGTATTCTTCTTATCTAAATTAAATTTTCTATCTTTGACCAACATCTCCTCTATCCAACATCTACTTCAACCTCTGGTAACTATCATTCTGTTTCTATGAGTTCAACCTTTTTTTTTTTTAAGCATTTATCACCTATTTTTTTCTCTGCTTTTTAAAAAAATTTATTTATTTATTTTAATTAAAAATCATAAATTTACATAGGGTAATGTTGTTTGATTCATTCTATTATTTTTTTCCCTTCCTCCCCAACCCTCCCACCCCTCTTTTCCCTCTATACAGTCCTTCCTTCTTCCATTCTTACCACCCTCCATATCCCTAACCCTAAACCTAACCCTAACCCTAACACTAACGGTAACCCCTCCTACCCCTCCTTATATGTCCTCATCCGCTTATCAGCGAGATCATTCGTCCTTTAGTTTTTTGAGATTGGCTTATCTCACTTAGCATGATATTCTCCAATTTCATCCATTTGCCTGCAAATGCCATAATTTTATCATTCTTCATGGCAGAGTAATATTCCATTGTATATATATGCCACAGTTTCTTTATCCTTTCATCAACTGAAGGGCATCTAGGTTGGTTCCACAATCTGGCTATAGTGAATTGAGCAGCTATGAACATTGATGTGGCTGTATCTCTGTAGTATGCTGATTTTAAGTCCATTGGGTATAGGCCAAGGAGTGGGATAGCTGGGTCAAATGGTGATTCCATTCCAAGCTTTCTGAGGAAACTCCATACTGCTTTCAGAGTGACTGCATTATTTGCAACCCCACCAGCAATGTATGAGTGTACCTTTCTCCCCACATCCTCGCCAACACCTATTGTTGCTTGTGTTCTTGATAATCGCCATTCTAATTGGGGTGAGATGAAATTTTAGGGTGGTTTTGATTTGCATTTCTCTTATTACTAGAGATGTTGAACATTTTTTCATATATCTGTTGATTGCTTGTACATCTTCTTCTGTGAAGTGTCTGTTCATTTCCTTAGCCCATTTGTTGATTGGATTATTTGTATTCTTGGTGTAGAGTTTTTTGGGTTCTTTATGGATTCTGGAAATTAGCGCTCTATCTGAAGTATGAGTGGCAAAGATATTCTCCCACTCTGTAGGCTCTCTCCTCACATAACTGATAGTTTCCTTTGCTGAGAGAAAGCTTTTTAGTTTGAATCTATCCTAGTGGTTGATTCTTGCTTTTATTTCTTGGGCTATGGGAGTCCTGTTAAGGAAGTCTGATCCTAAACCAACAAGTTGAAGATTTGG
Source organism: Sciurus vulgaris (assembly GCF_902686455.1). Classification (NCBI taxonomy): domain Eukaryota; kingdom Metazoa; phylum Chordata; class Mammalia; order Rodentia; family Sciuridae; genus Sciurus; species Sciurus vulgaris. The sequence continues at coordinate 18,058,182 of NC_136476.1, read as the reverse complement.
ACCTACTTTTTCTTCTATAAGATGCAGGGTCTCTGGTCTGATTCCGAGGTCCTTGATCCATTGTGAGTTGAGTTTTGTGCAGGGTGAAAGATAGGGGTTTAATTTCATTCTGTTGCATATGTTTTTCCAGTTTTCCCAGCACCATTTGTTGAAGAAGCTATCTTTTCTCCATTGCATATTCTTGGCACCTTTGTCTAGTATGAGAAAATTGTATTTATTTGGGTTTGTGTCCGTGTCCTCTATTCTGTACCATTGATCTGTCTATTTTGGTACCAATACCATGCCGTTTTTGTTACTATTGCTTTGTAATAGAGTTGAAGATCTGGTATTGCGATACCCCCTGCTTTGCTCTTTCTACTGAGGATTGCTTTAGCTATTCTGGGTTTCTTATTCTTCCAGATGAATTTCATAATTGCTTGCTCTATTTCTGTAAGGTACATCATTGGGATTTTAATTGGAATTGCATTGAATCTGTATAGCACTTTAGGTAGTATGGCCATTTTGACAATATTAATTCTGCCTATCCAAGAACATGGGAGATCTTTCCATCTTCTAAGGTTTTCTTTAATTTCTTTCTTTAGTGTTCTGTAGTTCTCATTGTAAAGGTCTTTCACCTCTTTTGTGAGATTGATTCCCAAGTATTTTATTTTTTTCGATGCTATTGTGAATGGGGTAGTTTTCCTAATTTCTCTTTCTGAAGATTCATCACTTATGTATAAAAATGCATTGGATTTATGAGCATTGATCTTGTAACCTGCTACTTGACTGAATTCACTTATGAGTTCTGAGAGTTTATGAGTTTATGAGTTCTGAGAGTTTTTCTGTTGATATGGTGAATGACATTTATTGATTTCCGGATGTTGAACCAACCTTGCATCCCTGGGATAAAACCCACTTGATCGTGGTGCACTATCTTTTTAATGTATTTTTGTATCCGATTTGCTAAAATTTTGTTGAGAATTTTTGCGTCGATGTTCATTAAGGATATTGGTCTGAAATTTTCTTTCCTTGATGTGTCTCTGTCTGGTTTAGGTATCAGGGTGGATATTGGCTTCATAGAATGAGTTTGGGAGGGTTCCCTCCTCTTCTACATCATGGAATACTTTGAGAAGTATTGGAATGAGCTCTTCTTTAAAGGTTTAGTAGAACTCGGCTGAGAACCCATCTGGTCCCGGACTTTTCTTTGTTGGTAGGCTTTTGATGACCTCTTCTATTTCATTGCTTGAAATTGATTTATTTAAGTTGTGTATGTCCTCCTCATTCAGTTTAGGTAATTCATATGTCTCTAGAAACTTGTTGATGTCTTCGAGCTTTTCTGTTTTGTTGGAGTATAGGTTTTCAAAATAGCTTCTAATTATGTTTTGTATTTCACTCCTGTCTGTTGTGATATTTCCTTGTTCATTCCGAATTTTAGTAATTTGAGTTTTCTCCCTCTTTCTCTTTGTTAGTGTGGCTAAGGGTTTATCAATTTTGTTTACTTTTCAAAGAACCAACTATTTATTTTGTTAATTTTTCTGATTGTTTCTTTTGTTTGAATTTCATTGTTTTCGGCTCTGATTTTAACTATTTCCTGTCTTCTACTACTTTTGGTGTTGGTCTGCTCTTCTTTTTCTAGGGCTTTGAGCTGTAGTGTTAAGTTGTTTATTTGTTGATTTCTACTTCTTTTGTTGAATGCGCCCCATGAAATAAATCTTCCTCTCAGTACTGCTTTCATAGTGTCCCAGAGATTTTGATATGATGTGTCTGTGTTCTCGTTTACTTCTAAGAATTTTTTAATTTCCCTCCTGATGTCTTCTGTTATCCATTCATCGTATGATAGTGTATTATTTAACCTCCAGGTATTGGAGAAGTTTCTGTTTTTTATTGTGTCATTTATTTCTAATTTCAATCCATTATGATCTGATAGAGTACAAGGTAGTATCTCTATCTTCTTGTATTTGCTAACAGTAGCTTTGTGGCATAAAACATGGTCTATTTTAGAGAAGGATCCATGTGCTGCTGAGAAGAAAGTGTATTTGTTCTTTGTTGGATGGTATATTCTATATAAGTCGGTTAAGTCTAAATTGTTGATTGTGTCATTGAGATCAATGGTTTCTTTATTCAATTTTTGTTTGGACAGTCTATCCAGCGGTGAGAGAGGTGTGTTAAAATCGCCTAGTATTATTGTGTTGTGGTCTATTTGATTTCTGGAACTGAGAAGGATTTGTTTGACGTACATGGATGAGCCAATGTTTGGGGCATAGATATTTGTGATTGTTATGTCTTGCTGATTTATGCTTCCCTTAAGCAGTATGTAATGTCCTTCTTTATCCCTTCTGAGTAGTTTTGGCTTGAACTCCACATTATCTGAAATGAGGATGGGTACTCCAGCTTTTTTGCTGTGTCCATGTGCATGGTATGTTTTTTTCCCATCTTTTCACCTTTAGTCTATGGGTATCTCTTTCTATGAGATAAGTCTCTTGCAGGTAGCAAATTGTTGGATTTTTCTTTTTAATCCAATCTGCCAGTCTATGTCTTTTGATTGATGAGTTCAGGCCATTAACATTCAGGGTTATTCTTGTGATATGATTTGTATTCCCAGTCATTTGGCTCATTTTTGTTTTTTGACATGATTTGGTTTCTCCTTTATTTGGCTATTCCTTTAGGCTAGTTTCTCCTCTTGCTGAATTGCATCGTTGTTTTTCATCTCTTCCTCATGGAATATTTTGCTGAGAATGTTCTGTAATGCTGGCTTCCTTTTTGTAAATTCCTTTAGCTTCTATTTATCATGGAAGAATCTTATTTCATTGTCAAATCTGAATATAAGTTTTGCTGGGTATAAGATTGTTGGTTGGTATATGTTTTCTTTCAGGGCTTGGTAAATGTTGTTCCATGCCCTTCTAGCTTTTAGGGTCTGGATTGAAAAATCTGCTGATATTCTTATTGGTTTCCCCCTGAATGTAATTTGATTCTTTTCTCTCACAGCCTTTAAAAGTCTGTCTTTATTTTGTATGTTAGGTATTTTCATAATAATGTGCCTTGGTGTGGATCTGTTGTAATTTTGTATATTTGGAGTCCTATAAGCCTCTTGAACTTGATTTTCCATTTCATTCTTCAGATTTGGGAAATTTTCTGATATTATTTCATTGAATAGATTGTTCATTCCTTTGGTTTGTGTCTCTGTGCCTTCCTCAATCCCAATAATTCTTAAATTTGGCCTTTCATGATATCCCATAATTCCTGTAGATTCTGTTTATGATTTCTTTCCATCTTCTCTGTTTGGTCAACTTTGTTTTCAAGATTAAATATTTTGTCTTCAATGTCTGAGGTTCTGTCTTCCAGGTGTTCTATCCTATTAGTTATGCTGTCTATGGAGTTTTTAACTTGGTTTATTGTTTCCTTCATTTCAAGGATTTGTTTGTTTTTTTTCAATATCTCTAACTCTTTATTGAAATGATCTCTTGCTTCCCGTATTTGTTCTTTTAACTGTTGATTGGTGCGATCATTTAATGCCTGCATTTGCTCTTTCACCTCCTCATTTGCTTCCCTGAATGTTTAAATTATGTACATTCTGAACTCCCTTTCTGACATTTCTTCTGCTGTGCTGTCATTGGGTTTTATTGATATAGTATCTAGGTTTGTTTGGGACATTTTCTTCCCTTGTTTTCTCACATTCGTCAGATGTCAGTGGGACTTTGTGATATTGTAGAATTCTTCTATTGGCTTATAGTGTCCCTGTAGATTTCCAGTGTATCACCTTCCTGCCTTCAGTAGCCAGAAGTCTTGGAGTAACTTGATAATGCAGTGCTTCCAAGGAAAGCTGCTTGGGGAAGTCCCTGGCTGCCCTTTCCTGGTCCCTGAAGCAACCTGTGGGCAGGAACTCGCCGCACTGGTTCAGGGACTTGAAGCTTGGTTCTGTGCAGAAAGGCTCTCACTGGGGGGCCTGCTCCGAGAAGCTGGAGTATCTGGCCATGTGGGAGGAGCCCACCGCCGGAGTGTGCAGGGCTGCCTGGGGAAGACTCTAGCTGCCCTGCCCTACTCTAATAAGCTACCCAAATCCGGGCCTGCTGCCCGGGCAGAGCTTCACTGGGTGGGGGAGACTCACCCCATGGCTCTATTTTAGTCCGAGTCTCTCAATGCCTCCCCTTCTTGAATCCTGGGTTCTGGAGTGACAGGAGATGCAGTCACCCTCTAGTCCACCATCTTGGATTGCCCCCTCTCACGTATTGAGTTCAACCTTTTTAAATTCTGCATGTGGTAAATGTAAATTTGGACTTCAGGAATTGTGCATTTTTGTTGCTGTAATAAAATATCTGAGACTGTATACTTTATTTAAAAAGAGATTTATTTAGTTCACAGTTCTAGAGATTCAAGAGCACAATGCCCACTTCTGCTCAGTGTTAAGGGGCACAACTTAAGAACAGACTGAGTGCCACTGAGAAGTCCAAATTTGGGAGTTTATTAAGCCAACCGGCTGACTGTCTCACACAATGCCCCCAAAAATGGCTATTGGGAGAACAGCCCCAACACTAAGGTTGTAGGGGTTCTTATACCAAAAATCACATCAATCATAAGTGTCTGTTGCTATTATTTGAAATTACACATTAACATCATGTGATCATCAAAAGAGGGGGAAGTGGGTCAAAACAACCCTTACCTAGGTACAAACTAAAGAATGGTTGCTAACATCCACACAATCACCATTCACATGGTACATTGTTTAGGAGCAATAGGAATCAAAAGAGAGCAATTTTTCATTATGTAAGAATTGCTAAACATGTCACGCTAAGTAACATATGCTGGGTACAGAGGCGGGGTATTTCCATGGGAGAAGCTAAGCAATTGTTGATGGGTACGGAGGCGGGGTGTTCCCATGGGAGAAGCTTATTTCCTACATAACATGGAGTCTCAGAGCAAAATGGAGTCTGTTTAGTCATTTCCCTTAGAGTCTGGCGTATAACATTCTCATGGAGCCAGGTCTGTCAGCCCATCACACTCAGCTTTGGTGAAGGCCTTTTGACGACATCACAGTGTGGTAGATGGTATCAGTGTGGGATTGTGTGCAAGAGAGAGAAAAAGACAGAGAGAGATCACATGGCAAGGAAGGAAGACAGAGAAATTCAAGGTCCAGAATTACTCTTTTTATACAACATAAAATTGCAAGAACTAATTCACTCTGTGAGACCAGCATTAATGTCTGAGAGTGGTACTCTCCTCTCATGACCTATATTACCTTGTACTAGTCCTTACCTCCTAAAGGTTCCAATTCCTGTTAACAACACCATGCTGGGAACAAAATTAATTGAACACAAACCTTTGGAGGACCACTCAAACCATGTTCAAATCCAGCAGGGAAAATGTCTGTATTGGATACAATATCCAAAGATTATATAAAACATTGGTTTAGTTATTCCAATAAATCATCTATCACTCTATTTAGAATCTAAATATTTAAGGGTTAATTTTAAATTTTCTCATTATCCTTGCCCAGATGTTTTCTGTGAGACTTTCCCCCAAGGTCTCTGATGTTTCCTGGAGAGACTGAATCACAACCTTCAGATTTTGTGTATCCCTGGTTCTTGGGTTGCTTCTTGGTGAAATGTTTTTAAAACAAACATTTCTTTTAGCAAAATTCTGGTGTGTTATTATATAGTTGGCAAGAAGTAGAATGCAAAGAAGGGAAGTGGGGAAAGAATGTTGTAAATACAATACTCATAACAAAAGGAATATGAGGAATTAGCATACTCAGGCACTGCTGGAAAGAGTATAATTTTTTACAAACTTTCTGGAGGGCTCTTTGATACAATCAAACTCTTAAAGATGCACTTAGTTTTTAATCCAAAAGTTCAATTTCTACATTATTATAAGGAACTCATTTGATATGCATGAAAAGATTTTGTTGTAAGAAAGCTAATGGCAGCATTCATTATAATAAATAATAGGAAAAACACTACCCAAACAATGAAATATTCTCCTGTCATTAACTATTACATTACAGAATGTTTAATGACATCCAAAATGTTAACGTTGTTGATCAAAGAAAGTTACAAGATGTTGTTTATATTGTGATTGCATAACAACAACAACAAATAGATCGGAAGATATTATATCAAAATATCAGTGTTATTGGTATTATGATTTTTATTTCTTCCCTCTTCCTCTTTTCCTTCCTACCTCCCTTCCTTCCTTCCCTCCATTTCCCTTTCCTTCCTTCCTTCCTTCCTTCCTTCCTTCCTTCCTTCCTCCCTCCCTTCCTTCCTTTCTTCCTTCTTCTTTCCTTCCATTATGCACATATATAAGATAAAACATATTAAGAAAAAGAATGAAAATTGCTGCTATTGAATGATATATGCCAAATCAACAGAATTGAGACCTCTGCTAAAGAGGATGACATGAATATTAGCAACTGTGACAAATACCAAACAAAAAATTAGCAATGCAGGGAGAGTAGAAATTCATATTTAGCAAAGAATTATTTTATAATGTTCCCTCTAAAAATATTTGTTGAGATATTTAGATTTCAAATGATTGAAAGTAGACATCTGGACTGCATCAAGTTTCCCCAAGAGTCAGATATGACTTGGGTCCTTGCACAAGGGAAATGAAGGAGAACAACAAGCAGAGGGGGATGACTTGGGAGCTAATTGAACCTGTAGAGATGTTATTTGTTCCCTTGAGTACAAGACAACTCAGACATAAGGGTCTTAAAAAGTCTGCCCTCAGGGCAAAAGTGACTACTTCAGAGTCTTTCCCTCCAATAATCCCTCTGCCTGTAGAAGCTGGAAGTTTGCATTTGAAATTAGATAAAAACCATGAGGCATATTTGGAGACCTGTGGAAGGCACCATTGCTTTGTACCTTTCTGCCTTTTTGCCATTCTTATGCTACTCTCTCCTCCAGGAATGCCCTACACAATTCCTGGCTCTGGGTTATGAACTACTACCATAAGTGATTATCTGCTTATAAATTCTAGCCATGGACAGAAGACAAAATCTTTATATTCATCCCCTAATAACCCCTCCTAAACCAATCTGAGAAGCACAAAGTACATAACCCCTGTATTGACCAGTATAGCTTGTGAGCTCAGTCTGATGGGAAGAATAGACACATGCTCCTTAGGTAGATTAAACATGGTTTAATTATCTAAATGATCTAAAAGGAACTCATTGAAGTTATGATATACAGCACAGAGATGAGCTGCATCATTCAGGACAGATGGAGGTTCAGTCTTCCAAAATCCTCACCACAGGGTTCACAGTTGCACTGGACTACATCTGAGTAAAGGTAATAATCAGCCCTTCTAGAAGTTTAATGGCCCTTCTTTTTTCATCAGGTTTATCTACACAAGACTGGATCAGTTCTCTAAGTATGCTAATCTTATTTTGTGCTGGGAACCACCTCACCAGAGCCAGGAGCACCTCATTAAACCCAACTTTAAACTGTGGAAATAAATGAAGATCAACAAAATGAGAACAAGCAAAGACTATTTATTGAGAGCTTGCTATATGGAGGGAGTCAGTCACCACCATTTGTACTTTGTCAGAGACTCAAAGTTACAAATAAGAGTGGAGAAAAGAGGTTTAAACTATGCCCTAATTGGAGGCTGTTGGCAGGGGAAAGTATAAGTAGACCTGGGACAAAAAGTAAGGGAACTATCAGTTAATAATCAAGTCCTGGTCATTTGGAGTTGACTGTTACAGGGGTCACTGTCCTGGACTGTCACCAGTGTTAGCAGTCTGACTACCTACAAGTCTGACTTACAGAAGCCTGACTTTCTGGGCTAGTTGACTTCCTGGCCATAGTCCATTCATAGTTCATAGTTCACTTACATATTTAATCTTTCAATACACAGTATGGTTACAGGAGGCAATAAATACAGTACAGTAAACCCAGTATGAACAGTCCCATTTGTCACCTTTGGTCTCCCTGAACTACTGCATCCTGGTCCAAGTAGACTCTTAAACTTGGCATTGCAGAGCAAGAATAGGTTGTCTCCCTGAGGCATCTGAGAGTCACAGGAACAAAACATTAGATCTGTAATAAAGCTTGTCTGGCAATTGGAAAAGTAATGTGGGCAGGAATGGAAGGAAAATGGAAGTGACAATTGTTTTCTTCTCCCAAACTACCTTCATGGCTATATTTCATCTACAGACCTTAATGCAACCAGTGTGCAAGTCTGAAACTATTTTTAACTGCTCTTAGATATAGCGATTTAGGACTGTGTCATCCAAATAATGCTATTAGTGCTGCTGTAGTGACAAGCCAGGCAGCTCACTGAAGGGCTTGATGATGAACTATCATGACAGTCAAGTTGCCTTTGGACAGTATGTCACATGTAGGACTCAGAGATTCTTTCTGGAAATTGTGAAGGTACTGCTACATTCAGGTGTGGGAGTTTAGATGAGAAGGAAGCAAAAGATACTTAAGGTAAATGAGCCAATCATCCTCTCTTGGGTCTTATTTGAACAGGAAGAGAGCTTGATTGTCAACTATTGAATTGATTTTTATCCATATATTTAAAAATGTAGCAGTTTGATGGCTCTCAACCTCTCTTTCCCACCTCTTTTGTAGTATCAATAAAGAAACTTTAGCAGTGTTTTCTTATCATTCATTTAGAAATATTTCTGCTTTCATTACCTGAGGCCATAGTATTTAATTTTTTCTCTAAGATGTCTGACATATATGAATCTCATTTCTCAAAAAATTTAACTTGAGATTGAGGATCAAATACCAACTCAATCTAATCAGGTAAGCATTTGTCGATTCCATACCTTGTTCTCAGCACTGTCATCTTGAATAATATCAAAGGTAACATTTCATTCCTGATCTTGATAAATAGGGAGAAGAAAATTTTGGAAAACTTCATAGGAACTACTAAGAAAAATTAAAATGTAATATAATTTTTAATTAATGAAAAATATACTAGCAAATATTGCATAGTCTGTAAATGAGACAGAAATAAAAAAAGCAAGAAAACATTGTAAGAAAGAAGATAATGTCATTAAACAAAAATATGAGATATAATAACCAAGAGAAATTGGTTTAACTTCACTTGTGAAAGCAAGGTTAACTATATTCTATTTACAAATGAACCCTATCCTAAATAACTCTAGAAGGCCAAGTATAAAAAGATAACCCAAGATACCCCAGGAAAACATAAATAACCAGAGTATATGTTGCAATAGTAATATCAAATAAGTATAATTCAGGTTCAAAATGTTAAAATCAAACAAAGGACCTAATTTTATGTTGATGGAATTAATCAAAATATTTGCAAAGATAGCAAGAGGTAGTAGGTTCATTTACTCTGTTGGTATAATCTATCAGATTCTTTTCAGCCCTTCTATTATTTTCAATCATAGGGGGTCTCTTCTCAATGCATTTTCTTCTTATTGGGTATAGTTTCTGCACCTCAATGTGTAACGCATCATTTTCAGGAAAGTTTTTTTATTTTTAAAAAGCATCTTCTGAAATATCACATATTTTATTCTCTTATTGCTGCATAACAAATTACCACCAATGTAATGGCTTAAAGCAACACCCGTTTATTAGTTTACAGGTCTACAAGATGGAAGTCTGGGCAGGCTTGCCTAAGTTCCCTGATTAGGGCCTCAACAGGTCAAAATCAAGATGTTAAATGGCCTGGGGTCTTATCTGGAAGTTTCAGATCTGACTTTCCCTTGTGCCACCAGCCAGAGAAAACTCAACTTTCAAAGAGCTCACATGATTGATTAAAACTACTTGGGGTAATCTGTCTTTTGATTAACTCAAAGTCAACTGGTCAGTACTCTTAAATTACATCTGCAAAGTTCCCTTTGTTGTGTAATGTTGACATAATCACAGGGTGATATTACATGTGTCTTATTCATATTCCCTCAGATTAGGGCAGGAAATCTTGGGGTGAGGGTGTGCATTTCAGGATCCTGCCTACTACATTACTAAGGCTTCTCTCCTCTTACTGTCACATGACCTTTTTTTTTAAAGAATATTTTTCTTTGTAGATAAAGATAACTTTATTTTATTAATTAATTAGTTAATTAATTAATTTATTTATTTATTTATTTTTATGTGGTGCTGAGGATCGAACTCAGTGCCTCACATGATAGGCAAGAACTCTACCACTGAGCCACAATGCCAGCCCGACATGACTCTTGAAGGAATACAGTTTCTCAGCATCCTTTACAAATATCTTAGTCTCTCTCTTAATTTTACCAAATTAGAATTTTGTTTTCCACATATCTTGTGACTTTCCAAAAATTTTCTTGATGAGAGGAGCAAACTGCAGAAAATTGTATCCATTTTCATACTGAAAGCTTCTCTGACCATTTTTGGTGGTGTTTTACTCCTTTATCAGACTGTTCTATTATCCCAATGTTTGTTTCTTTGAATTTCCTTTCAGAGTTATCTTATATTCTGTGTCTAATAATTCATATTTCAGAGTTAGGAAAGGAGGGATCGAAATCCATTTCTGTTGTCTTGCTCATCCTAGCTTGCTTCTGTCTACACTGGGTAATATGGTCTTGTGAGGTCACATTTGTTGAATTTGATCTGGTGGAAACCTAAGAGACTAATTTGGGGATGTATTTTGCTTCAGATAGGATTTGTATTTTCAAACACCCCTTCAAATATCCCTGTCTTAATGGTATAAGACCTTGCATCTTGCTAGCAGTCAAGAACTTGGTCTCCTGGTAGTTGCTCTGATTCTAACATTATCCTCAAAGTTTACATGTATTTTGAATTTATTTCTCTTTGATTTATATTCAATTCAACTGTCTTCTCTTTCTCCCTTCTTCATTTTCTCCTCTTGCTTCCTTTATTTCTCCCATTCTTTCTTCCTTCCTCCCTGCTTAGCCCATTCTTATAAAAATATAGAATCATGTGTATGAGAGACAGTATCTCCACTGAACCCAATGTCCCTAGGGTAAAATCTGGGCCTTTTCTGAGATATTTTAAAGGAAGTCATGACCAAAGTGATGCTTGGAGCATCAAACCATAACAAAGATGCAGAGCAGGTAGGTTTGCTTACTTTATTTGAAAAAAAAAAAAAAAAAAAGAGGAGGTGTGTAATCTCTCTTCAAATACTTGAAAGGATCTCATGAGAGAAACAAGACTTATCTTTTGTTTTCCAGAAGTTGCATCAACAGGTAGATCTAGCAGGAGGGTTCACTTCAGCTCAAGAGAACATAGAACTTGTACAAATGGGAATATTCTGCCTTAAAATGCAATCTCCCTCTCTGTGATCATGCAGATGCAGAATAAGTATCCTCTACATTTCAACTTGGCTTAGATGCCATAGAAGTACATGGATTCAACACTGGTTGGTTCCATGATTTGCTCTCTTTCTCTCTTTAAATATAAAATAAGAAATTGTAGCTACTCGTAACAAGTACTTATCCCACATTCTGACTACATGAAAAGAAATTTTGTGTTACAGTATTGAAAAAACCTTTCAAACTTGGCAAATCAAAGTAGTCATTAACTTATTTTACTTCCAAAATAGTGCTCTTTGTAACAAACCAAGAAAAATATGCAATTAATTTTTATGCAAAGTATTCCTCTCATGCATATCTACATTGGGATAAAATATGATGTACTTTTCCAAAATAATAAGTAGAGTTCAGTCAGAAATAGGGATTTAATTTATCTTAAAGTGGAATAGACACTTAGTAGAAACTAAGATTTAGTTTATCTTAAAGTAGAGAAGAGATAACACAGCATAAGCCATATAATGAAATCCGAAATATATTTCAGGGTTCAGGGTATTTGATATATATCTATATTCTTGATAGAATTGGATACATTCTTTTGAATATTTTTACACAAGAAATTCAGATATTGTTAATTTTTTCCTTAGAATTTTATAGGGAAGTAAAACATACTTGTTCTAAAATCATAGCTTGGGGAGAAACAAAGCATTTGATTTTTCACTGTGAAATAAAAGTTTATGTTGAACTGTTTTTGAAATCTAGAAATTCCTTTTCATCTCTGGATGCTACAGTGACAATAAAACTCTGAGGAAGAAAGACAATTTTTCTAGTTCTTCCAGCAACAATAGACACACTATAGGAGATAAGGTTACCCAGAGAAGGACAGTAAGCCAAACATAGGAAGGATGGGAGCAACAAATGGCACATGGTAGGACAGCTGTTCTTTAGGACAGAAGGGAAATTTGATACTAGACCTAAACAATTTGACTTTTCTTTCTTTTTTAATGCAAGCCTTGGAAAATTAAATCCATAATTTCAGAGGAAGTTAACAAGACAGGAACTTTGGAAAGAGTGCTAATTGGCCAACCTTCTAATGCCTTAAGTGGAAAGTCATAACATACCCAAGGAACAGAAAAGTTATAGGAGCAATGGTTAAGCTGAAAAAATAAACCTGTAGTTCTAGAGGCCAGATTCCTGCAAACAGAATATATACACATACACACACATAGGCATTATATATCTATATATACATACATATATATGTATGGTGTCTGTAGTAGAATGAGCACATTTCTTTCAGTCAGAAGATATGAATGTATATGATACTAGCTTTACCTCTCAATTATACATGATTCAGTTTCCTTTTCTTAGAAATAGAAATGACAATATATATTGTGAGGGCTAATTTTATGTGTCAGTTTGACTGGGCAAGGGGATACCTGGCTATCCCTGATTTCTGAGAATGTTTGTGGGTGTGTCTAGGAGAAAGTAGCATTCAAGTCAGTGGACTGAGTAAAGAAGAAACACCCTCATCATTGTGGGCTAGCATTGTCCAGTTCACTGTTAGTTCAAGTAGAACAAAAAGGTAGAGGAAGGAAAACTTCTCTTTGAGCTGGGACATACATCTTCCTCTGCCCTCAGACATCATAGCTCCTGTCTGAGACTTACACCAGAGGCCATCCCTGGTTCTCAGGCCTTTCATCTCAAACTGAATAACTGGGTTAGCTTTCCTGGTCCTTCAGCTTCTGATTGTAGGTGGTAAGACTTCTTGGCTTCCGTAGTTGCATAAGCCAATTCCCACAATAAATCTTCTCTTACACATTTATATGGTTATGGAGAACCCTGATGAATATGATAACCCCACATACGTTTCATGAGGGACAAGGAAAAGTAAAAGCATTCTATTCAGAGATGGATGAGATATCTTATTGTTTTTATTGACAGGAGTAGCTGCAGATTTTGCCCACCAGGCCTGCTTCCCCCTTATTCTGGAAGTAGTAACCCATTTTTCCCCTTTAGTCCAATCTCATACCTTCAGTCTAGGTTGTCGTTCCGAGAAGGGAGCCTATGACACAGACCCAGCTAGCAGAAGTACTGCATCACTCCTGGCCCTGGCCCTAGTGATCTATTTTTTCAGAATAGATCATAACAGTCAAGTCAGGCCAATCAGCATCTAGGACTTTTCATTGGTTCTAGAGGAAAGGGAAACACTGCCTGCTATGGGACAGTGCATATCAGTGGTCATCTGGGGGAGGGCCTGGCTGAGAATAAGCTAACCCAAGAAAGAAAGCAGAACCAGGAAATAGAAACAGCATTCTGAAGGCATCCTCAAGCCCTGGGATTCAGATGTGCTTAAACCTAACTTATCTCTGGAATTCCCAGTTGGCATGAGTCCAAAAATCCCTCTAACTGGTTTGACCTAGTTCTGTCCTTTGTCATCAAGAGTATACGAGCTGTCACTACTATTAGAGAGACTTTAACTAGAAAACATTAGTGTTACTTGGAAAATTCCTGAACCCAATTTACATTAAGGCAATTAGGTGACTACTTTGAATTCTACCCTGAAAAGTAGGGAAACTTTCAGTTCCTTCCATAGTTTTTTCCTTCTCAGATAAGGTCAGGAGGTTTTCCAGTTTATTCCCTGAGGCCTCCTTACTCAACTCTTTTCACAAGAACTTCCAATGGGTAGCTAAATCATTTTTGCTGCTAAGAAACAAGGAAGGTGCCAAAATACAAAGCAGTATTCCGGAGAAGAGGAAGCAACCAAGGACTTAGACCATTTCTGAAAAATGGATATTTAGTCTTTGAATAATTAAGGTTATCCATCCAATTCATAGGATATTAAAAAGTCCCTAATCTATTTATATTAGAGCAGGTCATTACTAATCTAGAATATTAAAATTTTATCATAATAGTTATGGACAATTCTGCCAAAGAGTTTCACTTATTGATTAGACATTGAAATAAGGGAAATGTTGAATTATGGAATACTGTATATTGAATATTTAATAAATTAATCTCCCCATGCTGATAGTAAGAGTTCCAGAAAGAATGCCTGTTACGTGTTGACACTTAATCGATACTAGTTAATGATAAAGGTTTGAGAGCAAGTGGATGCCTAATTGGTTCACAGTCCAAATTAAAACACAGAGAAATTGCACTCAAGATTAAAATCATTTTAGAAAAGACTGTCAGTAGTTATGGATAGTTAAGGGAAAGAAGATTAAAGCTCTTGCTGGAGTTGACTCTAAAAGTTCCTGAGTTTTAGGCCTGAACTTATTCATATAAATTTTAGCCCCTGGTTTCTAGGTCTGATTATTTTTCTTTTATATTTTTTCATACAACTTTGAATTGTACCAGATTTTATTGGGTGTTCAGCAGAAGATTCTGCCTCCAAAATCCATACTGCTTCTCAAAGCAGTGGGGGAAGAAAACAGGGAGAGTCAGAGGAGGAGAGAGAATAGGGAAAGATGGAGGAAAAGAGTTCTTCGGAGAGACAGGAAGAGTGGGGAAAGGGAAAGAAGAAAGGAGGAGATGGAGAGGAGAAAAATGATAGGGGTCTAGTAGATGGTGAGAGATCAGAACGAATAAGAACTTCTTATTTTGATATAACAAGTGGACACCAACTATTTTTTTTTAAACTAACATTCAAAAGGGTACACATGGATGAGTATATGGTTGGTGACAGGCGGTCCTTATTACTGGAGAACTAAAAATAATCCTGGATTATGATTTAAATGCTTGGTTTTAGCTTTTGCATGCTTTACAATATAAATACAAAATGTTAATGCATTTAAACCAGATTTGACATAGAGATAATAGAAATTAATTTTAAGTCATTTAAAATTTTTGTCTCAGCTTAATTGAAAGACATTTGGCAGAGAGAAATAATTTTAATAATGGGGTTTGGGGAAAAACATGCTGCTGGGGACCTTGGAAGGTCCCCAGCAGAATTTTTGTGGGAGTTGAGCTCATGATTGTTAGGACAGGAAGGGAAACGAGATGGTGAAGAGGTTCACTCCCGTGGCCATTTACATCTACTGTTTTTTTTTTTTTTTTTTTTTTTTCCAAAAACTGTCCTGCCCAGTTTTTGGAAGCCTTTTCAGGGACCTGATAAAGTTAACAAAGAAATTTAGTGATGGGAGCATAGCTCCATGGTGGAGTGCTTGCCTTGCATGCATAATACTCTGGGTTCAATTCTCAGCATTACCAAAAAAAAAAAAAAAAAAAAAAAAAAAAAAAACAAATTAGAATAGGCTCACACGACATATTCCCATTTATCCTACAGAAAATCCTTTCATCCACCTGAGCTGTATTACAGTGAAAAGGGATTAGTAAATGGAAGGCATTGCTTTAACCCTGCACTTCAATGGTTTGATGAAGTTTGAGGAAAACAAGAATAACTCATATGTTGAGGACCAATGATTTCATATTTATAATGCACAAAGTTTTAAAAAGGGTCTATTGAACACAAAACTACCTCATTATCACTGGTAACATATCCAAATATCTTGCCAACATTTTTCTGATTCAGACTTACATTTCATATTAGAATATGTTAAAAATCTTCCTTTGATCTCCTTTCTGTCAACTGTGGCAGTGCAGAATTAGCATTATTTTACTTTCTGTTTTCACAGCAGTGTATCTGGCTGTTTTGTGAGACATTCTGGGAGAAAAAAGGGAAAAGAAAGAAAAAAATGATAACAATGATATTCATTTAAATGAACCTTATAAACAGATACTGTTTGAAAAACAGTATAGTTAGAGAACTGTACATAATTACAACCACATTTTAGGATAATTTTCCAAATGATAAAGTGAAAGTCTGGATATAATAACAATAGCAGCAGGAGTTGACATTTAATTGAGGGTCAAACATTATTAGGCATTATTCCACCTGCTTTTGGTGTGTTTATTATGTAATTCTCACAAAGACCCTCTGTGATAACTGCTGTTCCATTCCTATTTTATTGATAAGAAATCAAGAAACCAAAGATTCTGCAGAATGTATTGGGGTATACACAAAGAATGGAATGCATCTGAATTTGAAGATATCAGAGTTAATCTTCCTACATCCCAGCACAAGGATGTTGAAGAGTATTTGGTAGATACATAATATTTTCCTTTATTGGGTGACAATAAAGCTTAAAAAGCTGATATAGAAAAGATAGAAAATAATAAAAAGGCATATTCACAGACTCAAATGGGCCATCAGCTTGGTTTAAGAAACTCTCAAATAAATGCTATGTCTGTTTTGCTTGTTTTCTTAATTTAGTACTCTGTGGTGTGCTGAAAACTTTCTAATCTCTGTAGTAACCCCCCCCCCCCCCACACAGTTCCCCCACACTTCAGAAAGAGTTTGGCACTGGGCAGCTTCCATTTTTTCAGTCAAATCATCTGTAAAGAACTATCATCTTGTTTGCACATATATTATTATCATTTTAAGCATAAATAAAATACACAAAAATACTAGTAATGGTGGAAATGTTTTTGGAACAACAGCAATGTGCTTTGCTTTGATTGAACAGAATTGAACTTGACATGGATCTTATTGATTCTTTTAAAATTAACTTCAATTTTTCTTTTCATTCCCTCAAAAAGAAAAGGGCTAAAATAATAGTCAGAACTCTACAAGCACTTAGCTAGTATCAGTGGACTATTTATTTGGTTTTAAATAATGTGGTTTATAACTCTGGCTGTTAGTAAAGTAGGGACCTTAAACCACAGGCGCCCACACTATGCACCACAGGCCTCAGAAAAGCACTTAGTAGTTGTGTGTAATCAAATTTGTGAAGTCTGATCCAGAAGAGTGCTCAAGTATTTATAGGAACACTATAATAAATCTGCTGTAAATGAGATAATCTATTGTAATATCAATTATCTCTTAGTTCTTAAGTTTGAATTTTTGTGCATGTGAGATCTTAAGATCAGATACTTCCGATATCTGTGGAAGTCGTGGCAAATCTAAGGTAGTCAAACAATATTCATTTGTTCACTGTATACTCTGAAAAAAATGCCATATTCTAAGTATTATGCTGGGTGGGAATAAATAAGTTCAATGGTCCTCTTAAAGTGTTAAGTTTGGGGAGAATTTGAGTGTGTTAAATATTATTTTCTTGGAAAGTAAAAAAAATGAAATAAGCACCTTTCTATAACAGTTATCTAACGACTTCTTGAAGGCAAGACTATAATCTTTTTTGGAATCTCCTTCCCAAATATGGCACACAACAGATATTGTGATAAACTTGTGTTCTCACAAAATGTCAACAGTTGCAAGGAGGAGAACTTGGGAAGTCTTGGGGAACTGCGTGCCAAGTCCTAAGTTGTGCTCAGAGGTGGAATCCTCCCACATCACCGTTTGAAAAGACCTCAGATTCTTGGGACCTCCCTACTTCACAGTTCCATCCTCTCCTCTTTTTTTTTTTTTTTTTCCAGAGGCAGATACTAGTGCTCAGAAAAGTTGAGAGAGCAGCTGAAACTGGAACCAACCTTTTTTTTTTTTTTTTTTCCTTTCCTTTTTTTGCGGTGCTGGGGATTGAACTGAGGGCCTTATGCTTGCACGGCAAGCAGTCTACCCACTGAGCTATATCCCCAGCCCTGGAACCAACGTTTTTGATCCTCAAAATATTCAGTTAATTTGCATGATTCCATGCCTCTTATCACAGATAGGCAAGCTGGATAGAAATGACAATTTGGGGTAGGAGGAGGTGTAGTTCTCTGGCTTTCAGGGGTGTGGTGCCTACAGTTAAGGGAGGTTAAAAAGAACTCCGCAAGGATGGTGGAAACGGACCCAAACTTGGGGCTCCGAGACTTTGCCAACTGGTTAGTCTTAGGTGACCCTCCGCGCCCCGTACCTCCTCCCCCCACTACTAGGACGAAACCGCAGATCAGCACACACTCCTCCACCTATCCATAACCACAATGTCTAGGAAACCAGAGCTCTTAGGTGGGAGGGATCCGCCCTCCCATTGACTACGCCCTCCCATTGACCCCGCCCCAGGTTGCTTGGGAGATAAGGGACGCCGAATCTTGGTTCTTGTAGCACCGGCAGAGGGAAATCCTCCTGGGTCTCTACTCACAGCGGCCATGCGGGGCGGTGATGGCCTCTGCCGGGAGTGGTGCAACAGTAATCAGTACTGGTTTGAGATTGGACCCACCGACTTGTTCGAACGCAAGGGTTCCCTGACCCTCCGGTCCTATCACAAGAAATATTCGAAGCCTGTGTTGGTGCATTCCTGGTGAGCAAGCTAACCGCAGTTCCCGGGTGCTGGGGAGAGGGAGGAGTGGAGTAGGGATGGAACGGGAAAGAGGGAAAGGAGGAACAGAGAGGGAACAGTAGAGGAAGGGAGAGAGGAAACAGAAGAGAGTAACAAAAGAAGGGGAGAAGAGAAGAGGAAGAAGGAAAAAGAATAAAGAAGTGAGGAATTAACAAGGAAGACAAGAGAGAGAAATGGAACCGCGTAGAAGAGACAGAAGGCAAAGGGGAAAAGAGACCTTCCAACGAGCTACAAATAGGGTGAGATTGAATTGGATAGCAGGAGAGGGGAGAGTCTCTCCAGGACTACGCATAAGCCGGGCCCAGTATATGACAGACCTGCAATGCTGCTGCCCTGCTCCCTGGTCATCTGAGGTTTCACACCATCAATGCAGAGAAAGCAGCTGTGGGTGGTTTCAGAGGCTTCGAAATCACCTGAGACAAGTAATTATAGAAGGCAGATCCTATTAGAGAGCCGGAGGCATGGACTGGAGGGTTGGAGGGAGCTGTTCACTAGAGGACTAGCCTCCATGGCTGCCTTTCTTTCCTTCCTTCCCTCCCTCCCTCCCTCCCTCCCTCCCTCCCTCCCTCCCTCCTTCCTTCCTTCCTTCCTTCCTTCCTTCCTTCCTTCCTTCCTTCCTTCCTTCCTTCCTTCCTTCCTTCCTTCCTTCCTTCCTTCCTTGTAATTGAACTCAAGGGCACTCAACCACTGAATCCCAGCCCTAATTTGTATTTTATTTAGAGACAGGGTCTCACTGATTGCTTAGAACCTTACTTTTGCTTAGGCTGGCTTTGAACTCGAGGTCCTCCTGTCTCAGCCTCCTGAGCTGCTGGGATTACAGGCAAGCACCACCAGACCTGGCTATGGCTGCCTTTTTTGTAGTGGTGTTGGGGTATGGCTCTTAAAAGAGGTCCTTAAATATCCTCCAGGCTATTTACTAAGACTATTCTAACCAGAGGTAGAGAACTGGAGTCTCCCACTGGATAAGACCAATAGACAGTTTGTTTGGCATGTATTCTGCCACATTTTTTCTTTTTTATTAAAAAACAAAAATGACCACAATTAAAGCTAGGAAAATTCGTGTAAAAGTTCAGGGTTATGTTTTCTCTTGTAAAATTGAAAGGCCAGGCAAGAGAAAATTTTATTCCCCTGGGAACTCTGAATGCACAGGAGCTCAGTGGTCTGCCCCTTAAGATGGGACTTGTTCTCTCTCTAGGAATCTTTACTCAGATTGTTTTTGCCTGATCCCAGAAGGCATCTGGATTACTTCCTATTCTTTGCAGTTTGTGCTTAGAATTCATTAGCGATTCTCTTCTTTTATAAAATTTTATAACGACCATTAACAACACCAAGATGTATAACTGGAAGAGAAGTGGAGACTTCCTTCTTTTGTGCTCAGTTTTCCTGGCTATACAGTTGACAATAATTACTTTTGAGTATTTGGAATATTTTGAGAACTGTACAGAGAGAAATGAAAAGAAGACATAAATCGTATTGACTTTATGCTTTTGCCTTTGAAAGGAGATGAATGATTTTTGACTCTAGCCCTACTTGCTTCTATTCATTCATGTGATTTATATGATACCTGCCGTTTCTATCTTGCAGGATTTCTAAAGATTACTCCCTGCTTTCCCACAAGTTTCCTCCCCCACTTTTATTTCTTATCCCTGAAATGGACTCTCTTTACTCTGAACTCAGTGTGAGAGGTTAGATAGATCTGGAATCCAAAGCTACACTGGAAACAGACAATCCTTTTTTTTAGGTTCATGTAGGGCTTACCTTATGACCCTCAAGCAAAACACTTAGTTTTTCTGTGGTTCTGTTACACCATAGGATTTGGGTCATAATATAAATCACCACTAGAAGTTATTGTTAAAGAGAAAGAATATTGCAAAGGGACTGTACTACTTCTCTCTTCTGCACTATGATTGCTTTGAAACGCTGCCTTGTGAACATCATAGACATCAGTAGCAAAGCTACAGAAGAACATTAATGTGAAAGAGGAAAGGAACCTGGTGAGGGGAGAAAGGTAGTAGAAGACTCAAAGTAATTCCCACACTGCTGAAAATGTCATGCTGTTGGTTTTAGAAGGATGATTTGGGAGCTGGAAGACTTAAATTCAATCCAACAAACACTGTGTTAGGTACTTTGCTTCATGTTGGGGGCATAGAGATAGAAACACTTTTATCAATGAGATCATTTTTGTAAAGCATTTATCATCATGCCTGAACATAGTAAGTAGTAAATATTATATGAGAACTAGTATTATTTATTTAGTATAACAATGCTTAGAATACCAACTTTGCTGCTACGTGACGTGGCAAGTTGACCACTCTGGGCCTCTGTCTCTGCATCTGTAAAATTATGGTGACAGGATATGGTATAGTATGTGAAGCACCCTTTTAACATATAGTCTGGCACATAGTAAATGCAGTGAAGGCCACTAAAACCTGTAACTCAAAATCAAGGCACTTTCCTGGTCACTTACAAACATGTGTAGAGCAACAAAAACAAGCCCTCCCCCCAGTTTTCTTTCCCAGCATGTGTTCCCAACTGAGGTTAAACAGAGTCACATTCTGCCTTCTTGTTTCTTTTCTTAAACTGTAAATATGATCTATTTATTGCCATTTTTTTTTCATTTCTTGTGTGTGTGTTTTGGTGGTATTGTTAAAATAGCCTCTAAGCTTTCTACCAAAATGCTGGTTAGAGTGTCTAAGTGCAAGAGGGCTGTGATAAACTTTACAGAAAAATCATGTGTGGTTAGATAAACCTCATTCAGGTATGGGGTATACTACCTTTGGCAATAAGTTCATAAATCAACTACATTAATTAAGTTGTCTTTAACAAGGACTGTACATAAAGCAAGTTTATATATTGATTTGTCCATGAAAATATTGTGACTAGAAAGAAGTTCACAGGAATATAATATTGTTTCCTCTAGGAGAAGTGGTTCAGAATTCACTAATGGAGTGTTGGTGGCAACTTTGTAAAACATGTAAATAATGAGACTAGACTGTAAAATGTGAGAAATACTAACATTTTTCTGCAGTAGGCTGTACTGCTAACATCCTTGTTTTTCTTCCATATCCAACCAGTCACCAAGATCTGTGCTAAAAATGCTGCATAAAATTCAGAGTATGTAAACTTCTGAAAGAAGAATATTATTGACCACTTTGTTTTTATGCATTAGGGTCATAATTGTTAACTTTCTGTTAACTTATTTTATGATATATTAAAACATTTATTAAATTTTACTACCTTTTATTAGTGGTCTTTTGTTTAATTGATGAACACCTGATACCTATAAGGGTGTATTCATCATTTGAATGACTTCTCAACTGAACATTATATCACTTAATTTACTGAACCTATATATACACAAAACAGTCTGTACCTGGTTTACAGTCAGTAAATTCTGATTTACTTCTCATTACATAGCTTAAACATTTGAATCTTTTTCTCATTCTTTTTACCTTGTATGTAGTAGAAATCTGCTTGATCTCTCTACACGTTTTAAAACAGTTGAGTATGATGGACACCATAAAGTGATACAACCAGGATGGTTGTTTAGGCACATCTCAGATCCATAACTGGAGATAAGACCTAGCCCAAGAGCTCTCTCTTTTATCCATAGTGGAGAACAGAGAAAGACATATTGCCTCTGAATGAAAGATGCATTTTGTAGAAATTATCCTTCCCTACTCCTTCTGTAGCATTTATGGAAACTTATCCCAGATGTTCCATTAGAACTTCCAACTTGAGAGGAAATTTTCTCCTGGGTATCTTCCTACTTATTGGAATAATAGAATAATAAGAACTAGAACAATTTAGACTTTCCCTTAATGAATTCTCTTGTGCGATGCTATTCATTCATTCTCATATTTTCCTTGGCCAAACTGATATCCAGTAGTAAGTGATAATAATTTAAAACAACATCAACAAAAAAATCATTTGGATCTCTATGGAGATAGTTGCTGCTCTGGTCTCCATGGTGACACTTAATTTTAAGGACTCAGGTTAATTTTATGTATTTGTAATTTCAATTACTTTTCTTTCTTGCCTAATCCCCAAATTAAAGAACCTGGGTGTTTAACTTCCCACATTCCTTCCTCCTACCTTATAATGGGAAGAAAACAGAAAGAGAAAGGAAAAAAAAAAAAAAAAAAGGAAGAAAAAACGTGATAATTGTGAGGGAAACTCATAGTTCTAAAGATTTTCACAAAAAACTCACTTGGGCATGGATGATAAACTGGAATTAAAGGTGAAAACTAATCTTTTCTGTGAGGCTCTTCAGACATCTATCCTTCTGTGCTCTTTTAAACAGGGAGTTCCTAAGTGTTCAAGGTACTCCACATTCATTGGAGAACCTGGTTCCAATCATTAGCATACTTAAATAGAAAATGGAGTGGATTTTCTAATTTGCTATGTCATTCTTCCAGTATTTGATCAATGATTTCCTTTAGTACTGACCTTTAAGTATTTAGAATTTGCTCACATCACTGAGGGCCAAGCCAGAGTCATGTAGATCTTTGCCAGCCTGCAATCTTATCTCCTTATGCCTCCAGTATACATACAAGAACTAGAATAAAAGCAAAGAAAAAAAAAATACAGCCCCTTGCTAACCACACACTGCACTTTTGTTGAAATTCACAAGGGCTTCCCCTCCTATCAAGACTCCTATATTTAGCATAGACTTGGGCCTCAGTAGAAATCTTATTCTTATTTTTTGAACATCTGAGGCAAGTTTGGTTATAGGATTTTCTTGCACACAGCATATAATTTAAATTGAAGGGAGAAGGCTTTAAAGGGGCTTTTTAATCAGCAGTGAGAAGTGAAAAGAGTAAGCCTTTGGATAAGGAATAAGAACACAATAAGTGCTCAATTGTGTTTATCCAATAAATAAATAAATGAGCAGGTAGAAAGAATACAGATAGAAACCCAAAAGACACTACATGCTACAGCAAAAACATACCTGTCTCTATATATCTATATGTTTACACACTCACACATTTGTAATTTTTAGATGGAGTCTATTTATGTTGCCCAGGCTGGCAGAATCTTCCTGCCTCAACCTCCTAATTAGCTGGGACTACAGGTGTGTTCCACTATGCCTAACTCCTATATTTATATAGTTTTAGAAGACCTGGGGCTAAAAGCTACCCTATAACAGAAAAAAAAAAAAAAGACTCAATTTCCATAGCCATGATCCTGAAGTGACAGGACACAAATAGGCCACCTCTGTATTAGTCACTTTAGAATGGAGAATTAGAAAATGGGAGCCAGGATTGCACTGGTCCTAGTTGCAGTGCATGACATCCCATCAGGGACTGATAGGTACTAAGGAGATTTTGAGTTGATGAAGGGAGAAATGATATTTATCACTGATAGAGGTATTTTTAATTCTTAACTTATAAAAGTTCCAAATCACAATATCCTGTGGGCATTTAATATGATGAAATAATAGAATAAGGACATGAAAATATATTCACTGTCTAGAGGATAGGAGATTAAAAAATTTGCATACAACTCAGATACATGTAGAAAATTTATTTTCTGAAACGAATCTTTATAACTTTTCAACTGTTGGTGACTACAGAAAAATTCAGACATGCCAATTAAAACTTATTTCTACCTCTTCAAGTTTAAGCAACTTGCTTTAAGTTAAAATTGTCCCTTTCAGAAGAGTGCCTACTCTTTCTGAGTCCTTCCTCCTCCACATTCTCCTTCCTCCAATGCCATCTGTGTGTGTGAGAGGGATGGAGGTTATGTGATATGGGGTGGGGAGGACTCAGGCCTCCAGATCTATGTGTGGATTCTTGTTCTTGCTCACCTCAAGCTAAGCCTACTGCTGTGCCTGCTGCTGGTGAATTTGTGGCTTAAACTGTTGTTTTGTTGAGGACCTGGTGTCTCTGCCTACAGACTCAGTCCATCTTGTCTCTTGCTGGTACTGAAGATCCCGATGTCAAATTCATCCTCTGCCAGACCCTGACTTAAGACTAGTCACACCAAAGTCCACTGTGGTAGGGGCACCACATCCTTTAATGTGGTAGTCTATGGCCACCCATAGACACTCAACTCAGCTTCCACTGAAGTACCCCATAGAGGGCTTTGGTGTGCCTGAGATAGTTTACTTTTGTTGGCCTGAGATATATCAAAAGCCCCTCCTTCACTTTCTGTAGTGCCTTTCTTCAGAAGATAAATTATAAGGTCATCCTAGCTCTGGTCAATAGAAGCCTAAGAAATTTGGAAGACATGTGATTTTCAAGAAAAATATTTCACTCGGGACTCAAAATTTTGATTTTTTCAGTCAAATTAATTAGCAGTACTTAATTTTTCTTCATATTTCTGGTAAAAGCAGTCCTAATTCTTCCCAAGACAAATGTGGGTGCCTCTGATTTATTAGAGCAAAGGTTATTTTAATGGAAGTTCAGCAAGGTGTAAAGATTAATATTGGAAAATATAATCTCATTCTAAGTAAGTCTTAAAAACAAGCACATACTATAGCCTTTGCTGAAAAAAATTATGTCTACTTGCATTAAAAAGAGACTTGAAGAACATCCACCATATAACAGAAAATATTTATTACTGGGTGGTGGATCACTGGACTATTTGTCCATTTCCCCCCCCTCTTTCTTTGCTACTTCTACATTTTTCTATAAAGAACTTGTATTTTTTCATGGTAAGAACAAAGTAAAATTACTTTAAAAATTCGATATCATTTTCTACAGCTTTCCCCCTGAAGCAAACATCTTCTCTAAATGATCAGAATGTAGACAAAATACTTCATCTCCTTCAGAGTCTGACTCACTCTCAGTGGCTTATTATGAGTCTTTTTAAAATATCTTTTTAATTGCTAGTTTATGTTGAGTAAAAAAGATGATGCTGTGCACATTCATTTGATTTAACCACCCTTTATTCTTGTCTGTATTCTGTAATGGTAGATTCTATGCCATGGTTATTTTTAATCTAGTCCTACGTTTTTATTCTTCAATATACGCATGTTACCCACAAGTGCTTTTGAATGGAGTAGTTTTTTGGGAGAAACACTTTATTTTCTATTTTTTGAGATAAAATTCAGGAGACCCTGCCTCCCTTTGCCTCAAATTCATATTTTTCTTTTAATGTTATTTTTTTAAATTCAAATTCCAATCAAATGCTTTATTTATTTTATTTTATTTTATTTTTTGCTACCTGGGATTGAAACACTTAACCACTGAGCCATATCCCCAGCCCTTTTTATATTTTATTTTGAAACAGGGTCTCACTAAGTTGCTTAGGGTCTCCCTAAGTTGTTGAGGCTGGCTTTGAATTTGCAATCCTCCTGCCTCAGCCTCTGGAGGCACTGGGATTATAGGCATGTACCACCACCCTGGACTCAAATTCCTCTTTAGAAAACCAATGTTTCTAGAATTGTGCTGCCACGATCTTTGTGTGAAGGTTTGCTGAACTTGACTGGCATTTACAAAAGTAAGACAGTTTTGCAGGCAAGGTGAACCCTTGGAAGGCAGAGAATCAGAACAGGAGTGTCCCGGTGTGGACATACTGGGGCTAGGAAAGATCATTACTGTGCATAAGGGACTCTGCTTCAAGCTAATACCCTACCCTTATGACCATCCAACAGTCGGGTTTGGGAGCCACCAGGAGCCACCAGAATCTTCAATGCATTGTAAAGCTGCTACAGTCCTTTCTCTCAGATAGTCTCAAGGACTTTTTCACCAAGCTTCCCTTGTTTTACCTCACTGATGATCTCTTTCTAGGTAAGGGTGTAGGAGTTGAGGGAGAAGGTGAGAAGAATGTAGGTCTTAGTGGGACTTATGACAAAGAAGGGTTCAGGCTATGGACATCCAGATACCCAGGCTCAAGGCTTAGGATAGTTTGTTTGTTTTACAGCACTAGAACTAATATTAAATAAACATTTCTGAGTTTGACTGATGACCTACCACCCTTAATGTCTTTTCCTTTTTGTATCAAACTCTTTTGGTGACTAGTAACAGATACTCAGCTTGCACTAGCTTAAGTAAACAGCATGAATCAACCCAAGATATTTATGGATGGTTGATTATTGGGTAAGAAAGACAGAGGTACAGCTGGACCTTAGAAACAACCAGACACAAGGATGCAAATGCTAACAGGTCTTGCTGCATGTCTCTTCTTTCTTTCTCTTTATATGTTGCTTCATCTTATCATGGAAGACTGTGGGAAACATGGTTGCTGCAGCTGAAGCTTATACCTTATGTCTTCATCTTACAAAGAAATTTTGGTTTTAAGGTATTTTCAGTTCAATGTCAAAAAACTTCTTGTCAGATGCCTATTCCTGGGCCAATATCTGTTTGGAGTCGGATGACTGAGCATGATCACATGGGAACATGGCACCTCTCAAACAGTCATGGGACAAGGTGGATGTTCCTGGGGCAAGAAGTGTTCAGCTGGTGATCTTAGAGGTAGCTCCCAGACCAGAGAAGGAATTCCAAACTCCAAATACCCAGTTTTATAGCAAAAGTTTAATAACCCATTAATGTGTCAGGAAGTTGACTTTAAACTCTTACTCAGTGCAGGTGTAAAAAATTGACCTTAAATGTAATGGGAAGAACAAAGAAATCTTGTGTAGAGATTAAACACATTTTTGTGGTGCTTTGAAAGTTAGTTATGAATAAATCTGAATATTGTGTTGTTTTTGATAGATACTAATTATTTATTGCTGTTTCCTTTGTTTCATTTTGAAATACAATTAAATTTTAATTGTTATTAGTCATGCTGTGTATTTTCTTTATTTTGATTTAACTAAGTTTTGATGCATTAAGGATAATTAATTGGCAGAAATACGATGTTTCTTTGGTAAGATATTAGATTTCCTAACCAGATTGTTCTAGTTTCAATTAAATGGAAGAATTAATATAATGTCATTAATGTATTGCAAAACAAATTTTAGTGCAAATATTCTAGCCTCCTTTTGTAGAAAGTGATAGAAAGAATATTTAAAGATTACAATGTAAGAATGAATAACTTGTCACAATTTTTTAAGCAGAAAAACTGAATTGCTCAGCTAGGAGCCAGAAGCTTTAAATGAACTTTAAAAAAAATCACTAAGTTTTTTCCTCCATTGTCTTCTTTCTAAGTAAAAACTTCTTCTTTGAAAAGTATTTATTAAAATAGATTTATTGGGGGATGAAGATATAAATCAGTGGTATAGTGCATCTTAGTACGTGTGAGACCTTTGGTTTGGATCCCCAGAAACATAGGTGCATGCACACACATGCACGTGCACAGGTTAAAAATACATTTATTGAGTCATTGCTATGTCAAAGGCATTCTACTGGGTCAGGAATTTTACAGTGACAATCCTCCCTGTCTTTAAGATATTACTGTGAGACAAGAGTGAGGAGGATTGAGTGATTATAATACACTATAATACATGCTTTGATTAGGGGAAAGAAGGGTATTCTGAGAGCATCTGGAGGAGCATTTAACTTGGGTCAGTTGGACCAGATCAAGTTTTCTAGAGGACGTTCATTAACTGGTGGAATTCGCAAGGAGAACCAAAGCATGGTATGTTAGTTTTCAACAGAGGGCAGTGCTGTCCCTTCCTCCAGAGTCTTTGGTAGTACATGTAGACATTGTTTTTGTTGCACTATGACTGGTATCCTGTAAGGTAGTATTTGATTACATGAATTGTGACTTTTAGTCATGGGAGTGACCCTAGCTCTTAACAAAATTTATTCATCTATACAATGCCTAATTTATGTATCTGTAAACCTACAACCAAATGAGAGGAAACAGCAAAGATACTGTGTATCTACAGTTGATAAATTAAGGTTAACTAGTTTTCTTTTAATATTTTTAGTTATAGACGGACACAATGTCTTTATTTTTATGTGGTGCTGAGGATTGAACACAGTGTCTCAGACATGCTAGGCAAGCACTCTATCACGTAGCTATAATCCCAGCCCAGTTAACTAGTTTCCATATATCCATTCATAGTAAGGGTGAGAAGAGCAACATCCCTAATAATCCCTAATCATTTATTCAGTCACAGAAAGGGATTTCCCCACTCATTATTTTGTAAGATCCTGAGCATTTGAAACTCAGTGGCACTGAGTTGGCATGCTCTCCTTGCAGGGATGGATGCCAATCAGTAACCACTGGGTTGCTGCAGGCAATCTCCTAGAGATTAAGGTATTGTGACCTCCCACCCAGACATCAAAAATGTGTTGTGTGAATTGTTAGAAAAATGTAGCCTAGTTAGATTATATGGAGTTTTAGTTAAGATTTTTCTTTGCATGTTAAACAGTTTTATAATCAATATAAGTGAGTTATTTGGAGGCACTATCTCCAGTTGGTTTACACTTAGTGTGGTGAATGTTACATGATAGGTCTTCCTCATTGTCCAAGCTCCTGTCCCTGCATCTCTGACAAATAAGCTAGTCAAGGCATGTCAAATGTCCCACTAGATAGTAAGGCACAAATTGAAAATTTTCTTCCACATATAAACTATCTGGGTTGAATACCGTCTTGGGAAACAATTCTTTGCTCTTTGATAATGTTCTCTATTTCTTCCTCACAAATCATTGATTTTTAGACTTTTTGTCTCTACTGGGGAAGGTTTTGGTAATTTTTTTTCTTGCAAAGTTATGTATGTCTTCTAACTTTCCAAATATATTTGCATGGAGTTATGGAAAGAAGCATTCAATGTGCTAAAATTTTCTTCTATGGTTTCTTCAATGGTTATATTTGTCTATTTTTGCAACAACTTTATTAAGATATAATTCATATACTATACAAAACTCCCCTTTCAAGTGAAAAATTCAATGACTTCTAATATATTTGCAGAGTTGTGGATCCATTACCACAATCAGTTTTAGAATATTTTCATTTCTCCCATGTAAATACTGTTTTTCTTAGCTTTTATTTCTAAAACTCTTAAAATACTTAATCCTTAAACCTAGGTAACTGCTATTTTCTGTTTCTATGTATTTATGTTTTGAACATTTCATATAAATGCAATTATAGAATATATAGTAATTTGTGATTTACCGTAATGTTTTCAAGGTTTATCCATGTTGTAGCATTTATCAGTATTTTATTTCATTTTATTGTTTGATAATATTATAGTGTATGGATGTTGCATTCCTTTCTTTTGTCTTTGCTCTTTTTCTTGACTTATTAGATACAAGTTTATACCATTTACTTACTCATTTATTTCTCGATTTTACTGTTTTCTAACTCATTCAATTCTGCTTTTATTTTAAGTTATTGATTTGTTTGTTCTTTTTCTATGTTTGTGAATTTGATGCTTCACTTATTTATTTTCCTTGGTTTACTTTTAGTGATATAAGTATTTATAGCTTTGAACTTTTCTCTGGTCACTGCTTTAGGTTTATTCTATGGATTCTTATAAGTAGTATTTTCATTTGTCCGAATTTTTGAGAAGTTCATCAAGTTGAGTCAGATCTCAGACTCAAGCTGTTTGATAAAGTGTTTAAGTGTTTACAGATTGAAGAAAGATCTCTCAAAATGTCACTTAGTTTCTAGTTTTATGGCATGGTGGTCAGAAAATGTAATACATTTTTCAAATATTTTGAATAATTTCTTAATTTTTGTGGAAGTTCCATATACCTTGGAGTTGAATTCTTTAGGCAGGACATCAAATATTGGTTTTGCTCATCTTCCCATATCAATTCTAAGCTCTCCTACTTGCCCTAGGAAAATGACTCAAATTCCATCTAGACTCAGGTCCAAAGTCTTGGATATGCTGTTCATGTCATAGTTTATTTACCAAGTCTAGCTTTGGTTCTTCTTAGTTCAAAAACCTATGAGGAAAATATTTCATGACCCCAATTTATGTAATCTCTCATTTCCCTTTACTTTCTTTGTGCAAATCAGCCAACTATTTTCTAAATTTGTATCATTCTCTTTTAAAAATACCTTGTTAAAAACAGCCAATAGCAATTCACACAGAGAACTAACTTTTTTTTTTTTTTTTTTAGAGATCTCTTTTCAGTCTCACTAGTTACATGGTTTGACTTCTAATTTCTTGTGACTAGTTTTTTTTTCTGTTCAGCTTTTAGCCAATGCCATATATTTTATATTTTTGTTATGGCAGTGCCTGATCTGGTATAAATTTCTTTGTAGCCTAAGCTAGGCTTAATCTTTGATAACTAATAACCCCCCCAAACTCTATTATTTATCACATAAAGGTTTATTTCCTGCTCACCCAATGTCCACTGTAGTTTTTGGTAGGGGGTAGGCATTCCTCTGGGATTCAGGCTGATTGAAGTCCTATCATTGCTATATTGTAAATGTCCCCTCCAACACTCATGCTGAAATGTGATTGCCATGGAGATGATATTGGGATGTGGGACCTCTAAGAATGGTCATTATCATTAATGGTCATTAATGATGTCATAAGTGGCTTTGTTATAAAGCAAGTTTGCCCTCTTTTTCTCTCATATGATGCTCTCCTCTGTTGTGATACAGCAAAGAGGCCCTCACCAAACACCAGCACTTGAATTAGACTTTGCAACCTTTGTAGACTTTTCTCTGTTCTGTGACAAATACATATCTTTGTCAATTATCCAATCTGTGGAATTCTATCAGAGTAGCAAAAAAAAAAAAAAAAAAAAAAAAAAAAAAAAAAAAAAAAGGCTAGAAAAGTCATCTAGAAATTCATCTCTTACTCTGCCAGGAGAAGAAAGAGTTGAGAATTGCATAAGAACTTTCATAGTCTTAACCCAGAAATGGAGCATATAGTTTCTACTCAGAATTTGTAATGGGCTAGAACTTGTTGAATGGTCCTACTAGGGGCTGAGAATTTAGCCTTCTGCATTCCCAGGAGAAATTGTATTGGTGACCACAACATCTGTCACATGCAGAAGACTTGTAAGACTCCCCTTCTAGTGTGGACTCTGGAGAGACTTTTATCTTCTAACCCCCAAATCAAGAACTTCTATCCCTGTAGCCATGGCCCACGAGCAATGCTGGCAAATGCCCTGCAGACATGAGCAGGTTTGGTGCTTTGAAATTCTGCTTGTCCCTCTGGTTATAGAATTTCACTCAAAAATTGGCCTGGAAATTCTCCACTAGATTTTCAGCTCTTAAATGCCTCTAATATGTTAGAACTTTTCATAAATATATTTTGTCTAGCATTTTTTTATTGTATTTGGTGAAAAACCTTACCTGCATAACCACAGGTCATTTGGTTGGCACTCCCAGAGGTCGTGCCTCTGAACAATCCTGTCACTGGAACTTCTCACCATAGCCTCTTTCAATTTGACTTTGACTGCACCCTGGCTGCCCCCTGGTAGCCCTTGCATGTGTTATAATCTGGGATTTTAACTTCTGATTTTGCCAAAAATTTAGTTTGCTTTCAATTTTTCCATTTGTTTTGCTGTTTTTGCATGGTTTCTTAGAAGAAAGGGGGAAAATATGCATTCATACAGCTATGTTCATAATGAGTGTTTTAAGTGTAGATTCTATTTATGAAGAAAAGTTTGTTTCTAATGTAAGTGAAATTAATTGCTCTGAGACCAAATAACCTTGGGTTATTTACTCAATATTCATGGCTCATGGACTCACAGAAATGTGCATTTAAATGGACATTAAGCTCACCTAACATACTCTTTTAATGTTATTCTGGGAGAAATAGTAAGACTATAGGGATAGGAGATTACACAGGTAATCAGGTGTTTGTTTGCTTTTGGATTGTGGCAGGGAGGTGTTTGATTTCCATGTCTCTCCAAGCTAGCTATACTGCATTCCCAGGAGAAATTGTATTGGTGACCACAATGTCCGTCACATGCAGAAGACTTGTAAGACTCCCTTTCTAGGGTGGACTCTGGAAAGACTTTTATCCTCTAACTCTAAAATCAAGAACTTCTAGCCCTGCAGCCGTGGTCCTTGTCTACGGTCCATGTCAAAGTGTTCTTTGAAAATAGTGACTGTTAAAGTATGAGACACTTTTAAAAGCCCTCTCTCTTTGGTTCCACCCTCCCCCGCCCCCCCAGAGTGTTTTTAACCCGGTAATATAAACTGTTTTTGGAGGAGCAGGTCTAAGAAACCATAACAAGTGTCCTAGAATTTGAAGGTAAGTGAGCTCTGGTTGTCTCAACATAGGAGACAGAATGTCTTTATCCTGGTTTGACCAGGACAGTCCTAATTGTGACACTCCTAGTGGACTTAGTGTTTACTTCCCTCTTAAAGTGTCCCAGGTGAGAATCAATTATAGCATCACCCTTCTTGATACATGTCCCTTCAACTGCTTTCAAAACACGTGTTTGGCATTTAATCAGACTGACATTTAACTTTGCTGGTAAGGTAGACAATGTGTTCTTTTGGTTTCTTCCCAGTATTCTCCATGGGAGCTACTGTTTTTGAAGATTTTCCATAAAGAAAATTCATAATAGTCATACATTTTATTTACACGCTGCTTGATATACACTGAATGAGGAAAATAATTTATCTTTGCAAGATGTTTTTCTTTTGAGTGCAGTTAACCTTTAAGTTCTGTGGCTTCTTGGTATAGATGCACAAATCGCATACAGCATAAGACACTGAAAAACAAAGTCCCTTTTCATAAGTTGAAAATGACACTATTTCTCCCAAGAACATAAGATTTTCTTTATGATTCTGCAAGTGTATCTAAAAGTCTTCATTTGTCAGTTTGATGGATGTGCCATCAAGTAACAACTATTTTGGCTTGTAAATCTTTTGCCTAGGAAATCTTTAAAGAGGATTGTTAAACATTTCTTTGCAGCCTTTGCTTCGATTGGTTTTATTCTTCTAATGTGTCAGGGAATGTAGCTGACTCTCCAGGGTAATTTTCTTTTAAAAGTCTTAGATAGCAGGTGATTATAAAACCTAACAGAGAAGTTATCTTTCTCTTCTCATTTGTGCTACATTTGCATCAGAAAATACAATAGCTGACAGCCTGGTTGTGCACCACATTAATAATTCTAAAATTTAAAGTTAATATATTCTGCCATCTGGAGTCTTAACTAAACATTTTTAACATCTTTGAAATCTGCAAAGAAAATTTGTCTCTTGTTAAGTAACCAGAGACTAGAATCTGGCTCAGATTTTCATTGTTCTCATGTCAGATAATGCTCAGATTTGAAACCCCATAACCAGTGTGATACATATGTATACCAAGAGTTTTCCCAATCAGCTAGTCGATTTATGATTCCTCTGGAGACAGGTTGGTATTGCAGAAAA
Organism: Sciurus vulgaris; assembly: GCF_902686455.1. Lineage (NCBI taxonomy): Eukaryota > Metazoa > Chordata > Mammalia > Rodentia > Sciuridae > Sciurus > Sciurus vulgaris. The sequence continues at coordinate 18,024,534 of NC_136476.1, read as the reverse complement.
CCAGCTTCTCTATTTGCACAACCATTCCCTTTTTATGTGTGCTTTTGCAGACTGGTCCAGGAGACTCTATTTTGATGACACATTTGAAAACCCTTGTGCTCAGAGAGGTGACAGCAACAAAATGTAGGAATATTCAATCAATCAAGAAAGATTTTAATGAACATGTACAATGTGTTAGACTATGCTAGTCACTGAGATCAAAAAAATGAATAAAAAATCATTTTTGTGTCTAAGAAGCTGTTAGTCTAGTGAGGAGGAGGATGTGTTAATAGATAATTATAACACAGTGTGAAAGATGGGGTAGTGAGAGAGATGCTGGTATCCAGCATACCCCAACTTCACTTCCCTCACACAGACATGGGACCACAAAACCCCTAGATGTGTCCCCTTTCCACTGAGGAGAATTCTATGAACTAACCCCACCATATCCTCTACCACCAGAAGCTGGGCCTGTCTGGCCTGTGTTCGCCTGAGGGAAGATGTAGGTACCCCCACTGGCTGGCAACTCTGGCATTGAATCTGTTCAGTCCTGTAACTCACTTGGGGAGTTGTGTTTACTTAAGGGGAGTGTATACTTGAAGTGATTTACCACCTGGTTAAGTTGGGCTTTTGTCAAGAATGAGACTGGCTTGTGCTGGTGTTTGCTCTATAGGTGTCTATTGTGCCAAACTCTCTTCAAATCATTTCAAATAGCATTTCAACAATAGGGTCAGGATTTCAAACTCTGTTTTATGCAGTCTGCAGCTTGAATTCTCTCCCATCAGTTTGTTCCACATTCCTAATTCTGTGCATAGTGTTAAAACACGAAATTACAATGAATTCAGTTTAAAGATCGAATTGGCTTTTATTTGTAATTCTAGAACCAGGCAGTATCTTTCTAGGAAACAAAATAACTGTTCCACTGAGCCAAGCACAAAAGAGTTGAAGAAAGCAAAAACAGAAAATAAAAAGCTGATGGATCATTTCAAAAGTTACTTTCCTTATGGTGTTAAGACAAAGGGGACTCCCAAATAATGCTGACTCAGGTGGACTTGGGGTTCCCCGTGTTTTTGGAAATCTGGCCTTTCAAATTTAGTTGCGTTAGGTAGTGTTAAGCACAAGTGAGTCCATTCTGGTTTGGCCTGGTCTGCTTGGGGCTTGGTGCAGAGAGCTAATTCAAAACAATGGACTCCTGTAAACTTTAACAATTGTCATACTCTTTCTCTCACAGAAGGTTAGAGAAAATGTTTCATCTTCTGGTCTTTCAGGATGTCTTAGATAAGGATTTATCATAAAGAAAAATAAAGAGCATTCTGCTCTGGGCTTTGGTAGAGCAAGGTTGTCAACAGAAGCAACCCTGTTTCTTAAGCAAAATTCTGGTGTTGTAGACGAGAAACCCTGAGGGCCCTCCTCCCAGCCAACAAGAGAGCCTGTACCCACCACCAGGCCTCAAAGACACCATGCTTCCTTCAGTCAGCGGCACAGAGTACTTATATCCAAGCATTGTTGGCCTTGAGCAAATTCTGACCAGCTCCTGTCAAGTTCATATCAAGATGAATTAACATTTACAAAACACTGTGGAATTGACCAATGGTAGTCAATGAGGATCTTTTGCCTAATCCAAGGTGACAAACACGTGTGATGACAATGTAGCACATTTCTTATATTGCTAGATTCATTGAGTTTGAAGGACTGTGGGTTGTTTTTTACTGATATTTTGGCATTAGTGATCTTCTTATTAAAGGATAGAGATGATTATTTTATTTTGAATGTTCTTGTCAAAACAAAAAGTTGGCAGCCTTCTATTGATTCCAACCATTTTAGGGGGAAGTTTGGCTGCTTGGTGAAGCTCTCAGGTTTGGGAACCAGGGATTCAAGGGTCTGGGGTGTTGCTATTCTCCAGAGCTTCCTCAGCCTCAGCACCTTCTGCATCTGGGGCCGGATACGTGGGTGTTGTGGGCAGTGTAGAATGCTTAGCACCATCACCAGCAGCTACTTGCTAGATGCTGGTAGAAATCCATCCAACCCAGATGCCACAACTAAAAATGTCCACAAATGTTAATAAATGTCTTTATTGCCTATGGTGTCTGCAGGGGAAAGGATACAAATAGATAGATCCCTTCCCCAAACTCAACTGAGAAACACTGGTCTAGAGCAGTATTTTTCAAACTATGGTTTCAACCTATTAATGTACTGTGAACTTCAATTTAGAGCATTACTAGAAGCATTAAAGATGAGAAAGGAGATGAGAAAGAAGAGTCTTTTGTATAAGAGAAAACCGGGTATCTACACATAGAAGAATGATACTAGAACCCTATCTCTCACCATCAACTCAAAACGGATTTGACATTTAAATGTAACACATGAAATTTCTAGGAGAAACATTTCAGGACATTGAAATGGGCAAGGATTTCTTTTTTTTTTTTTTTTTTTTTTTTTTTTTTTTTTGGACAAGACTCTAAAAACACAGGAAATAGAAGCAAAAGTAGACAAACGGGATTACATCAGATTACATTGCTTCGGCACAGCAATGGAAACAATCAACAGAGTGACAAGATAAACCACAAAATGGGAGAAAATACTTGCCAACTAAACCTCTGATAAAGGATTATTATCCAGAATATAAAAGGAATTTAAAAAATTTAATAAGAGAGGAACAGTCCAATTTAGAAAATGGGTAATAGACCTAAACAGAATTTATCAAAAGAAGACATCTAACTGGCCAACAGATATACAACAAAACGTTCAACCTCATGGATGAATCCATAATGGGAGACCATGAAGGCAGAGAATGCTTCTGCAGATGTAAGTGAGGAGAATCAGTGACAACGAAGATGGGGTTTTGGTGTCACAGCACCACACAGAGATGGAAGAAATCCTGCATAGACCAAGATTAAGGTTTGCCCACCTGGCCAAATAAGAGCTTGGAAGAGAAATCAAGTATAATTATGGAAAAGTAAAAGTGTAATTGTTGTATACTGGATTTTGAAGTTTGACTAGTATTCACTACACATAGATGCTCATGATACTTCATAGCGTATAAGGACTTTTTCCTTTATTTTAAAATGTTAATTCTTATAAAAAAGTGAAAAGATATTGTCATTACTTTTGTAATCATTTTTCAAGTGTGAAAATGAAAACATGGAAAGGTTAAAGTGACTTGCTCCAGATCACACAGCTAGGACCCGGCTGAGCAATGACTCAGATCCGTGACTCTTCACTCTTCTGCTTTTTGATGTTGTTCAAACTCCTCCCTAAGGACTTAAGTAAAAGCTTCCTGTTAGGCTCTCATTAAACGCTGTTAGGTTACCAAAAAAGCTTTTAGTTTTTGCAATCTGATGCTCAACTATGAGGCTAGAAGAAGACTTACATGCTGGCACTCTGTCTGCTGTACCACCCCAGGCCTCCTGGCTGTGTGGTTCTACTGCAAAACTATGCTCTCATGCTCCAAGGTGGGGGTCAAGGTTCACAGGAATGAGATAATGGCTCGGGACCCAACAGAGGGGATGAGAGTCTCATGACTTGGGTGCTGTGTGCCTGATTCAGGTTGGGGAATGCTGCTTTGCTTCCTCACTCACCACATTGTAGACTTCTCTCGTTTCATTGTCTCTGCCTCTGACTAGACAGTAAGTAACTGAAGGTGGAGACTCCATCAGGCATGCTCCCCATTACATATCCTGCACTCAGCAAAATGCCTTGCAGGTGTAGTACCTTAGTCCACTTTCTGTGACTGTAACACAATACCTACAACTGGATAACTTATAAAGGAAAAAAGTTTGTTTAGCTCATGGTTCAGGAGGCTGGAAGTCCAAGGTCATTGGACTTCCATGAACTCATTGGCAATGGCCTCATGCTGCATTCTAACAACCAGAAGGGGAAATGAGAGGCAAAACTCAAGAGGCATCCTTGCCTTACAGCAGTTTGCTGTCTAGGTAACTAATCCAGTCTCTTGAGATTGAGAACTCATCGCTGTGAGAGAAGCATTAATCCCTCTTCCTGAGCTACTTACCTCTCAAAGGCTCTGCCTCCACACATTGCCACCGTGACTATCAAATTCCAATCTGAATTTCAGAGAAGACAAACAAACCACAGCAAGTAGATCCTTAAAAATATTTGCTAAATGAAAAAATTGATGAATGGATGAATTCTTGGATACTTGGGTGTCTCTTACACATTTCTAATCATGTGGACTTTAATAGAGGCCCCTCTGCCTTTTCAGTACTGGGAATTGAACCCAGGGGCACTCTACTGAGCTACATTCCCAGACTTTTTATTATTTATTTATTTATTTATTTAGTCTCACTAAATTGATGAGGCTGGCCTTGAACTTGCTATCCTCCTGCCTCAGCCTCCCTTGTAGCTAGAATTACAGGTACACCTCTACACCCAGCAATAGAGGCCCTGTCAGAGGGGTGTTTAGTCTCAGCTTCCTTTATTTCACCTAACAAAGTTTTAGAAAAATAGCAGTTTCTATTGACAGATAGCACATACTTCCTCTTCATTCCTTATCCCAAGTTCCTCCTTTTTATTATTCCTAGCCACACTTTGGTCAAGATGTTTAGAATATTTTTTCCTCTCTTCCAGTACATTTTTAAGATTTTTTTTTCTTTTTTGCCTGTGTTTGTTAGTTTTCTGTAGATGCTCTTTAGAAGCAGGGAGCAAGGGTTATAAATCAATATGAGCAAATACTTTGCTATCTCATTTTGTGAAAAAAAAATTAAGATAAAATTCACGGTAGAAGGAATTTCTAAAGTGGCAAGTTGCCTCTCCAAGATATTACCATGTCTTATTTTAGAATTTACTGTCGGTAACTAATCTACATTATTAAATAAGATTCAGTTCATTGGAGTTGCTGAATAATTACTGTTGGGTAAGTAGTGCTTTTGCGATATTATTAGTTTTATGACATATGCTAAGTTACTTTTTGGAAGTAGCCTCAGCATTACTTGAAAAGAGATGGAAAATACTTTATTTGTCACAAATTCAATAAATTTGCAATTAAAATCATGCCACAAAAATGGTAAAATTTCACTGGATGACTTTAAAAAATGTAGTGCAATGCATGATAAATAAGATTTATCCATTAATGGACTCCTAATTTTTTTTTCTTAAGGCACCATGACAGAGAAGCTTTTCCCAAAGATTATGATATAGAGGGTCCTGAGAAAATTAAAAAACTGTGTAATTCAACATATTGCCGATTAGGAACTGACGAACCTCCAGTAAGTAGTTGCTGCTAATTTCTTAGTCTTGTATCTTTCTCATGGTGAAACATGAAAATGTAAGGAAAGGAATGTTTTTTCAGCACTAACTCTAAACAAGAAGGTTAGCTGCTTCGGTTGGCGACTTAGCCATTGTGCTTTCACAAACTTACCTATACAAATGCACCTAATTCATAAGGTTTTGGCGGGGGAGAATTAAATGAAGCAAGTAAAGTACTTAAAATAGTGCCTGACTATGTTAATTACCTTCTGCTACTGTGATGAAGTACCTGACACATATATGAAGTAAGAGGTTTATCTTGTTTTATCGTTCTGGAGGTTTAAGTCTAAAATCAGGTAAATCCATAGATTTGGGCCTCTGATGAGGTTGGAGCACATGTTAGGGCAAGCAGTCACATTTTGTTATGGGATAGATCTTAAATATCCCCCAGAAAGTTCATGTGTTTGATCTGCAGATGGTGGTACTAGTGGGAGGTGGCAGAAACTTCAGGAGGTAGAGCCTCATTGCAGGAAGCAGGTCACTAGGGACATGGCTTGAAAGGTGTATTGGGATCCTAGCCCCTGCTTTCTCTTCTTTTTCTACCCTGCCGGGTCCCTATGAGCTGAACTGCTTTTTTCCACTACACCCTTCCCACTGTGATATTCTGCCTGGCCTTGGGCACAAAGCAGCAAGGCTGAGTGACTATGGCCTGAACCTCTGAAACTGTGAACCAAAACACCTCCTTTTAAGTTTTTTCTCAGGTATTTTGTCACAGTGAGAGAAATCTGACTGACACAGAGGCTGAAAGGCTGTGGTTCCCCAATCCCTTTTTATTTTCTTTTTCTTTCTTTCTTTCTTTTTTTTTTTTGGTACTAGGGATTGAACCCAGAGGCTCTTAACCACTCAACCACATCCCTAGCCCTTTTTTATTTTTTAATTTTGAGACAGGGTCTTGTTAAGTTGCTGAGGACCTTGCTAAGTTGCGAAGGCTGGCTTTGAACACCCCAATTCTTTCTGATGGTTTGCCCTCAATGACTTCCACTAGGCCCTCCTCCTAAAGATCCCCAGTGCTTCCTGATACTGCCATCCTGGGGACCAAGTACTTAACAGAAAGGCCTTTGAGGGATATTCAGTATCCAAATTACAGCACTGGCACATCGCAAGTGCTCACAAAATCGTTACCATTACGATTATGCTGCTGTTGCTGCAAAAGCAACTTGCTAGCAGCCTTCTTGGTGTCCACAATAACCCTGTGAAGTAGATACTATGGCCTCTAATTTTATAGAGCAGAGGAAGGAGACTCTCTATCCCTTTGCATCAAGCTGCCTTGTTGGTCATTAGCTAGCATGTGAAGCGTGATGCTCAACTAGTCAATAGCCACTCTGCTCCACTCCCACTCCTCCAAACCCATGTTTTCTTGAGTGTGGGGCTGTGATTAGAGCAAGAGAAGACAGGCAAGACGGTCATTGTCTAGCATGTAATTAGGGTCTTTGACCTTCAGAAAACATTTTTTTTTTGCCAGATACGGTGGAGCATGCCTGTTATCCCAGTGGCTCTGGAGGCTGAGGCAGGAGGATCTCAAGTTCAAAACCAGCCTCAGCAATTTAGCAAGGCTCTAAGCAACTTAGCAAGACCCTGTCTCAAAATAAAATATAAAAAGGGCTGGGGATGTAGCTGAGTGGTGTACCAAAAGACCTAAAGTGCAGGAGTTTGAATAAATGCCCCTATCACCACACACACACACACACACACAAAAAAAAAAAATCAAAAACCATTTTGTTTTTATTCCTACGTGGCCTCTGGGTTGTGGGAGAAAGTGAGATGAAGTGAAGTATAGGAACACTTCACTTCAAATATTTCTTCTCCTAGATTCTATGCACCAGGTTTATATGAAGATGCATAAGTAATGTTTACTTTTTCCATGTCTTTTTGTTCATGGCCATGAATGTAATGTCCTTCTTCTACCAGATTTAGAATATGTATTAGAAAGGAAGGAAATAGATCAAGGAGTCACTATTTCAGATAAAATTGCTATTCTAGTATCTTAATAATAAGTTACATTTTTCTCTCATAGACTTTTTGTGCATTAAGTACTGTTCCATCCATCTTGGTCCTTGTTCTTCACATCAACTCTCTAAAATTGGCAAGAAAGATATTTCGGTGCTAAACCTAGACTTCCAGATCTTATTCAAGGTCCCAAGGGTACATAGAAGGAGGGGGAAACAGGCCTGGGGCCTCCAGGCCTTCTTATGACAGATGGATGAGTCCTTTTTCCTGTTTAGCAGAGTTCTGATAGAGGTCTACAGACAAAAATATTCTTGAAAGTTGGCAGGAACCACACATCTGAAAGCAAGATGCTGGACTATATAGGCAGGAACTCTGGAGAGACTATCAGCTAGGTTAAAGCAGTACTAGCAGTTATGTTCTTGAAGGTTAGGGTCTGAAGAGTTGAAACAGGATTTTCAACTCTATTTTTTTTAGTTTGGGGTTTCATTTCCCTTCTTCCCCATCTGAGAGGAGTTATCAAAGGAACCACTCAGAGAGATTACTGTGTGTCCTGGAACTTAGAGGACACAGAAGGAGAGGTCAAATCCAAAAAATGTGAAATTACACTCCATTTATGTATGATTTATCAAAGTGTATAAATGCATTCTACTGTCATATAACTAATTAGAACAAATAAAAAAATTAAAGAAAACAAAAACAAAAACAGAGAGGTCAAGAGAGTCAGGGCCTCTTAAAGCTATGCCTTTTTACCTGACCTCTCCTTGTTTGATCAGTTAGAAGAGAGAGTAGCAGAGGGAAGCACAGCTGGGTAAAGCTTCACCCACTGCAGGTTCCCAGGCCTAAAGTAGCACCAAGCTGGAAAATAGGAAGCTTGCACGGAATGCAGTTAGAAACTCCGATCATTTCACTGGACTGGGAACTTTCCTAAGTAGAGGGAGATCCTTTGGCCCAGAAAAACTATGAGGTCAGCCTAAGATTTCCATTAAGCCAAAGAAAAGAATGAGCTGTGCATATGAGATGCAAGGGGCAGCTTGTTTAAAATAAAGTTACTTCATGATTGCATCCCATTGATGCAACTGGATCAATTCAATAAGGCAGTTACATTAAAAGTGCTCATTTCATCCTTTGGACAACTCTCTAAGCAGGTACCATATGTGACCCACGTTGTATAGATGAAGAAAATGAGACCAAGTGAAGCGTAATCACTATTCCAGGTCAAACAGCTAAAAAGCATATTAAAAACTAAAATACTTTCCCAAACTGCCTCTTCACAACTAGTTCAATGGCCTTTCTACTCTCCACACTGCATCCTGATCATTTTTGGATCTGACTTGAGTATAGTATACATCTCACTGTGTATGTGTTGAGGTTTTGATTTCTCCTGCCTTAGCTATGACTTTGGTCCTGTTTCCTTGAGTTACTTCCACATGAGTGCTGGCAAGCCCTTTCCCATCTGTTTCCCCTCCTAGTTGCCTTCTTAGCATTTTTGTTTTTTGCAAGATTACTGCTGAGTGGCTGTTTATTGTGTCCACAAGCATGGCATTTCTGTTTAGCTGATTGAAGGTCTCCTTGCACTTAAATTCAGCTGCAGGGGATAATGTGAACATCATTTATTTGTAAATGAATGAGACTCTCTTTGTCTGCATTTTGGTTAAAGCTCCAACAGACCAAGAATGAAATAATATTTTCACAAGCCAAAGTGAAGTATTAGATCACTTAATGCCAGATCCTCAAATATGATGATGCCCTTAGGACCCCACTCTCATGAAGGATATGAGAGTATTAAAATGTAAGAAGGTAAAAGAAGAGTTTGAGAGAAAGTTCTGCAAAGCTCATTTGCAAATCTCCTTGAGTGCCTGGTGATAGACACAAGGCTCTGGTGATCTATCTAAAGAAGCAGAGCAGAAGGAGGGAGGCAGCTACATGTCTGAGGTTGAGCAAGGATGTATGAATATGTGGGCCCAGATGTAGCTCTTGTGGATCAGATGTGGGCCATGAGGAACAGAGAGATACCATAGAACAGTTTCATAGTCTGCCTTCATTATACATGGGAGGAGGACTGCCTGGACGTTCAGGGCTTGAGGTTGGTTATTTAAGCCCAAATAGAAGCATCCCGTCTCATGAAATACGCCATTGAATCTTCCCACAGAAGATCCCAAAGTCTACCAGAACATCCCAGGAAAGCCAGCTTCCATCAGTGTCAGGAAGGATCAAACATAAACATGTCCACAGGAAATTAAAATGAGATTGCATTCTGCCCTGACTGTATTTACCTCTTCTTCCTCCTACCCCACACTCTTGGCATCATCCACCAAGGAGACAGAGGGAGGTGGGGAGTAGGGAAGAATTCTAAGAGGACAATTGAAAAAAAGCCAACTCTGCTCCCCCATTCCCATTAGAGTAGGCCAGGACAGAGCAAGCCCAAGATAGGATCTTCAACTTTAAATGGAGTTTGAAGTTTTGAGTATTATGTGAGACTAGGCATTCTGCTTGCCTTGATAAGACTCTTGAGACAGAAACAGCCAGAGAATTTTTTCCATTATCTGAAGGTAATCAGAAAATTCCTGGGGATTTGAGAAATGAGCAAGAACTAGCCCCTAGGAATGACTATGGAAGAGCAGTTATGGAGGAAGAACAGGTATGTTTCCTTGATTGTACCTACTTACAAATCCTACTTGCTCAGTGAGCCAGTTACCCATTTGGATGTTAAAAAAAAAGAAGCCCATTCTTATTTTCCTTCTCTATTCCCTTTCCTTACTTTAGTTTTCTTCATATCACTTATAACACTAGATATATCTTAGACTTATTTAGTTGTTAACTGTCTGTTTCCCTTTACTGGGATATGAGCTTCATGAGAGTAGGGACTTTGGCTGGTTTTGTTCCCTGTTATATCTGTAGTTCCTAGAATAACGACCAGCACATTCACATGTGTGTTCAATATATATTTGTGAAAGGAAGGAAGGAAGGAGCAAAGGAGGAAAGGAAAGAAGGAAGGATAGAATTATATTAGATCTGAGACATTAGATAATAATTTACTTACCTAGTTCTGATACTTTTCTTTGACAGAGTAGAAGAGTGATTTGATGGTATTCTTAACAGATGCTTCTTGCATTTATGTCTGAGTACCTGAATGGAGCATATGGATCAAATTTTTATAGACGGAGCAACTGTCAATGCCATTTTAACAGTAAGATATTTGGGGACAGTGGGTTGCTGAACCAGGGCTCCCTTTTCTTTTTGTCTCCATAGTCTCTGAATATGGAGTTGATGCATCATTTTGAGCATCATTTCGTGGAAGTATGTTGGATTGTCTTTCAGTATCAGCATAACTGCATCTGCTTTTCCTGTTTCAGGAATTCTGTATAAATTTTGGCCAATGAATGTACTTTGCCTGTTCTTTGCTACATCTGTGGGGTCATTTATTCTAGCAAATATCTTCTCTGTCATTTCTAGGGATTTGGGACAGGAAAGCAGGCCACACACCATTTGAATTCCATCACTCTTTGCTGCTCCAATTAAATGTTAATAATCATGCCCTCATTCAACTCGTAGACTAGATTTTAATTTTTCACATATATTAGTTTACTGAAGCAGGCATAACTGTTACATTGAAGAAATGAGATTTAAATGGCCCAGTCATGGGTATGTGCACACACGTACACACACCCACGCCTATATTCTTTGCTTCCACTGTCTATACGGCTCCAAGAAATTTGTTATTCCTTTTTCCTTGGATAAAACCTTATACAGATACCATAATTTCTATAGTCACTCACAGATCATAAAGAGTCTATTGCTCACATTTCAATAATTAAAATATCTCATCAAAATGATGTAATTTCATGATTTCATTTAAGGTTAAAACTTTTGTCCTCCCCCAGCTAACGCCATATTGAGGCCAGTGACGTTTGCAGAGGGAAGTGGGAAGTAAAGGGTGGGGTGAGGTTTGCTGACTTTCTATTTCTCCACCTGCCCTACTCTTTCCTTTCCCCAGACAACTGTACAGCAAGAAGGTCCTTTTGTGATTATTTGACTACTATTAATTGTGTAACCAAGACTGTTTTGTGACAAGAAATGGTTTTGTTACCTTACTGTGATCTGAAAAAAAAAAAAAAAAACTTGTTCAAGATTTATTTCTTCTAGGGAATATAACCATCCTACAAAAGCTTGCTTGAACAGGTAGTGAGAAGGAAATTAATTTAGTTTTTTATTATACCCGACAAGTCCCATTTGCTCAAAATAATGATGGTTATATTTGTGGGGAACTCTCCAGGATCCTTTAGACTCTGTGTGGCACTACTGAGTTAACCTAGATGTGAAAAGAACCAGTATTTTCAAGGGCAAAACTACTGCTGAGAAATAAGAATAGCCTTTCGATGACTTTTAAAGAAAAAGATTTATAACAAAGTCTTGGTGTTACCTGTTCTTGCTGCTGCTGATTTTTTTGGCAATTGTACAAAAATGCTACCCTTGGAGGGGGTGTGCTGTTTGATAGCTAAAGACTCTTCTTTATTTTTGACCAAAAATCTAAGATCTACAATTTTCCAATTTATTTCAAAGTGAGAAGACAAACTAGTTATGTAGAACATGCAAAGCACTTGGTCAGAAACAGAATTTCTTGGTCTCTCATTTGCCTTGAAGGTGTAAAGACAAACACACAAATGGTTGTTGAATTGAGAGGACCTGGACAAAAGTGTTAAGAATGTGGAAGAATCATCCGGAGGGAGAGTGCAAGTTGTGATCTCAGTCCTAGGGAGTAGGGGTGGGAAAGGTGTCCCTTCACTCTAAACCTGAAGAGTCCGGCCCTCTCAGGTACTGCCAGGGACTTGATTAGAGTTCCTTGGAGGTTGAGCGATTTGATGCACTGGGTTCTCTCTCATGCATGCTTGCCAAAAGACTATAGGCTAGAGGGTTTCAGAAGTAGCCTGTGGCATCAGAGGGAAAATTTGACTCGACAAGTACCTATACTTTCTTCAGTATGTGTCAGAGGAGTCTGCTTTTGGGGGCCCAAGAAAGAACTGTCAATTGAAAGTCATCTAACATGAACCTTCCCGTGATTCTGCCAGGAAGTAAGTCCTCCTCAGGTCAAAGATGCTGGCTACCTTAAATGTATAACTTAAGGGGAGGTGACAAGCTACTCCTCATTCTCTGTGCTAATTACCCAGGTTATGTGTCTACCAGGTTTTCTTAAATGCAACACATATGGGGGAGTTCGTTCTGGAAGTTTAGAAATTGGGACTTAAAAAAAAATACTGATATTCAAGAAAACAGGCAATAAGTGATATTATGAAATGTGCTGCCTATACACATTTGATATTTTTTATATTACCATTTGATTGAAGCTAGATTTTATTATGCAAATTAAATGGAAATTTTAGTGATTATTTTATGAGTGTGTGCTGTGTTAATTTAGCTCTCTCATGTACCAAATTGCCAATCTTCAGTTTGTGAGATATATATATATATAAAATATATATATATATATAAAATATATATATATATATATATATATATATAAACCCAAAAGACTTTTAAACATATGGAAGTGCTTTTATGAATTACCCACGCATATGTCAGGTTATGAACATTTCTACACCAAAGTGATTTTTCACATTAAGCTGGTGTAGGATTAGGTTTGCCTACATATACCAGAAACCAGGAATCAACAGAGGCTGTTCACATTAGGTTTTATTCTTTTATGTAAAAAGCATGGAGGATAGCAGGCCAGGACAGTATGAAAGTCCTGCAAATTGCCACAAGAGACATCCTCTCTCCAGCATTCTGCTCTGTCATCTTTGGGGTAAGACCAAATGGCTGTTGGAAACCAGTCATTATGCTCACATTTTATGCAGCAAAGAGGAAAAGAAAAGAAAGAACTTCCCCAAAGGTTTTGTAAGCTTACTTTCATTTATGTCCCATTGTCCAGTCACTGGTCATGTCTAAGTATAAGGGAGGCTGGAAAATGGTCTGCCACTCAATGTGTCCAGGTAACATGAGGATTCTACTACTGCTACAGAAGGAAGACCTGATTTGGGGGATAACATTTGCCTCTGATACAGGAACACAGAGGTTATAAGTAGGGTCTCGAGTCAGCTTTTCTTTGATTCTTTGCTCTATCACCTGTTTGGTTGCAACTTTAGTCAAGAGTCATAAAATTTTGCATATCTTTATTTCCTCACCTGTAAAGTGAGAATAGCAGAGTTTTCATGAGCACTTTAAGACATTTAGAATGGCTGGGCACAGTGGTGCAAGCTTGTAGTCCCAGTGGCTCGGGAGGTGAAGGCAGGAGGATCACAAGCTCAAGGCCAGCCTCAGTAACTTAGTGAGACCCTAAGCAACTTAGTGAGACCCTGTTTCAAGATAAAAACATAAAAAGCACCGGGGAATGTGGTCAGTTATGTGGTCATAGTTAAGTACTATGGGTTCCAAAAACAAACAAAAAAAAGAGAGATATTTAGAATAATGTGTGGATATATGCTGTTGTTATTGCCATTATCCCATGATTTATTATAACTTACTTAGCTACAGCTAGTGTAGCCTCCGGAGTTTGTTTACAACTCTAGCCCTGTATTATTCAGGTTCTTGTCATTACCACAAAATACCTGAGGCATATCATTTATAAAGAAAAGAGGTTCATTTAGTTACAGTTTTGGAGCTTGAAAGTCCAAATAACATAATGCAGGCTCTGATGAAGGACCCATGGCAGAAAGTGGCAGTGTGCATGGGCAGGGAGGATTACATGTTGTGGTAGGAAGCAGGGAGAGCTGGGTGGGACCAGGCTTGCTGCATTTTATCATCCCTCTCTCAAGAACCACCATGGGGTCACAAGAGAACTTCCTCATACCCTAATGACCCAGGAACTCAAACTGGACCCTACCCCTTAAAGATTCACACTCCCACTTAGTGATACTATCCTGGAAACCAGTTCTTCAATCCTAGGAGCCACTAGGGTGGGGGGACACTGTTAAGCCATACACAAGCCATGGCATCTTAAACTACTATGAAGACTGTCGTTGCATGAATATATATGGACAGGTGAATGAATGAATCAGGTTGGACAGAACTTGTACTTTCTAGCTGCATGTTGCCCAATTCCTTTCAGCCTATTTTCCCACCTCTAAAATGGGAATAAATTATGTCAAGTATTCTTTTTTTGCCCTCCAGATCTATTTTCTAGCTTTCTCAACCAAGTGCCAAGGAAGATGACCTTTGAGCTCCACTGGACTCTGGCATCCTGTAGGGGATTGGCCTATAGGAAGCTCTGGCAGGTGATTAGAGGTGGGAGGAGAATGGGTGAGACCACTTGTTCCTGTGGTTTCCTGCCTGCAGGACCATGATTTGGTGATCACTGCGTGCCTGTTCTGAAAACCACAACTATTAGATGGTACTGTCTTTACAGCTGTAGGTTTTTTTTTGGCTTTGGCAACTGCTTTGCCATATGGCTTTTCTCTATTGCTATTCTCAGAGTACTTCAACATTGTTGAGATCTTAATGTTCACCATACTTTTATAAATAGATCCTTCTTATGTTCTCCTCAGTTCCCCATTTGATTGGTCTTTTCCTTCTGAGGCCATAATTGGTAAACAGAAGTCACAGAGTTGCTCTTTGTATTCAGTGAAATAATGCATATAAAGTATCTGGCACAGAATAAGTACTCAATAAACTTAAATCCTACCAATGCTATTATTATCTGTTTCCTTTTATCCTGCATTATTTCATGTTTGTTTGGCAATATCTTTCCTTCACATAATTTCTGAAGGGTTGGTGGATTTATTGAAATATTTTACTGTTGAAAATGATCAGAGAATAGCTAACGTCAAGTTTACAATCTTATACCTTCGAAAAAAATGAGTGCTAATTGTTTCTCCAAAGATATTTTTTCTTTCTTTGTTGTTAAAATGTATAACATGGGCTAGAGTTGTGGCTCAGTGGTAAAAGTGCTTGCCTGGCATGTGTGAGGCACTGGGTTCTATTATAAGCACCACATAAAAATGAAATAAAGTGGAGGTATTATGTCCATCTACAACTAAAAAAAAATTTTGAATGTATAACATGAGGTCCCTACGAGGCTCCCTTAGCATTGACTTGTGAGCTGTGAAATCTTAGAGGATAAACAGTTGAGCTATTGGTATATGAGTCATAGCTAGGAAATTAGGATGGGAGGCTAGTGATTTAGGAAGTTGAGTTTTAGAGCGCAGTAGTCAGAGAAGCCAAGAATCTAGAGATTTGTGGTGTAGATCAGGGAACCAGGTCCAAAGACTAGAGTTCAAACTATTTCCCGTAGGGTAGGATCCTAGTTATAGCACAGCCTATTGCTAACCTGAGGTGGACCAAAGATCTTTGACTACAGTTGCGACACTCCTGTGGTCTGAGGCTCCAGCTTTCTAAAGAGGGGTCAGTCCTTTGTAAAACAAAAATCTAGTGGAATTATTATGTTCTGAAGCTTCACCAGGTATTTGAGGAACATAGTCTTCAGGCTCAGGAAAAAAGTGGGTTCTTTGTGTTTCTGAGTTCTGGTTTCTGTTCTGAACCTCCAGATTCATGATCTAGAGGTTAGTATGGGAGAAATACTGACTCCTCAGCACCTGTTTTTCTTGGGTGCTAAGCAATTGCTTCTGTAATTGGTCTGAATATGTCACACAGTTTTCAGATCATCCCCCATAGTAATTGCTTGATGGTTATGAATTTTCTCTCTGCTCAGGAATGAATTACAGTGATGATGATGACAATGACGATAATATCTGAATTCCTTTTTTGGTTTAAAAAGTGATTACTGGGCTGGGGAGATAGCTCAGCTGGTAGAGTGCCTGCCTCACAAGCACAAGGCCCTGAGTTCGATCCCCAGTACCAAAAAAAAAAAAAAAAAAAAAAAAAAAAAAAAAAGTGATTACTACAAATGTTTGCTTACTTAGGGAAGTTAAATATACCAACCCTAAGAAGGATAAAGAGGGAAATAGAAAGTAGGTAAAAATTGGTATTTAGTCAAATGAAACACTTTCCACTTCATAGGAACAACAAATTTGATTTTTATTTTCCAACAACACATAGTAAGAAATTACCATTTTCAGATATTCATGATAAAATAGTTGGATGACCATGAGATATTACTTGTTTTTTAATGTAAAGGAGTCAATAATTGAAATCAGAATGCAAGTCAATGGGAATACATTTTAGTAACTGGCCATTGTTGGTGATTAATTTATTTTTCTTATATATGACTTCTATTTTTTTAGATTTGGATATCAGAAACACATGAACAGATGTCACAAGTTTTATTAAACAAAAGCTTGGTTGAAATAAAGAGCAAGGCCTTATTAAATGAAGAAACATTGTGCTCTGGGATTATTGAAAGGTATTCTTTTGCTTATAGGACATGAACATGCAGAAAAGGATTTGTATTAATAGTAATGTCTATGGCCCCCTCATACCGTAAGCACTTTTGCCTCAAACTTCAATACTTTCTTGTCATGCCATTCCCTTTCTTTGGAATTCATTTTCCCTCAAATGTGTACCAGTCAACACATTGATTATTCTGGGTCCAGCTAAAAATCTCATTTCCTTTTTATACATTTTTCTGACTATCTAGGTTTGAACCCCACTTTTAAAATTATGAAAGTTATTAGGTGTATACAATCCTGTTTGTACACCTATAAAATGGGAATTACTAAAGCGTTCACTTCAAAAGATTATTCAGAAGTTTAGATGAGGTATAGTATGAAATGTACCTAGAAATATGGCCTGAAATGCTGTAAGGATTAGGTAAGCTGTCATTAGCCAGTATTAATTGCTCTGGTATCCCTGCCATTGGAGAATTTGACATCCTATATGACAGCTGGACTTGTATTCTAGTTGTTTATATGTGTGCAATTCCTTGAGAGTAGGAACTGTTTCATAGTTATACCTATAGCCCTATAACTGGCAAAGGGCTTCTTCATGGAAGAGCATGACATAGACTTTGTCTTTTATTATTATCATTGGACAATGCAGTCAAAGTGATGACAAAATGTTAAAAATTCCTTTTACTTAACATTTATCTTGCAAAGTGTATAAAACATTGCAAACATAAAAATAATTTTAAAATAATTGTAAACATTCAACCCCAAATTCATTTGATATAGCTTTGATAATTTATGTATGGCAGTTTGACATGTTTTATTAAAAATTGCTCTCTGGTTTACAGGGACACAGGGTTGCCTGCAAGAGGCTTTGGGGCTGTTTTTACCAGACATCCACCAGATTGGGACAAAATGTAAGTAGCCCCTAAAGTGCTACAGGTTGTATAAAATATTTATTGATCAAGAGGAATGAAGGTGTGAGGGTGTGCCAAGGTCACAAAATGATCTTTACATGACATTTTAGACTTTCTTTAACAAAAATTTTTCTCAGGGCTGGGGATGTAGCTCAGTTGGTAGAGTGCTTGCCTCGCATGCACAAAGCCCTGGGTTCAATTCCCAGCACCACACACACATATACACAAAATGTCAATCAAGAGGCATAACATTAATAATAATAACAATAATAATAATAACAGGAATACTACAAATCAATCCTCATTATTTGCACATTTTGTATTTACAAATGCTCCTACCTCTCTGAAATTTATTTGTAACCTTCAAATCAATACTTGTGGCACTGATGTGGTTACTTGTAGACCTGGGCAAAATTTTAAGTCACCTGATGTTCACGCTTTCAGCTGAAATAAAATGAGGTGATCTGTTTGAGTTCTTCTTGTTTTAGTTCTCATGCAATAAACGACTGTCCCTTTCACAGTCTATTTAGTGCCATGCTTTTCTAACTTTTATGCTTTTTGTTGATCTCGTTGTTAAAATGTCCCCCAAGCATAGTGCTGAAGTGCCATCGTGTCCCTAAGTACAATAAAGCTGTGATGTGCCTTTTGAAGAAAATCCATGTGTTAGATAAGCTTCATTCAGGCCACAATTATAGTGCTGTTGGGTGGGAGTCCAATGTTAATGAAGCAACAATATATTCTAAATATAAATCTTCAAAAAGAAACATACACAAAATAAGATTCTGTATCGGTCAAGCAGTGACACCTCAGGACAAGATGCTTTCAGGAGCCTTGTATTTCCCTTAAGAGCAATGGTTCAATGTTTGCTAATTTGGTATTTGCAACAACTTCTTAGAGCACTACTGTGAAGAACAGAATGGACTGAAGAGTAAGAACTTAATGCATTTTTACTGATACTAGAAAATTTGGGGGGAACAGCATTAATTATTACAATAAAAAAGAAATTTCTTATCTACTCATCTTTCTAAAGAAGACGTATTTCCTATGATACAGGTAAGTGGTATGGAAATACACTTATGAACATGATAAAATTATTGGATTTTTTATAGGCTTTTTGTGAAGACTAATCAAATTAATATACATAAAACAATTAGAACAGCAGCTGCGAGTTCAGGAGAATTTTCTTGATTTGTTTCATTCTTGATTTGTTTTGTTTTCTCTGTTCTCTTTTTGATGTTGGGTTGCTTGGCCTTGTTCCTCTGATTTTCTTGTCTTTTCTCTCATTTCTTTCTTATCTTCAGCATTTACTTTTTTCTCTATTACTTCAATCCTACTAATGAATTTTTTTTTCTGAATTATTCTGTTTTTATAAAATCCTTTTGGGGTTTCATGATTATAGTATCTTGCCTTATCCATCTGGGGATGTTCATGATAGTGTATTTTTCTTTAAATTTCTTCCCATGCTCAAAGCTGCTTTTCTGTTAGTTTTAGTTTTTGTTCACATGGCATCTATCTTCCATGCTAGAGGCATTTTCCTCAGATGGCTGGTAATCAATCCTTGGTTTCTGTTCATGATTAAGCCATAGGGCTGGAAGCCTGTGAGCAAGCATCACTGGAGGAATCTAGGTGGGTCATTTTGTTCAAAGAAGCCTTAGTATCGTGATTTCAAGTCTTTCCTCTTGGGCTGGTCGGATTACCAGAGGAGGCTCCCAAATCTCCCACCTAAAAGAAGAGACGGGTGACTGTGTCCTTGTTGTGCTGGGACATCAGTGTTAATCCTACTGTGTAGAGTCACTGAACTGTGTTGTTGACCAAAGACCTTCTTCTCAGTGAACCAAGTTCAAGCCTTCTGCTGGCAGAGGGGAGGTGCAGCTTCTGTGCCGTGGAAGAGGGTCTTTGGAACTCTAACTGCTTCTCGAATAGCTCTGCCCCAATCACTCTTTGATCTCTTAGGATCTGGCTTTTTGCTACCTTATCCATCTTCCCTTAAGCTTCCACAATTTATTTCTCTCATCCCTTCTGTTATATCCGTTCTGGTAGATTTTAAGTTTTTTTAGATTCTTTAATAAAATTTTAGGGGAGCTTTTGAGGAAGTAAGATTCAATGTGTTATTCAACCTTAACTCTGAAGTCATCAGGTCTCATCTGGTAGTTCACCTCCCCCAGAGGACCTTCCCATACCTTGCACCCCTATTCCCATGACTTCATTAGGCCCCTCCTCATGGCTATTCATAGTGCTGTGTGCTTCTTTTATACTAACACTATTCATTTGCTTTTGTCATTAGTTCCTTTCTTGTGTTTCTTGCTAAATTCAATGCTCTGAGAGGCAAGACTGTCACAGCTCCCTCCCCAGTGCCTAACATAGTGCCCGACCTATCGCAGCTATGCCATGATTATATCTTGAATGCACAGGTTAATTATTTCTGATGTTGAACAGCAAATTATAATGAAAGAGGGTATAACTAATTTCTATCTAATTTGATTTAAGAATTTGAGACCTGGAGAGCCCAAAGATGTTCTCAATTCTATTTTGATAAATGCTTTAGAAGACATGGTCTTTTAGAAAACCAGCCCTTATTATTAATTTGAATTGTTAGAGCTACTTGTTTGTGTTATTTGATTTATGAGTATTAGTGAGGAAATAAATACATGAGCACCTTCAACTGTCCTCTGCTAATTCCATATGTAATTCTTTCAGGTAATACACACTAATTAAAGGACAGTCCATACTATAGAATGCTGTGGTGGTTTAGAATGTGCTCTCTTGAATATTAAATATTCTTTTGCTTCTTGCCAGCTGTACAGCTGTGGAAGTTAAATGTCAACTTTAAAAGGCAATGAATAAGAATGAGTTTGCTCAATGGACCAAAATAATGTGCTTCAATCTATAAAAGAAAGGCTGTAATCATAATGTAAATTTAAACTTCAGGTTACCTCTTAAGAAAAAATAAAAATAGGAAAAAGATATAGTTTTGTTATTAGGGAGATATTAGTCCAGAACACTAATCTTAATTTTTTTAGATAATATCCATTATGTTGTAATGACACTCAACTATTTGTTTCTTTTTCTCATAACTCAGCCTTTGGCCCACTTACTTCACTTTGGACCAAGATGGAGAACACAATATTTACACAAATTGGTAGTAGATATCTCAGTGAAAGAGAATGAAAATCAGAAGAACTAGAATGTTCAGTATCACTTATTACTTTGTCAGACTTGTCACTCCTGACTTTAGAGAAAAGGGCTCTGAGAACAGTTTTTTTTTTCCCTTGTATGCCATAGACTGAGATAAATGGAAAAAGTTTATAATAAAGGGAGCAGTTAGGTATAGATGAAAAGTGATAGAAAAGACTTACTATGAAATTTATAAACTTTGAGTCTGGATTGAGCTCATCTGGTACAAAGAGTTATTGTTTCCCTTGAGGGTTGGCTATATTCCCAATGTCAATGACTTGACATTGGCCAGTGATGGAAGAGGTGAGAGTCAAGGAGCTTCAAAAATCTCTTAGACAGTAATAGTGCTCTTTTGGTCGCTCACCTGGCTGCCTGTGTAAGGAGTCTCAAACATACACTACTTTTACTAAATAGATGTGGACAATCAGGCACAGAAAAATAAAGGGAGGATGATTTCCTTTAAGCCACATAGGAAAAGTGGATAGGAATGTGAATATAGTAAGCAGGCTAACTTTAGAATCTTTCTTTGCCCTCTTATCTGATTCTCAAGCATCTCAAGTAATTTTGACTCAATTTGGAAAGATTCTTTATGGGGCCTGGAAAACTAAATTATGAATTATCTGATTATCTAATACAGAATAATTTCATGATTTGTTCAGACCCAGCTAGTTATAGATAATTTAAGAAGTAAGGTTTTGTGTGTAAAAGTATCTGAACAACATCTGTAACAATTAGATGAATAGCTAGAGAGGAAAACAATAGAATAAACAGCAAAACTATATAAAAAAGATTCAATTTTAAAAGGGAAATGTAGCAAGAAATATAATTTTATGTGAAGGTCTTATTTCTCAGAAGCCCTAACAAATATACTTGTGTAATCTTGTGCGATCCTGAGATAAGTTTCCACAGAAGAAATCAGTATTTTGTTTGTTTGTTTGTTTTTTAATAGGGAAAACCCAATTCTGGTAGAGGGTATTTGCCATGTGAGAAGCAGCTGCTTAGCAGCTGGGATCAGTTTGAGAATAGTCCAGGAGTACTGAGCACTGAGCACCCACTGGAGGATGGAGAAGTAGCCAAGGTAGACCTCATACAAGGTCAACCCTAAATATTGCATACTGTCATTTTTTAACTGAACCTCATTGCCTTCTGATGGTAGTGATCAGTATAGTTGTTGAAATTTTATGATAAGTGTGTCATGTTTCCAAAATTCACCCAAACATTTACACGATCCTCCTGGTGGGAGAAGAAACAAATTAATATTGATTTGGATCTCTGGGTAACTTTTTGACATTGTGTAGTTTTTTTTCGAAGAGCACAGTCTGGGAAACTAGGAACCCTGGGATTTACTCTTTGGCCTATGTTAAAGCTACTAGGTGACCTTGTGCTGGCTAATAACTCTCCCTTGACTCCGGTTGTTTCCATCTGGAAAATGAGGGGATTGGACCAAATGATCTGTAAAGTCCTTTCCCGTGCTAAAATTTTATGACTCTAAGGAGCAAGGCATCTATGGTCGTGTAAATAGGCAAGTTAAATGAGGCCCAAAGTAGTTCAGGCAGTTAAATGTTCATTGTTGGCAGACAGCCCTCATGCATATGTGTGTGTGTAGTGGTCACTTCACAGTAGCCATGGCAAGCTGGGGCCACAGTTTATTCCTCTCACTGGGGTACTTGGCATCTGTAAAACTTCTGCACTCTTCAAAGGAAACATACTGCATATAAATTGCTAGAGAATTTCCCCCCCTTTTCTCAAAGTACAATACAAAGCATTTGCTTTCTTTTCTGCTTAGGCAGTCCTGTGGTGGTTTATATCCTGGTGAAACACCAGCTAGTTGTTCAGCACTTTTCCAGATGAAATAAAAAAAAAAAAAAGAGAGAGAGTTTTAAAAAAACTACAGGTTAAGCCTCCAGGGGTGATGATGAGAGGATAACTTCAAAGGAAATGTAAGAGGAGAGTGGTGTGGTGAAAAGACTATACAACGGGAAGGAGAAGGACCTGAATTCCATTCCCGACTCTACATCTTTTTCATGGCAGGACCTTTAGTTTTTGTGTGTCCATCTTTTTTCTTTTGGGCCAACATCCTCTCTTCCCCTCAGTGTAATTCAGCTAGGCCATGTGGTGCACAGGCTGATACTATTCCCCATTCCCATCTCCCTATAACCTCAAGTGTCGGGTACCTAATCCAGGCCATACCAAGCAGAGAACAGGCAGGGCTGATTCACATGGAGAGGACTATTCCTCTCCTACTCCCAGGTTGCAGGTTCAGAGGATAGCTTCCTTCTGGGGGAGCATCTGTCTATAAATTGAATTAGGCAGAGGTATGGAAAAGGAATGTTCTGATGACCTTCTGCTTTCATGAGCTGGTATTTTTCTTTTCTATTCAAGTTTGAGTTGGGTTCCTGTGCTTTAAAACTATAACAGAAATACTAATATGGAATTTATTATGTGTCATATTTTTATGTATGCTAACTTGTTATTCCCTACAAGAACTCTGGAGGAGGGTTCCATCATCTGCATTCTGTGAGGGTAAAACAGAGGCACAGAGAAGTCAAGTAACATGTCCAAACTCTCATAGCTGGTATGTGATAACAAGTCAGAATTTGACTAAGACACTTTAACATTAAAGCTTATGATCTTAGACACTCTCACATGCTACCTTGCCAACTAGGAGAACTTTAGTTCTCTGAATATCACTTTTCTCTATAAAAATGGAATAACAATTATTACATTTAGGCAGGCTAGGTCCTGAGTACTTTAGCATTGTTCTCTCTCTCTCTATATATATAATGTACACACACACACACACACACACACACACACACACACACACACATGTGAGATTTTATAATGGGCATTGTCTCACTCAATTATGGAGGCCTAGAAATCTAGTCATCTGTTGTCTGCAAGCTACCAGGAGAGGCTTCAGGTCACTCTGTTAGAGTCTAAAGGTCTGAGAAAGGGGGGAACTGATGGTATAACACCCAGTTCAGCTCTGAAGGCATGAGAACTCGTGGGATAACAGGCTGCTCATATAAGTCCTAGAGTTCCAAGAACTAGAAGCTGAAGGCAAGAGAAAATGTCTGAGGGCAGGAGCAAATGGATGCCCCAGCTCAAGAAGAGAGTGAAAATTTGCCTTTCCTCTGCCTTTTAGTTTTGCTTGCGTTCTCTGTGGGTTGCATGGTGCCTACCTCTATTGGCGAGGGAAATCTTTACTCAGTTTACTAATTCAAATGCTTATCTCTTTTAGAGATGCACTCACAGACACACCCGGAAATCATGTTTTACCAGCTATCTGGGTGTCCTTTGGCCCGGTAAAGATGACATAAAATTAACCCTCTCTAGCACCAACCTCATAAAAAAAATGTGGTGAAACCTTCTTTATCCCTTTCGAAATTTTCAAAATTTTCAAATTTTCCATGTTTTAAACAATCTGGGCTACTGGTTCCTCTGACATGCCTCAATCCTGGTTTGACAATTTTCCCCTGTGAGGCAGGAATTTTACGTGGGCTCATATCATCCACCTGGGCTGCCTGGCATAGGTGGGTGGGCTGGTGTCGAGTGATGATGGCTTTCTGTTTAGCCAAATCTGCTGCAGTGATTTCAGAGTCAACCTAAATGTTATTTCTCTTTGCATTCATTACTTCTACATACAGAGAATCCCTCCTTAGCTGGTGTATGTAGAAGCCAAATTGCTAAGTAGGTGGGATCCTTTTCCATATGTTAATATTTGGACTTGTGACTCAGGTCCTGACTGAGTTTGGTTTGGAATTTGGGTTGTGTGCCTAGGCACACAAATAATAATGGAAATAATAATGTCTTCTACTGCCATCTTTACATTGTAATTCTAACAATTTGATTTTTAAAAATTATGTCAAATCACATAATATAGTGCCCGTTAGATCTAAATGTTTGGCATCACAATGAACTGATGGCTGGCAGACCACTCTTTGTTCTCTGTAAGTTTTTATAGAGTCTGGCCTCATTAAAGAAGCTATTCAAATTAGATTTGCCAAATCAGGTTTCTTTGTGCTTTTGGATATGCTCAATAATTTCCCTAAGAATTATGAAGAGAAGCTTATATGATTTACCTGTTGTGGTTGCTAGTCTGTACAGATCACCCAACAGTTCCTTCCCACTCTGCATGCTTGCTGCTGCTCCCATCAAGAGGCAGAGGTTGTCTGTCTTCTGTACCTAGAGAGGCCTTGGACTGACTCATTAATAGGATGTGGCAGAAGTGATGTTTAGGGACACTTCTAGTACAAACCTTAAAAAAACCTGGTAGTTTCTATTGGTAATTTTCTGATTCTTGGACCCCAGTTGATACGCTGAGAGAAGCCCAAGTCACACGGAGGAGAACCAAGGCACTGTGACAGCTCCAGCTGAGCTCCTACACAGTAGACATAACACACTGTCAGTCACATGAGTAAGCTATCCTGCATATTATAGCTCAGTCAAGCTCCTCTGTGACTAGCTCTGACACTATGTGGAACAGAAAAGTCACCCAGTCCAATCATCTCCCTGAATGATCAGAAATTATAGAATATTTGTTACTTTCTAGCCACAGAAATAGGTAATTGAAACAATCTTCTTATCTCTTAATACCATGTTTATATGATTCCTTCTTCCATGATTAGACCTACATGTACAGTTTTAATAATCTCTATCAGAGATGCAAACAGTTCAAATTTGGGGGACTAATGAACTAATAAATCAATATGATATAGTAATCAACTTAAAATGGTTTAAACACTTAAGCAGAAACTATAAAGCTTAATTGTAAACAAGTTAAACTATAAAACTCCTAGGAGAAAATATGGAGGGAAACCTTAACTTTGGTGTTGGCACTATTTTTTGGATAGGACATAAAATCACAGGCAACAAGAACAAAACCAAGCAAGTGGTAGCACATTGAAAAACAACAACTATACTTCTGCACAGTGAAGGAAAGGACCAACAAAATAAAAAAGTAATTTATGGATCAGGAGAAAATATTTGCAGGCCGTATGTCTGATAAGGTGGTAATCTCCAAAATATGTAAGGAATTTATACAGCTTATATCTTATTTTAAAATGGGAAAGGAATTTAAATAGGTATTTTTCTAAAGAAGATATATAAATGGCAAATAACTGTATGAGAAGGTGCTTAGCATCAATAATTGGCAGGGGCATACAAATAAAGCATAATGAGATGTCACTGCAGACCTGTTAGAATGGCTATGATCAAAGACAAAGATAATAAGTGTTGGCAAGGATGTGGAGAAATTGGAACCTGTGTACACAGTTGGTGGGAATGTGAAGTAATGAAACCATTATGATAAAGAATATGAAAGTTCCTCAAAAATTAAAAATAAACCCACCATATGACCCAGTAGCCTCATTACTGCATACATGTTCAAAGAAACTAAATCAGTATGGAGATATCTGGACCCCCATCTTCATTGCAGCATTATTCACAATAACTAAGATATGGAATCAACTCGAGTATCATCAGTGGTGATGGATTGTGGTTTACATATACAATGGAGTAGCCTTAAAAAGAAGGCTATTATTTGTGACAACATGGACGAACCCAGAGAGCATCATGTTAAGAAATGCAGATACAGAAAGAAAAATGCTGCAGTATCTCAATTTATGTGTAGAACCCAAAAAGTTGAATCCACAGAGCAGAGGGTGTAGAATGGTAGTCACCAGCAGCTGGAGGATGGAGTACATGGGGAAATGTAGAATGAATAAATTCCAGAGACCCAATGTACAGTATAGGAACTAGTTAATAATACTGTATTGCAACTTGAAATTTGTTAAGTGAGTGGGTGTTAAGTGTTAACACACACACATACACACACACAATAACTATGTAGGGAGATGATGTTTTAATGAGTTTGTAGTTATCAAAACACATCATAGACCTTAAATTACATAATTTTTAAAATCTAAAACGTAATTAGAAACCAAAGAATGTGGTAAAGATTTTCAAAATTTCTTGATTATAGAATTTATATGTAAACCTGTCATTTATTTTTATTCCATGTACATTAATGATGACCCAGCATTACTAGTATTACTCTTCATAATATTGAAAGTTTATGCACTTGTCATATAAAAAGCATTATATATAACAACTTAAAATAAACTCTTCAGTTGGTCCCAGTACTATATTGTGCATCTTTGAGCCATAGGGTAGCTTTACAGGAAAAAGAACTTTCCAGAATGACAGAAATCTTTGCTTCTGCCCCTGTTTGATTTGATTTCATATTTGCCATTTACATAGGTATATCATTACTCTAACATGTAAACCTTACATTGTTCTTTCAAATGGTTTCTAAAAATTATTAGCCCTGAGAAAATTACATTTGTTCCACACATAAATGAACTAACTCTCAACATAACCATTTGATGAGTTCTACTATGTGCTAGGGAAAGTCAAAAGACACCTGCCTGTTTGCCCAATATGTGAGACAAAACGATAATCAACCAGCACTCTTGCATCTGTGAAGGATATGCTGAAAGTAACAGATAACCTAACTAGTAGCATCATGAATAATTAATAACTATTTAATAATTAATAATTAATATTAATAATAATTTGTTCACCTGGCATGAACTATAAGAGGAGGGAGTCTGAGACCAATATGGTGCTGAAACAGTATTGTTCAGTATCTAGAATCTTTCCATCTTCTTTCTCTATAAGCCTTATTAGGTAGTTTTCATCCTCACAGTCTTGAGATGGTTGCTATGTCTCCAAACAACCAACCTGATTCAGAAAATAAGAAAGTGAAGAGCTAAAAGGAAACCCTCTCCAGGATCTTCATCTACATAGAGAAAGACATAGGAGATGGAAGTTGGAATAGGTGTTGAATGAACCAACCTGTAAGCTACCACATGCCTGAGTGAACTTTGGATGCTAGGGGACCACATAACTCACATTTGGAAGGCCAGTTGAGGCCTGAACTGAGTCCTTCAGTGTAAACTGGAGTCAGCCAGATCAACAGGAGAGAAGAGCACCCTAGACAGAGATGTAGAACATATGAATGCCTGGGCATGCCTGGCTCACAAAGTACAAGTCTGTAGGGATGGCAGCTAAAGTTGGAGAGAGATGTTGGGGGACAAGAAGACAAGGACCTGAAAGCCACATTAAGGACTTTGGAGTTGACATTCAGGTGACATGAAGAGTTTTCAAGCATGGAGTAGGAATGATCAGATTTGGGTTGAGAAAACAAAACAGAAGGTAGGCAACAGAGACTGCAGTCAGGAAACTCTTCACCTTATCAAAGCCAGACATGATCAGGACCTGACCTCAGTGAGGGCTGTGTGAATGGAGAGAGGTACAGATTTTGGATGCATTAATATAGAAGAATTGACATTACTTGATGACCTAATAGTCGTGGGGGTCAGGAAGACTTCGGATTTACTCCTAGGTTTCTGACTTAGGCAACTGGAGTGGCATGGGACCATTCCCTAAAGCAGGGAAGATGGCAGGAAGAACAAGCAGATAGCAGGTGAATATTTGAGATTGGAGCACAAGAGACCAGAGATCCAGTTCTAATTGCTAGCATAAGGTCAGAACAGGTTCCTTTACCTCCAATCTTGTCCCTGTTAGTCCCTCCTCCACCCTATGGTTTGAATAATCTCTTTAAAAAGCAAGGAGAACCATTCCCTCCCACTGTTTAATTAATAGCATCACAGTATAGCTTTCTCTTTTACTCTTCATGAGCACTTACTATGTGTCTGACACTAAGCTAAGGGCTTTACATTCCTTATTTCATTTAATTCTCGGTGTTTAGCATAGATACTGCAAACTTCCTCTTTAAACAGAACTCAGAGGGGTAAGGAAACTCTCCCAAAGTCCCTTACCAATCAGCACTGGAGCCGGGTTCGTAACTGGTCTGCTCCACCTGACTGCAGAATCTATTTCAGTTACCATGACATTGCCTTGTGCTTCATGCTCAGATGTACATGGTGCTGCACATACTTAAAGTACTCCCTTCTTCCTAATGATTACACAAGGTTGTTAGGATGGCTACGTTCCTAATTGTCTAGAGGAAGGAAACAAAGTTCAGAAATAATCAAGGAGCCTGATTCCTTTTTTATTTTTATTTTTATTTTTTATTTTTTGGTGGTGCTGGGGATTGAACCCAGGGTCTTGTGCATGTGAAGCAAGCACTCTACCAACTGAGCTATATTCCCAGCTCTCTGATTCCTTATTAATTAATTAATCCATTCATATAGTTTATAAATATTTATGGAGCAGATACTAATAGGAAGAGTTACGAAATGAAGCAGTGTTTAAGTGATTTTCTTAAGGCTGCATGGCTGCTTAAGGTCAAAGCAGAAACTAGAAGTTTTGGGTCACAGTTCTGTCTTCTTGATGGCAGGGAAGAGCTGCTTTCAAAGCTGCTAGGGCATGGTTTGGATCAGGAGTAAGGACAGATTCAAATTGTTCTCCAATTCATCTTTCCTTTCCATCTCTTACATACTGACTTCTTAGAAGTTCATTTCTAAAAATCTAAAATATAGACTTGGCATTCAGTAGCTGTGGAGAATTATTAGATACCATCTGTATAACTTCAGTCAGTACATAGAAGTAGGAGGAAATGGTAGGGACATCCATATCAGCACAAAATAAAATATGTTTTTAAAATGATGGTTGCTCTTAAGAATGGAACAGAATTTTCCCAAATGGTCGGAATCTTTCCTCCTTCCCCACTGCAACATGGAGATTGCATGACCCTCTGTGCCTGGACTTGTCTTAATAATGGATGCTGTTCTACTGCTTCTAGTGATGAGATTAATTTCAAATTAATTTTCTACTTCTTTGAGTCACTTACTCAGATTCAGATGCCTAGATGGGACCATGTGATTTGGTGAATATATGTCACATCCCTTTGTTCTGATTGTCAGGGCACTGGGTGAGAAAATATCTGTCTCTCTGTCTAGACACAACAGAAAACAAACAGTTGACCTTTAAGTTTCTTCCAAGTTTAAGAAATTGTGACTCTGTGGATTTGGGTATATCATCTTGTCACCTCTTCACACATGTTATCACTGGTGTTTTTACGGGTGTAGATACTTTAACACTACAGCTCTAATGATAACTTTAACATCAAACCTATTTTTCTTTCTCATCTTATAAAACACCTTTAGTTGTTCTTTACCTTGCAAGTTGTCTCATAGCTGCACCTGTTAAAGGTCAAAGAGGGCGTGTGTGACAAGTGGTGGGTGATGCTGGGTGTAAGCCAGCTGTCTAAATTCCAAGCATCCTTACAGTGAGGCATTATCCTGGTGAATTTATCAGCATCTGGTCTTCAGTTTTGCATTTCCAGAAAGATCATTTTATCTGTGCTTCAGAATTTATCTGACTCATGGAGATTGACTTGTGCTCATTAAACTCATAAGAAAAGCCAAAATTCTAATTAGTTAATTTATAATGAGAAATAAAATTTTCAAGCACACTAGACAGTCATGTCAGCCTAATAAAAGCATTCTCTTACCGTAAAAAACCATATGGGAAGCCAGATTATAATCAGAATGTGTTTGGAATCTGAGCCAGGGGAATTGGTTATATGATTACAATGATTAATGACCTTAGACTCTGATTGCAATAGGACTGTCTCAGTTGTAGGCGACAGAAACACATCATCACAGGTAAAAGAGGGGTTTATTAAAGGAGTATCAGAGTACCTCATAGAACTACGGTGAAGTCTATAGTGGAACCTGGCTCTAGGCTTAACTGCAACCAGTACAATACCTCTGGGATTCTCTTTCTGTTGGCTCTATTTGCTCCCTCTGAGGACCAGCTCTTTCCACTTGTGTGGGTATATTACTTCTAGTGGTTCCTGTTACAGAAGAGTGGCCCTTTCCCATTGGTTTCCATTAAGAAAGAGAAACCCCCATTGTTATGGTTCAGATAATCATGAAGTTTAGAGTTATAGTTTAGTCAACACCTATATATGAAATGTCTCCTAAAAGCTCATGTGTGAGACAACTCAAGAATTTTCAGAGGTGAAAAGATTAGATCAAGAAATCTTGACCTAATCAGCAGATTGATCCTCTGAAATGGATTAAATGGGTGGAGGTAACTGTAGGCAGGTAGGGTGTTGCTGGAGGAAGTAGGTCACTGGAGATATATCATTGAAACTTATATTTTGTTTCTGACGAACAAAACTCTCTGCTTACTGTTTCCTTGTCCTGAGCTGCTTTTCTCTACCACACCCTTCCTCCATGATGTTCTGACTCATGTTGGGCCCAGAGCTGGGAAGTCAGCCAACCATGGACTGAACTTCTGAAGCTGTGAGCTAAAAAATCTTTTCCTCCTCTATGTTGCTCTTGTCAGGTCTTTTGGTCATAGTGATGAAAAATTTGACTAAAACAGCCATGGGGAATCCTAACTACTTGTGGTCAGAGGCTGATATTTGTATTTTTCAGCTCTGTATAAAGATGGGAATGTCAGAGCAGAAACCCATGACATAAACTTGATCCTGGTGGTCCCAAACAATGATCTAAAGTTATTGTTGCTGCCAGCGAGTCTTTTTAGAATACTGACATTAATGTACTCCAGCTTCACTCCCAGAACTAGAGAGGTGTTTATGAGCCAGGATACCTCTTCTCTAAGTGACAGGATTGCTGGGTAATATGTGATTTGCATCTTCCATTTAGTAAGATATTGCTACAGTGTATGAATGCACTCATTCTTTAATATCTTCGTAAGATTTATAAGGATTTTAAAATCACCTATCTAATGGATGTGAAATGGTACTTCATTTTGTTTTACATTGCATTTCACTAATTATTGGATTTACAACAGAATTTTAAGAGTGAATTTATTTCTAAATAGTTATTAGCCATGTTGGTTTCTTATGCTGTGAATTGAGAATTAATAGCCTTTGTGCATTTTCTACTGGGATTTTGTCTTGTTGATTTGCAAAAGTGTTTTAAAATTTATTCTGGGTACTAATCCTGTTTTGGTTAAATTTGTAATGAGTTTCTTCCTCCAGACTATGATTTTTCTTGTAACTTTATTTTTGGTGTCTTTTGATCAACAGAAATTTTGAATTGTAATTTAGCTATCTATATATAAAATGCCAAGCTGTAAACTTTTAAAAAGTTACATATACATATGCACACACACATATATACATGTATGCATATATACATATGTAACATGCATAATATATATGAATACACATGTAACATTTTTATAAGGCTAACCAGTTAGTCCAGCACCATTTGATCCACACTTCCCTTGCTAATTAACAACACCATTCTATCATATGCCAAATTCTCACATTAAGCAAATCTATTTCTCAACTCTAGAGCTCTATTTGTATATTCTTGCACTGATACAGCACTGTATTAATTACTACATCTTTATGCTATGTCTTGATGTCTGATGGTGTGAACTTAACCATCATCTTCCTTTTCAAAATTAACTCCACTCTCCTTGGCAGATTTAGAGTCATATGACTTAATTAAGATTTGTTTAGCAAGTTCCATGTAACACCTTGCTTTTGTGTTTCGATTGGCAGTGCTTTAGATTAGTATAGTACTGTTACCCTTTTCTTTCTTTCTCTTTTTTCTTTTTTTTTTTTTGGACACAGTAACTTTATTTATTTATTTGTATGTGGTGCTGAGGATTGAACCCAGTACATCACACGTGCTAGGTGAATTGCTGTACCATTGAGCCACAACCCCAGCCCAAAGTTACCCTTTTCTGTTCATTTAATTATGTTGGATTTTCCTGGACTAGCAGCAATCATAGGTAATTATACTAAGGGGAAATAGGTTTGGGCAGTTTGCTCAGTATTTTAGTTCAAGAGTGCCCTCTTCTGTTAGAATACTGAAGTAAAGTTGATTTAATTGGTGACACTCAACTGGGTAGAGGGTACAAGGTGGAGGGAGGGAGGGGAAGTATGCTGATAATGTGGTATCATTTATAGCTCCATGATCTTTAATTTCTGGTGTTTGGTTTTTTCCCACCTTCCCAATTGCCCCCGTCTTTCCCAGAAGCAATGCTTTACCTTGACTGCTATTCTGGTCCTTTGAACTTGGAAAACCATGGTCCAGATCCTCTAATTTGAGACTTTTCTCAATATCTCCCCACATCAGGGAAGGATGCTTGCTTTCTGGAGGCGAAGTCTACTATGTCCTATCCTTGCCCCACAAGGGACCTGCTACCCTCTGCTCTCTTCCATGTAATCCGTTCCTGACTCTGTCCTGTCATGTGCTTTGATCTGGCTTTGCATATTGATTGTGGATTGTTCTGCCTGCCCACATGTAAATTGAAGCTTGTAATGTCAAAAGAAAAATATTATAACAAATTTAAAGATCTTAGTTTTTACTTGCAAATCTAGAGTCAGGTAACATTTTCATCTTATAAAGTAAAATGAGCTGAACAGAGGAGGTTGGTTTTATAGACAGTGCAGGCTGAAGAGAGCAGAAACAAAGAACAAAAAGTGGATTGGTTGTTTCAAAGTTATTTTCCTTGCAAAAGGTAAAACAAAGGGATCTCCCTTATTGTACTACGTAAAACTGGTTTGTTGGGGGAGATATGACTACCATCTCTCTCTCTCATTATTTCTTGGAAAGTCAAATAACTTGGTTTTGGTCTGGGGGAATGGAACCTCAGCATAAGATTCCATTTTGGTTTGTTCTGTTGGGCCTATTGCAGGTGCTCAGTTCAAACAATAGTCTATAAATTTTATTTAACAATAGTATTTTCTATCCTCTATTTTTCTCTACTTATGGGCAAGTGTATGATTTAATTTTCTTTGTTGTCTTACAAGACTTTGGAGGGTATATATACAGATTTGGATTTAGGGAACCAAAGGGTGGAGAAATGTGTTAAAATCTTCCCTATAACTGTAGATCTTCCATTTCATCTTTGTGATTCTGTCTTTTTATGCCTTATGTATTCTATACATCTTTAGTTTATTGACTTAGAATTGTTATATATCACCTTAATGACTTGTCCCTTTAATCAGTGGGTAATGTTCTCTATAACTAGTAATTTTTGACTCAGTCTTATATTTGCAGTTAGTATAAGAATATAATTTCTTTTTGATTAGTATTTACTACATATATTGATATACTTTTACTTTCAAACTTTCTTGGAAAATAATTTTATGTTAAACATTAAAGCACATAACTGGACATTTAAAAATACAGATTAATGTTCAATTTAAGTGAGAAAATGTCTTCACTAATGAGTTTAACCATTTTACTTTCATTGTGACTGCTAAGATATCTTATAATTTTAATTTGTCCTATGAGCAGAAATCATTTTTTTCCAATTCCTTTTATTTTTCTTTCCTTCTTTTTTTTTTTTTAAAGATTGTTTTTTTTCTTTTTTAAGTCCCATTTACCAGTTTGAAAGTTACGCTTCCAATTTGTCTTCTTTTGATCATCAGTGCTCAAGACTCTGGTGTGCAACAAGAGTCACCTGGCAGGATTATTAAACTACAGCTGGCTGTTGCTATCCATAGAGTTTCTAATTCAATGAGCTTGGGTTAGGACCCAAGTACATTTGGCCCTCCAGATCCACAGATTTCTCAAATGCATGTTCAATCAGCCAGACTGAATATATTTGAAAAAAGTGTGTTTGAACATCTGTACTGAACATGTACAGACTTTTCCCCCTTCATTATTCCCTAAATAATAAAGTATAAGAATTATTTACACATTGGTTATTTATGTTAGGTATTAGAAGTAATATAAAGATGACTTATAGTTCATAGGAGGATGTGCATAGATTATATGCAAATACTACATCATTTTACATAAGTATTGTGAGCATCCACAGATTTTGTTATCCACTGAGGTCCTGGAACCAACCCCTATGATACCCAGGGATGACTATATTTGCATTTTTATCATGTTCCCTGGTGGTGCTCCTTCTGGAAACTACACATGGAGAGTAGGTAGGAGTTGGTGGTTACCATCAAGCTAAATACTAGCAACTGTAGCTAGTAGACCATCTGATTTGGACTTCATTATTTTAGGATTCTTGTTGAAATGTCTTACTTTCCAAAGAAACTAAATGGTTTCATTGACCATCTAATCCTGTAATATTGCTAGGAATAGAAGTAGGGTTTAAATTTCTCACAGGAGAATAATTTTCCCTTATCCTAAGCTCCAGAAGGAAGCTTTCTCACAAGTTTCTCTGGGCTGGGAACTGTGGTTTCTCTGGTCTCTTTTATGTAGAGGTCCAGCCTTTACAGATTCTAAGTTGCAAACTGGAGTTTAGCTCCTTACCTTATGTGATGCTAAGATTGTTTCTCTTGACCTAAAGTTAGAACTCCCCCTCTAAACCTGGGCCAACAGCTTTTAGGAATTCCCATTGTAGTGAGTGTCCTCTTCATTTCTAACATCTTTGGGTTTCCCTTTTGAGCTTCGTTTGGCTTGTCCTTTAGTGTGTGTGGACGTGTTTCATCCAGCATTTCTCTATGTTTAAGGGGGTGAGGGCTGGATATACTCGGGGTTCTCAGTTTACCTAGTTGTCTTCTATTATCTTTTCAGCTGTCATCCTACAAAGAATGTAGGGGAAAGGGTCAAAAAGGTCTAGAAGCCGAAAGAGGTTAGTAAAGAGAATTCCTGGTATGCAGAGCACCTAAGCTCAGGGACTTGGGACTTAGTAGCCACACATTTTATTCACACAGAAGAGTAGTAGGTGGTGCTGCATTGAAGTAATAGAAGGAGGGTTATGTGCTGGTGGTGGATGATACTTAAACAGAGCCTGGGACAGTTGTGGGGTTTAAACATTTTGTGGGGGCCAGTCCATCCTGAAATGTTTATTTCATGCAAAGTTTATATCACTAACATTTTAAAATTTCTTTCTTTTTGGAGTTCTTTTCTCAGATGTTGACTTATCTCTCTTAGGTATACAATGACAACATACTCTGAAGATTATGTTCCACTATATGATTGTCCACCACGTGTGAGTACAAAAACAACAATTTAATATTTATGTACTTAAAATAACAGATTGTGTCTAGTGTAAATAGTCAGTCTTGTGAAGAAAGAAGATTTTGCTGAGATTTATGATGTTTTATATTTATTTAGAGACATTACTTGTTTGTGAAAGTCAATAGAATATTTTATAATTATGATTTATTGTTTTGAAGCTTATAGATTTTAGGGAGGAAAATATTGCATTGTCCAAAACGTTAATCACTTTCTTCCTCATCTTATTGCTCCCACTCTAAACTTAATTTATCTGGAATAAGAACCTACTTTTCATTTGTATCATATGGACACATAAATAAGTGGCTTAATTTAGCTCTGGGAAATGTGTATGTTGATTTTTTAAAAGTCCAGTTTGTAACTTGAACATATTTGTACTTTAAGAGCTATACAATAGGGCTCAGTGGCAAGGTGTTTGCCTAGCATGTGTGAGGTCCTGGGTCGATTCCCAGCACCAAGAAAAAGAAAAGAGAGCTGGGTGTGTGTCATGCACCTATAATCCCAGCAGCTTGGGAGGCTGAGATAGGAGGATTGTGAGTCAAAGCCAGCCTCAGCAATAGCGAGGCACTAAGCAACTCAGTGAGACCCTGTCTTCAAATATAATACAAAATAGGGCTGGGGATGTGACTCAGTGTTTAAATGCCCCTGGGTTCAATCCTTAGTTCCAAAAAAAAAAAAAAAAAAAGAAAGAAAGAAGGAAAATGTGCAACAAAATTCACTTTGCCTTGGAAGTTTTAACCAGTGCCATAGACATGAAATAGAAATAAGAGATTTAACTACTAATAAAGAGAAAAATAAGACATTGTTATCACAGATACTGTGGTTATCTACTTAGGAGAACCAAGATATTAAAACTGAGAAATAATTAGAATGAATACAATAGTTTTCCTTCATACCAGCACATATAAATTATTAACCAGTTGGTAAATTATAAAGGAAAAAAACCATACAAATTATTACAGTAACACAAATTTAAAATACTTGTATGAGAAAAATTTTACTCAGATTAATCAAAGAAGATGTGGTGGTTCATCTCCAAAGATGGCAGAGGCTACTTCCCCATCAAGAGGTGATTGTCCCTCCATCTCTTGAATCTGGACTGTCAGGACTGATTGGCAATATTTTTAAAAATAATAATAATCAGTGGGATGAAAGTGGGGTGAGATGGGTACTTTATGTGTTGCTAGGAAGACTGTAAATTGGATTTGGCAACATGCGTTAAGATACCATTTGACCTAGTAATTCTACTTCTAGGAAATTTCCCAATGAACAATATTTCAAATTAGGAATAAAACTTACATCAAAATGAGCTAATTACTGAATTATTTATAGTGGCAAAACTTGGGAACATCTAAATATTTATATTAGGAATGGTATTAACTATAATCATATGATGATATATTGTGCAGCCCTTATAATGTGCATAAAGAGTTCTTAATAAATCTTCTTGAAGGCTTAAAAAAATTAAGATACCAAATTATGTGTTGTTTATCCTAAACTGGTAAAATATAAAGAAAATTTAATAACTGGAGAAACGATTGAAATACTAGTAAAGTTGGCCATTTAATGTTGAGATTCCAGGTGATTTTCTTCATCTTTATTCTTTTTAGAATTTTCTAATACAACAAGCATTATCATTAATAATTAGAAAATCATGAGGAAACATTATTTAAATATGCACTTCAGATCTATTTCCTTTTTATATAGGCTTTGTCTCGATCTTTGAACAAAAGGAAATTGCATGACACCTAACTAAAAACTCACAAAATTCAAAGAACTGAATATAATAACTATAAAGTATGTGAGATATATTTTCATGGCACATCAATTTTTAGCCATTGTGTTATATGTTCCTGTCTTTAATATTTTCAGCATTGTGCTTTAATATTTCTCATTTTGCTTGTTTCCACATTAATAGCACAGCATGCTATAGCAGTTGTTTAGATTTATTGCAGAATTCCGTTCCTTCACTTCTAACTTCCATGCCAAAGTAAATGAATCCAAGGCATACTTTTTAGCACTGCATCCAATATCCACATTTAATGAGCACTTGCATTATATTGTTACAGGATATAAAAAAATTAAATTATAATAACAGTAGATGGTTAAAACCCAGCAGTGTAATGATTGAACTCTGACAATGAAGTTACCATGCATGAATAAATATATGACACAAAATACTGAAAAAGAGGATGTTTGTTGACTTGCTAGAGACATCTCCACGTGGCCTTGGCAGAAGTTAGTTTCACCTCTCATTCATCCTACTATGTTTGCCATTATGTAATTCTGAAAGAAATCTGAAAACATTTGGATATATATTATTTCAAATGTGCATGAACTGATACTTCAATTTTCGTATTATGTTCTGTTACATTTTCTTAATTCACATTTATGTAAAGTGGGACAGAATTATTGTAGGTAAAGGGAATGCAGGTTATCATCTCCTGGTTCTAAATAAAGACAAGAAAAGATAGGAGATTAGAACGCTAAAAAGTCATTTCCAAGGAGAAGAATGGGAAAAAAAAAATGGCGAGCTGTCTTTTCTGAACTCCATTTCTTAAGCTGGAGGCTCATTACAGCTCATCTCAATTTTGATTAAAGATATCAGTTCTTAAAAATACTTCTCCATTTCCTAAAGAGTCAGAACAGAATAAGTTGCAGAGAAGGTATATTAGAGAATGGGTCCAAGGCTGACTGATGGATGCATAAGCCCTTAGGACAAGGCAGCAAGCTGAGGATAATGGTGGAGAGTTGACTGACCCTAGTGAGATGTGTAGGGAGAAGAATTAATTCAGTCAGGGACTAGCAAACTCAGGAAGTTGAAAGGTCACAGACGTGAAAATGTAGATTTTTAAACAAACTATATAAGAGTAGCTACAGGAGTGAGAGCTAGAAGAAGTCATTATTGAAGGGGCGACATTAGAACTTACTATTTCAGAGGTAGGACAGTTTTGGAAAATGACAGAGGCTAGGGAATGGGAATGAGTTTCTGGCATGTATCAAATTAATTAATTTAAGAAAGTGAAAGCATGGCAAACCAGATGTTGGCTAGATCCAAAGTATGAACGTTGGAAGTTAACATACAAGAGGGCAGGACAGAAGGGCAGGCCGAAGACTGAATCAGATGACCAGTCCCCGGTGAACTTCAGCAGCACCTGAAAGTTGATGGCTCTTCCCAGCCATGCAGCTACCATTTGGTCAATCACAAGTATGAAGCACCTTTCTGTTTTCTTTAATGGAACTGCCTTTTGAATTGTCTTTCCAGGCATATGAGTATTTTCAAACCAAAAATTGTTGTGTTATCTAGTTCATTCATAAGTAGAAAGCTAAGGAAGTTTTTAATAATTATGTTTTAAAGTTAGCCTGCGTCCCAAATGGATCCCAGGAGTGAGTGCATGCATTGTAAAGAAGTTGTTTCTGTTTAAGAGTCATTCATAACAAAAGCTGGATTGGCCTGCCCTACCCCTGGGGCTCTGTGCACTGGGATGGACATAGCATTGTTAAAATACTGTATTTGTGTGCTGGTTGGAAATTATCTGTGGTTTGAAATTCCTCAGGACTCTGCTGGCCCAGCCCTCCCCTGGAACCTCTGACCTCAGCAGGGCATGATTATTTTCTGTGACCTTAAGCACTTTACCTTCACAGGTCCCTCCTGCCATTAAAATACATGAATAAAAAATATATTTTTGACTGAGTTGGTGTAAAGACAAATATAATCCACTAGAAATTTTTTCCCTTGGGGGACATTTAAAGCTTATTAAAGAAATATATATTTTAGGTTCTATTTCTCATTAGCATTTTGCAGAGAAAATCCACTTTTTCTTTTTTTAACACTACTTGAATCCTTGCCTATTTGCCTGTGCTTATTTGTGTATTTATTTATTTATTTTTGGTACCTGGTAGTGAACCCTGGGCACTTAACCACTGAGCCACATTCCCTAGCCTTTTTTATCTTTTATTTTGCAATAGAGTCTCACTAAATTGCTTAGGGCCTTGCTAAATTGCTGAGGCTGTCTTTGAACTTGTGCTCCTCCTGCCTCAGCCTCTCAAGCCACTGGGATTACAGGCACACCACTCTGCCTGGCTCTGTGTGGTATTTTTATAGCCATACTTGTGAACCTGTTATTATTGTTAACCCTCCTGAAATTATTACCAATGTACCAATGAGTGTTCTTATATAAAACTAAAGTACCAATACTCACTTTTTCCTGGGAAGCACTTTTGGACTTTTATATATTATTTTAGGCAAAAATTTCTATATAATTGCTATTATCAATGCAAAACACACTTCTTGCTCCATAGGGATTAAATTTATTCAGGATCAAATATGAGTGATCAGGACCTGGGAACATGGAACATGTTTCCATAGATAACGTTTTGCAATGGAAAAGGTTACATGAACAAAGTAAAAGTCATAAATAGATACATTTGCCATTACATTGGTTGGGGGCTTCAGGTAGGGGGCTAGAGCAGAGCAGGACATTTCCTCTATAGGTTTCAGATGACATCTTACAGCCTTCTTAGCTGTAGAGTTGCTGGAGGCTAGGGGCTGCTAAACTTAGTGATACATTCCAAGAATTTCACCTAGTGATTATGAGAAAGGTCAGAAACAGAGGTTGCAAGATCATTTTCATTCTTGAGCTGAAACATTCCATCTTTCCACGATCACAATGTTCTGATCAACCTAGGTTGGTCTTCAGGATCTTTAATATAGAAGGGCTTCTTCAGAGGACTTCAGTTCACATTACCTTTGGTTTCGCCCCTGAAATGTTTGTGGATACTATATAACCAGCATGATTCTCTAGCCTGTCATTTGATAAAGTCTGTTTTTTAAAATGGCGTCTGCATTTTTGGATTGTGGTAAAATATACATTAACAAAATTTATCATTTGAACCCTTTTTTCCTTGTATAATCCAGTAGTATTAAGTACATTCCCATTGTTATATTCTTTTATTTTTAAATTCTGACTTTTTAAGGGCTGGGGAGATAGCTCAGTTGGTAGAATGCTTGCCTTACAAGCACAAGGCCCTGGGTTCACTACCCAGCACCGCAAAAAAAAAAAAAAAAAAAAAAAAAAAAAAAAAAAAAAAAAAAAAAAAAATTCTGACTTTTAAAAGCTATTAAAACACTTTTATGGGCCCCTAAAAGCATCATGGGCCCTAGACACTGTTTCCTGTGTGATGTCTACATGGGTCCAGCCTGGACCTCCTAGAAGCTGGTCAGTACCTGGATGCCCAGGGACCTCCAGAACTTACTAAGTCAGACTGGCTGGTAAATACTTTTCATGTCATTCAGACCTCAGTGCTTCTTGCCAACAGACAGAGGTGGACATGGGGGCAGCACCATCAAGCAGAGGTGGGCATAGGGGCAGTACCACTACAGAGCCCTTTATTTATTAGCCTTATTCACAACAAAGGAACTTCCCAAAGAATGGAATTGCTTTTGGTTTTCTGCCTGTTAAAAAAAGGATGCCTACCAGAGGACTTTAAAAGAAAACAGGAATGACTCACAGAAAAACAAGAAGAACCGAGACAGAAAATGACTTTGGAACAGGGTGGGGCTCTATAGGAAGCATCACTTCTCTGAAATAAATTAACTGTCAATGCCCAGTTCTTTTTAAGACCTTTAAATTGTATCTTTGCTCTATTCTTGGTTCCTGGTATTTTCCCTGGTGTCATTTCAGTATAGACAGGCCTGTTATTTTCCTTTTTTTCCCCCAGCTATTTTAAAAATAATAAAATGGGAAATTATGTGATATAAATTTGTTCACATAAAATACTCATGTATAAACCTTGTAGTTCAGGATAAATGGGGTTCAGCCAAACTTTTACCTGGGAAATTAAGGCTGACATTTAAGTAGATAATGTTCTAGACTCCATAATGTGTCTTCATTACTTTTTATTTCAGTGCTACTTTTGTTTGAACTGCACCTGAACATATCCACTATTTAATTTCCCCTTTTTTCCTATTAATGTTCTGACTCATTATCTACTAACAAAAGAATAATTGCCAATTACTGAGTATGCTTATTTATCTTTTTTGTACTGAAT
This sequence comes from Sciurus vulgaris, assembly GCF_902686455.1. Taxonomy (NCBI): domain Eukaryota; kingdom Metazoa; phylum Chordata; class Mammalia; order Rodentia; family Sciuridae; genus Sciurus; species Sciurus vulgaris. Next base: position 17,982,921 of record NC_136476.1, on the reverse strand, counting down.
GAGATGAGTGAGATTTTTAGAATCTGTAAATGAGGCGGTGACAGTGGATGGAATTGGAGGAGAAGGAAGAGACCATGCAGTTGTACCACCGGTCTCATTATCACGTCAGAGGATTCCATAATGCTGCTTCCTCTGTTACTTGGATCCAGAAGGAGATGGTGACCTTCCTGACCTTCGGTGTTCTGCCAAGGTCAATGTGTGTTATACTATGTGTGCTGATCTCATATGCATATGGGTAGGCCTGGTTTTGCAGCTCCATAGGGAAACAATTCTGGCTCTGAATCTCATGTCATTCTGCCAGTACTAAGGACCACTTTTCCTAGGCACCAGCTGCAACCTCAGGCTCTGCTGGTAGTTGTTCTGATATCTCTACAGGGCTTCCATAACTTCCCCTTTTGATTGGGATACCATAGGATTTGCCTTATTGGGTGTAATATACACTTGCTGGTAGATAACAAGAAGGAAGAGGAAAGGAAGGAAGTAGGGGAGGAAGGAAGGGAGAAAAAGAGAGATGGAATAGCATTTGTTGAGTGTCTACCATACTGCAGGCAATGACCTAGTTTTCTTGCATGCTCAATTAACCCTCTCGTTACCCTGGGAAGCCATCCCTGTTAAAATTATATATTGGAAAACCTGTATATTAGTTCAATACAGATTAGTCATGACACAGCAGAGGTGTGTCCACAATTAACTTGAGTCTGACTCCAGATAGCAGGTTTTCATCCACCTTGTACAAACTAGACTCAATTACATAATCAAATGTTGTAGGCCGGCCTTGGTGGTCTGAGCTGAAGATTAGTGGGTTGGACAACCATGATGGATAATTTTCTATTTGAACCTGGTGGGGCTATGATACCCAATTGTTTAGTTAAATACTAACCTAAATGTTGCTGTGAGGCTACTTTGTAAATATGACTAATATTTATAATCAGTTGATTTTAAGTAAAGGAGATTATCCTCAATAATGTGGGTGGGCCTCATCCAATCAGTTGATAACCTTAATAGAAAAGCACTGAGGCTTCATTGAGAAGAAGAAATTCAGCCTCAAGACTGTAGCATAGAAGTCTTGCCTAATTCTAGCCTGTCTCAGGGATTTAAGATTTGCCAGCCCGCATACTCATATAATCCCATGAGCCAAATCCCAGATCCTTAATCAATCTCTCTCTCTCTCTCTCTCTCTCTCTCTCTCTCTCTCTCTCTCTCTCTCTCTCTCTCTCTCTCTCTCTCCTCTCTCTTTCTCCTTTCATTTCTGTCTCTCAGGAGCATCCTGACTGACGTAGACAGAATGATCTCTACAAGTTCTTTGACTCTGAAATTCTACTCTTTGATTTGACTCTATCTCATTGATCCTGTTCCGCTGAAACTGTTATTTATTTTATGACCAAGTAATCTTTTTGATTAAAGTCCTTGCCAGATATTTAATTCAAGGCTGCTTGAAAATTAGGAAATAAATATTTTAACTCCCTGTTCATCTTGTGTACTGCCAACAGCACTAAAATTGTGGAGTATCACTTCTCAGGTTGTAATTTTTAGTGTTGTGTCCTCTCAGTAGTAGTGTTGTGTCCTCTCAGTCCTGTTTCTCCTGAAACTTTACCTTTTATTTTATTCTTTTTTTTCAATACTGGCATTCAACTTAGGGCCTTCCGTGTACTAAGCAGGCACTCTACCACTGAATTACATTCCCAGCTTTTCTTTAAAATTTTTACTTTTTAAGACAGGATCTCACTAAATTGCTTGCACTGACCTTAAACTCGCCTCAGCCTTCTGAGTAGCTATGATTATAGATTAGCATCACCGTGCACAGCCACCTTTGTCTTACATTACCTTCTGAAGTTAAGCACCCTACTCTATCTTTTGTTTATGGGTTAGGTCACACAGCTCATTTCTACTTCAAAGAATTTGGGATTATGAGAGATTTTCTTTTCTTTTTGATTATGCTTAATTTCTACAGTGAACATATTAGGCTTTTGTGAAGAGAAAAATAGGTTTTAAAATCAAGAATGTTAGGTCTCAGATTTATATATAATCTATTATAAATATAAATCAGTGGCAGAGGCAAATGTCTTAACAAATTGAAAAATAAGAAAAATGATATTTGTATTTTATATGATTGAAATAATAGGACTAGTCAAACTTTGTGCATCAGAAAGAAAAATATGTGTTAGTGTCTAATGTTTGATAGCACATTGCTTAGTTTTTGATGCTGGCCATAACTAAAATTTGTGTAATATTCATCTTTTAAAGTCAACTTATTTTGTGGCAGGTTTGTTCATATGAAATGTTATTATGTTGACTAGATTTATTGATGATATAGATATTTATATTTAAACCCACAGCCTAAATTTTTTATACTTTCCTTGACTATCTTCCTATTGTTGAATAATTATATTTGTTTTAAATTCTTTGTCATAAATTTTATCAAATAAAAGCAAGTTTAGAAAATGTTTCTTAAATACATAACAAAAATATATCCCAATAGTTGCATATTTTTTGTTGCTACATTTGCCAATTATTCTCGTATTTGTAATAAAATCATTGGGAGAAAAATATCCAATAAGAATATAATAACTTGAAGTTTAGTGAAGAAAATGAGTGTGGAGATCTGTTCCTGATGCTCCCCAGGGTAGATAAAGATAGACGTGGCCATAAGACAATCATTCTTTTCCTTCCACACCATTTTGGAAGGTGTGTGCTTAGTAGAAAATTATTAGGGGAAGACAGGTCTTCAGTCAACTGTGTATAAGTGGTAAAATCTTTATACATGAGGTATACTGAAAATAATGAAGGAAAATAATACAGTAAACTACTTTTACATCTACTTTCATTTTATCCAATGTGACATTCACATAAATAACTGTGCTGCTTCAGATACCATTTAAGAGTAAATGAAGTACCCAAAATGAGCTTACTTACAGCTGTACTAGGGAAGGATGGTCTTTGTTGTATGACAGCCAGGTGGCTAATAGCTGTCTTTAATGGCGGACACAAGGTTAGTTTGCAGTGACTGATTTGGCCAGGAAACAACCCATTATGCATTTTTATGGATGAGCTAGATGAAAGAATTGAGACTATGCTTTCAAATTATCTTATAATACCAAATTAGGCAGAATTACTGATGTTCCAGAAGGCAGGTCTAAAACTCAAAATGACCTTGAAAAATAAAACTATTGAAAATAAAAAAGTACTAATAAAAGGATGAAATCAAATAAGTATAACCAGGAAACAGCCTACTGAAAGATTGGGTGAGGACTGAGGATACATTGACTAAGAAATGGTAGTGTCATTTTATTCTGGAAAAAAAAAAAAAAAAAAAAGAAAAAAGATGCAGGAGATAATGGTGCTGGGAATAAGAATACCGCACCCTAGAGGCAGAGGGGGTGGAGGTGATGTGGGCATTGGCCACCCTGTCTCTTAAAGACACATCAATACATTTTACTGACAGAATGGGGAAAGGTGTTATACTTGTCCTTCATAATGAGGGAAGGGCAATTGGGAAACTGCTCACTCACCTATCTTGCTGTGATCTATTAAAGAAAAAGAAGGAAACAAAAGAGAAGGAAGTTTTCTTAACTGATTTTCTTAAGGCTCTCTTCCTCCTGCAGAGATTCTCTGGCTGCAACGTCAGTGGTTCCTGTTGCTTCAGGGCCTATTTTAGTCTCAGTGTTCTTTTCTCTGACACTTTCTTTTCTGCTTTTTATTGGCTTGTTTTATTGAACTCCCAACCCTCTTCTGAAGCAGCACACTCAAAGGCAACCAGAGATCGATTTACACTGTTGCATTTGGTCCAGTCTTGCTCTCTGTCATGCTTCCTTGGAAGTTAACATTATTGGCTACCACTGCATTTTTGAACCTCCCTGCCCCTGCAGGACCTACAACATTGTGACATGATCTTTACATCTCTTTCTCTGTCTTTGTGGCTTCTTTATGGTCTCACCTCTGGGCATCCCCAGTGTTTAGGCTCCAGAACCCTGCTGCTTCCACTTTACACAGTTTCAGGGAATTCATCCATTCCCAGGGCTCTGCATCAACCATCATTTTGGGGTTACAACTTTTTATTGTTTTATAATTTTAAACTTACAAGAATGCTGCAAGAATTGCACAGGGAGCTCCTATATTAAGCAATTTCCCATGTGAGAGAGGACTAGAAAATTATGCTCCTTTACTCTAAATAGATCAATGTGGATTTCTTAAGAACAAGGACACATAGCTATAGTACATTATTCAACCTTAGGAAATTTGATAGAGTACAATTATGTAATCCACATGCAAATATCACGCATAGTACCAATAATGTTCTTTATATCTATTTTTCCCCTGCCAATGTTCATGGCTGGGCATGGGACACTGACTCCCCTCCAGGCCCGGGCCATCTGTCCCATAACATCACCTTCCAAATAAACATTTTGTACTGATGTCATCTCAAAATAAAAATGTCTAAAATGTGACTCATCATCCCCCCCCCACCAAAGAAGTCCTCCCGCACCCCCCATGTCTTTCTTATTCCTTTTAGTAACATTATAACTCTCCCAACCATCCAGATTTGAAGTTGTGAATCATCTTTGGTTCTTCAGCCCTGGTTAGTCACCTAAGTACTCTAAGTTCTTCCTGTGAAATGTGCTTTCCACTCTGTTTCTGTATAAACCTTTGAGTGCTAATTCCTACCCATTGCACACCTTAGACAAATTCTTCCATTTACCATCTCTTACCAGAAGGGCTCAGAAAATGCAAATGTCTGCCTGACTTTAAGTAAACTTTGTCAGAAATCGAGAACTGAGTAGCACTAAATAGTGGGCCAGCCACCAATGTGTGGTATTTCACAAATCCGTCCCTCTATATAATTTCTAAATAATTTTTCCCTCCTCATTATCTCCTGCATCTTTTTTTCCCCCCAGAACTGCTAAGATTTAACTATTAAGTTAGGGCATTGAACAATTTCCTGCTCCTGTCGACTCATGTATGCAGAGGAAGTGTGTAATTAGCCTTCTCCCCAACCCACCAGCAGTGGGAAAACACTTAATTCTTCCCACCAGTTAAAGCATCCTTTGGTTCCAAAAGTGTTTAATCTCTCTTGAAAATATTCTCACTTCTCCCATCCCCTGTGTGCAGTAAAGAGCTAACATAACAGAGCTGAGATTATTGTCCTTTAAAAAGCCTGATTACAAGGCTTGGCTGACATCTAGAATCTTGGCTTTCAGGGTAAGAATTCCCTGAGTAGAACGGCTCACTGTGCATAATCCGTTTGTGCAAGCGATATGGTTTAGCCAAACACATTTTCTTTCTGGGAGCCTGAAATTTTGGAACATGCCAGGCAAAGGGTGTCTATATGACTGGTCCCTGATTAAAAAAAAAAACAAAAAAAAAAAACTTGGGCAATGAGTTTCTAATGAGCTTCCCCAGTAGAGAACATTTCACAACCCAGTGTTGGGGGAATTATATTCACCTGTTAGTCCACTGGGACAGTGCTCTTGGAGGTTTGCACCTGACTTCTGCCCATGCACCTTTTCTCTTTGCTAATTTTGCTTTGTATCCTTTTGCTATAATAAATCATAGCCATGAGTTCAACTACATAAATACATAACTATGAGTCTTCCTAGAAAATCATCAAGCCTACCAATGGTCTTAGGGACACTGATATACCCTACTTTTCTCCCTGAAAAGAAGAGGAAAAGTGTATTTTTCAAAAATGGCTGCAGCTTTTGCTCCCGTCCCACTTGATCTGATAATGTAATTTTGACATTCTCCCCACTGAGAGGCAGATCTATGTTACCTGCCCTGGAAGTGATGCTCTGTGGATTTGGGAACTAACTAATAAGAAGTGGTGCACCTTCCTCCTAGTTCACTTTGTGGTGCTCATTCTCAGAACTTAGTTGCCATATTGTAAGGAAGCCCAAGCAAGACATGGGGAGGACTGGTACAGTTGTTCCATCCCACAGCCCAGCCAAGATCCCAGTGGACAGCCAACATCAGCTACCAGTTGGAATGAGAGATGTTTCCTATCCCCAGCCCTCAAGTTGCCCCCACTTTCAAGTCTTCCCAGATGATCCCTACATATTGCGGCACAGAAGCTCTGTTTTTGCTATACCCTGTCCAAGTACCTGACCCAATATTACGATGGCTACTGTTTTATATTACTGTGTGTGGAGCGGTTTGCAGTAAAAGTAAGGGAAACTCTCCCTAAGAGGATACCTTACTTTTGGAGAACGGGATGTGGCTTAGCATCCTGATAGCAGAGACAAGAGTAGAGTTTACCTGTAATGTTCTCGCCTCTTCTGGGTCTCTCTGGGGGATGCTGTGCTCTACCTGGTGCTTTTTTCCTTGCTGGCATTAGTGGCTACCATGAGCACATTGTAATTGGCAGTCTTTTTCTCTTTCTCCGTGGGCTTGTTTGGAGCTGAGAAGGTGCATCCTGGATGACTCACCCTCTGTGACTCCCATTCAGCCCCAGGTTCAATGTTCAACTTTGCAGCACCATTGTTCCTTTCTGCAGACTTGCAATTACTTCCAGATCTTGTCTATTTCACAAGATACAAAAAATGGTTCAGGATAGATGACTTTTAGAGGGTCCTTCTGCTTGGTCATGCCAGGCAATTGAAAGGACAGTCTAAGAGGTAATCTGCTTCCAGAGTTTTCTGAAGGGGTGGAGCCAATAGACCCCCTATGTCTTTCTGCCACTATTCTCATTTATATAATGTACTTCTCTCTCTCTAGGACAAAGGGACTCTGCCTGATTAAAACCCAAGGATGGAAAATTGGAAATGGGCCCTTTCCATTTTTCTTTTCCTTTATTTGTTCCTTCCTGCAATTCCCCAGATAGACACTTCCCTATAGTCCTCTTCACTCTTCTCTAAGCCATCAGAGCAAAGGGTGTTTTCTCTATGCATTTGGAGAACTCCATGATCTGACATTTGGTCACTGACATTCTGAAATACTCAAAACTGTGCTTTGGGTTACAAGGCTATTGTCTTACTAGCCAAAAAATATCCTATTTTGCATGTTAGAAGCTGACATTACTTTGCTCTTTGATTGGTATGTTTCTGAAACAAAATTTAACCTCCTTTTGGGCAAGTGAGGGATTAGGTATATTGAAAGGGGAAAATGTATGAATAATTTTCAAATGACTCCCCCTTTATCGGTTTGAGTGGTACACTAAGTCACTTGCTTCTACAAGACTCCCATCATCTCAGTTTTGCCGTGGTCTAAGCTGCCATGGATATTAGAGTCTTTTAAGGTTGTTCTTAGGGCACCTGCTTTTCTTTTTATTCTACTTTATGCCTTTCGTATTAAACTTTGAAGAGCATACTCACTCTGCTTTTTTATGAAAAATTATATCCTCCAGGTTCCTAGTAATTTCTTCTAATTTTTGAATACTTGCTTTGTTCACCTAGTTCATATTTGCATCCTTCTGATTCCCAATTGTCTCCTTCATCACAAATCTCCTGTTTGCCTTCCCTCTTTTTATACATGTCTACTCCCTTGGTTCTGACTCATTTTTTTGCTGTAAGTATCTCAGTGTTGCAATGCTGCTGCACATTATTAGGTATTTGTCAGGATGCTTTAGGCAAGGTGTACAAAATCTAAATCCAATTGAATCAGGCAATAAAAGCAATTATTGGCTTACATTTTTTTGAAACATTAGGCTTCAGGAAAGGACTAATAAATACAGTGATGCATCTTGTTTTTCACTGATTCTCAGATCTGCCTTTGAATACAAATATGCTAAATTAGTTGTAGGAAGGCTGTCAATAGCAACCTGGTCTAGATGCTTCCTCATTTATGACCAAGAATAGAAAAAAAATCACTGAACAAAAGTCCTGGGATTTTTGCACAATCAAGTCATATGCCTAACACTGAACCCATCACTGTCTTTGAGAATGGAGGGAGATTTCACTAATTTTGTTAGGTTAATTAGTTTCTACCCCTAGACTTGGGACTGGGGCCAATCCTAGTGAAACTGCCTGGCAGCTACACATTGGGAAATGGGAGAAGTGGATTTAGGGTGAGCTGGAGCCAGTTCTTAACAGTCTGCACAAGCTGATTAAGCTTCTGTCTTCTTACCTAACTCAGTCTTCACTGATTTCACTCTGGTAACTTGAAGTCAGTCAAAGCAGGAATATTTATCTCACAGAAATCAGCAAATGTTACAAATTGACTTTTTTTTCATTTGCTTTGTTTTTAGAGTCACTGATACACCACTGATGAGGTTTTGTAATCAATGTGAACAGGCAATAGTTTCTTAACTAGTTTTTCTGACTTCAGAATCGCTACCTTTAATGCAGTTGTTCTTTTTTAAATACCAGCTCTAGTGAGATATAAATCCACATACCATAAAATTCACCCATTTTAAGTGTATGATTCACTGGTTTTTAGCATATAACAGGGTTGTATAATGATTGCCACAATTTCCAAACATTTTCAATTTCTAAACATTTTAATGTATGCTTAGACCACATTTGTTTATCTGTCCATCAACTGAGGACATGTGAGTTATTGAGATCCAATTCTTAGCATAGTTCTGAATCCAGTCCTTTCCATTTCTAGTCTTTGGTACTTCTACTGCTAGAATCATTTTCCTAAAACATAGCATTTCATCTTGTTGCTAATCTCATAAAAACATATCCTCCTGTCTACCTATGAGATGCTGAAGGAACTAATTAATTTTGCATTTGAAATGCTCTTGAGTTTGACCACAATAGGGATGAGAACAAGAAGATCCCATCTCCTTCTGATGGAATAGTTTGAGCCAATGTTGCTCAGATCTCATGTAAAGTACCTCTACCAACCAACTAACCATACAATCAACCAATCAACTATGATTACCACAACCACCACCAACAATGGCAACAACAAATAAAAACAAAAATAAAGAAATAGTCCATTGGAAAAAGCTAAAATCCAAAATATGTAAAATAATGACATAGATATTATGTAACTTTATGATTTCATAGTTTATATTTCTTTTCATCGCTTCATTAAAAGTTTCTAGAAAGACATGGGTCTTTCAGTCAGTCAGACCTAGTTTGTAGTTCCTTATTATTGGCTTTCTTTAAATTCTTTCCTTTTGAGATTTTAAGCAAATCGCCTTATGTGTGAAATAGGAGTAGTAATTCTTACTTCAGGGCCTGGTTATGGATTAAAAGATATAAATACTCAAGTACTGTGCCCAACCCATAATAGGCACTCAATAGATAAATGGACACTATTTTGGTTGAACATATGGTTAAATTTTTCAATTTGTAAGAAAACCAATCTAAGATTAGGAATACTTTCATTGTTTTATAGCTTTGGCAATTTAATTTCAATATTCTCATAGTGCTTTAAAATTATAGCCAATTTAAAGCAGAAATTAGATAATCACTTAAAAGGCTTTATGTTCCATGTCTGCCATCACCCCTAGTATACTCCGAAAGAATCAATATTTCCTTTGGAAATGGTCAATGATTATGTCTTGTTATATTACAGTGAAGTTTTTATGAAGTGAACTAAGGATAAACATCTTAAACTATGCTGAGTGACATGGGGGTGATTTCTCATAAGAATGAATCTAGACTGTGGCATTTACCACTGTGGGAAGTCTGACTCGGTAGTGATTATTTAAGATGCAACCCAAGATGTTGCTCTTTGGAATGATTATAACATATATTAACAACAATAACAAGGGAAAGTGTTGAATGGTAGTTAAATTTTAATGTTTGGTTGCATTTAGATGATTATAAAACTTAAATTGCTCTTTATGCCAGGTACTTAGAATTTAGAAAAAAATTACTTATATTACAATTTGTCTTTTTAATTTTATAAAAAAATTAAACTGGATTTTTTTTCTTTCAGATTTTGAAATACTTATAAAGGCAAGGCTCATTCACTTGAGGCATTTGTTGAGAGACTAAATTCGTTAATTGTTAAAAATTTACTTTTGATTATAAGAATAATATATTAAGATGAACTTTTGGAGATCATTCTTCTTTATATATTTTAGATATTCAATGTTATTTATCTTTTTCCTCCTCTTAGGATTATCTCTGTCAAGATGATTACTCAATAGTCCACAGAAAATGCCGTTCTCAGTTCACAGACCTAGATGGTTCCAAAAGATTTGGCATCAACACTTGGCATGATGAGAGCGGGATTTATGCAAATTCAGATGTAAAACAAAAACTCTACTCATTGACTGTTAGTCCTATTGTGCCCTTTTTAAAATAATGTATTGAATCAGATCTTTGAATAATGAAAGAATAATGGTTGTAACAGTTGATGACTGCCTGTCTTAATAAATGCAATGGAATTAGGTTCCTTTTAAACCCAAATTCCTGTATTCTAGACCAGTGTTAATGTCTTTATTTTCATAAGTTACTTCATCTTTTTCCCAAGTTAAGTATGCATACCATTCAGGGCATACCACAAAATTCTAGATGGTATTTGGGGCAATTTTACTTTATTTTATTTTGTTTTATGTGCTGTGCAGTTATTTTAATATAATATAATTTAATAGGATAAATGGATACAACCAGTTCAGTCAAGTTTATGATTGCCTAGTAGGTAGATAAGTTTTTAAAAGTTTAAAGATTTTTTTCTTTTTTGAAAAACATTTTGATTGACACAGTAATTGTACTTATTTATATTTTACAGGATGATGTTTCAATATACAATGGATAACAATTAAATCAGGGTAGTTAGCATTTCTGTCACCTCCAACATTTATTATTTCTTTGTGCTGGGAACATCTATTTAGCCTTTATGAAACATATAAGAAACTGTTGTACTTACCTTTCCCTGCTTTCCTCCAGTTCCTGCACTCTTTTAGTAATGCCTTTATTAAATGCTTCCCAAAGAGCTCATACTGGTATGCTATCTGCCTAAACCCCAAGACAGAAGAACTCTTAGAGATCTAGTCTCAGAGCTGTCTGTTGAATGTTGGCATCCTTGGTTTCTCACGCCATAGCAATGTCGACCCTCAGACTTTGACTGGGAGCCCTGATGTGCTGCCCTTTCCTCTCCAGCTCCTCCATCACTGGCTTCTCTTCCATTTCCTACCTGTAATTAGCTAAGTGTTTCCCAGGGTTAACCTGATCCTTCTCTCGCTTCTCTTCTGTCTTGGTTTTAGCTATTACCTTTATGTAGAACTGTGGTTTTGTTCTCGTATTTACCATGACACCCGTGAGAGAAAATATTCACATGTAGGACACAATGCTTTGATGTTTCCTGATGAGGTCCAAAGAAACTGGTTAGCAAGAAAACAATGCTCACGATGGTTAATTGTATATGTCAAATTGGCTAAGCCACAGTGCCCAGATAAGTAAATAATGTTTCTGTGAAGATGTTTTGGGGTGAGATGTATTTTTATTTTATTTATTTATTTATTTTTATTGTAAACAAATGGGATACATGTTGTTTCTCTGTGCATGGAGTAAAAGCATACCATCTGTGTAATCATACATTTACGTAGGGTAATGTTGTTTGATTCATTCTGTTATTTTTTCCCTTCCCCCCACCCCTCCCACCCCTCTTTTCCCTCTATTCAGTCCTTCCTTCCTATAATGGAATATTACTCAGCCATAAAGAATAATAAAATTATGGCATTTGCAGCAAATGGATGAAATTGGAGAATATCATGCTAAGTGAGATAAACCAATCTCAAAAAACCAAAGGACGAATGATCTCGCTGATAAGCGGATGATGACACATAATGGGAGGTGGGAGTGGGGCAAGAATGGAGATGTATTTTTAAATTGGTGGACTTTGAGTAAACCTGATTGGCCTTCAAAAGAGGGTGTGTGGGCCTCAACCAGTCAGCTGAAGGCCTGACAAGAACAAAAGACCGACCTCTCTCAAGCAAGAGGGACAGATGGTGAGATGCCACAGACAGCCTTTGAACTTGAACTGAAATATGACACACTACCCCACCCTTCCGATTTTGGAGATGCCAACCCCACATGAGCCAATTCTTTAACCCTTCTCAAATTTTACAAATGTCTGACACAGATTAGATTGACTGCAGATTATAAATTATTTAGGCTGGGCTGGGTGTGGTGGTGCATGCCTATAATCCCAGTGACTCTGGAGACTGAGGCAGAAGGATCACAAGTTCAAGGCTAGCCTCAGCAATTTAGTGAGGCCTTTCGTAACTCAGTGAGACTCTGTCTCAAAATAAAAAATAAAAAGGGTTGAGGAGCGGCTCAGAGGTCAAGCACCTTGGTTCAATCCCTGGTAATCCCCAAAAATGAATAAATAAAAGAAAAAAAAAGAATTTAGGCTGGTCTGGGCTTAACTGCATTGCTTCTCTCCCATCCAGGAATACATCAGAATGCATGCTAAGGAGAGCAACATCACTGTTGGTGTGCACTAGTTTGTTTGCTACAAGAAACAAAATTCTTACACTGGTTTAAATGATAAGCACATTCATGACCTTATGTAACAAGAAGTGCAGGGGTGGGACAGACCCCCTGTGCATGATGTCCAGGTTCTGTGGTTCTCTTGGCTCTACACTCAGACTGGCTCCCTGGAAATTGAAGCTATTCCCGGACTTGCGACCAGGCATGAAAATATCCACAGTAATAAATATGATGGTCTCTTTCTTGAGTTTGTTTCTCAGGATTTGGGAAACCTTCCCCAGAAACCTCCTCCATGCAATCTTAGTGGTCAACCTTAGGTTCCTAAAGCAATCCTGGGCAGGGAGAATGTCACGCTAGGCTCAGACAAACTAGAATCTCCTCTGGATATAGTCAGGTGGTCACATGAGGAAAATCAGGATCTTGCTGAGAGGAAGCAAGAGTTGGCTGGGTAGTCAGTGAAGTATACCAAAGGAGTCACCTTAGCTTTATACAAATAGATGCTGCCTTGGTTCTCTGCCAAATAAAATATCAGTTTCTATTAAAAAAAAAAATCAAACCACACTGAATATAATGTTCTTTGAGGATTTACTTAAGTTCTGGGGCATGAGGATGAGTTGTATTACACATTTACTTGAAGCCCCTCATGAGATGTCTCTGCTATCTCATATCTTTCTGCTCCTGGCCTCTTGTGTCCTTCCATCCACCCTAACCCTCACTGTCAAACAGCTCTCTCCCCTTTTCTATTTTAGGAGTGAACTCATATCCTGTTTCTTGTCTCATGCAGCAAAGCTCTACCAATGCTTATTTGAGAACCTAGAAGCTCAGCTTCTTCAATCACCAACCAGTGATTGAGAAAAGACTGTTCTTTTTCATATCATTGCATAAAGTCTGTAAAAACTTTTATTTTCTTTGAAAAAGTAAAGCTTTTTCAAGGACATAATTTTTAAATAATATCAGTGGAAGGCTACCTGTGACCCATCTCGTTAGTGATTTTAAGGGGCTGGCACTGTGTTGTGAAAGCTTTCATATCAGTAATAGTTTGGGTCTTTTCCTAGCTAGAGTCACACAGACTGCTCATCTTCACCAGGAAAGGAAACTAATGTTCAAAATTGAGGTAATCTTCCATCCCTCATTCTCATTCCATTTCTGTTTCTCATTGCTGTTAGCAACACCCTGTCCTACCACCTGCCACTTTAAATTTCTTTCTCCTTTGTTCTTTACATTAATCTATCCCTTTCCTAAATTTGGTCTGGGAGTGTTAATTGGTGTTTCTGGAAGCAAAGTGGTCATGGTCACATAATTTTGGGGAATTTTTTATCCTGGAGCACTTTCATACACACAAAATCATACCCGTTTGAATATTAAAGACCCCAAGAAATTTCATATGGCAAAAGGCAGTTAAGTTAAATCCCATTTAATCCAACATTTTCCAGATTTCTTTCATCCCAGAATCATTTTTGTAAGGAAAACCTGTTAAATATATAGTAGGATATTCCTATTTAATGGAAAACAGTAGGAAAAATATTGAGCTGAGCAATTTCTAAATCAGGGTGCAGAACAAAATTAAGATTTCCTGAATGTCTAGTAAGTACTATATATGTTGGTAAAATCATTTTTAAAATCTCATTTCTACCACTAAGGAAAAAAAAAAAAAAAAAAAAAACACCCTACATACATCTTTTATTAAACTGGTTTTAGACAGAAATCCAATTTCATGATGATGAAATCAAGTATGAATTTACCTCAAATAAAGTATGAATTTACCTTAAATAGGCACATTACTATCCTATCCTTTCTCCCTTATCTTTCTAAGGAAAGAATAAAGGTTAACCCCTCTATTTTAAATTCTCAAAACTATTCATGCCACATTTTACTTGAAAGTTTTCATTAAATACCAATGATTTGTGGTTTCAACTATCATTTTAATATGTGCAGAATCGAGTATCTGTAGGTTATAATTATTTTATTTTACATGGCAACAACAATCTAAGGACTTAATGAGAGTTCGTTTTTTTTTAACCTTAATGTTTAATGGAATACATGTAGGTGACTCCTAAGGGTCCCTTTATTAGAATGTAAAATTCTTTGGGACAGATTCTTAACCTAACATCAAGACTATTAGCAAAAACTGCATTTAATTAAATTTAAGTCTATAAAAATAGGTAGAATCATCAAATAGAAAAATCCCCAAATCAAGCAAGTTGCGTCCTGCCAAACCCCAATAAAGTGGGTAAACAAAAGGTAATCCTTCCCAAAGAAAGAGCAAATTAAAAGGGATAATGTGAAGCAAATTTGGAAAGATGTAGGAGAGGAGAAATTGAAGTTGTGTTTGGAAAATGGGAAGAGTTAATGAATTACAGTTAGAGTGTTATTCAATATTCTCTAGATGAATTTGACTCACATTTTTATTAAAATTTATACAAACTCCCAAGAGATTGGCTCTGGTAGCATGTTGACAAGCCTGGTAATTACAGTTGACTGAGCTGTTTTTATAAGACCCAAGAGTTGGTCACAGAAAAATCCTATAGTCACCACTTAAAACAAAACAAACAAAAAACCCTGCACATGTATATTGGGTCTTTTTAAAAGCTGAAGGTCAAAGTACATCATCATATAAGGAAATAACTCTGAAAAAGCTCAAGCAAATATAGAAGTCAGAAAAGATTTCCCTGTCTAAGCCAATGGAAGAAAAGAACACATGGCAATCATAAAGAACATTTCTTTTCAGGATGCCTCTTTCTCCTAAGTAATTTAAAGCCCAACAGAGTGTGCAGAAAACTCTTTTATAATGCAGGAAAATAGAAAAAGAGTCTGTTGGCATTTCTGGTTTCTATTGAATAGCAAGACAGTGACTGTGAAAGAAAAGAAAAATCTCAAGGAAATGGGTAGTTGAAAGGCACGATGAGATGATAAAATAAAGCAGTTAAGTGAATGTGGAGGCAGATTTGAGAAAACGATCTCAAGAGATTGCCAAACAGATGGCATGCTGAAGAAGGCTGGATTTCTCTGAAGACAGGCTTGCCTCAGTTAAGTCCTGGTAAAGGGGAAAAGGGGTTTTTCTGAGTAGAGGATAACTGGATTGTGTCCTCTCTCAAATGAAAGGTGTAGGTAGTGATTTTTTATGAAAATATATCAAGGCTGAAATTTATAAAGTTTTGTAGACTTTTAGAATTAAAGAGTAGAAAAGGTACATCTGCTACTCGGCTTTAAGTGATACCTGTTTGTTATGGCTTGGATATGAGCACCCCCCCCCCCCACACACACACACAAAGACTCCTGTGTTAATTCAGGAATGTTCAGAGGTGAAAAGATGGGATTATAAGAGCTGAAACCAAAAACGGTCCATCCTAGTTTGAATGGACTGACGGTAATAACTGGTAGGTAGGTGGGGCATGGCGGGAGGAGGCGGATCACTGGGGTGATGCCCCGCAGAGGCGCATCCTCCCTCTGGCCCCTTCCCCCTTTCTCTGTTCCTCAGTTACCCTGAGGTGAACACTTTACCTCTGTCATGCCCTTCGGCCATAACACTGCACTTCTTCTTGGGCCCAGAGCAATGGAGTCAGCCAATTTTGGACTGAACCCTCTGAAACCATGAGTTAAAATAGATTTTCCTCCTCTCGCTTGTTCTTGTCAGGTATTTTCATTGTGGTGACACAAAGTTGACTAACACACTGTCTTAAAAGTGTTTGTGGTACTAGGGCGCCTTGGAGAAATGTTTAATTCTGAGATGTGGCAGAGAATATATAAGATGAGCCAGGATCATCTTGTCATTGCAACTAGTAAAGACACACACAGACACATAAGAACAATGTTAGGGAGATAACGTCAAAGGGTTACAAGAGTTGACTGAAAGGGCTCCAAATGGTCCTAGCTGAAACATGCTTTGAGCAACAAAATAAATAAAATCATATTAGCTTCTAGTCAAAACTAGAAAATAAATGCCATATTTATATTGTTATATTTGTACTAGTTAAATAAATGATTGAGTACACACTAAATGGAAAAGAATAAATTTCTCAAGCCTTGTGCTATGGAACTTGTTGTTGGTTTTTTCCCTCACAAGTTAGTTTGTTTGGGTGCAATACCTTATTTTTAATTTGTAAAATGCTATATCAAGTTAACCAAGTTAGTGGTTCCAGAAAACATTTGGTAGGAAAAAATAAATAATATGATTATTAGGCTCCATAGATGCAAAACATGCTATGTAATTTCATGTATTAAAAATTCAAAATATATAATTAAGGCAAACTAATCTAAAATCTTAGAGGTTAAATGGTGGTTACCTTTGAGAGGTGTGACTGGTGGGGCACTAGAGCTGCTTCAGGGGGCTATGATGCTCTTTTTCTTGGTCTGAGTGGCGGTTACTGCTATAAGCTTATGATTTTTTTCCACTTTTTTATATGCATATTATACCTTAATACAAATTTTATTAAAGAAAAATACTAAACTGGAGAACTTTGCCAATGCACTTTTTGAAATTTATCTTAAGTATGGTCTACAAACGCTTCCTGAATAGTAAACATATTTCTTTATTGAGGACCATGGGGTGCCGTGTTGTCATTAAAAATGTCTTTTGTCCATTTATTCATTCACTCTTTCACAAGTGTTTATTAAACTTCTAGGGCTGGCACAGAGAATGGACTGCCTATCTCTAAAACCATAGATTACATATGAAATGGACAAAGAAACAGAACACTACAAAATATCAGAATAATTGCTATCATGTAATATGTGCAAATGCAAAGGGATTCTAGAGATGTTCTTTGGTCTCCTGGGGGAAATCCAAGTTTCTCAACTAAGGAGGGACACAAGTTGATATATAAAGAAGTCATTACATGACCTTTGTACACTTGAGTGAAAGAAACTAGGAGTGGGTACGTGGAAGAGGTGAGATGAGGAGAGAATTCCAGACAGAGGTGCTGGCTAGAGAAAAGTCACAGGGGTACGATGCATATAGGGAACTTTTCATAGTTTTGGAGAGAGAAAGTGGCAGTAACTGAAATGACAGAGGAAGGCCGGAGCCACCTCATGCAAAGTACACCTGCAGAAGATTCTATTCAGGCAGTGATGAGCTTTTAAGATGTTGAACAATCTGGCAAGAAATATGAGTAGAAATATAACAGAAGGTAGCATGGAGGAATGCGTGGAGAGGACATGGCTGGAAGAAGAAAGACTCTGAAGAAGCTGCCATCAGGGTATAGAAGACAGACTATGGCAGAATGGACAGGAAGCAGCACAGATGTTTAAGATTTAGAGTTGGCAGGTCGTAGTGATTAGATGGGTAGGGGATGAAGTAGGAATCCATGACGACATCAATGGTATCATTATTGATGTTAGAGAACACAGAAGGAAAAGTCAGGGGATGGAAGGTGAGTTCTGTCTGGGATATGAACATAGGCTTACTCTGGGTGGGGATATCTAGCACAAAGTTGGATGTAATGGGAATGGAACCCAGAAGAATGCTCTGGAGCTATGAGAGTTTTCTGTCATAGACATGTAACTGGTAATTAAAACTCGCTGAGGTCAACCGTGGCATGTAGAGTCACCAGCACACTAGAGGTCCTAAGGAGGCAGACTTCTGTAGTTTCTCTATTGTGCCAGGCTAGCTCAGATGCTGGTAAGTGTCGGGGTCTTAAGCCCCCTTGCTCTTCTCGACCAGCGACAAGGGAAGGGGACACTCCCCAACAAGGTCAGACTGGGATAGGTAGGGCCGACTGACCGCCGGCTCCCAGCCCTCTGTGCAGAGGACAATCAGAGGCGTCAGGGAGACCCGTCACAGCAGGAACTCGTTTATTGAGGAAGTCACACAGCTTTTATGTAGGGTGGGGTCTAGGTGGGAACCAGTCAGCTTAAAGGTCAGCAAGGCATGGGGGGTTCACGCAGGCAAGAGTCTCATAAGACTATATGGCAAGCACGAGCTGATCACGTTGGCGGAACTATTGTTAACCAATCCCTGGTGGTGGTCCGATTCATCGTCATTAACTATTGAAACTGCCTTTGAGGCCTTGATCTTGCTCACTTGCCAGGGAGTAAGGAGTCAGCCTGAGTTAGTTAACGTGTCATTAGTCCCAACAGGTAAGGATGCAGAGTCAAGACCCAGACTCTGGGAGTTGGGTGGAAGCAGGCTTGTGGGGAGCAGCCTGCAAACTCATTTATTGCAGGAACAGCTATACATTTTATAGGTTTCTTGCCCAATCACAATGTGCCATGGGGGATCAGACCACCAGGTTCCTATACGGGTTCCCTTGGTAACACTGAATCGACTTGGGGCAGTTGTTTACTTTCCTAGGTAGCCGAAGCGGGATCCTCCCTGCAAGTTTTCCTTACACACTTGAGACATACACTGCTGCCAGCTAATAGCTAGGATTTCTCCCAACAGACTTCTGAGATTCAGAGTAGAGAGGGAATGAGAAAGCAGGGAGGTCATGAACTCTTGAGAAAAGCACATTATTAGAATTTAAGATTTTCAGGCTGGGCCATTTCTGAGTTATAAATGGAATTAAGTTCCATGAGGGCAGGAGCATTTCACTTCCCCAATAGATAGGACAGAGTATGACATATGGTAGGTGCTCAGTAAATATTTGATAAATGGAGCATTGTTGAATTAGACTGAGTGGGAAGTTAATGAATGGGATAAAGTTAAGGAAATCTCCTGAAAGTTTTATAAAACTTGGTTAAGGGAGTTTGATTTGTGTTTGATAGTGCATGTTTCATGTCTTCCTTTGTGGAAAGTAAATAGTAGGTATGTTCAGAAGGTATCTATTGCCTGGAATATGATCATATTCAGAAAATGTCTTTTACTATTTCCTGCTTTAGAGAAAATTAATATATAATACACACAATAGATAACTGTCTACAGTCTATTCTTTTCAACAACATTCTACTTTGAGAATTTCACCAGACTACCATTTAAAAATGTTTGGTATGAAATATGTAGAATCATCTATGATGTAGGCTAGTTAAATGTTTAGCTTGAATACATTAAGCTGTTGGTCCTATCCTTCAATTTGTAAGCAATACAAAGGATATAAAAGCAGAAAAAATGACACCACATAGAAATAATCAGATAAATATTGAAGACAGGACATTCTGTAAAACAGTTGGCCCAGTTGATTTAATGAGCCAGTGAGATTTAAAAGAGGAAAGGGATGATTCTGCCTGATTAGAAGAAGGAGCTTGGACTGGATTATTGTTTGGATCAAGCAATTGTGAAAACATTTTGTCACAAATCAGAGAATTGGACTTTGAACTTGGTATGAGAAAAAAATGAAAGCTTATTAATGTGGAAAGGTGTGGTCATATAGTGACTAAAACAGGATATCTAGAATATATGATTTTGGTAAAATTTTCATCAATGTTTATAAGTGTCTAAAAATACCTGAATGGGAAGGTACAGGGAATTGAGATTAACCAAATTATGTTATGCCTGTGTACAAATATGGCATAATAAATCCCACTATTATCTATAATTATAATGCACCAATAAAAAATATCTGAACAGATCTGAAATAAACTCTTAACAGAGATAAGTCCTGGCTTTTGGAAATGTAATAATTTTATTGTTCTTTACCAGTACTTTTTACTTTTTACAATGTATTTATATATTTTTGGAATACTAAAAGTTTACTTTTTTGTTTTAAAGGTTAAAGTGAAAAGAAATTGAAGATGAAGTTTAGAAATAATATTTTCATTCTAAACATCATAAGAGAATGAAATAACTTCCTGTATTAGTTTGCTAGAGCTGATGTAACAAAATATTATACACTTAGTAGCTTAAACAACTGAAATTTATTGTCTCTCAGTGCTGGATTCTGAGATGCAGGTGGCTGGTTCCTTCAAGGGCTGTGAGTGAGAGTCTGGTCTATGCTTTTTTCTCAGCTTCCAGGGTTTGTTGGCCTCATCCTTATTTCTGCTTCCATTGTCTCCGTAAGTTCTTCCAGGGTGCATATCTGTGCCCAATGCCCTCCCTGCCTTTCATAAGGACACCGACACTCTTGGGTTAGGGGTCCGTCCTATTTCAGTATGATTCATCTTAACTAACTCTATCTTGTTTACAAATATCACCACAGATTCACCTCCATAGATCTGAATGTCTTATTTGAATTTGAACTCAGATGCCCCAATACATGTTTGTCTATAAAAATCCTGGGAGGGAGTTTAAGATTTTTTAGGCTGGGCCATTTCTGAGTTACAAAGTCAGATGTTGAAATTGATGAAATTGATAGAAAAGGTTAAAAAAAAGTACAATTATTTATGGAAAAATATTGATTTGGAGAATCAATGTTGGTCTCATATGCAGTTTTTGATTATTAGGTAATACCAGAAATGAGGATACAGTGTGTGTGTGTGTGTGTATATCCCCCCCCCCCCCCCCCCCCCCCCCCCAATCTGGCAAACATTGCCATGGAATGTTAATATTTTAGTTTGGTCTGGTCAACGTTTAAATCTGGCTCCCTCTACTGGAGGATATGATATTTTTTCCTCTCCTTAATTGGAGTCCAAAAAGAGTATACAGAATAAGTTCATAGCTCAGGGATTTTGATTGTTCATTTGTATATGGTTATGGCTTCCTTGACCAACTTGTGGTTTATAATGGGGAAAAATTTGTACATCACATTTATAGATCAGACACTAATTACCCACCACCCTCTACTTCAAACAGAGCTAACATTTAACTCAGTTCCTGAGGTACGTAAGTCCATGACCTTGACTTTCAGTCTTCCTCTTGTCAGGATATAGTCTGCTGGTATGAATTTAGTCTTTCAGAACTAGAAGGAACCTGTAGAGCTCCTCCAAACCAACTCTTCTTTTCCAGATGAGAAAGCACAGGTGCAGTGAGGAAGTGATTTCCCTAAATCCTGCAATTATGAGAATTTCAATGTGGGTATGTCACAAATTATGTATTATGTGCTTCTCTAACACTTTACAGCCATTAATGCATCAATCTAAGGTAAGGGACATTTCTTGATTGCCTACTTCTTGTCAGACACTAGGAGATATACAAAAATGTGTGAGATGTGTCTTTGCTCCTCAAAGAGCAATATTAATTAAATTGTATGCATATGATTTTAGGCTAGACACAGTTGCCAGGTCTACGGCTCTACACAGCCAATTGAATGCTGTTTTTCACATTAATTAGTACTCATTTTTCACAGATGACTGATCATTTCTTTGCATTGCCCATTAATCTTCGTGATTAGATGTTGGCCCCTTTACAGCTGGCTTTGGGGCTTGACTTTTTCTGAACTGGAAACTGGTGACTTTGAATAGGAGTGATGGAACCAAATGCATGTAGAGGTTTCAAATATTTTTTTGTTAATGTGTAAAATGTTTTGGAATGTTTAGGTGAAAGTTGTTTTGGATAAAAATATCAGAATCTCCATAAATTCATTTGTTCCCTGGAAAACAGGTCAGTATCTAGTGCTATTTATGAGTCCAGCTGTCTCAACACTAATTCTTTTTTTTTTTTTTTTTTTTTTTTGGTATAGGATCTAAGAACACTTTACCATTGCACTACATCCACAGCCTTTTTTTACTTTTTATTTTGAGACAGGGTCTTGCTGAGTTGCTGAGGCTGGCCTTGAACTTGTGCTCCTCCTTCTTCAGTCTCCTGAGTCACTGGGATTACAGGTGTGAGCCACTGTGTAAGCCCTTTTTACAATATTAAGATGCCCATGCAAGTCTTTTGTAATCATATACTACTTTTATCTGTCCACTGTGGTAACATAATTCTTCTACACCTATATGCATGTATAGACTCTCACAAGAGTTAACTAATAAGCAGAGAGAGAATGGAGTCATTCTGACTTTATTGCTTAGACCATTCTATCAATTACTCATTTTGCTGCCCAGAGAATCACTCATTTTGCTGCCCGAAGAATCAACAAGAAGTGGTGTGCACATAGAGGGTGGCACATTGTAATAATTGGCACAGCCTCAACCTTTGGCTCTGCCATTTGCCAGCTGTGTCACCTTGGAAAGAGACCTAATCTCTCTGTGTCTCATATTCCTCATAAAGTTGTTGCAGTTATTAATGAATAAATATACATGAGTCTGGAGAACAGATCCTGGAACATAGTAAGTATGTATATATACTCATGAACTCTATTAATATTTGATTTATATGTGCAAGAAAAATAATTATGGTGTTCATGGATTCTAAGAAAAGATTTAAAAGTTAATTTCTAAATAAGAACGAACTTAGTAAATACTATTTCATACTAGCTCTGGACATAGATGTAAGAGTTGGTGTTCTCTAGGGAGAGTGCCCTTTTCCAGAACCAGTAACCAGGGTGATAAATCTCAGTTTTAACCTAATGAACTAAATGTCAATCACTTACTGTTCACATACCTTCTGCTTAGAAGATATGAAAGTACTTGAGAGATGATCTTTAAGTTCATCAAGAGGGGGGAAAAATCCTGTAATGTCAAAAGTTGAAGAAGATGTATTTGAGCATATTACATCTCTCTTCCTCTGGAAACATCTTAGAAATCACAAACTTTTCTCATCAGTGATTCTTGGGTTTTAGTATCAAAGGAAGGTACAGTTGTAACAAAAGGACTTTGTGTTCTTAATATTCACCCTGTAACAGCAGGTACTTTGTTGAGCACCTCTCTGAAGACTTTACAGAATATGAAATCACTTCCAGAGCTGAGAATCATTTTGGGGTTCAGCACTACCTCATTTTCATCAAGGTAGCTGTAAATGAGATTATTTCAAATGACTAGAGCTTTTCTAAGCATTTAATTTTTAAAACTCAGATGAGATTTAATCACCTGTTTCCTATTTTATATCACTGATGTCTTTTATTCTGCACTGCTCAGAAATCAAGCTGAGTTTGAATTAAAATCCATTTTCCAGGCTGCTTCTGAAAGATAAAAAAGACTAATTGGTTTGAAGCTTCTTCAAAGCCCATACAACAGGTTGAGTTTTAGATGTTTAGTCATTTGTACTGTAGAGTGTCTATCCAATCACTGACAAGCCAAAACCTTCTGTGAGCTGTTTTCTCTCAGTCCCTGTGATCTCCAGAGCAGACCACAGGCTTCACCATAAGTAACTTGTCACTATTAATGGGGGATCTTACATCATGCCACTGTTGCCGCAACCCCATTTAGCATTAAAGAGTGAATGACATCAATGTCATAGCACCATTGTCATAACTATAAGTTAGCAATGAATAAACCCATTAAAATGAAGGGCCACTGGCCCTCTAACTTTACTGTTCAAGGAGCTCTTCTGACCTGATGCACAGAGAAACTAGTGAGAATCATTAAACATAAAAAGCAAAACCTCTGGAAATGGTCCTAGGGAGGAACAGCAAATGAAAAAAAATCTATTCAAGACCTACAAAAATTGGTAAGAAATGTGACAGTCTCTGGTATCTGAACCAAGATCACTCCTTCACCTTTTCCAGTTCAATGAGGCAAAAACACTTGACAAATGAGGAATGGAAGAATTTCCTCAACCTGATGAAAAGCATCTACTGAAACCTCATAGCTAACTGAATGTGGTTGTGCACACCTGTAAACCCAGCTGCTTCAGAAGCTGAGGCAGGAGAATTTCAAGTTTGAGTCCAGCCTGGACAATTTAGTGAGATCCTGTCTCAAAACTGAAAAAATAGAAATGGCTGGGGATGTAGTTCAGTGGTGGAGTGCCCCTGAATTCAAGCCCCGGTGCTATGGGAAACAGACTGGTCGAGAAGCAGCAAGCAGCACTTGGAGAGAACTCCAAACTTAATTTTACACTGGTGGATCCAGAGGAAAACAAAATTCCAAATTCTGAGCCCTGGTTTGTAGTGTCTCACTGCATTTATAGGTTATTTGGCATCATCTTATACCCATTTCATCATTGGGCTTTTTTCCTCTTTAAAAAAAAAAAATTCCTAATCTACATAGCTGAAGGCTTTGTGCAGGGTCTCTAACAAAGGATGCTTACAGAAACAGACAAACAACAGCTCTTTTCACAGGCATCTGTTACATTTCAAGAGGGCATGTGGTTAAAATCCTAGGGCAGTTATTAACAATCCAAAAGGTAGGGACCTATGGTTAATTAGGCTTCCTGGAAAAAGGCTGAGAAGAGGGGAAGGGGAACTGACCCTTTCCCCAGGCATTGGTCTCTTACCATAACGCTTTTATAATTTCATTTCACAATCAGGTCTGGTTTTGCCATCACACCAGTACAGAAGTTGTCTGTGTCTGTGTTTGTGTGAGTGTGTGTTGGGGGGGGGGGGGGTCATAGCTGACACCTCACTTAATGGTGACAGAGCGAATACTTCCTCCCTAAGCTCAGGAATGGGACAAGAAAGTCCTCTTTCTCCACTTCTACTTGACATTGTATTGAAGATTTTAGTTAGGGAAATTGGTCCAGGAACTAAAAAAACAAGCCTTCAAATTTGAAAGAAGTAGTACAACTCTCTACTTCAAGAAAAGATGCTCTTTGTATGTAAAAAATTCTAATGAATTCACTGAAAGTTATTAGAACTAATTTTAAAAATCCAGCAAGAGGTTCCAAGATTTCAGGATAGAAACGGTTGCGTTCCTGGCTGCTCTGTGGTGTGAAACCAAGAAAGCAGACAGGCAGCTTCTCTGCAAGGTGGGTGAACAAAAAAAAAAAAAAAAAAAAGTGGGGGGAGGGGTATATTCTAGAATTTAAAACTGGACATTCAAAGCAGATCAGGGGACTCAGGAGGTTGGATATAATAAAATAAGGAAGAAATCCCCAGCAGCACCACCACTGCCATGGCTGGGCCAGATGCACCAACCGGAGCAGTCCCTCCATGAGCGTAGTAGAGGGATAAGGGAATTAAAGGAACCTGCATTTTTAGGAGGCCTGAGGCATGTCTGGGTACAGAGTGTTTAGAGATCAAGGACACTGCCCCACTAATCTGAAAGGCACTCTGCACAATGTCTTGTGTGGGAAAGAAGCCACCATCTCTCCAGGTGGATTGTGGAGGACAAAGGAAGGAACCATTTTGTAGCCACAATGTGGGGTCTGGTAGCTGAGGAAGCCATTCCTTGAAACCCAAGTTTGGCCCAAAATTACAGGCCCAGTAAACACACACTGCATGGCATTAGAGTGTGCTTAAGTGTCCAGGAGAAGATCAAACCTGGAGAGAGGTTTACATAGGGGACAACTGGTTGTGGAAACCCCCGTGAATCTGATAGCGCTCTTTACTGGTGACGAATCCTGCTTCCTCAGGTGTTGAAGTATAATGCCGGAGAAGCATGCCGAAGCAAATGTAGAGTGGAAATTATTAAGCTTTATCAAAGAAAAGTAAAAGCAGACTTCTCCCGGGTGGAAGAAGGGGGGACCCAAAGGCAGAATCCATGGGATGAGCAAATCTTGTCCTTTTTATAGGCTTTATTCTCCCAATCATTTCCCCTTATCTCTTTCCTTCCTGCCTATGGGATTAGGCCCGGTTTTGCAGGTGAGATGTAGAAGGTGAAAAGCGTATTGGGCAGGGGAGGGCCAAAGTGATTCAGCCAGGTAAGGGCCCAGGGGGCATTAATCAGCATCTCCCTGCCTGTAGTCTCTGACAAGGGCAGGTAAATTTGGTCATCAATGGGCTCTGCAGGTCCTTGACATTCCATTCTCCCAGGGCAGTCTCCAACTTCCAGAGGCAGATGGCTTTCATGGCCTCCATTTCCTCAATCTGACCCAATCCCCTATTTCTACACTAACTGCCGGTCCCCAACTCTGGCTTCAGTTCTACTCCTCCCCTTCCAATCCAACTGCTTAAAGGACCTGTTGGGAGAGATGCATCTGGCTAGGAATTCAGAAGGGCAGAGATGGGAGAGATTGTTTGGAGACTGAACTTGAGACCAGGAAACATGGCACCCACAGGTAATATAGTAGACTAAGAATTGGCTTCTGCACCACATGAGTGGAACTCAGGGGAGATCCCTGGGTACAGTCTTCCAGCATGGACTGGCAATTACTGGACCCTGGAGGTACACTCATTTAAAATCTCCAGACCAGCTGACATTCAGTGAAGAGCCTGGAGCCCACCTACACCTAAACCTTGGCTCCAGGAATTCCACCTGTTGGATTACCGCTCTCACTCCAGCAATCTGGAGGATAGAGCACCATGCTCCAGATGACCCTAAACTAAAACTGCTGAGAAGAGAAGCTGAGAATCTTCTGAACTCAAACAGAAAGAATTCTTTAACTTTGCATTAAGATTTTTTTTCTTTTTTCCTTTCTTTTTCTTTTCTCTGTTTAATTTTGACCTTAACAGTTCATGGACATTTATACATACATACATACTTGGTTCTTTTCCCTCACTTCTAGCACTTAGAAGTCAGTTGCTTTTTATGGATCAGTTTTTTGAGGACTAGGATGTTTGATTATTATATTTTAGTTTTGTTTTATATCTTTTTATTTTTAATTTTAAAAAAATTTACTTTGTATATTTTTATCTTACCTGTTTCCCTTGATTCTCTTTCTCTTTTCTTCTGCTAACAGCAAATCTCTATTGTTCTCTCTTGCACTCTTCCTTTAATTTTCTATTTCTATCTTCTCTCCTCCTTCCTCATACTCACCACATTCTATATCACTTCTGTTTACTCCCTGTCCACAATTTGAAACTATATGCTCTTTTGCAAACTTGCTGTTTTATTGTAGATAATAACTGATCATATTATTTCTGCTTGTTGTGATAATTAACATTGTGGACATCATAGTAGGGACTATTTGGTTTAATGATGGATATTGCTTGCATTGGTTGTTATTACTTGTCACCCTATAAACAGTGAAGTACTGGAAATGTTCAGGGACACTGTGTCCACAGGGTAGAAACTCTACTACTTCAGAACCATACTGTTAGATGAGTAGACATACAAACAACATGAAATAGCAAGGGAACAAATCACCCCAAACAAACCAAGATAATCCAATAACAGAATCCACTGAAACCACAGTAGAGGAAATGTTAGAGAAAAAGTTAGAATGTGCATAGTTAAATCGATCTTTGAATTAAAGGATAGTGTTATCAGAGAAAATACATGAAGTGACAGATCACTTCAATAAAGAGAGATTCTGAAAAAAAAAACAAGCAGAAATCTTTGAAATGAAGGAATCAATAAACCAAATTATAAATTCAATTGGAAGTATCACTATCAGACTAGACCACTTATAAGAGTTTCAAGCATTGAAGACAAAAATATAATCTTGTAAACAAAGTTGACTGTAAAGAAAAGATGTTAAGAGACCATGAACAGAACTTCTAATAAATAAAGAGTAATGTGAAAAAAACAAATTTAAGATTTATTGGGATAGATGAAAGTCTAGAAATACAAATGAAAGGAATGCACAATATTTTCAATGGAATAATATCAGAAAATTTCCCAAACCTAAAGAATGAAATGGAAAATCAAATATAGGAGGCTTATGAGACCCCTACATATACAAAATTACAACAGTCCCACATCAAGGCACATTATTATGAAAATGCCTAACATACAGAATAAGGATAGAATTTTAAAGGTTGCCTGAGAAACACAACTGGTCTCATTTAGAGGGAAACCAATCCAGAACTCAGACCCTCAAAGCTAGGAGGTCTTGGAATAATATAAACCAAGCTCTGAAAGGAAATGGGTGCCAGCAGAGAATACTATACTCAGCAAAATTAAGTTTCAAAATTGATGATGAAATATTCAAAACCTTCCACAATACACTAAAGTTAAAAGAATTCAAAACTGGGGCGATCCAAGATGGCAACTAGAGGGTGACTGCACCTCCAGTCGCTCCAGAACCCAGAATTCAAGAAGGGGAGGCATTGAGAGACTCGGACTAAAATAGAGACACGGGGTGGGTCTCCCCCACCCGGTGAAGCGCTGCCCGGGTGGCAGGCCCGGATTCGGGTGGCTTATTAGAGTAGGGTAGGGCAGCTAGAGTCTTCCCTAGGCAGCTCTGTGCACTCCAGCAGTGGGCTCCTCCCACAGGGCCAGATTCTCCAGCATCTCGGAGCAGGCCCCCCAGTGAGAGCCTTTCTGCACAGAACCAAGCTTCAAGTCCATGAACCAGGGCAGCGAGTTCCTGCCCGCAGGTTGCTTCAGAGACCAGGACAGAGCAGCCAGGGACTTCCCCAAGCAGTCCACAGCCTGGTCCCCTACAGTTGGAAGCGCCTTTCCAGACTAGCTTCTCAGACCAGGCCCCCCAGTGAGCCTTTCAACACAGAGCAAACTCCAAGTCCTGGAACCAGTAGTGGGCTAGGGGCAGCTTTCCATGGAAGCACTGCATTATCAAGTTACTCCAAGACCTCAGGCTACTGAAGACAGGAAGGTGATACACTGGAAATCTACAGGGACACTATAAGCCAATAGAAGAATTCTGCAATATCACAAAGTCCCACTGACATCTGACCGATATGAGAAAACAAGGGAAGAAAATGTCCCAAACAAACCTAGATACTATATCAATAAAACCCAATGACAGCACAGCAGAAGAAATGTCAGAAAGGGAGTTCAGAATGTACATAATACAAACCATCAGGGAAGCAAATGAGGAGATGAAAGAGCAAATGTAGGCATTGAAGGAGGAGATGAAAGAGCAAATGCAAGCATTAAATGATCGCACCAATCAACAGTTAAAGGAGCAAATACAGGAAGCAAGAGATCATTTCAATAGAGAGTTAGAGATATTGAAAAAAAAAAAACAGAAATCCTTGAAATGAAGGAAACAATAAACCAAGTTAAAAACCCCATAGAAAGCACAACCAATAGGATAGAACACCTGGAAGAAAGAACCTCAGATATTGAAGTCAAAATATTTAATCTTGAAAACAAAGTTGACCAAACAGAAAAGATGGTAAGAAATCATGAACAGAATCTACAATAATTATGGGATATCATGAAAGACCAAATTTAAGAATTATTGGGATTGAGGAAGGCATAGAGAAACAAACCAAAGGAATGAACAATCTATTCAATGAAATAATATCAGAAAAGTTCCCAAATATGAAGAATGAAATGGAAAACCAAGTACAAGAGGCTTATAGGACTCCAAATATACAAAATTACAACAGACCCACATCAAGGCACATTATTATGAAAATACCTAACATACAAAATAAAGACAGACTTTTAAAGGCCGCAAGAGAAAAGAATCAAATTACATTCAGGGGAAACCAATAAGAATATCAGCAGATTTTTTAATCCAGACCCTAAAAGGTAGAAGGGCATGGAACAACATTTAAAAAGCCCTGAAAGAAAATGGATGCCAACCAAGAATCTTATACCCAGCAAAACTTACTTTCAGATTTGACGATGAAATAATATCCTTCAATGATAAACAAAAGCTAAAGGAATTTACAAAAAGAAAGCCAGCATTGAAGAACATTCTCAGCAAAATATTCCATGAGGAAGAGATGAAAAACAACAATGCAAATCAGCAACGGGAGGAACTAGCCTAAAGGAATAGCCAAATAAAGGAGAAACCAAATCAGGTCAAAAAACAAAAATGAGTCAAATGACTGGGAATACAAATCATATCACAAGAATAACCCTGAATGTTAATGACCTGAACTCATCAACCAGAAGACATAGATTGGCAGAATGGATTAAAAAGAAAAATCCAACAATATGCTTCCTGCAAGAGATTCATCTCATAGAAAGAGATACCCATAGACTAAAGGTGAAAGGATGGGAAAAAACATACCATACACATGGACACAGCAAAAAAGCTGGAGTATCCATCCTCATTTCAGATAATGTGGACTTCAAGCCAAAACTATTCAGAAGGGATAAAGAAGGATATTACATACTGCTTAAGGGAAGCATAAATCAGCAAGACATAACAATCATAAATATCTATGCCCTGAACATTGGCTCATCCATGTACATCAAACAAATCCTTCTCAATTCCAGAAATCAAATAGACCACAACACAATAATACTAGGCAATGTTAACACACTTCTCTCTCCGCTGGATAGATCGTCCAAACAAAAATTGAATAAAGAAACCATTGATCTGAATAACACAGTCAACAATTTAGACTTAACCGACTTATATAGAATATACCATCCAACAAAGAACGAATACACTTTCTTCACAGCAGCACATGGATCCTTCTCTAAAATAGACCATGTCTTATGCCACAAAGCTACTGTTAGCAAATACAAGAAGATAGAGATACTACCTTGTACTCTATCAGATCATAATGGATTGAAATTAGAAATAAATGACACAATAAAAAACAGAAACTTCTCCAATACCTGGAGGTTAAATAATACACTATCATACGATGAATGGATAACAGAAGACATCAGGAGGGAAATTAAAAAATTCTTAGAAGTAAACGAGAACAAAGACACATCATATCAAAATCTCTGGGACACTATGAAAGCAGTACTTAGAGGAAGATTTATTTCATGGGGCGCATTCAACAAAAGAAGTAGAAATCAACAAATAAACGACTTAACACTACAGCACAAAGCCCTAGAAAAAGAAGAGCAGACCAACACCAAAAGTAGTAGAAGACAGGAAATAATTAAAATCAGAGCCGAAATCAACGAAATTGAAACAAAAGAAACAATCGGAAAATTAACAAAATAAGTAGTTGGTTCTTTGAAAAAATAAACAAAATTGATAAACCCTTAGCCACACTAACAAAGAGAAAGAGGGAGAAAACTCAAATTACTAAAATTCAGAATGAACAAGGAAATATCACAACAGACACGAGTGAAATACAAAACATAATTAGAAGCTATTTTGAAAACCTATACTCCAACAAAACAGAAAAGCTCGAAGACATTAACAAGTTTCTAGAGACATATGAATTACCTAAACTGAATGAGGAGGACATACCCAACTTACATAAATCATTTTCAAGCAATGAAATAGAAGCGGTCATCAAAAGCCTACCAACAAAGAAAAGTCCGGGACCAGATGGGTTCTCAGCCGAGTTTAAAGAAGAGCTCATTCCAATACTTCTCAAAGTATTCCATAAAATAGTAGAGGAGGGAACCCTCCCAAACTCATTCTATGAAGCCAATATCCACCCTGATACCTAAACCAGACAGAGACACATCATGGAAAGAAAATTTCAGACCAATATCCTTAATGATCATCAACGCAAAAATTCTCAACAAAATTTTAGCAAATCGCATACAAAAATATATTCAAAAGATAGTGCACCACGATCAAGTGGGTTTTATCCCAGGGATGCAAGGTTGGTTCAACATCCGGAAATCAATAAATGTCATTCACCATATCAACAGACTAAAAGTTAAGAATCATATGATTATTTCAATAGATGCAGAAGAAACATTCAATAAAATACAGCATCTCTTCATGTTCAAAATACTAGAAAAAATTGGGGTAGTGGGATCATTCCTTAACATTGTGAAGGCCATCTACGCTAAGCCCATGGCCAATATCATTCTAAATGGTGAGAAACTGAAAGCATTCCCCCTAAAAACTGGAACAAGGCAGGGATGCACTCTTTCACCACTTCTATTCAACATTGTTCTTGAGACCCTAGCCAGAGCAATTAGACAAACCAAAGAAATTAAAGGGATACGAATTGGAAAAGAAGAACTCAAACTATCCCTGTTTGCTGATGACATGATTATATATTTAGAGGAACCTGGAAATTCCACCAGAAAACTCTTAGAACTCATAAGTGAATTCAGTAAAGTAGCAGGTTACAAGATCAATGCTCATAAATCCAATGCATTTTTATACATGAGTGATGAATTTTCAGAAAGAGAAATTAGGAAAACTATCCCATTCACAATAGCATCGAAAAAAATAAAATACTTGGGAATCAATCTCACAAAAGAGGTGAAAGACCTCTACAATGAGAACTATACAACACTAAAGAAAGAAATTAAAGAACACCTTAGAAGATGGAAAGATCTCCCATGTTCTTGGATAGGCAGAATTAATATTGTCAAAATGGCCATACTACTTAAAGTGCTATACAGATTCAATGCAATTCCAATTAAAATCCCAATGATGTACCTTACAGAAATAGAGCAAGCAATTATGAAATTCATCTGGAAGAATAAGAAACCCAGAATAGTTAAAGCAATCCTTAGCAGGAAGAGCGAAGCAGGGGGTATCGCAATACCAGTTCTTCAACTCTATTACAAAGCAATTGTAACAAAAATGGCATGGTATTGGTATCAAAATAGACAGGTAGATCAGTGGTACAGAATAGAGGACATGGACACAAACCCAAATAAATACAATTTTCTCATACTAGACAAAGGTGCCAAAAATATGCAATGGAGAAAAGATAGCCTCTTCAACAAATGGTGCTGGGAAAACTGGAAATCCATATGCAACAGAATGAAACTAAATCCCTATCTCTCGCCCTGCACAAAACTCAACTCAAAATGGATCAAGGACCTCGGAATCAGACCAGAGACCCTGCATCTTATAGAAGAAAAAGTAGGTCCAAACCTTCAACCTGTTGGCTTAGGATCAGACTTCCTTAACAGGACTCCCATAGCAGAAGAAATAAAAGCTAGAATCAACCACTAGGATAGATTCAAACTAAAAAGCTTTCTCTCAGCAAAGGAAACTATCAGTAATGTGAAGAGAGAGCCTACAGAGTGGGAATATCTTTGCCACTCGTACTTCAGATAGAGTGCTAATTTCCAGAATCCATAAAGAACTCAAAAATCTCTACACCAAGAATACAAATAATCCAATCAACAAATGGGCTAAGGAAATGAACAGACACTTCACAGAAAAAGATGGACAAGCAATCAACAGATATATGAAAAAATGTTCAACATCTCTAGGAATAAGAGAAATGCAAATCAAAACTACACTAAGATTCCATCTCACCCCAATTAGAATGGTGATTATCAAGAACACAAGTAACAATAGGTGTTGGGGCGAGGATGTGGGGAAAAAGGTACACTCATACATTGCTCGTGGGGTTGCAAATGAGTGCAGCCACTCTGGAAAGCAGTATGGAGATTCCTCAGAAAGCTTGGAATGGACCCACCATTTGACCCAGCTATCCCACTCCTTGGCCTATACCCAAAGGACTTAAAATCAGCATAGTACAGAGATGTAGCCACATCAATGTTCATAGCTGCTCAATTCACTATAGCCAGATTGTGGAACCAACCTAGATGCCCTTCAGTTGATGAATGGATAAAGAAACTGTGGCATATATATATACAATGGAATATTACTCTGCTATGAAGAATGATAAGTTTATGGCATTTGCAGGTAAATGGATGAAATTGGAGGATATCATGCTAAGTGAGATAAGCCAATCTTAAGAAACTAAGGACAAATAATCTCGCTGATAAGCGGATGAGGACATATATTTGGGGGTAGGAGGGGTTAGCGTTAGGGTTAGGGTTAGGTTTACGGTTAGGGATAAGGAGGGTGGTAGGAATGGAGGAACGAAGGACTGTGTAGAGGGAAAAGTGGGGTGGGAAGTGTTCGGGGGAAGGGAAAAAATAACAGAATGAACCAAACAATATTGCCATATGTAAATTTATGATTTTTAATTAAAATAAATAAATTTAAAAAAAAAGAATTCACAACCAGACAGCCTGCACCACAAAACATAGTCAAGAACATATTTTATGAAGAAGAAACAAAAAATAAAAGTGAAAATCAGCAAAGGGAGGAGCTACACTAAAAGAATAGTGTATCAGTAGAGAAACAAATTCAAATTAAAAATCAGAAATAAAAAATGGAATAAAAATCATATCTCTAAATTAACATTGAATGTAAATGGCCTAAACTCATCAATCAAAAGATATAAACTGGCAAATTGGATCAAAAAACAAGACCCAACAATATACTGTCTCCAAGAGACTCACCACATAGACAAAGATATAGGTTTGAGTAAACAAGCAAGGGTTTCTATCTGATCAGATAAAGTGGACTTCAAGCCAAAGTTAATTAGAAGAGGTCTAGAAGAACATTTCATACTGCTTAAGGGAATTAATGTTATGTCAACAAGATGTAACAACTGTAAAAACTTATACTTCAAACAATTAAGCAGCTATGTAGATCGAACAAACCCTTCTCAATTTCAAGAAACAAATAGACCACAACACAATAATACTGGAGGACCTTAATACACCTCTCTCACTGCTGAATACATCCTCCAAACAAAAACTTAATAATCTATTGAACTAAAAATACAATAATAATTTAGACTTAACACATATATAGACTGTTTCACCCATCAATGACTGATATACAGTAGCACACAGATCCTTCTCTAAAATAGATCATATCGTGGGCCACAAAGTAACTCTCAGTAAATACAAGAAAATGGAGATAATACCCTGCATCCTATCAGATCATAATGAAATGAAATTAGAAATCAATGATAAAAAAATTAGAAGCTATTCTAACACCTGGAGACTAGATAATATGCTATTGAATGACCAACAGATACCAGAAGAGATCGGGAATGAAATTAAAAAAATATTTAGAGGTAAATGAGAACACTGATGCAGCATATCAAAATCTCTAGCACACTATGAAGGCAGTGCTAAGAGGAAAGTTCATCGCATTGAGCTCATTCATAAAAAGAATAGAAAGTCAACAAATAAATAACCTAACATTACATCTCAAAGCCCTAGAAAAAGAACAACAAACCAACTCCCAAAGCAGTAGACAATGGGAAATAATTAAAATCAGCACTGAAATCAGTAAAATTGAAGCAAAAGGTACAATTTAAAAAATTGACAAAACAAAGAGTTGGTCTTTGGAAAAAAAAATCAATAAGATTGATAAACCCTTAGCCAAGCTAACAACGAGAAAACTCAAATCACTAAAATTCATGATGAAAAATCATATATCACTAGTGAAATACAGAAGATAATAAGAACCTATTTTGAAAATTTATACTCTTAACGAAACAGAAAATCTTGAAGACATCAACAAATTTCTAGAGAATATGACTTACCCAAATTGAATCAGGAAATACATAATTTAAATGGATCGATTCCAGGCAATGAAATTGAAGGTGTCATCAAATACTTACCAAGACAGAAAAGCCCAGGACCAGATGGATTCTTAGTTGAGTTCTACCAGACTTTCAAAGAAGCACTAACACCAATCTTCCTCCAATTATTCTAGGATATAGAAAAGGAGAGGCCCCTTCCAAACTCATTCTACAAAGCTGGTATCATCCTGATACCAAAAACAGGCAAAGACATATCAAGGAAAGAAAATTTCAAACCAATATCCTTGATGAACATAGATATAAAAATTCTTAATGCTGGCAAATCACATACAAAATACATTAAAAATAGTGGACCATGATCAAGTGGGGTTCATCCCAAGGATGCAAGGTTGGTTCAACTTATGGAAATTAATAAATGTAATTCATCACATCAATAGACTTAAAGACAAGAATTGCATGAGCATCTCCATAGATGCAGAAAAAGTATTCAAAAAAATACAGCATCTCTTCATGTTCAAAACACTAGAAAGACTAGGGATAGTAGGATCATACCTCATCATTGTAAAAGGTACATATGCTAATCCCAAGGACAACATCATTTTAATTGGAGGAAAATTGAAAGCATTCCCTCTAAAGACTGGAAGAAGACAAGGATGCCCTTTATTACCACTTCTCTTCATAGTCCTGGAAACTCTAGCCAGAGCAATTAGGCAGAGGAAAGAAATTATAGTGATACAAATAGGAAAAGAACTCGAACTTATTTGCTGACAACATGATTCTATACTTAGAAGCCCCAAAGAACTCCATCAGAAAATTTATAGAACTCATAAATAAATTCAGCAAAGTAGCAGGATATAAAATTAACACCCATAAATTAATTGTGTTTCTATATATCAGTGATGAATCAACTAAAAGAGAAATTAGGAAAACCATCCCATTCAAAATAGCCTCAAAGAAAATAATATATTTGGGAATAAATCTAACAAAAGAGGTGAAAGACCTCTACAATGAAAACTATAGAACACTAAAGAAAGAAATTGAAGAAGACCTTAGAAGATAGAAAGATCTCCCATATTCTTAGACAGGCAGAATTAATATTGTCAAAATGGCCATACTAGCAAAAGTGCTATAGAGATATAATGCAGTTCTATTAAGGTTCCAATGACATTCTTCATAGAAATAGAAAAAGCAATTAGGGAATTCATTTGGAAAAATAAGAGGCCCAAAATAGCCAAAGCAATCCTTAGCAAGAAAAGTGATACAGGAGGCATCACAGTACCCGACCTTAAATTATGCTACAGAGCTACAGTAACAAAAACAGGATGGTATTGGCACCAAAACAGACATGAAGACTAAGGGAACAGAATAGAAGACACAGAGACAACCCCACGAAAATGCAGTTGTCTCATCCTAATCAAAGGTACCATAAACATATATTGGAGAAAAGTAATGGTGCTGGGGAAACTGAAATCCATATGTAATTAAAAAATTTCACCCCTATCTCTCACCCTGCACAAAACTCAATTCTAAGTGGATCAAGGACCTACGCATTATATCAGATGCCCCACGCCTATTGAAGAAAAAGTAGGCCCAAATCTCCATTATGTCAGCTTAGGAACTGAATTCCTCAACAAGATTCTAAAAGTGCAAGAAGTAAAATCAAGAATCAATAAATGGGATAGCATCAAACTAAAAAATTTCTTCATAGCAAAAGAAACAATCAGGAACATGAAGAGAGACCCTACAGAGTGGGAGAAAATCTTTGCCACCTGCACCTCAGATAGAGCACTAATCTCCAGGATATATAAAGAACTCAAAAAACTCAATACCAAAAAAACTAATTACCCAATCAATAAATGGACAAAGGAACTGATCAGACACTTCACAGAAGAAATATGGTCAACAAATACACGAAAAAATTTTCAACATCTCTAGCAATTAGAGAAATACAAATTAAAACTACACTGAAATTTCATCTCACTCCAGTCAGAATGGCAGTTGTAAAGGATACAAGTAACAATAAATGATGGTGAGGATGTGGAGAAAAAGGCACACTCATACATTACTGGTGGGACTGCAAATTGGTGCAACCACTCTGGAAAGCATTATGGAGATTCCTCAGAAAACTTGGAATAGAATCACCATTTGACCCGGTTATCCCACTCCTCAGCATATACCTAACAGGCTTAAAATCAGCATACTCTAGTGATGTGGCCATTCCAATATTCACAGTAACTCAATTCACAATAGCTAAGCTATGGAACTAACCTAGGTGCCCGTCAATGGATAAAGGGATAAAGAAAATGTGGTATATATACATAATGGAATATTACTCAGCCATAAGGAAGAATGAAATTAGGCATTTGCCAGTAAATGAATGGAACTGGAGACTATCATGCTATGTGAAATAAGCCAATCCCAAAAAAACAAAGACCAAATGTTCTCTGTCATATGTGGATGTTGACTCACAATAGGTGGGAACCGGGAGTAAGGAGTGGAGGTTCACTGGATTGGACAGGGGGAAATGTGGAGAAGAGAGCTGAGATGGGAATGGGAAAGGCAGTAGAATGAAGTGGACGTGACTTTCCTGTGTTTATATATGAATACACGACCATCGTAATTCCACATCGTGTACAACCACAGGAGTAGGGAGTTATATTCCATGTATGTATGATATGTCCCAATACATTGTACTGTCATGTATAACTAAAAAGAACAAAGAAAAAAAGAAAAAAAAATCAGCAAGTTTTCAGGATACAACTCAACTCTATTTTTATATATATGCAATGAACAATCAAAAAATGAGGCTATAAAAATTCTATTCACAGTCGCATCCAAGGGAAGAAAATATTTGGGGAAAAAAAAGAGGGCAGAATTTATACCTGGAAAACTACAAAACATAGTTCAAAGTAATTAAGCCAGTGCTAAAACCCATATGGAATTGCAGGGGACCCAAAATAGCCCAAGACATACAAATAACAAATAAGCACATGAAAAGATGATTAACATTATTAGTCATTCGGGAAATGCAAATCAGAATCACAAGATAACACGCCCACTGGGATGATTAGGATACAAAGGTGCTGCTGAAGATGTGGAGAATTGGAGCCCTCATACACTACCAGTGGGAGCATAACATGGGTAGTTGCTTTGGAAAACAGTCTGGTAGTGCCTGATATCATTAAACATAGAGTTACTATATACCCCAGCAATTCCACTCCTAGTTTCATACCCAAGAGAAAAGAAAACACATGTTCAAACAAAAACTTACAGATGAATGTTCATAGCAGCATTATTCGTAAAAGTCTCAGGGTGGAGGAAACCCAAATGTCTATCAACAGATGAATGAATAAACAAAATGTGACCTGACCATATGACAGATAATTATGCTGCCAAAAAAAATGAAGTTCCCATATATGCTACAATATGGGCAAAGTAGCCACTCACAAAATATTAAATAGCATATGATTCCATGTATGTGACAGTTCAGAATAAAGAAGTTTTTAAAAGAAAAAGTGGTAAGTGTTTGCTTAAGATGGGAAGAAGTGGGTGGACATAAGGGTGATTACTAAAAGGTATGGGGTTTCTTCATGATGTGATAAAAATGTCCTAATATTTACTGTGGGGGGGTTACACATATCTGTGGATATACTAAGAACCAAGGTGTAGGCTTTACATGAGTGATTTGTATGGCATGTGAATTATATCTCTATAGCACAATTTTAAAAATAAATGGAGGGTTGTTGAAAGAGGGAAGAGAAATATAGGGGGAAAACATGTGAAATAACATAGTACTCAAACTTAGGAATATGTTGGTGGGTGTGGGTTTTCAAGTGGCGGTAAGGGAAGAATGCTGGTCATTCAGTTAACCAGGATGTTTATTGGTGTGCTAGAGTCACACTGAAAATGGTAAATATGCTTGAAGATTTTTCTCCCTAATAGTTTGAAATAGAAGAAATTCAGAGAGACACTATAAAACAGTCTTCCCAGAGTTTCAAAGTATTTGCACATCCTACATGAAGCTCATGCTGTCTTTTCTAAGTCCAATGGTAATGAAGAATTATCACCATCATATTTAGAGAAAGGAAGAATGAAATTTATGATTGTACCTTGCCTATGTTCCTATGATTTTTATTTAAAACTTTATGTTGTTCCCCTATAAAAAGTAAACTCCATAATTCATTCATTCTACAAATATTTGTAGCATTCTAAACACTGTTTTAGGAGCTTGGGATATTTCTGAGAGCAAAACACAAAAATTTTATATCTACATAGAATTTATATTCTGTTAAGGGGAAACAGACAATACTCAATAAACTTTAAAAAATAAGTAAATCTTAGGGTGTCTTTGAAGGTCCTTTGGATAAAATAGATCATGAGCACATTGACTTACTATATTTCTATGTGTGCCAACTCTAGTACCTAGAAGAACTCTTGGCTTAGGAAGTGTAATAGTCAGGGTTCTCTAGAGGAACAGAATCAACAGGAAGTATGATTATAAAAGGGATTTATTAGATTGGCTTACATGACTAGAAACTGGATGTGGATAATGTCCATCTGGAGGCTGGAGAACTGGAAGAACAAGTAACTGCACAGTCCAAGAGGCAGAAGTCCCAGAACAAGAAGTATCAACAGTGCTACCCTAGTCCAAGACCAAGGCTTCTGGAAACTACCTGGAGAATCACTGGCAGAGTCTGCTTTGGAAGAGTGAAGAAGAGAGAGTTAGATATCCTCAGATGATCAAGGACTCTTCAAGAAGAGTCCAGCTTGCATCTGCAACTGTCTCCTTGTTCTTCCAAGTTTTATTCCATCCTATTGGGCGGTGCTACCCACACTTTAGGGAGGGTCTTCACTTCATTCAGTTCACTATCCCACATGCCAATCATTCCTAGACACACCCTCATTGACACACCCAGAATCCTCTTAATCATTGGCATCTCTTAATCCAATCAAGTTGACAATTCAAATTAATCATTACAGGGACTGGGGTTGTGACTCAGTGGTAGTAGGCTTGCCTAGTACACGTAAGGCCCTGGGTTCAATCCTCAGCACTGCATAAAAATAAAGGTATTGCATCCACCTACAACCAAAAAATATATTAATTTTTTTGGAGCCAACCTAGATGCCCTTTAACAGATGAATGGATAGAAAATAGAAAATGTGCTATGTATACACAATGGAATATTGCTCAGCTTTAAAGTAGAATGAAATTATGGTATTTGCAGGTAAATGGATGGAACTGGGGAGTATAATGCTATGTGAAATAAGCCAATCCCAAAAAACCAAAGGCTGACTGTTTTCTCTGATAAGCAGATGCTGATCCATAGTGGGGAGTGGGTAGGGGAGAATGAAAGAACTTTGGATTGTACAGAGGGGAGTGTGGGGAGGGGTGGGGCGGGTGGGGAAGGGAAGGATGGTAGATTGTGAGACAGACATTATTACCCTACATACATGTACAAAAAGAATTTTTAAAAAATATTTATTAATGACAAAAAAAGCTAATGAAAATAAATATATGTTTTTTAAAAATAAGAAATGTGATTAAAAAAACCAACCAAACAACAACAACAAAAAAACCAAATTAACCATTACAGGGAGGCACAATGAATATTGGTTGAATAAACAAGTAAATTAATGGATTGACATAGAATTTTTTGGTTTGTACTTTGGAACTAGTTTCCTCTTATTTAAAAAAATTGCTGCAACTATAGAAAGATTTTAACACCTGTGTCCCTCCCTGTTCAACTGTGCTTTTAAAATTTTTTTAAATTTTTAATTTGTTCCAATTAGTTATACAATACATTTATGCATTTTGATAAATCATACATAAATGAAGTATAATTTCTCACTTTTTTGATTGTACATGTTGTATAATTACCTTGGTTATGCAGTCATATATGTACATAAGATAATACCCCCAGGTCCTCTCCTCTCCCTTCACTCCCCACTACCTAATCTAAAGTAACTCTATTCTTCCCTAGGCACCCCCATCTTATTGTGAATTAGCATCTACATGTCAGAGAAAACATTTGGCCT
Source organism: Sciurus vulgaris (assembly GCF_902686455.1). Classification (NCBI taxonomy): domain Eukaryota; kingdom Metazoa; phylum Chordata; class Mammalia; order Rodentia; family Sciuridae; genus Sciurus; species Sciurus vulgaris. The sequence continues at coordinate 17,941,664 of NC_136476.1, read as the reverse complement.
TTGGTTCTTCGGGATTGGCTTATTTCACTTAGCATGATAAAAGGAAGTATAGTGTATTGGTGAGCACAAAATTCTCGGATGCTAGACCATATGGATTCATGTGCCGGGTTTACTACTTCTTTCTGAACACTTTAATTATTTGTATCATTATTTATAACAATTTCTAATTGCACCATTTTATTTATAACTAGAGACTTTGTGTTTTGAAGACCTCCCTGCTACAGACAATTTTGACATTGTTAACTTTGTCCTGATAATTTCCTGGAACTCTTACATTCAGTTGACATTTATTATTTGTTAGTTGTTTGCAAGAAATCCTTGAATCCTAAGGGTACTAAATAATTCCTTGCCCATCATAAGTGGATGCTAATGATCCTTCACTGCTGTCAATAGGAAATTAGATGCCAAGATCCTGTGCAAGATTCATCTTTGTCAGCTGGGACTGTCTCATTCACATCCAGCATTCTCTGAACCTGGCATGTACAGAAATATAGCATGTGTTTGGTGAATAAAAAAAAGTTATAATCCAGTAGCAGCACTCAGGTATACACACAGTTTCAACTGCTTGGATGTTCTGTCTAGAGTCTCTTTGGGCTATTTGAGGTTGGTTGCCTTTTCTGGTCTCCCTTTCAGACCAGCAAATTCTGCACAGAGGACCAGGTGCCTGTAGTTTGTCAGCAGCTCAGGAACAGGTTCTACCTTGGACATCAGCCAGCCTGGGGTAAAGTTCAGAGAGCAAGTCCCTTCTTCTTTGGAAGTACTATTGCAACCACTGCACACAAACCCAAACCCTTGTGAGCTAGGTTTTGGATTGTCTTATTTCTTCTTTTTGATGGTTCTGCTTTGAAAGTAAAGCAACAGTAGGGTTTGTTAAGATGGTTCATTCAAATAGTAATTTATTACCCATGATATAAGGATATTAGGAAGTGGCAAGCTCTTCAGCTGTTTATTTCCATCCCTCTGGGTGGAAAGAAGAAGTATGGAGATATCTCAGTTGCTATGGATACCAAGTCTTCTAGAGAATAAAATCCTTTTTAACAAAATCCAGTTCAGTTAGATTGGCTTTTCTTTTGAACATATCTATTCAGCATACTTTTGTCATACAAAAAGTTGCATACCTGCTTCAGGAAATGGTGTTTTAGTTTTTTCTCCAACTTTGCCTTGAAGTCTTTGTTTTTCCCTTCCTACACCAGAAGATGTGACATAGAAAACTGTATCTCTGGCATTCCTTCTATCCTAACTAGGAAAACTGACTTACTTAGTTCCACACAATTATATGCAAGCATCACAACATAAACGACCCATTTGGGAAGTTGAGGTCTTTTTCACTTAGTCTTTAAAAAGCCATGTTAATTATAAAAAGGCACATAACCACCTCCTTAACATTTCATTGGTTCGTTGAATTAGATTTCCTTAAATTAGAATCTCTTTAAGATGTCTAATTTTGAACACAGCATTAAGTTAATTGATTGTTGTAGATGGGGAAAAAGTCACAAAGGCTTCAAAAGAAAACTGAGAAAGTGACAACTCAGGTCAAGGGTCTAAGAAAAGTCTATTCCCATGTATGAACATAGCTGGACTCCTCACTAAGAAAAGACATTTTGAAAGTTAAAAATTCTAGTTAAATCATCATTCATCTATTTTTCAGATGAATCATTTTAGAGGATTTATAAGAACACCATCACTTTTTAAACTCTTGCTTTGGTCTCTCATTTCTAATTCTAACATATCTATAGAGAGGGGTTGAGTTCATTACATAAATTGAAAATTCTGTGCAGCAAACGTTTTCTGGACTGTTTTGCTGTAGGCTGCCATGATGGAGATGAAAGGGCCAGCTTATGAGTCATGAGGACTGGAATGTAGTCCCAAGTCTGCCTCCAGCTGTGTGGCCTCAGATGAATCATTTAACCTCTCTGGTCTTAATTTCATCATCTGAAAATTAGAGGTCAGACTACATTATTTTCCAAAGTCCCCTGACATCCTAAAATATCTACATTGCTTTGAAATTTATTCACAGCTCCAATTGATACTCAGCATCAAGGCTAGAAACTAAGTAGGCTAACTGAGTTCAAAACCAAATGGAAAAGAGAAACTTTTAGAAGTACAAATCTGCCGACAACTTTATTTCCATCCGGCACTGCATTCAAAATGATTTTAAATTTGTAGTGGAAAATAAGAATGAGACCACATTCAGGTGAATGATGTACCCCATTTGTGTACAATGAATCAAAATGCAGTCTGTAAAAAAGAAAAATTTAAAATATTTTAAAGAAAAAGAAAAACATTTATTGTTGGTGATGCTTTGTCCGGATGTAAAGTAAGTATGTAAAAGCAATCCTGGCTTACATTTGTATAAAGTAAGTGTAGCGCTTGTATAAAGGAAATCTTTTTCCTTTATACATGTGCGACATTTTGCTAATTATTTTGTGTGTGGTTACAGCTAACTATATGGTGGATATTATCCTATTTATTTTACAGATAAAAATGGAAATAATAAAGAATAAAAGTATTAGTCTTTTGTCCTAAGTGTCTCAACTAGCAAGTGGCAGAGCCAGAAACTGAATCCCTGCTGCCGAATTTGTATGTCCAGGGCATATAAACATTATAAGGTACAGGCTTTCTGGTTTTGTGTGTGTATGGTTTATACCCTATGTGTCTAAACACAAAGTTATTATCTCCTTTGCATTCCCCAACCCAGCCTTCTCTGCATGCCTGACCTCAGTGAAAGGCACCATGCCTACCAATTACAAGGCAGGAAACTGGAAATAGGCTTCACACTGCCCATCCCTCACTTCACCTACCACCCATGCCACCCTCTCTTCTTCCTGTCAACTTAATTTATTGAATAGTTCTCAAAGTGAATGTGTCCGAGTCCCAGAGCACAACCTGGCACATTCTAAGGGGCTTTAACAAAGGGACCATTTGTCAGTTGTGGGAAAACTCAGCATAATCTACAAGAAATGAGGACGAGCAATAGTAGATGCTGTGAGTATATGTCATAGGTTGAATCATGCTCTTCCCAAGGAGATATCTCAGAATCCTCCCTAATACCTTTGAACATGACCTTATTTGGAAATAAATAGTTTTTATTTAATAGAGGTAATTGAATTAAAATGAGATCAATAGGGTAGACCCTAATCCAACAGGGATTTTTCTTATAAAAGGGGGAAATGTGGACACACAGACATACAGATACACAGGAAGAAGGCCATGTGGACACAACAGCAAAGGGGGGATGATGTTCCTGCAAGCCAAGGGACTCCAAAGACAATGAGGAGAGACAATGGAACCAGTTCTCCCTTGCAGCCTTCAGAAAGATCCCACCCAACTGACACCTTGATCTCAGGTTTTCAGCCTCCGCAACTGTGAGATTAGATAATTCCGATGTTTAAGCCACTCAGTTTGTGGTACTTTATTATACAACCTAGCAAACTAACACAGCGTCCTTTGACCTGAAAGTGGTTGGAAGAAGACGGTATCCTAAGAACCAGGTGAGAGCTATAGCTACGGATAAGGGACTGCCTCCAGGGAACTTTGGTTCAACTATTTGCTTACTTTAATTAGTAGAGTTTACACAGGAAAGATGCAATAAATTCTCGATTCCTTTCCTTTGTTTACTAGTTTTCAGAATAGTGGATAGTTTTCCTACAACCTCCAGAAAGATGACTGATTTTTTTTCTGGATCATGAACGTGCAGATTTTTAGCATACTTGGTGTACTGCAATCATTGCAGGCCATGTTTGCAGCTTTTTGTTAGTATAATGAATACCTGAGATAATCAACTTAGAAGGAGGAAAGGTTGATTTGGGCTCACAGTTTCAGAGGTTTCAGTTCCTGTTCACTTGGCCTATTGTTTTGGGGGCTGTGGCAAGCAAGAAGTACATCATGGTAGGATCTTGGGTTGAAGGAGGCTGCTCATCTCATGGTGGCCGGGAAGCAAAGAGAGGAAGGGGCCAGAATCGCAGTTATCAAGGGCACACCCCCAGTGACCTAACTTCCTTCCAGGAGGCTCCACCTCATAAAGGTTCATCATCTCCCATGATGGAGTTTCATGGGCTGGGGACCAAGCTTTTAACATGGACCTCTGGGGGACCCTTATTTAAACCTTCACACAAAAGTTACATTTTCTTGCCATACTTATCTTAGTTTGGGCCCAAAGAGACTCCTTGTCAGTTTAGCTCTTTTGTCATTCCCTATAGCTTCAGAGGTCTCTGACGACTTTCTTACTCTCTGGTATGACAAGATGCCTAGGCTCTGCTTGGTTCTTTTTAGGGAAAAATGAATGGGACCATAGAGTATGGCCATTTCCTGACTTTTGATGGGGCTTCATCTTGCATCCTTTGAAAAGTAATTGCCTCTTTGGTTGGTGTCTGGTGGGAGGGCCCTGGTTGAGGTGGGGTTTGTGTGACTTTTCCTTATGAATTTGAAGGATTACACACCTGCTCCTACCACTGAGTCCCTGATTTATTCTGTTGCCTTTACTAATACTAGTGGGTTAGGTCAGGAAAAACAGTGGTCTCTTCAAATATTCTAGGTAGGATATCTTTTAATAAGGAGATACTATGACCTTAATTTTATCCCTCCATTCATATATTGAAGCCCTAACTCACAATGCAAAAGTATGTGGCAATAACTTTTGGGAGGTTTAGATAAAATAATAAGGGTGGGGCCCTCATGATGGAATTAGTGCCCTTATGAGACACTAGCGAGTTTGTCTTGCTTCTCCCTCTCTACCTAGATACACTGAGGAAAAGCCCAGTAAGGACAGAGAAGACAGCTTTCTGCAAGCCAAGTAGACAGTCCTCACAAGGGACTGAATGGGCCGGTACCATGGTTTAGTTGGAGGTGTGTTTTGGAAATGCAGTAGGAAAGGGAGGGGAGGAATAGGAGATTTAAAGATACAGATGACAAACTCATTCTATGAAACCAATATTACCCTGATACCCAAGCCAGACAGAGACAAATCGAGGAAAGAAAATTTCAGACCGATATCATTAATGAACATTGACGCAAAAATTCTCAATAAAATTTTAGCAAATCGCATACAAAAATATATTAAAAAGATAGTGCACCACGATCAAGTGGGTTTTATCCCAGGGATGCAAGGTTGGTTCAATGTCCGGAAATCAATAAATGTAATTCACCATATCAATAGACTTAAAGTCAAGAATCACATGATTATTTCAATAGATGCAGAAAAAGCATTTGATAAAATACAGCATCCCTTCATGCTCAAAACACTAGAAAAAATAGGGATAGTGGGAACATTCTTTAACATTGTAAAGGCCATCTATGCTAAGCCCATGGCTAATATCATTCTAAACGGTGAAAAACTGAAAGCATTCCCCCTAAAAACTGGAACAAGACAGGGATGCCCTCTTTCACCACTCCTATTCAATATCGTTCTTGAGACTCTAGCCAGAGCAATTAGACAGACCAAGGAAATTAAAGGAATACGAATAGGAAAAGAAGAACTCAAACTATCCCTATTTGCGGATGATATGATTATATACTTTGAGAAACCAGGAAATTCCACCAGAAAACTGTTAGAACTCATAAGTGAATTCAGTAAAGTGGCAGGTTACAAGATCAATGCTCATAAATCCAATGCATTTTTATACATAAGTGATGAATCCTCAGAAAGAGAAATTATGAAAACTACCCCATTCACGATAGCATCGAAAAAAATAAAATACTTGGGAATCAATCTCACAAAAGAGGTGAAAGACCTCTACAATGAGAACTACAGAACACTAAAGAAAGATATTAAAGAAAACCTTAGAAGATGGAAAGATCTCCCATGTTCTTGGATAGGCAGAATTAATATTGTCAAAATGGCCATACTACCAAAAGTGCTATACAGATTCAATGCAATCCCAATTAAAATCCCAATGACGTACCTTACAGAAATAGAGCAAGCAATCATGAAATTATTCTGGAAGAATAAGAAACCCAGAATAGCTAAAGCAATCCTTCGCAGGAAAAATGAAGCAGGGGGTATCGCAATACCCGAACTTCAACTTTATTACAAAGCAATAGTAACAAAGACAGCATGGTACTGGTACCAAAATAGACAGGTAGATCAATGGTACAAAATAGAGGACACGGTCACAAACTCAAATAAATACAACTTTCTAATACTAGACAAAGGTGCCAAAAATATGCAATGGAGAAAAGATAGCCTCTTCAACAAATGGTGCTGGGAGAATTGGAAATCCATATGCAACAGAATGAAACTAAACCCATATCTCTTACCCTGCACAAAACTCAACTCAAAATGGATTAAGGACCTTGGAATCAGACCAGAGACTCTGCAGATTATAGAAGAAAAAGTAGGTCCCGATCTTCAACATGTCGGCCTAGGACCAGACTTCCTCAACAGGACTCCCATAGCACAAGAAATAAAAGCAAGAATCAATAACTGGGATAGATTCAAACTAAAAAGCTTTCTCTCAGCAAAGGAAACTATCAGTAATGCGAAGAAAGAGTCTACAGAGTGGGAGAATATCTTTGCCACTCATACTTCAGATAGAGCACTAATCTCCAGAATCTATAAAGAACTCAAAAAACTCTACACCAACAATACAAATAATCCAATCGACAAATGGGCTAAGGAAATGAACAGACACTTCACAGAAGAAGATGTACAAGCAATCAATAAACATATGAAAAAATGTTCAACATCTCTAGTAATAAGAGAAATGCAAATCAAAACCACCCTAAGATTCCATCTCACCCCAATTAGAATGGCGATTATCAAGAATACAAGCAACAACAGGTGTTGGCGAGGATGTGGGGAGAAAGGTACACTCATACATTGCTGGTGGGGCTGCAAATTAGTGCAGCCACTCTGGAAAGCAGTGTGGAGATTCCTTAGAAAACTTGGAATGGACCCTCTATTTGACCCAGCTATCCCACTCCTTGGCCTATACCCAAAGGACTTAAAATCAGCATACTACAGAGATACAGCCACATCAATGTTCATAGCTGCTCAATTCACAATAGCCAGACTATGGAACCAACCTAGATGCCCTTCAAGTGATGAGTGGATAAAGAAACTGTGGTATATATATACAATGGAACATTACTCAGCCATAAAGAATGACAAAATTATGGCATTTGCAGGCAAATGGATGAAATTGGAGAATATCATGCTAAGTGAGATAAGCCAATCTCAAAAAGCCAAAGGACGAATGATATCGCTAATAAGTGGAGGATGACACATAATGGGGGGGGAGGGAAGGGTTAATGTTAGGGTTAGAGTTAGGGTTAGGGAGGGGGGCAAGTATGGAGGAAGAAAGTACTGTATAGAGGGTAAAGAGGGGTGGGAGGGGTGGGGGGAAGGGAAAAAATAACAGAATGAATCAAACAACATTACTGTATGTAAATTTATGATTACACAAATGGTATGCCTTTATGCCATGTACAAACAGAGAAACAACATGTATCCCATTTGTTTACATTAAAAAAAAATAAAAAAAAATAAAGATACAGATGAAGAAAGGAACAGTGTTGGAACTGGGAAATGGAGGAGTTCACAGAGCCTCAGGGCTGACTTTTTCTCCCCTTCCTTTCCCTTTCCTACCCACTACCATCTTTGATATTCCAGTGTGTATCAACCAAATGTAGTTCCAGAGAGGCAGCCTGGGAGGAAGTGAGCTGTAAGAGTTTTCTGAGGGGCTTCCCACAAGATGACCCTTTTCAATTTAGCCAATTTCTGCAATAACTGCTGCAGCCACAAGCCAAAAATCTTTACATGTGACTGTTGAAAAGCTATGTACAGATCGAATGAGTAAGATATGGACCCTGCCCCTGTAAAAATTCACAAAGAATGAGACATAACTGATACTCTATCAGCAGAGTTATGCTACTGGTACCCATCAATTAAAAGGTCTCTGATGTGGTGATGACTTGGAAAATTCCAGTGGCAGAAAGAATTTGCAGCATCGTGGGTATGAAGGGAGAGGAGAGAGAGAATCTGAAGCAGAGGACATGAATCTGAAGCAGAGGACATGATATGAAGGGCTTTTTAAAGCCAAGATTAAAAAGTTTGGATTTTGTTCTGCCTGCAATGGACCACCATTGGAGTATTTTGAGCAGGAGAGTGATATGATTTGACTTATACTTTGAGCAAGCTGCCATTTGGAGAAAGAGAAAAGAGGAACACCATTCAGATGGGCTTTGCAGCTCAGTTAAGGTTTAGGGTTCTCTTAACTAAGGTGTTAATAAGGAAAATGGAGAGAAATGATTTGATAAAGTGATAAAATGATTTGAGGTAGTGTCAATACTTTCCAATGGGTTGGAAGTGATAGTAGGGAAAAGAAAGAAATCAAAAAAAGGACTTTTGGTTTTTGTCTAGAGGAATGGGAGGTTGGTGGTGCCATATACTGAGATGGAAAAGGTTAAGGGAGTAACACATTTGGTGGGAAAAATGAAGAGCTCTCTCTTGGTCAAAATAAGTTTGAGAGACCTATGGGACATCTGAGTGGAAATGTTGTGGTAATGTCCCCAACTGGGCTCCCATGCTCCAGTCTTTGTTCTCATTACCTCCCCTCCACTTACTCCTCCCTTCTCTTCTACAAGCCTATTAATCCTTCTAAAGTTTGTCTGAGGTCATGCAACCTGCATGCTTTAAAACACTCAGTATGCCCTGGATACCCTCAGAATCACATGTGCATATCCATCTGGTTTTTAGCCCTTAAACTGTGCTCAGAACATCTTTCATTCTTGTCTCTCGCAACTGCCCAATATCTACCAAGTGATCTAGCTAAGCTGGATGAACTCTGTTCCCCAAATACACCTTGTACATCCCTGCTCTAGACCTTTTTCTCACATTCTTCTCTCTGCCTGGAATGTTCTCCTTCTCCTTCTTCTAATCAATCCTGTATCTCAGACCTATTTTGATTGATGGTAGTTATCATCAGACTTCTCCAATTGCCACGGTCAAATGGAATTACTCTTTCTATCCTTTTATAATGTATTGTTCAGATTTTACATATGTGCTAAGATTCTACAGGGTATTGGAGTTACTGGTTTATTTACTCACCATTTACCCACTTTAGTAGAAAGTTCTGTAAGGTCAGAGGCTATATTTTCTTCTCTGTATTCCTTGCTTGTCATTGAATCCTGTATAATAAAAACACAAAATTAATATTTGCTGACCAGGATCAGTGACATGTGCCTGTAGTCCTAGCACTTGGGAGGCTAAAGTGAGAGGATCACTTAAGTACAGAACTTTAAGACCAGCCTGGGCAACATGGTGTGAGACCCTGTCTCAAAATAAAACAAAGCAAAACAAATAATACTTACTGAACTGAAATGAATCAAATTGTCATTTTATTCAATAATGCATTTTTCAGACAAAAACATATGATACGCTCAGTGTATACATTTTTTAGGTTGGTGAGAAGAGAAAAAAGCAAGTTTACAAGTTCATATAAAGAAGTTATTTATTAAAATCCTGCAGACAGCCAATGAGTGTCAAAAAAATAATTTAATACAATCCAAAGCATGGGTTAGAAAGTCCAAATCTCACCTAGTTCCAGATGGGTACCCTAATTGTTCTGAACAATTCCAGAATTGACTATTCACTTTCTGTGGATTATACTAGGTCTAAAAACAAATAATCTTATTGGTGTAAAAGTTCTTTTTCTTATCAGCCCAAACTGCCTTCCAATTACTTCTGACAGTAGGTCTATTCTGTTAATTCCTGCCACCGCATGACCAAACCCAGAACTTAATGGGTTAAAACAGGGACCTTTTAATCCTCTCACAATTATGTGGTTTGATGGAGTTCATCTGGCAGTTCCTCAGCTTCACATGATAATAGCTGCAGATTCAGGCATCTGAGGGCTTGTCTGAGCTTAAATACCCAGAATGGCTCAGTTATATAGCTGGCCATTGCCATTGGCTCTTGACTGGGGACTCAACTGGGACTGTCAGATATAGTGCCTTGGTCTTCTCCATGTACCCTTTGCATATGGGTTTCTTTTGGGCCTTATAGTAAAATAACCTAGTGTCTCTGAGTAATCTCATGAGTAAAAACATAGTTTTTAGAGACTTTGTGCCATTACTTTCCCCTAAAACCTTTCCAGATTGTCATTACTAACAAAGTAAATTATTTGAGACAGAACAAAACAATCTGTACTGGAAGATTCCAAAGGGTTTTTTGTCTACATATCAATACAAATGCTTTCTATCCACCAATGAAACTTAAAGGGGCCACAGATGATAAAGTATCTATGCCTATGTATAGTCAATGAATTTACTGGTAAGTAGGCCCATATTTCACATGCTTTATCTTCATTTTTCTGTAACTTGCTATGGATTCATCAGAAGTTTCTATGAAGAAACTAGAAGTTAAGGCTAACTGTTTTGTTCCATGTTTCCACTGTCTTCAGAGTTGTTAAAATGGAATTTCATGCTGTCACTGATGGTCATTAATCAAGGGACCTCATGACCAATTTTATCTGAAATCTAGTTAGAAAATGACAGAAAAGGATCATTTAAAACAGGCATGCAGTTTTTAGAACAGAGGCTATATGGTGGCCTCAGTGTCAGAGACAGGTAGCTTTAAGATATGTCACTGACCAACTCTGAACAAGTCGAGCTCAAAAGACTCAGGTTTTTTTATCAGAAAGATCAGATTATAAAAGTTGTTGATTGGGTAAGATTAAACAAGGTAATAAAGAGATTGCATAACACAATATGCCTGACACAATCTAAGTTTTAATCTCAGTATTATTACTATTAGTGTCATTAATATAAAGAGTTGTGCTTTCTTAAAAAATTAATTTTTATAGCAACACTTTTGATCAGGGATGTAATTAACTTTATTAGTTATTCATTTCAAACTTCTCACCTGCAAATGGAGGAAACATAATAGATATGACAAATTATATGAAAATCAGGAATAATACATGTGTAGTGCCTGATGTATGTTAAGTTTTCAGTAGGCAGAAGACACTATTGTAGCACAGAGTAGAATCAGAATTCAAACCTAGGTCTGATTTATGCTCCTCTTACTTTTCCATGAGTTTCCTTAACATGAAATTTTCTTGCTTCACAATTGTGCTCAAGATTCCCTCACTTGTTGTGGTTTCACTTCTCAATTAATGTGTAAGTTGGAAAAGAAATTCTGTGATCCACCATACATTCTTATTTTTATAAGAATATACATATAGAATATAAGTATATACATACTTATTTTTATTTAATTAATTAATTTTTTTGCGGTGCTGGGGATTGAACCCAGGGCCTTGTGCTTGTAAGCTATATCTCCAGCCCACATTCATTTATTTTTAAAAAGAAATATTATAAAGAGAAGAAATTGTGAGATTAAAATAATTGTCAACCAAGATGGCTATATCCAGCAAAGCTATCCTTCAGAACGCAAGGATAAATAAAAACCTTCCAAATAAGCAGAAACAAAAAGAATTCATGACTACTAAACTGGTACTACAGAAAATACTTAAAGAAATGCCACATACTGAAGAATAAAAAACAAACTCCAGAGCTCAAAACTGAACATATCTCATTTGAAGAGTAGTTATGCATTTTTCTGAATGTTTAAAGATTTTGGTTTAGAATGAGAGGGCAATTTTGAAAGAATAAATGAAGATCAAATTCACTAATTATAATCAACTAAGGTTCAACTGAAATCAAAAGCAGGAAAACACTAGACTTTTATCAAAATTCGAATAACACTGACATTGGATTATTGATTTGGTGATTACTCTTAAGTGGGCCCACCCCCTTTTTGGCATTTCGAGCACATTTATAGAGAATAAAAGATTTAAATGTTTTTTATTAAATAGCAATGCTTAGTACTATGACTAAAATAGTCAGAATACTTATAAACTAAAGGGTATGGCTCCAAATGAATAGAAGAAATTGTACACACCCTTGAAGTCTCATTAATCTTTGCTTAGAAGCTATAAGAGCAAAACTCACCGCTCAGAAATTAAAAACAAAATTTTTTTTTGAAGGATTGAAAGTCTAGAGGATAGTTTAGGAAAAAAAATTCCAGTGGAAATCTTCTTTCATAGAGTGAAAAAGAATCGTCAGTATGACTGAAGCAAAGCACGGTGGTTGTAGGATTTTAATAATAACAACAATGTCCATGAGTAGTACATTCATGCTAGCACCAACGTTCTTAGACTTATTGGTTTGTTGCTAGTCCTACTTCAGTCAGAGTCCTGTGTTGCCCTCTGAAAGAGTCTTCAGAGTCCTAGTACCTTTAACAGAGTCCCATACTCTGTGGTACATTATTATGTCAATTGGAAAATGCATCTGATCATGGGCATGAATATTAACACTTGGATATTTTGTAATGCACATAATGATAAGGTACCATCCACAGCATAGAAAAAAACAACTTGCTGTCATGGAAATTTGCATATTTATATTTGGGTGGATAAAAGAAACCATATCACAAGTATAACTCTAGGTTGTAGCTAGTTTTGCCACCAATTACATAATGTTTTCAAATTTAGTATTACAGGGAATATGTACCTAGACTTTCTAGATGCTTCTTTTAATGAATCGCCTTTTATCAATTGTATCTTGTAGGACAAAACCAATGGTTATTATTTTTGCATCTATGGCTAAAGTGACATAAAATAAATTGTTTTTATTGATGATTAAATTGAATTCCATAGAAACTCATAGTCAACAGAGATAGAGGTCTTCTTTTTAGTCTGCAGTACAGAACTCCAACCCAAGGCATTAAAACATTCCTCTTTGAATAGCTCTCCTCCCCAGTGGTGCTATTTTAGAGGCCTTGCAGTTTTATCCCCCCTTAACATGTTAATTTATTTCAGAACAGATGTGTATGGCATCTGTGCACATATGTTCTCTACAGAATTCTTGGGAGTGAAGGATCAATCCTCCAATTTTGAAGCAGATCCCTCATAAAGAACACACTTGAACCACCATTTCTGAATCTAAGAAACTATGCTTCCTCTCTATCTTGAAAACTATCTGTGTTTTATGTGCTGGACAATTTAATGAGTTGCCTTTTTCTTCCTCCAAGATTTTTTCCTGGCACACTCTACTCTTCCTGCTGGGGTCAGACTGGGGACTCATTCAATCTGTGCCTGCAAGTCAGCTGGGCAGGCCCAGTCTCAGAGCGATGGCCTCCTCACAAAGCCAGCTTTGTAACAGGGGTCCTAGACCGTGGAGAAATTCACCAGAGCCAGAAGTTCCTTTCTGCAACTCTTGGTTAGTGCTGACAAGTGTTCTGGGAATTTTCACCAGGCATTCTGATTTCCCAGTGAGGTTTCTATGGCTACATAGTCAACATTTTTCAATACTAACTTTGGACCACATGGGAGAGAGCTCCAAGAAATAATGTCTGTTTTACATAAAAAAAACTTGTCATTTCAGAAATGATTAGGAAAGCCAGTTATATTTGAGAACCAGTGAAATGCCTCATGCCATGGGACAGACATCCTATCTTAGAGGGGAAGCCCCACTTGGCCAAGGGTTCATCCTCACTCATGCTAATGGTCTGTGGGTGAATGACACTAACCACACCAAAGTTCACAGTCAAAATGCTCCTGACATCTGTTGGAGGACAATGGGAAGATCAAGATATGACAATCCTGAGTCCAGTGTTTCCTGAAAACTGGTCTTCCTCACCACCAAGATTTTGCAATGCTTAAATATTGTTCTACTTCCCATATCATTCAGGGAATCAATCTAAGTTATGCTTAAATTATTCTGAACTCTCTTTAGAAACCAGTGAATGTTGAAATTTAATTGACATTATGATGGGATTGGGAGATGCGACCTTTAAGAAGTGAGTAGTTCATAAGGGCTCCTATGAATGGATTAATGCCATTATCATGGGAGTGAATTATTTATCACACAGGTGCGTTTGTTATAGCTGGAGAAGTAGCTCAGTGGTAGAGTACAAGAGGGGCCCTGGGTTCAATTCCCTACAGGGAGTAGAGGAAAGTGGGTTTGTTGTAAAAGCAAGTTCTCTTGAATACCTAGTTTCTGGCTCTTATATGTTCTCACTGGCAATGTGATTCCTTCTGCAATGTTATGATGTAGCATGGAGGCCCTCACCAGATGTAACCCTTCAGTCTTAGACTTCCCAGCCTCCAGAACAGTGAGAAATGAATTTTTTTTCCATAGATTACCCAGTCTATAGTATTCTGTTATAGTAGCAAAAAATGGACACAGGCTAGTATTAGAAGATACATAATTAAAACCAAGATCTCCCAACCCAGAAAACTTCTTTACAGAGGTAAAAGAGAAAGAAAACAATTTTATATTTAAAAAAAATCTGTGAAACCAGAATGTGATGTGTGTTATAGGAAAACCAATAAAGAGATTGCAAAAACAGATAGGAATTTCACTTTTTTATATTAACAAGTGGATGATATATTAGGCAGGTTTTGTAATTTACAGTCAGGTGAAAAGTTAGGCCCATCTCTTCCCAGGACATGGGAAGATGGACTTTATCTTCGTTACACTTCAAAGACATGGATCCCAGTCTTAAGGAAATATAGCTGAGCTCTGAGGCTGGCAAGAGACTCTCTCAGCCATTGAAAAGATTTGTGTACATTTGAAAAGGATATGAAAAAAAAATTTGAAAGGGAGGAGAAGGGAAAAATTACTCCTGTTTTCAGTAGGGAGAATTAAGCCTCTTATTTTTAATTTGCATTTGCTTTTTACACCACCTAAGTCCTAACTCTTCAGGATTATGCTAAACTTAACCATCCTTCTCCACACACCCAGCTTTTAGGGTCAATTATTCTTCACTGTTTCTGCTCCAACAATTTCCTGCAAAGTTATCCGTGCATGTCTCCTCCTGGGTTTGTACTTTTCTGATCTGGAACTTCTCAACTCTCCCTAAAGTAGCTACCCAGATACAAGTTTGAGTATATTTTCTTTCCTTGGGAATATCAGTAGAGGAGTAAACATTAGCTTTTCTCCAACTAAATTTGTATTTCACTCACTTTGGAGGTGAAAATGGAATAACTCCTAAATATATGAGCCATGGAGGACCCTGCCCTCAGAATTTACTGACTCAAATTTTACAAGAGGTCAATCTCTAAGGAAAAAGAGAAAATGGCGCCTAAGACACAGATCTATCTTCCCATTAACTGATCTGAAGTAAAAACGTAATTTGTTGCTTAAACTTGCTATAAATTAAGTTTCAATGGAATTTCAGGCTGAGCAGAAACGGCATTAACATTGGAGTCATCTTCTGAGGGTACTTGCCCTCTAATTCTCCCTCAGACAATTCTCATCCTCCAGAAAAAATGATCCCAAGCATTACAATTTAAAACCTGATAGGATATGAACTAACTTTGCACCTATTAGCAAATTTATGTCAGCATTCCCTAGTGCCAACATCTCCCTGTTCTTCAAATTGTTATGTGAATTGATTTTAACATCTTACTGGTTTCCTCATTAACGAATTCAAGTCTTTGACACAGGTTTCTTTTACATTTGTTTGAGAGTGAGTGATATTTTAAATTCTTTGAATAATTTATTTTGGCATCAGTTTCTAGAGTTTGGTCTTTTTAAATTTTTATTTTTATTGTTTTGCAGTGCTGGGGGTCTAACTCAGGCCCTTATGAATACCTGGCATGTACTTTACCACTGAGCAACATCCCCAGCCTAAGTTTGGGGTCTTGTTTGGCTGGGTTCCAATCTCATTAGGAACCAAATCTAAAACTCTGCAGCAGCCTAGACTGATCTCTCTTATATATTCCTTCTATGGCTTGAATGTTTTATCCCTCCAAAGCTCATGTGTTAGAAACTTAATCATTAATGTAGCGATGTTGGGAGGTGGGGCCTGATGGGAAGTGTTTCAGTTATGAGGGCTCTGTCCTCATGTACAGGTTAACGCCATTATAAAGGGGTGAGATTGGCATCCTCTTGCTATCTTAGTTTGCCCTTCTGCCATGTGATGATACATTAAGAAGGCCCTCACCAAACATCGGTACCACGTAGTTCTTCCCAATCTTCAGAACTCTGATCCATTAAATTTTTTTCATTCTACATTACCAGGTCTATGGTATTTATAGCACTACAGAACAGATTAGACAGCTCCTATTCCTTCCTTTATCCAATTAATAAGTAATTCTCTAGCTCTTATTATTGTACAACAGTGCTAGAAACTGGAGACATAATAATGAGAAGATGAGAAAGTCTTGATCCTTATGCAGCTTAGATAACAAATAAGTAATCTTATTGAATAAGCAAGTAAATTTCAAACAACTGATATGTGCAATGAGGAAGATAGATCAGAGATGAGGAGGTACTGTAGACTGGGTGGTCAGGGACACCTTCATGACAGAGCAGCATGGAATGACAAGAAGTCTTCCATGGAAGGATTTAGGAAAACGTCCCAGGCAGAAGGAACAGCAAGGGTGAAGGTCTCTTGATGAGAACATGCCTAACTGATTTGAAGAAGTCAGAAGCCAGATCGTGAAGGGTCTTGTGGCTGTGGGGAGGGGTCTGGTCTTGACTGGAAGCATGATGTGAGTTTCAAGCAGGGATTTGCACAATGTGAGTTATCCTTTGCGGAGACAACTCAGGCAACAGGGAGTTTGGGAGATAGATGAAGGGCTTTGGGAAAACTAGTCCATCTCTATTAGTCACATATGCCTTCTCAGTAAAGTGAGTAAAATACTAACCCCAGTGAAAGATCATTGTGAAGATGCAGTGAGACTGGATCCCTAAAGTCTTACTTTCCTCCCTTACGTAAATCACTCTTCTCATAGGTGAGCATGTCAACACCAAGCCAGGCCAAGTTGGCTTAGTCACTGAGCTTCCAGATGGAATCTCCCAAATGATTCCTGTTTGCCTGAGTGGGGAAAGAGGTCAGAGAGGTAGTTAAGCCAGGTAGGAACTGGGTGGAGGTGAGAATAAGAATCTAACACATGCTTTATGAGCCCTGGTAAGTCTGTAAGTCCAGATTGAGTGGCGATTTTGTTTTATCTTCTTTTAGTACTAGACAAATGTAAAATAATCCTATTATTCTTAAGAAGGTCAGAAAGAAAGGGATGAAGGAAGGGAAGGAGAAAGGGATGATGGAGGAAGAGAAAGAAAGATGGAAGGAACAAGCTCTACATTGCAGAGGTTTGGGTTGAAGACATTATTTCAGATAGATTCTTCAATCTTCCTTTTTGAAGGAGTGATGTCTTTCTGTCCTTCTTGTTTGGAGCAGCTCTTCTGGCTTAATTATAAGAAAGGGAAACCTGGCTTAGAAAAACTCAGGAGAGAGAAAATAATTCCAGAAATGTCAAGGTTCCCCTTGCCCTTTACTGATGGGTGTCAGCTGAAGTACCTCCATCTGGTAGAGGGCTTGGTGTAGCAATGTCCCTATGAAGCTCATATTATCTCCCATGTTGAAACAGATGTTGAGACCCAAAGGGCTTAAGGAACTTGCATGAAGTTGATAAGTAATGCAGCTGGTCGTGAACACAAGTCCTATCTGACTCCAAGTCCCACACTCAAAAGCCACATAATAGGTATATATCAGCATTTCCTATGGTTTGACCCCTACTAAGGGTCTATTTTGAACTCAGACTATTCAGATTTTTTTAATGTTCTTGTCTGCAACATAGATTCCACTGTTATATTCCCTAACCCTGCTTAGGTAGGAAAGAATGCGTGTAAATATTATCTATTTTAGACTTGGGATCTGTAATCTTCCATTTTTCCAAACGATATTTCTTATACTTAAAAAAAGACAGATTTGAGATTCAAGATGGCAGACTAGAGGGTGGCTGCGTTTCATGTTGCTCCAGGACTCAGGACTCAAGAAGAGGAGATATAGAGAGACTTGGGACCAACTCAAAGCAGCCGGGTGAGTCTCTCCCGTTGGGGAGGTGTCCCGGACGGGGCAGTAGCCCCGAACACAGGGATCTTGGTGAAGTAGATTTGCCCGACGAAGACACCCTTCCCCCCGCTGGAGCAGTGAACGCGGACAACTGGGAGCATTGGAGAGGAGGCTGTTCAGCACAGCGCTGGGACTCGGAGCTAACCACCGGGGCTTTGGGAGGCTGCCCAAAGGAGGGAGTGCATGGTGAGCTGTTTGGACTGAAAGCGACCACCCCTGAACACAGGGGGCTGCCCAGAGGAGAAGGAGAAGCACGGGCTAGGCATGTCACTTGGACTTGGAGCAGCTGCACCAGGGCTCCGGGCGGCTATCCGGAGGAGCAGCGTGGTGAGTGGTTTGGACTCAGAGCAACCGCTCTTGAACACAGGGAGGTTGCCGGGAGGAGGAGGAGGAGCACAGCGGGGTGCTTGGGCTCGGAGTGACTGCACCAGGGCTACGGGTGGCAGTCGGGACGAGGAGGTGCACAGTGAGTTCCTGGGACTCGTGACGAACGCACCAGATCTGAGTGACTGCCTGGAGGAGAAGGAGGTGTGCGGTGGGTCACTTGGACTTAGAGCAACCGCACAGAACACCAGGCGGCTGCCGGAGGAAGAGGCATGTGGTGGGTCACTGGGACTCGGAGCGACTGTAAGGGGCTCCAGGTGGCTGCTCAGAGGAGGGGCCGCATAGCCAGGCGATTAGGTGCAGAGCAGGGTTCCAGGACCTAGGCGGCTTCTTGGTGGAAGAGTCGCACAGACAAACCGAAGGGCGGAGCAAAGGCTCCAGGACTGCGGGCAGATTCTCTGAGGAGAGGCAGCCCAAGGAGATTTGTCTGCGAAGGGCGAGGCTTCCAGGCCCAGGAGGTAGGTCCGGGTCCCTGGGAACATTGCAGAAGAAGGCTGCCCAGCCCAGGAAGTAGTTTTGAATTGAACGGAACCTCTAGGAGGGGAAATGACCAGCGAGACCTCCCTGCCAGGTGAGGTTCTCCCACAAGGGCTGTAAAACCAGAGACACAGGCCCAAACTGGCCTTGCATCAGCCCACATCCTACTTCCCCTTTGGATGACCATTCGTCAGCAAGTGAAGGTACCTCTGCCCACTAGCAGGGAATATACCCCACCGGAAGGCCACCACCCCTAGAGAGGCAGCTTCCTTGTGGACCACAGCATTATCAACTTCCTCCAGGACTTCAGGCTATTGAAGGCTAAGAGGGGATATACTAGAAATCTTCAGGGACATTATAAGTCAATAGAGGAAATCTGCAATATCTCAGCGGTCCACTGATACCTGAACAATATGAGAAAACAAGGAAAGAAAATGCTGCAAACAAATCTAGATGTTACATCAATAAAACCTAACGACAGCATGGCAGAAGAAATGACAGAAAGGGAGTTCAGAATGTACATAATTAAAATGATCAGGGAAGCAAATGACAAGATGCAAGAGCAAATGCAGGCACTGAATGATTGCACCAATCGACAGTTAAAAGAGCAAATACAGGAAGCAAAAGATCATTTCAATAAAGAGTTAGAGATATTGAAAAAAAACCAAACAGAAATCCTTGAAATGAAGGAAATAATAAACCAAATTAAGGACTCCATAGAAAGCATAACCAATAGGCTAGAACACCTGGAAGACAGAACCTCAGATATTGAAGACAAAATATTTAACCTTGAAAACAAAGTGGACCAAACAAGGAAGATGGTAAGAAATCATGAAGAGAATCTCCAAGAACTATGGGATATCATGAAAAGGCCAAATTTAAGAATTATTGGGATTGAGGAAGGCTTAGAGAAACAGACCAAAGGAATGAACAATCTATTCAATGAAATAATATCAGAAAATTTCCCAAATCTGAAGAATGAAATGGAAGATCAAGTACAAGAGGCTTATAGGACTCCAAATATACAAAATTATAAGAGACCGACACCAAGGCACATTATAATGAAAATACCTAACATACAAAATAAAGACAGAATTTTAAAGGCTGCAAGAGAAAAGAATCAAATTACATTCAGGGGGAAACCAATACAGATATCAGCAGATTTTTCAATCCAGACCCTAAAAGCTAGAAGGGCCTGGAACAACATTTTTCAAGCCCTGAAAAAAAATGGATGCCAACCAAGAATCTTATACCCAGCAAAACTTACCTTCAAATTTGATGATGAAATAAAATCCTTCCATGATAAACAAAAGCTAAAAGAATTTACAAAAAGAAAGCCAGCATTACAGAACATTCTCAGCAAAATATTCCATGAGGAAGAGATGAAAAACAAAGAAGCAAATCAGCAATGGGAAGAACTATCCTAAAGGAATTGTCAAATAAAGGAAGAACCAAGTCGTGTCTAAATAAATAAATAAAATGAGCAAATGACTGGGAATACAAATCATATCTCAATAATAACCCTGAATATTAATGGCCTGAACTCATCAATCAAAAGACATAGACTGGCAGATTGGATCAAAAAGAAAGATCCAACAATATGTTGCCTGCAAGAGAGTCACCTCATAGAAAGAGATACCCATAGACTAAAGGTGAAAGGAAGGGGAAAAACA
The DNA here is from genome assembly GCF_902686455.1 of Sciurus vulgaris. Lineage (NCBI taxonomy): Eukaryota > Metazoa > Chordata > Mammalia > Rodentia > Sciuridae > Sciurus > Sciurus vulgaris. The sequence goes on along the minus strand of NC_136476.1, from coordinate 17,921,264 downwards.
TACCATGCACATGGACTCAGCAAAAAAGCTGGGGTATCCATCCTCATTTCAGATAATATGGACTTCAAGTCAAAACTAGTCAAAAGGGATAAAGAAGGACATTACACACTGCTTAAGGGAAGCATAAATCAGCAAGATATAACAATCATAAACATCTATGCCCCAAACAGTGGCTCATCCATGTATGTCAAACAAATCCTTCTCAATTTCAGAAACCAAATAGACCATAACACAATAATACTAGGTGATTTTAACACGCCTCTCTCACCACTGGACAGATCTTCCAAACAAAAATTGAACAAAGAAACCATAGACCTCAATAACACAATCAATAATTTATACTTAATGGACATTTATAGAATATACCATCCAACCAAGAGCGAATATGCTTTCTTCTCAGCAGCACATGGATCCTTCTCTAAAATAGACCATATATTATGCCACAAAGGTAATGTAAGCAAATACAAGAAGATAGAGACACTACCTTGTATTCTATCAGATCATAATGGATTGAAATTAGAAATAAATGAAAGAGTAAAAAACAGAAGCTACTCCAACACCTGGAGATTAAACAATATGCTATTACATGATGAATGGATAACAGAAGATATTAGGAAGGAAATTAAAAAATTCTTAGAGGTAAATGAGAACAAACATCATATCAAAATCTTTGGGACACTATGAAAGCAGTACTTAGAGGAAAATTTATTTCATGGAGCACATTCAATAAAAGAAGTAAAAATCAACAAATAAACGACCTAACACTACAGCTCAAAGCCCTAGAAAAAGAAGAACAGACCAAAACCAAAAGTAGTAGAAGACAGGAACTAGTTAAACTCAGAGCTGAAATCAATGAAATTGAAACAAAAGAAACAATACAAAAATTGACAAAATAAATAGTTGATTCTTTGAAAAATAAACAAAATTGATAAACCCTTAGCCACTCTAACCAAGAGAAGACGAGAGAAAACCCAAATCACTAAAATTCGGAATGAACAAGGAAATATCACAACAGACACGATTGAAATACAAAACATATTAGAAGCTATTTTGAAAATCTGTATTCCAACAAAATAGAAAATTTCGAAGACATCAACAGGTTTATAGAGACATATGAATTCCCTAAACTGAACGAGGAGGACATACACAATTTAAATAGACCAATTTCAAGAAATGAAGTAGAAGAGGTCATCAAAAGCCTACCAACAAAGAAAAGTCCAGGACCAGATGGGTTCTCAGCCGAGTTCTACAAAACCTTTAAAGAAGAGATCATTCCAATACTTCTCAAAGTATTCCATGAAATAGAAGAGGAGGGAACCCTCCCAAACTCATTCTATTAAGCCAATATTACCCTGATATCCAAACAGAGACACATTGAGGAAAGAAAATTTCAGACCAATATACTTAATGAACATTGACGCAAAAATTCTCAACAAAATTTTAGCAAATCGCATACAAAAATATATTCAAAAGATAGTGCACCACGATCAAGTGGGTTTCATCCCAGGGATGCAAGGTTGGTTCAACATCCGGAAATCGATAAATGTCATTCACCATATCAACAGACTTAAAGTCAAGAATCACATGATTATTTCAATAGATGCAGAAAAAGCATTTGATAAAATACAGCACCCCTTCATGCTCAAAACACTAGAAAAAATAGGGATAGTGGGAACATTCCTTAACATTATAAAGGCCATCTATGCTAGGCCAATGGCTAATATCATTCTAAATGGTGAAAAACTGAAAGCATTCCCCCTAAAAACTGGAACAAGGCAGGGATGCCCTCTTTCACCACTTCTACTCAACATCGTACTTGAAACGCTAGCCAGAGCAATTAGACAGACCAAAGAAATTAAAGGGATACGAATTGGAAAAGAAGAACTCGAACTATCCCTATTTGCTGATGATATGATTATATACTTTGAAGAACCAGGAAATTCCACCAGAAAACTTTTAGAACTCATAAGTGAATTCAGTAAAGTAGCAGGTTACAAGATCAATGCTTATAAATCCAATGCATTTTTATAGATAAGTTATGAATCCTCAGAAAGAGAAATTATGAAAACTACCCCATTCACGATAGCATCGAAGAAAATAAAATACTTGGGAATCAATCTCACAAAAGAGGTGAAAGACCTCTACAATGAGAACTACAGAACACTAAAGAAAGAAATTAAAGAAAACCTTAGAAGATGGAAAGATCTCCCATGTTCTTGGATAGGCAGAATTAATATTGTCAAAATGGCCATACTACCAAAAGTGCTATACAGATTCAGTGCAATTCCAATTAAAATCCCAATGATGTACCTTACAGAAACAGAGCAAGCAATCATGAAATTCATCTGGAAGAATAAGAAACCCAGAATAGCTAAAGCAATCCTTTGCAGGAAAAATGAAGCAGGGGGTATCGCAATACCCGAACTTCAACTTTATTACAAAGCAATAGTAACAAAGACGGCATGGTATTGGTACCAAAATTGACAGGTAGATCAATGGTACAGAATAGAGGACATGGACACAAACCCAAATAAATACAACTTTCTAATACTAGACAAAGGTGCCAAAAATATGCAAAGGAGAAAAGATAGCCTCTTCAACAAATGGTGCTGGGAGAATTGGAAATCCATATGCAACAGAATGAAACTAAACCCCTATCTCTCACCCTGCACAAAACTCAACTCAAAATGGATTGAGGACCTTGGAATCAGACCAGAGACCCTGCAGATTATAGAAGAAAAAGTAGGTCCAGATCTTCAACATGTCAGCCTAGGACCAGACTTCCTCAACAGGACTTCCATAGCACAAGAAATAAAAGCACAAATCAATAGCTGGGATAGATTCAAACTAAAAAGCTTTCTCTCAGCAAAGGAAATTTTCAGCAATGCGAAGAAAGAGCCTACAGAGTGGGAGAATATCTTTGCCAATCATACTTCAGATAGAGCACTAATCTCCAGAATCTATAAAGAACTCAAAAAACTCTACACCAACAATACAAATAACCCAGTCAACAAATGGGCTAAGGAAATGAACAGACACTTCACAGAAGATGATGTACAAGCAATCAACAAACATATGAAAAAATATTCAACATCTCTAGTAATAAGAGAAATGCAAATCAAAACCACCCTAAGATTCCATTTCACCCCAATTAGATTGGCGATTATCAAAAGTACAAGCAACAGGTGTTGGTGAGGATGTGGGGAAAAAGGTACACTCATACATTGCTGGTGGGGCTGCAAATTAGTGCAGCCACTCTGGAAAGCAGTGTGGAGATTCCTTAGAAAATTTGGAATGGAACCACCATTTGACCCAGCTATCCCACTCCTTGGTCTATACCCAAAGGACTTAAATCAGCATACTACTGAGATACAGCCACATCAATGTTCATAGCAGCTCAATTCACAATAGCCAGATTGTGGAACCAACCTAGATGTCCTTCAATTGAGGAATGGATAAAGAAACTGTGGTACATATATACAATGGAATATTACTCTGCCATAAAGAATGATAAAATTATGGCATTTGCAGGTAAATGGATGAAATTGGAGACCATCATGCTAAGTGAGATAAGCCAATCTCAAAAAACTAAAGGACGAATGATCTCGCTGATAAATGGATGATAACACATAAGGGAGAGGGGGGAGGAGTCAGTGGTAGGGTTAGGGTTAGGGAGGGGGGCACGAATGGAGGAAGAAAGGACTGTTTAGAGGGAAAAGAGGGGTGAGAGGGATGGGGGGGATGGGAAAAAGAATAGAATGAATGAAACAACATTACCATATGTAAATTTATGATTATACAAATGGTATGCCTTTAACCCATGTACAAACAGACAAACAACATGTATCCCATTTGTTTACAATAAAAAAAGACAGATTCTTTTAATTTCCTCTTCACAAAGCAGCATGTTGAATCTGTGCATAAGAATAAATCTGCTTCGTGTAAAATAAATTTGAGTGGTTAAAGCAAATATATTCCACATTTGTTTTTGTTGATTAAGGGAACCAGGCAAAGTCAGATGGTTGGGATGCGGCACATGCCCATGGAGTATTCTGGACAGTTCCAGAAATCAGCAATTAGTTAGGACCATTTTGACTGTCTGTGTTAGCTCAGGGCAGATTTTGTATCATATTGGGTCTGACAGTCACCTCTCTACAATGTATCATTTCTGTGATCTTAGGAAAGTCTGTTTTCCTAGCCCTGAATTAACATGGGGCATTAGGACCGAGTGGAGAATGTGTGTTTGGGGAGGGTGGTTGTGGGTAGTGAGAATGGGCATATTTTAATTTTCAGAGGCACAATGCACTAATTCATTATCTCCTAAGTTCTGCTCTGTGGCAGGCCTTTGTGGTATTTAGCCCACTAGTAAGAGTTTTTGCCTTCATTTGTTCCAATTACAGCCATTTTTGTAAATGACTAAAGCAATTATTTCCTGGGTTTATTTCTCTTCCTGAGGTGCATGCAGGGGAAAGTATAATAAAACACGGAGCTGTTTTGGAGAATAGCAAGGGGATCTCTGACCTCCCTCCTTACATTTTCAAAAGAGGAATATAAAAGCAGCTTTTTTTTTTTTTTTTTTTTTCTGGTTAGTTCTTGCATATCACAGACGTGAGATGCTAATGGCAGTTGGGGAAAGAGTGAGCAACCAAGGCTGTTTTCCTCCAAAAGCTCTGTCATTGTATCTCAGACTAGTTTCTCAGCAGCAGTTTTTGTTCTTCAGGACTCATCGGTTATATGTCAATAAATACATTTGCTATGGGCTAAATGTTTGTAGCTCTTGAAAACTCACTTCCTGCAACCCTGATTCCCAGGGTACTTGGAGGTGTGGTCTTTTGGAAATAATTATGGTCATTTAAGACATGAGGTTGGAACCCCATGGTGGGATAAGTACCCTACAAAGAGATGAAATGACCAGAGTTTCCTCTCTCTGCCATGTTAGTCTGCAGGCTAGGAAGCAGATCTCACTAGAATCAGGCTGTGTCTCCCTGGTCTTGGACTTCTCTCTTCCAGAGATATGATGGATAAATATCTGTCGTTCAAGCCAGCCATGCTATTGTGCTTTGGTAACAGCAGCCCAAACGGACTAAGACACCACTCAAACCAACTAAGCAAAAGGGCTTACAGGGGGAAAAAAATAGTTTTTCTTCATCTCTCAGAAATTCTTAGTTGGAACAGATCCTGGTAAGAAAAGACAGATTAACAAGAGAAAAACAAATGGAAGTTTATTAGCATGTGCATTTCATGTGTACCTGGAAGACATCCAGGGAATGAGTAGTTCTCAAAGAGGTGGCTCGAATTTCAGCTTACATACCATCAATTTTGGAAAAGTGACAAGACAAAGGGAAGGAACTTTGAGTTTCTAGGGCTGCAAATTGTGAGATGAAATGGTAACTATATGGCCAATAAATCTACTGACTGAAACTTGCTCATGTTGATTCTTCTGGTGCCCCGTCAGGCTGATAAGGATCCAGAGTTGTCTTCAATGGTTAATCTTATTCTTCCAGGTGGAAAGGGTGGAGGTGAAAGGGCAGGATACCCTTTGTCTTTATAATTCTGTGTCCTGCTTTTAGGCAAACAGAAGGAATGCATGAGTTTCTTTTGAATTGCCTTCAGTTCAACAACCGTTTTCAGTTGGGGTGGAATCATTTGGTCTCCTACAGTCTTAAAGGAATTTATTAAAAGGGTAAAAGAGATACTTTAGAATAGCACAATGTAGGGATGTAGCTAAGGGGCAGATTGGAACCACCACTTGAAAGAGACCTGAGTGTTTATTGTGTCTGCCTAATTATTTATATCTGCTTTATTCTGTCTTTCTGCAGACTGACTTCCTCTACTTTTCCTGTTCGCACTGTGGAAAACCAGTCTTCTGATAGTTTTCGAGTTGAAATACTATGGTGTGAGTCTCTGGGTTGATTTTTCTCTCACAGACACCAATTCCAAATTTCTAGAAAAAAGGATCTCATTTGCCAGTCTGGCTCAATTGCCCATTCCAGACCATCAACCATGGCCATGGTATTGTGGAAGTTAATATTGTGCAAGAAGGCTATGACCACGTGGTTGGGGCCTTGAGGGGTAGTCACCTGAGAAGAGGGAATTGTTGTAAATTGTAGAGATCACTCAGTAGGTATCCATTGTAGGTATGTTGATTTGGGATGGTATATTTAAGTAAGAATGATATCATAGGTCTTTCCATAGAAATATGGAAGCAAATGGCTATGCTCTGGTTGGTCTGATCAGACCAGCTGTCCCTTGAACTGGAGTTACATATCTCAGGAGTGTGACGTCTTGTGTTTGTTTCCTGTGTCTTTAATGATAGCCCCATCTCATAGCATGAGAAAGTTGTTCACTGCAGATTTAGGGAGGTAGAATGAAATAGCAATAGTTTTCCCTGGTAAGCTTGAGAAAGAAAAACAACCCTGGGAAAAGATGCATGGAATTTCCCTGTTTAAGTCAATGTCCTCAAAGCCATGAGTACTAAGGTGCAAATTGAATTAAATCTTTGTCCTTCCTGAACAGCCTTGGAGGAAGATTTCCATACTAAAGCTGAGGGGCTGGAGCTTTAACTTGTCTTCTGTGCTTAGAGGCTTCTATTTTCTACTGTGACCATCATTCTAATTGGGGTGTATGTAATCTGCTCAGTTTTTAATACTTCTGCTTAATGAGGAAATGGTGGTGATAAGGCTGGGACTCTATTGCAAATGCCAAGAGAAATGAGATAATATGGTTTACAAAATAGCCTCCACATGTGAACACTTGGAAGAATGTGCTTTTTGTTTATTTCCATTTTATATAGAAATATAGAAACATATCTATATATGTCCTTTCCATGGCATTAAAGAGTGGGATGAGCATATTGTAAGAAGACACTGTGAGTTCCCTTCACACTGGTGTTACCAGGCAGCAGGGAGAAAACTTGTCACCAGAAAATGGCAAGGTTGAATACCCCTGCCTCACCCATGTGAGTCTGTCATCGTGTGTGTGTGTGTGTGTGTGTGTGTGTGTGTGTGTGTGTGTTTAATCTTCCCTGAAAAACTCACTGTTGTCATAGTACTCATGTTCTATTCTATTGCTACTGAAACCAATTACCACAAACTGAGTAGCTTAAAACAACACAAATTGATTATCTCACACTTTGGGAGGACAGAAGCACAGGTCTCACTGGGATAAAATCATGGGTTGGACAAGGTTGAATGCTTTCTGAGTTTTTAGGAGAAAATCCATTTTCTTTATAGATTTTAGAGGCTGTCCACATTCCTTGGTTGGTGGTCCCTTTGTCGCACCTTCAAAGCCAGCAGTGTTGTTTCTCTTATGTGGTCACAGCAATCTCTGACAACCAGGGGGAAAGGTCCTGAGATTTTACTAACCTATTGCCTGGGCCCAGCTGGATAATCCAGGATAAACACCTCATTCCAGGATCCTTAATCACATCTGCAAAGTCCCCTTTGCCACATTAGGGTAACATAATCACAGGTGATAGAGATTAGGACATGCACATTGCAGGAAGGCCATTATGAAGGTCTTGCAAATCATTTCTGAATGGAAGAAAACAATTCTATCTGAAACACAGGATGACCGCAACCTCTTCTCCCTTCCAGAAAGATGATGGAATTCTTCTGCAGAGGAGTTATAAAAACAATCTTAGTTTTTTTTTTTTTTTTTTTTTTTTTTTAAGGAAAACACCAAGATATTCTTAATAGGCCTTTTTAGATATGAAAGGTGAGGCTTTCTTGGGCTTGGATAAGATGGGAAACGTTCAGAAAAGAAGAAAATTGTTCTGAATAATGAAATAACAGGGACTTTGGAAACTGCACACAGGAATATACATGCAAACATGTATGAAGATCCTTGGCAACTCCTCTACACGTTGAAATTTAAAGTCCTCTAATATGGACTCCTAGTGAGACTGAAATTCCACAATCCTTCCTTTTTTTCATAGTTTTTATGGGAACATTGCTCTTGAACTTCTCACTTCTGGTCACCCACATACCACCTATGTCAAGGAGGGCATGGTGAGATTTTTTGGCCTTGGCTCTGGGTTTACAAAGATTCTTCCCTCTTCCTGGCCTCAGGGAGAAATCCGCACCCTTGTGGCCTGGCAGATTTTGGTTTAGCAAAATCTCAAACACAAACACCTACCCTTTTGAGAACATGGTGAAGGGAACATTTCAGTGTGCAACTACTTCTGTGTAGCTAATTGGTTTTTTAAATAAAATGGGGAACTTTTTTTTTCTCTGCTCATTACTGTAATCCTATATTTGTGATGACCTTCAAAGTCCAGAGTGATCATAGTTTATCATGCAGTTATCCCTTCCAGGAATGCTCTTCTTGCTTCCTACCATCTACCTGAATTCCCTCATCTTCGCAAGACCTGGCTCGGCTAGGGCTTCCCCCAGTAGAGCCTCCTCTGATTATCCAAGAAAAAATGAAACACTCCCCTCTTTGAATCCTTTTAGGATTCTCTTCTCACTTCACCATTAAACATTTTCCTCCCATTATTTTCTTTCAAAGGGATGAATTAAGAGGGTCTCTGAGTGTCTGAACTTATATATCTAAGTTTTCATTTTGCCTGGTAACTGGTGAGCACTCAATAAATGTTAAATACAGTACAAAAATGCAATAGAAAGCTCTTATTTTTTCTACTTAGAACTTTTCCTTTTTTTTTTTTTTTGTTTTGGTACCAGGGATTGAATTCGGGGCACTTAACCATGGAACTACATCCCCAGCCCTTTTTTGTATTTTATTTAGAGACAGGGTCTCGCTGAGTTGCTTAGGACTTCACTAAGTTGCTGAGGCTGGCATTGAACTCGAGATCTTCCAGCCTCAGCCTCCTGAGCTGCTGGGATTATAGGCATGAACCACTGCGCCCTGTGAACTTTTCCCTTTGTCTTGAAATTTCACTTTCCCTTTCATTTGGTAACTGGTTTATCCATCCATTAAATTTTTATTGGGTACCTAATGTCAAACAACTCCAGCTGCCTGGAATCCATCGACAAACAAAACTTACCAAAAATTCCTGCTGTTGTGGAGAAGGGAAAAAATAATTGGCATAAAGAAGTAAATTTGATTGTAGAAAGTAACATGTGAGTGGAGAAAAGAATATTATAAAGAGGAATGAGGAGAATTATGAGTGTCAAGGGAGAGAAAAAAATTGTAATTAAATTGGATGGCCAGGGTTGGCCTTGCTGAGAAAGCGATATTTGAGCAAAGACTTGAATGAGGTAAGGAAGAGGATTCTGTGGCTATCTTAGAGAAGGATGTTCCAGGAAAAAAGAAAATCTCATACAAAGGCTGGAATAAGAATGGGGTTGGCATATTTAAAGTGCTGCAAGATGAACAAATGGAAAATAGTTGGAGATGAGGCCAATGATTAAATAGGGGACCAAGATCACAGAGGGCTTTGAAGTCTGTCATAAAGGTTTTCACTAACTCCCATTCAATCAAGTGGTTTCAGAGGACGCTTCAGGCTCTAAAGTGGTCCCTCCTCACTCCTATCCAATTCTGTTGCTCTCCAGTGCCATTAATTAGTTCAGGGGTGAGTAGGGGAAAATTTCTTCCATGAAATTTTATACCTAAATATGGGGGCAGAGAGTGAGGATCTGTTCTATATATACAGATGGATTTTCAATTCCTTGCCAATCCCTTTCAGTGTGACTGCAGCCTACAGGAAGAGAAAAAGAACAAGTTTTAGCTCAGACTTCCATAACAAACATCATAGACAGGGTGGTTTAAATGGCAGCCATTCATGTCTCACGATGCTGGAGGCCAGCAGTCTGAAGTGAAGGTGCCAACACGGTTGGGTTCTACTGGATGCAGACAGCCAACTTCTCCTTATATCCTCAAATGGTGGAAAGAGGGCTAGTAACTAGCTCTCTGGTCTCTGCATATAAGGCTCCTAGATCTATTCATGAGGGCTCTACCCAAAGGGCCTATCTGTTAATACCATCACATTAGGGATTAAATTTCAAGATATGAATTTTGGGGGGAACATACACATTCAGTCCATAACAGAATACATTACCCAGACTCCTTTATAGCTGGATTTTTCATGTGATTTCACTGACACTAAATAGATGCCCCTGAGAGATTTGGAAGGCAGAAGTTCACATTGTGGAGCTGTTTCTGGCAAATACCGTGTGCATATGCTTGGGTTTTCTGTGACAGTTGGAGCTGAGGTCCCCACACCTGGTTCCTAGCTTTGTGGGCATCAAGAAACAGAATATGGGACACCCATTTCACTTGCACAGAGAGTAGCGGAAGCAGTGGATGGTTATCTGATTGTGGCAGAAAATTGCAATATGGTATGGAAGTCGATCCTGGAAGCTCAGCCTACTGCCTGCATCTCCAGTCCTTAGTAAACACCTAATTCTAGGAGGAATGGAGGGAGCAAGCACCATGTGGTTAAACATGATCACCAGGTGTATGCTTTCTGCTTGAACTGGCAGGAAAGGTTTCTATTTTCTGCAACTGAAACCTGATGCATATAGACCATTTCTGGTAGGAGGTATAACATGAACTATTAGACGTCCTGATGGGATTGCTTGCTTGCAGAGAGAGAATGAAGTCAACTCGGGCTGAAGGATAGAAGAGGACTGAGGCAGAGAGTTTAAGTTTAAATTTCGATTCCTACTACCCATGAGGCCCTGTTAGATATATTACTCTTTCATAATTTGGAATATGAATATTTGAGTTACCTGAAAATCTTTACTAAGAATTCTTCTATTCGAGGTAGATTTCTGTTAGTAGCAGATCAAAAATGAATTGAATTGGGTTGAAAAATAATCCTGGAGATGTCATTACTGGGATGTAGAACTTTTAAACCATTGGAGATGTATAACTTTTAAACAATTAGTCCATTTAGTATGTTCTTCTGTCCTCTCTCTGCTTTATGGTTACTTATTTTGATCATGTAGAATTTGGGGCAAGGTCAAACTTAAAGCCCTGAGGTTGCACTGCTCTGATTCATGGCCACGGCTTCATCCTAACCAACCTTTCACTGCTGGAAAAATCACCTCAAGTTAGGGGCCTGCTGTTGGCAAGTCAGAAATCTGTACAAAGTAGAGGTAACACATGAATGGGCCATGAAGCAAGCTGCTCCACCTGAAATATTGATGGCTACTTTGGATAGCACTCTGCCACCTGAAGCGGTGTGCCAATGTTGGCGATTTCATATTTAGTTATGAAGACAAACTTGTCTTTTGCCAAAATCCAATGCCAAAGCCAGATACATCGTTTCTCAACAAGTGGCCTATCTAAAATTGCAAGCAAAACTTTTTATAATCACATAACTAAGAATTGCAAACTAGTACCCCTAAGCCTTTCTCATCTCCACCACTGGGTGGCAGCCAGCTGCCAGGTGTCAGGTTGACAATGCTGAACAATTTTCTTGGGGTGCCGTGTGGCCATGTCATGAGCCCTTTTTTAGGAATGATCCTTGCTCATAGTTCTTGATGAAAGCGTGCACTTGGTGCTGATTTTCCCCCATGTGATCTCTTCTCCCTCAAATAGTCCTGGTCCTCTGGGTCCTTACTTTGCCCCTAGAAAAGCCAATCATCGACTGGCCAGGGACCCACCAAAGTTTTTCTTAAGAAATTAAAGACACTACCTAGCTGGTAATAAATACTGGTGTTCAAATGGCCAAAGTACAGGTGAACAGAGGAGGAAAAAGAAAGATACCCTGCACTTTCATGTGTCAAAGAATTCTATCAAGAAAGTAAAAGGACCACCCACAGAACAAAAGAAAACATTTGCAAATCATATTATCTTATAAGGGTGTAATATCAAGGTTATAAAAGAGAATTCTAAGAATTCAATGTAAAAAAGATGATTCAATTTTAGATCTGAATAGAAATTTATCTAGAAAAGGCACACAAATGACCCATAAGGAAAAACAAAGAAGCTCAACATTATTAGTCTTTATGGAAACAAAATTCTGATAAGATACTACTTTATACCCACGAGGATGGCTATAATTTAACAACAAAAACAAAAAAAGTAGAATGTGGGAAAATGGAATCCTCATGTATTATTGGGAGGTAAAATGGTACAACCACTGTAGAAAACAACTTGGCAGTTCCTCAAAAAAGTTACACCTACAGTTCTTAAATATGACCCAGAAATTCCATGCCTAGATATATACCCGAGAGTTGAAAACATTTTCACACAAAACATGTATATGTACGTTACTAGCAGCATTGTTCACAATAGCCAAAAGGACAGAAACAATCCAATAGTCCATCAACCGATGAACAGATACACAGAGTGTATCTACACAGTTCTTTGGGGGACATACCTAGGAGTGGAATTTTTGAATCATATGACCTTCTTTACCTTTTTGAGTAACTATCAGACAGTTTCTGGGAATTTATTTTTGTCTGTTTCTTCTACTACTTTTAAAGGACCTGATGATAATGAATATGAAATCAGAAGTCAATAATATTTATGGTCATGTATTAGATGGGTTTACAAAGCCATTTTTGTCAGACAAACTTTTATTAGGGGCTTACTGTGTGCTAGGTACTCTCCTAGGGGTTGAAGAAACAAAGACCCATAAGATAGAGTCCTTGCTTAACGGGGCTTACAGTTCCTAAGTGGGGCAGGGTTACATAGGAAGAGGCAGAGAAGTGGTCCCTGCCTGGAAGGACTTCTACTCTAGTAAGGAAAGATTCTAAAATAAACCAATACACATGAGTAAACAAAACCTTATCCATAACCAGAAACTGAGTTCAAACAGGGGTGGATTTTTTTTATATATAAATGATGGATCTTGAGTAGAATTTGTTTTGATAGAAAAAGTGGGCTGAGGATTCTAGAGATGAATTCTCATGATATGAGAATTCTGATATGAAATTCTGAGCTTCCATGTATCGGCACTGCAAGTTTCCTGCCAGCTTGGCCACGGGCTGATGGTACAAATATTTATATTTTTCTAGGCCTCAGTTTCCTTGATTTCCAAAAAGAGAGGTGGTTTAGATCATCTCTATGACCTTTCAGATTTTTACAAGTTGTTCTTTTTGCTATAGAGGAAGCTGGAATTGTTTTTTTAATGATACCAAAGTCTTGAGAAAAGAATATATAATGTATTAGCAATTGTTCTGTCTGACTGGGAGCCACTCTTGGCATATGAAAAGGAAAGTTTTACAGGTTTATCCTTATGGAGTTTCGCAGGACTGACAGGACGTTTACATGCATGACTGAGGCAGGAGGAAGGGATAGAATTCTACAGATATTGTTGATATTTGACGGTAATCTGGTTGCTGCCACTAACTGCCCAGGGGCAACATGTTTGTGCCTGAATGAAACTAGGGCCATGGAAGCAGGGTGGGTGGGTATCACACTGGGGAAACACAATATTTTGAAATAATTCATTGTACCTACTGCAGTGTACATAGTGGCAAGGCAGAGTGAAAGATGAAGATTCCCTCAGGTGACCTGGACTCAGAGCTGACTCTGCAAGTACATACTGACCCCTCCATTTCTCCAGTCCTTCATTCCTGTCAGACTTTTCTTTCCCTTCATTATCTCTGACTCCACATTCTGTAATCTCCTAGTATTTCAGTCCTCTTTTGACTCCATTTGACTCCCTATAAACTCCAAATTCCAAGTCAGTCATTGCTCTACTCTATAATCTTCAAACCCTTCACCCCTCAGACTTCCGTCCTGTCTTCCACACGGTAAGGAGTTCCTCAGTCCCTCACCCTGATACAGGGCACCTCACCTTCATTTTGAGCCTTGTCTCCTGGGAAATTCTATATATTCTCAAATGTCCTTTTCACTTCAGCCCAATTCCACCACTCTCCTATCCAAAGCTAGTCCCTAAAAGCCGTTCCTTTGATAATCCTGCCTGTCTTATAACTTTGTTTTCTCCTTTGACATTTTCTAATTGACAAATCTGCCCAAGTCTTTTTTCATTAGAAACACTACTTCTTTTTTGCCCAGGATTAATACTCAGGAGTAATGGTAATTGACAAAAAGAAATAAGATAAACCTAACATTTTAACGTGGACTCATGGTTATTATTGGAGCTTTAGATATGATTATGGGGTGGAAGGGCACAGTTTGAATTGAAACCCTAACTCATACAGGCTTTATATTCAGAGAACTGGAAATCTCAAGGAAGGCTGGCCACACAGAAGGCTTGGTTTTATGGCTCAATGAGGTCCTCAAAACCCTGACTTTCATTTTTCTATTTCCCTTTTGTGATGTCAATTTCATCTAAACTAAACTCTTTCTGTGGTCTTGAGATAGTTACAAGCAACTTTCTGAGCTGGGGACTTCCTGTTCACCTCTACAGGCAAAAGGCACCTCTACATTCTAACATCTCAGAGGAAGCCCTGAAGTGCACTCTGAGTGGGTCTGAGGTCATGTGCTCACCGAGAACCAATCACAGTGGTTATTCCATGAGTGCAGTGGTTGCCATATCCTGGGTCACGAGCTCTGTTCCTATAGCTGAAGTGGAGCTTCCATTCCTGAAACCTTGTGACTCCCCTAAATTAAATCAGAGCATTTGTCCTTTCCCTGTGTACTTCTAGACCTGCAGATTGGTTTGGAGCCCATTTCCCAATGCATTTCTAGACCTATGTCTAGCTGTTGTTTCAACCTTTCTGAGCTCCAGCCCTCCTACTTAAGTTAGAGCACTAGATGTAAACAGGTACCATGTGGAAAATTCCAGAACTGTGTGGAAGCATGTGGTCAGAGATGAAAGGAGGCAGAGAAGTGGTGAGGGTCAAGGACCATTTGGCCCTGTGATAGTGATGAGGTGATGTCATGATTTCAACTCTCCAGACATCTGCTGGGAGGGTCCCGTTACTAAAAGTGGAACAGCTGATTAGAGGACAAAGAGAACATAGCTTCCACTTAATTCTGACCAAAAAGGAAAAGCCAGTTGGTGCAACAGAAGGTATGGTAGACATGGGAGGAAGTGACTGAGTCACCTAGGAATTCATAATGGCAGAGAAGGGAACAAATGGGCATGTTCAGACGTATCCATTGGTTTTTAAATCAAAGGTAAAATGAGTTCATAGCATGTTCCTAAAAGGGACTATGACTTCAGAAGAATGAGTAACTTTAAAAAAAAGAAAAAAGAATGTGTACTCTGTAATCTTGGGTTATCCTAATGAGAAGAATACAGAGGAGACATTAAAGAAACTGACTGAGTGTGTCCATCCAAGACCAGATTTAGAAAGAACAAAAACAGAATCTTGGAGGAAGGGCATACAGTCATGGTTAAATCTATGACCACAGATGTGGTACAAATCTGTACAAAGAAAATATCTTGAAAGACTGAGTATGAATAAGTTGAGACTAGAGCAAAGGTTCAAACCAAAAAACTTTTACTTTTTTTTTTTTTTCGTAGTGAAGATTGAACCCAGGGCCTCACACATGCTAGGCAAGTGCTCATACCACTGAAATACAACTCCGGATATTTTTTATTTTTTATTTTTTTGAGAGATGGTCTTACTAAGTTTCAGACTGACCTCAAATTTATGATACTTTTTCCTCTGCCTCCTGAATAACTGGGATTACCCCTTTACTTTTTTCATATTTTTTAATTGGTACTTTATAGTTGTACATAATGGTGGGATTTGTTGTTACATAATCATATATGCACACGATAGAACAGTATAATTTGGCCAATGTCATTCCCCAGGTTTTCCTTTTTCCCCTCTCTTCTCTTCCCCCGATCCTTCTCCTCTACTCTACTGCTCTCCTTTCAATTTTCATGGGATTCTGCCACAACTTTCTTTTCCTTTTACTCTCTAGCTTCTATGTATGAAAAAAGATATGATCTTGACTTTCCAAGTTTGGTTTATTTAGCTTAATATAATGGCCTCAAGTTCCATTCATTTTCTTGCAATTAACATAATTTTATTTTTCTTTATGGCTGGATAAAACTCCATGTATATAAACACCACATTTTCTTTATCCATTCATTTGTTGGTGGACACCTAGGCTGGTTGTAAAGTTCAGTCATTGTGAAATGTACTGCTGCAAACATGGGTACGCATGCATTGCTATAGTATGCTGACTTCAATTCTTGAGGATAAATACCAAGGAGTGGTATAACTGAGTCATATGGTGGTTCCATTCCTTGTCTTTTAAGAAAGCTTCATACTGATTTCCATAATGGTCATACTAATTTACAATCTCACCAAAAGTGCAAAAGTGTTCTTTTTCTCCACATCCTCTCCAGCAGTTATTATTGTTTGTATACTTGATGGCTGCCATTCCAACTAGAGTGACATAAAATCTCAGTGTAGTTTTGATTTGCCTTTTCCTAATTACTAATGATGTTGAAATTTTTTTCATATAATTATTGACTATTTGTAGTTCTTCTTTTGAGAAGTGTCTGTTCATTTGCTCACTTATTAGTTTTTTTAAGTTTTTTGTCATATTTATATATTCTGGATATTAATCCTCTGTTAGAACAGGGACTAGCAAAGATTTTCTGCCATTCCGTGGACTCTCTCTTCACATTCCTAATTGTTTTCTTTGCTGTTCAGAAGCTTCCAATTTGATGTCATTCCATTTATTAATTCTTGGCATTATTTCTTGAGCTTCAGGGGTCCTATTGAGAAAGTTGTTACTAGCACCTGTTTGCTGAAGTATTGACCCTACATTTTCTTCTAGTTAAGTTGTGTGGTTTCTGGTCTAATTCTTAGGTCTTTCATTTTGAGCTGATTTTTGTTCAGGGTGGGAGATAAGAGTCTAGTCTCATTCTTCTACATATGGATAACCAGTTGCCCTTTTTCCAAAAAAAATTTTTTGGCGCGTTAGTCAAGGATCACATGACTGTAGATATATGGGTTTGTCTCTGTGTCTTCTATTCTATACCATTGGTCTATGTGTCTGATTTTATTCTAGTATTATGCAGATTTTGTTACTAAAGCTCTGTGCTATAATTTGAAGTTAGGTACTCTGATGCCTCCAGCATTGCTTTTGAGGCTTAGAATTGCTTTGGCTA
Source organism: Sciurus vulgaris (assembly GCF_902686455.1). Classification (NCBI taxonomy): domain Eukaryota; kingdom Metazoa; phylum Chordata; class Mammalia; order Rodentia; family Sciuridae; genus Sciurus; species Sciurus vulgaris. The sequence goes on along the minus strand of NC_136476.1, from coordinate 17,904,304 downwards.
TTCTGGGTCTTTTATTCTTCCAAATGAATTTTAGGGCTGTTTTTCTAGTTCTGTGAAGAATGTAATTGGTATTTTGGTGGGGATTACATCTTATTCACTTTTTTTTAAGTGAGAAGATGAACAAAGAAGGAAAAGGCTATCATTTGGGGCTGGTGGTATCGAGTTAGATGAAATTTAAAATACAACAACTCAACTGCCAAATTTGCCTGTGTCTCCCCTTTAAAGAAAAGGGGTTTTCAACATGGAAAGGTTGGCAGGTCAGAGAGAACTATATTCTCTAAACATGATTGTAAGCATATCAACCCACTAAAATGCATTTCATTAATTCAGTTAAATGAATTGTATCCAAAGATATCAAAGTAACTTCGTAATGTAATGGGTCTTGGGATCTGCAGTAGGCAGAATAATAACTTCTTTTAAAGATTTCCACATCTTAATCCCTGGAGCCTGTGAATATGTTACCTTACATGGCAAAAAGGAACTTTGCAATTGTGATTAAGTTAAGTCTCTTTAGATGGAGAGATTATTTGGTTATCTTGATGGGCCCAATGTGATCACAAAGCTCCTATGAGAGGGGTAGGAAAGTCAGAGATGGAACAGATAATGTGAGGATGGAAACAAAAGTTGGAGTGTTGTCACTGCTGGCTGGAGTCACAAGCCTCCAGAAACTGGAAAAGGCAAGGGAAGATTCTCCCCTCAGAGCCTCCAGGAGGAAAGCAGCCCTGTCAATACATTCATTGTAGTCCACTGAGACTGACTTGAGACTTCTGAAACTCAGAACTGTAATGTAACAGCTCAGAGCTGTTATTTAAAGCCAGAAAGTCTGCATTAATTTGTTATAGCAGCAATGGGAAACTAATACAGGGTCACTGCTCCAGATCTGGAATACCACCTCAAAGAGGAAAGAAAGCTCCACAGAATGGAGGTGGGCACGTTCCAATTTTACATGGGATGTTATAAGTATAAACTTAGTGTTAATTTTTGGTACGACTGTAGATTAGATTATTACACAAGTGGCTTGTAAGCACTTAGAATAGTAGGTCAACATCAGGAACAAGTGAAAATAAACTAAGAATCAATTATCTCTAAATAAGGTGAGTTGGGTTTTAAAGTTACTGGGCTTATTATCAGAAATATGTCTATACCATGCAAATAAAGGATTTGACAAAGCTTTTGATAAAATGCACTATTATAATTATGCAGACAAGATAAACAGATGCAGACTGAATTATAGACAATTTAAACTGATTTATAGTTGACTGAAAAACTGCATCCAGAAAGTATTGTTTGATTGATCACTTTGGAAAACAAAAACAAAAAAAAAGGTCTTCTCTGGTATTTTTGGTCAAATCCTAGATAGATAGATAGATAGATAGATAGATAGATAGATAGATAGATAGATAGATAGATAGGTTTTCAAAATGAGCATGAATGGTTACATACATGATACATTTACTAGATATATTGATAATACAATGTTAATAGATGAGTGAAAAGAGTCCATATTTTAAAAGGCCTTCCTAGGTTGTAAAAAAGTGTGCAAAAGTAGTAACAGTAATACTGAAAAGAGAGATCTATAAAATCAGGCATTAGGTTTTAAACATTGTGAAAGTATATATAGTATAGTCAACATAGGAGATATTTGGAATAACAAAAAATACCTATTTCAGAATAAAATAATACTTGGTAATTTTAGTTGAGATGGACAGAATTTGAATTAAAAAGAATGTGGTAAAACTACAATTTCATCCTGGGTTGCATTTTTGGAAGCCAGACCTTCAGATCTGCCCTGGTCTGACTGCTGCTGGGTAAGTACCCAGTATTGTTCACCACACAAGCAGGGTGTAACCTGACCGGGTGCTGGAAACCATATCTGTAATTGTGGGTCCTAAAGATGTAAATATGCAGGGTGTGTCCTGAGGCTGATGGACAGCATGGCTAGAATGAAGGGCTTTCACTAGATGTGAGAAGAACCAGATTGATAGATTAGGTGCAGGCAGTTCGCAGTGACTGGACCCTGAATTCTAAGCCTAAAGTGTGAGCTCTATTTTTTAGACAGCTTGGAGGTCCTGAGCATTCATAAGTAGGAGAGGGTAGGTAAGAGCTGTGTTTTTGAGTTTACATCTGACATTTGCATAATATGGAGGCAATGGGATAGAATAGCAGTATTGCTGAGTAGTAAGTGCTCAGGATCTGAAACCCAGGCTGCGATAGGATGCTGGTCTTCAATTTCTTGACATTTAACTTTGGTCAGGATTCTGTACCTTAAAATATGAACCATAGTAGTATCTATATTATAAAGTTGTTATGTGTAGAATAAGTTAAAATACATGCAGGCACATAGTAGAGCTCAGAATATACTAGCAAGTAGCTATTATTAGAGTTCAAACTTGGAATGTATGGGCAATAAAAACTCATAATGGAAGGCATAGTTGCACAAAACACATTGAAGGCAAAATCCAGAGGCCTTGCTGCATACCTGGACTTGAACTGGCTCTTACCCGGTCTTTTTCAAGTGTTCCCAGCTTTGCTCCATTATGTTGCAGGATGGAGTCTGTGAGGTCTTCCCCTTCATACATGCCCAGAGTGATTTCCATAACCAATGGCTCTTATGTAACATAAATCCCTCAAGGGATTGGTTCCATGACTATGGATAGCAAACTCTGCAGATGCTCAAGACCCTGAGACAAAATGGTGCAGTATTTGCACATAACCTATGCATGTTCTCCTGTACATTTCAAATCATTTCTAGAATACTTAAAATGACTAATACAATGCAAATAGTAGTTATGCTCTATAGTTTAGGGTATAACAAGAAGAAAAAGAGTCTGCATGTTCAGTATAGATGCAATTTTCTCCCCACATATTTTTAGTCCTCAGGTCATTGATTCCTTGGATGTGAAAACTGCAGATATAGAGGGCCAACCCTATGGTTGATAAAGGAGGGGGCAAAATTAATGATGATTCTGTTTCCAATTCTTTGTGAGTGTGCATGTATGTGTGTGGAGGGGTTGTCTGTGATTAAAAAAAAAAGTGACACACAAGAGATAAATCAATTAACTTTAGAAGTAAAGGGGTTCAATTTGGAAGTGTAGTGAGGTTGCAAATTATTTAGGGTTGAATTCCAAAGATGCCGAGACAGAAGTGATTTCAGTTCCTCTGGGTTTGGTCAGTTTCTCTTGAGTTGCACACAGAGGAAACTGTTGAGATTTTTGAAGATATGTCCCATCAAAATTTATCTTTTTCCAGATGGCTGCACCAATTTGCAACTCCACCAGCAATGTAAAACGTGCCTTTTTCCCCACATCCACGCCAACATCTATTATTGTTTGTGTTCTTGATGAAAGCCATTCTAATTGGAGTAAGATGAAATCTTAGAGTTGTTTTAATTTGCATTTCTCTAATTACTAGAGATGTTGAGCATTTTTTCATATATTTATTAATTGCCTGTGTGTCTTCTTCTGTAAAGTATCCAGTTCCTTGGCCCATTTATTGATTGGGTTCTTTGTATTTTTGGTGTAAAGTTTTGTAAGTTCTTTACAAATTTTGGACATAAGTGCTCTATCTGAAGTGTGTGTGGAAAAGATTTTTCTCCCACTCTGTAGGCTCTCTTTTCACATTATTGATTGTATCCTTTGCTGAGAAAAAGCTTTTGAGTTTGAGTCCATCCCATTTATTGATTCTTGCTTTGATTTCTTGTGCTTTGGGGGTCTTGTTGAGGAAATCTGATCCTAAGCCAAAGTGATGAAGATTCGAGCCTACTTTGTCTTCTATTAGGTTCAGGATCTCTGGTCTAATTCCTATGTCTTTAATCCATTTTGAGTTGAGTTTTGTGCAGGGTGAGAGATACAGGATTAATTTCATTTTACTGCATATGGATTTCCAGTTTTGCCTGCACCATTTGTTGAACGGGCTATCTTTTCTCCATTGTACGTTTTGGCTCCTTTGTCTAGTATGAGGTGGCTGTATTTATGTGGTTTTGTCTCTGTGTCTTCTATTCTGTACCATTGGTCTGCCTGTCTATTTTGGAGCCAATAAGCAGTATGGTTAACCCTAAGAAAACTTGTAACGGACCCACCTTTTGACCCAGTTATCCCATTCCTCGGTTTATACCCAAAGGACCTAAAATCAGCAAACTACAGTAACACAGCCACATCAATGTTTATAGCAGCTCAGTCCACAATAGCTAGATTGTGGAACCAACCTAGATGCCCTTCAACAGATGAATGGATAAAGAAACTGTGGTATATATACACAATGGAATACTATTCAGCCATAAAGAAGAATAATATTATGGCATTTGCAAATCAATGGATGGAATTGGAGAATATCATGCTAAGTGAAATAAGCCAATCCCAAGAAACCAAAGGCCGAATGTTTTCCCTGATAAGTGGAGAATGATATATAATGGGGGAGGGGGCGTGCGGAATGAGAGAATAATGGGAGAACTTTAGAATATGTAGAAGGAAATGAGAGGAAGGGGGATATGAAAAATGGTGGAATGAGACAGACATCATTACCCTATGGGCATTTATGATTACACGAATTGTATGAGTCCACATCATGTACAACCATACAAACGAAATGATGTACCCCATTTGTGTACAATGAATCAAAATGCAGTCTGTAAAAAATTAAAAGCTAAATAAAAATAATAATAATAAAAAATTTATCTTTCTCTAGGTGTGTGAGATGGTGGTGATGGTGCCATCTATAGTTTTTTAAAGTGAAAGATTGTAGAATTATGAAAATTCACATTGTATATGATCAGAATCAGGATAACTGTATAGCATACCAGCAGAGATGCCTAATGAATATAGGTGAGAGTTTCAATGCCTCATGGCTCCATAGTGATAATCTTTTTCTTCCCCTCCCCCTCCTTCCCCTCTCCCTTCTTTTTCTTCTTTTTCTCCCTCTCCTCCTCCTCCTCCTCCTCCTCCTCCTCCTCCTTCTTCTTCTTCCTTGTATTGATACTGGGGATTGAACCCAAGGGTGCTCTACCATTGAGCTACACCCCCAGCCCCCTTTACCCCTTTTAAATTTTGAGACAGGGTTTCACTGTATTTTCAAGTTTAGCCTCAAATTTGCAATCCTCCTGTGCCCTAGTCTCTTGAGTTGCTGAGATCATAGCCAAGTACCACTGAACCTGACTTGGAGAACTGCCCATCATTTGGCAAATCCAAGCAAACAAATGACTTTGAAGATGACTTTTCATTACAGAGTTGGGCTTAGAAGTCATCATACAGGGGACGACAGGACAAGTTCCCTCCATTCTTTTTAATCTTACTCTTTTGTTCCCATAATGATGCCTATACTTTCTACACTATCCCAAATACCCATCTAGGGACAGGAAGCAAAGAATAGTCTGGAAATGCTTTTCATTCCTTCAGCAAATATGGACTATTGCATCAACCACCAGATTTGGGGACTGGGATTCAAAGATTACTATCAGCCTAACACTATGTGCCATCATGGTTCAGGGTTATAAGTCAGAAGGGACATTTTAAAAACACTAACTAGCTGTGGAGGGGAAAATGCAAGCCAGAATGCAGTGCTTCACTTTGCAAGACTCAAAAAAAAACAATTTTTAAAAATGATTCTGATGAGAAGCCAGCAATTGAAGAAAACAACCTATTATGCAGAACACAGACACCATCTAGCCATTTGCTAATGGTCAATAGACAATAGTTGACTGATAGAAATCAGCCATGAGCTAAGCCCAAATATGAATACCACAGAGTTCTTCACCTCAAATGCCTGAGAAGGGTTGCCTTGTTTTGTTGATATTGCTGTTAAGGAAAAAGAAAATCATGAATCTGGACATCCTTCCTCCTAATATTAACCATCTGCCCAAATGTAACCTACTTATTTCCTGGCTGACATTCCACTTTTGTGGCTCTTTCTTTTCATAGTGATTATGAAAAATCCCTAATGGTGAATGGTGCTCAGTAATGTAATGGAACAGCTTGGAGGCTGGCTTCCAAGTTCTTCAACAACAAGGCTCCTTCTCCCTAAAATGTTAAAATTCAAATATGAAAACTCTAAGAGAATGGCTAGGCAAGCCTATGTTCCTTGTGAAAATCTCCCAAATGAAATATGTTTTGAAAAAATTTTAGATTAGAAGGAAGGGTTGAACATGAGGATGAAAGGTCAAGGTCAACTTAATTCTGCTTCAGAGGAAAAAGGGACCAAAGCCTGTTTTGTCAGCACCCGACCCCCAGGAGCAGAGAGGAGTCATTCTTCTACTAATTCTCATCAGATGTTCAAACAGAGATGCTAACCTCAATTGTCTTAGCTGAAAGTGGTCAGAAAATAATGTTTAAATGAAGTGACAAGATGCTGTCTTTAAATTTGAAAGATTATGCGACAAAGGTTGGAGTAGATAAACAGGAGACTCTTGAAGACACTTCTCAACCTTGAGCTGTTTTGCTCAAAGTTTGACTTTTGTTTTGTCTTTTTTCCATAGAAAGATATTCCCATTTGAGTCCCTGGCAGGGGTGTATTGCAGAGATCATGCTGGGTCGAGGCTCAGTGATATCCACATTTAGCCAGACTCTCAGAAATGTTCTCATCCTCAACACTGACTGAGCCTTGAATCATTAAATGAAAGGGAAGAGTAGATTTTTTCTGGGCATCATTTCCATGTAGTAAAATTATGAAAAAATCCAATGAGAAGGTTGGTAGGGTCTCTTAGTGTATGGCTTCCAGAAGGGGAATACATTCAGTTTGCCTCTAATTATCAATCAACATATTCCATTTATCTTTAACTCTTAATGAATTAATTCAAAGGGCTCTGTTGAAGGATTCTTAGGACGGAGTCTCTGTGGCACCTGCCTTGGCCTTTCCCCAGACTCAGCCTTTTCTGCTGTAGGTGTTTAGTTCATATTGGCCTTGGAGAGGATTTTATGAACATCCTCTACGTGCATGACTGTGTATAGAGAAATAAAGTGCAGACAGAGGAGGTGGTGTGACCGACTGTCTCTCACTTGGAGGCCCCTGGCCTCACTTGGAGAAGGATGCAGACGCCAAGAGTCCAAAGGAGGGAAAGATGCAGCCCATGCTGGATTGTTTGCCTGTAATCTCTGGGTGATGTACGGGTTGCTCCTGAAAGCGGAAATCTGCTCTGTTTCAAGTTTTCTGGCTTCTGTCCTCAAATACTGGCCATAATTTCAGGCCAGTTGAGATAGATGATGTTTCTGGGATTTACACTGCAATTCTTAAAAAAATGTTTCCCTCTCACATGACCCTGAGCGGTACTTTTCTCCTTTCTACTTCATCCTCGCGCAAAGATAAAAATGCCCTGCAAGGAGTTAATGGCCTAACAGCCACGCAGCTGGCAGCAGTAGATCACAGAGCAGTACAAAAATCCAATTATCTCCTTTGTCTGAGATGAAACCTATACTTTGAGAGTGGGGGAAGGGTCTCTCTTGCAGGTTGCTTGATTTAAGATTTTGTGCTAGAAAGGAAGACAGGTTCTCTGATGTGGCTTGGCTCCTGGTTCACAGAAGTTTGTCTCTCTTGCTTGACTCTGGTTGCCTGAACACTTTGGAAATTCAGGAATTAGGATGTAGGAACCCCTTCGCCTAGGTTTCTGGCTACTTTAGAGCTTGTGTGTGTGTGTGTGTGTGTGTGTGTGTGTGTGTGTATGTGTGTGTGTGTGTTTCTGTTTTGAACCCAGGGCCTCATGCATGCCAAGCAAGCACTTTACCACTGAACTACATCCTCAGCGCCTACATTAGACCTTTGAATGTGTGGTTAACTAGCAATAAATATGTTAATGGTGATGGTGATTCCAGGAACTTACTATCAATGTAGGAGATGTTTTGGCAGAAATTTGGAAAGAGGCTGCTGCTGAAACTTTGGAGAGCCAGTGCAGTAAGAAATATGTAAAAGTCACAGAGAGATAATAAATAGTTATTGGCTATCTCATTGGCTTAGAGATGGTGGGAGAATTTCCAATTCCAAACCAAAGAGAATGTTTGGGATTCAGTTAGAAAATAAGTAGCCATTAAAAATGCAGAATGAATAGAAACAAGTAAATAGTTTACCATTATCAGAAACCATTTGTCACTTAACCTATTATTCTCCATCTCCATTTACTTTGCCCTGACAATCTTGTGGAAAGGCACAATTAAGGCCTTTTTAAAAAACAGCAAGAGGATCAGAAAGGTGAGAGACTTGTATAGTGAGCACAATAATTAGGATCAATGCTAGAGCCAAACTCTTGGCAGGGCAGGAAAGGGCAGGAATGCAGATCTTGAAATCCAGTAGTTCTGGGTTTGAATTCTTGTTCAGCAGCAAAATAGTTCTATGATGTAGGGCAAGTGAAGTCTATTCATATTAGCCTTCCTTTTGTTTTTAATGTATAGCCTAGTAATACTTTGGTGAGTTGTTAAGGAGGGTTAATAATAAAGTACATAAATATGTCTTCCCCATAATATAATCCTACAGAGTAGGACCAATAGATAATATCACTGAACCAATGTATGACTCAAATTATAAAGGAACTAGAATTCATCAGCAGTGCCTGCCAGGATGCCTGGTCACAAGGGACAGAGAGGGGCTTTGACCCTTTCTGTGATACAGCATTTTCAAGCCTATTGGAGTCTCAATAGACTGATGCGAAATTTACCACTGCGAAGAAGCAAAGCTCTTTTTATATGGTCACAGTTAGACCTTTGAAGGCCAAGGTTGTCCTTATTCCAACCTGCAGGTATAAAAATGAAGGTTTTACTTTACATGGGATGCTCTGGCCTCTGAACTCAGACCCATCTCTGGGAAGATCTAGGATCTACCTGTTCATGTTTAGATTTTCTGGCATATTTCATTTGCTCTGCTTGTTGACTGGTTTGGGGATAAACCACAGAGAAAGCTTCCTAAAACCTGAGTCTTCAGTGTTGTCAGTCCTCAACCTGGCCTAGTTTACTAACTTAAGCCCAACAATAATGAATTACAAAGATAAGGGATTGCTCAGAGGATAAAAGAAAATGCGGAATGACTACACCTCCCAGAGAGCAGTCTGACTTTACTTGGTTGATTCCTGTAGGAGGCAGGAATGAAGGAGCACTTCAATGGGATTGATTCTTCAATCATTTCTCTAAACCTGGATCCCTTCCTAAGATCCAAATTCCCAAAGGAGATCATTTGATTGGCCTAGCTTGGGTCCCATGTGCAGAGTCTCACCCAAACTCATCCCAACAAAGAAGGGATATTTTCCTCAAGGAGAAAGCAGAAGGAAAGCTGGGTGGGTCAAACATTGGGTGTCTCTCTTCTGGTTAGGAATGCCAGTAGAAGCATTGTAATCGCCTGAGGTTGTAGTCTCACAATCTTCTCTGTAGGTAAGATATAGTTGCAGAATACAGAGAGAAAATGATTAACCAGGGCTGGGGATATAGCTCAGTTGGTAGAGTGCTTGCCCTGTATGCTCAAGACCCTGCTGCACCTCAAAAAAAAAAAAAAAAAAAAAAAAAAAAAAAAAAAAAAAAAAAAAAAGAAAAAAACATTAACCAAAACCTGTCCAGGTGTTGCACTTCACTCCCAAGTGAAGTATCCCTATGTATATTAACAAGTGAACAAGCTTCACAATAATTTAATATGAAAAGTTCTACAGAGCACCACATGGTCCAAATGTTTCAGGCCTTGAATAGGAAGTCTGTATTTTGGCACCTAGAAGGAAATACCCCTACTGGGTATGTGCATAAGAAGCTAATTCAATTCTAGATCTTGTTGCATCAAACAGCGTCTATCTTAAGTAGCTGGAAGACAGGAGCTGCTGGGACTAAAGCAGGAAGAGTCATGGTAGAGTTGGCATCTCTTCACCCTAGGGCTGAGCACAGCAGCCTGAAATAGCTTTCTGGATTTACCAAAGGAGACTCAGACACTATGTTCCTGCAGCACAATATTCTAAATCTTCCTGAGTCAAAGCATTCAGAAGCAGGTCTCTCTTTAATCCCAACCCACCTCCGTAGGCAAACTAGCTTCATTTCAAAGCCTGAGTCTCTCTCCATGTGCCATTTTGATTCTCTAAGAGGACAAGGAATCCCTCCCTTTACAATCATGTAAGAATCTGTCTTTAGGAATAAAGAATAAGCAATAGCCAATATTTGTGAATACTTTGTTCTGAGAGCTGAGTTGCTCATTTCCTCTTCTTCTCTGTTCACCTAGAGACTGACGTCTGTGGACCACATCAACAGGTCCATTAGCCCACTGGTTTCTGCTTACATTTGACCAATGGGAGGTGCCAGTAGGATACAGGAGAGAGAAGAGGGGAAAATCAAAGCATTTCTCCTGGGCTCCCTGCCTGCTGGGCCAAGGATTAGCATGATCTGCTTCTCTTGGAAATCACAGCCCCTGTTGTGTAGTCCTTTCCTAAGCCATAGCTGTAGCTCACTCCTTTAAATAGTAACCTTCTCTGCACCGTTTCCTTCAGATTCAGGAGGGACAAAACCTTTGACCCGTCCAGGGGGCATCCGCACACCTCATTGGTTTCTATTAATCCTGTGCACAGCTTGGTAAATGCTCCCTTAATAAACTCTCCTCAATATTTGAATGTGGTATCTGTTTGCTGAGTGGACTATCCTTTAACAGCTATTATTGTCCCTGTATTATAGATGAGAAAAGAGTGGCCCAACATCTTCACAAAATTCAGTGTTAACTCTGGGGCTTGAACTCAGGCCCCCTTTACTAACCTAGTCTGCATGACTGTCTTCATATTAAGGAACGCTCATTGCTTTCAGCTCAAGTCACTCTCCAAACTCATAGGCATTTGTCATGTGTGAGACAGTATTTTTGGAGGAGTGACTTCATTTCCCACAAGGAGTACGTCCAGCTTTGTCCTACATACCAAAGGTTATCAGGGTCCCTATTCCTTCTTTGGTTAAAAAGAATTGTTCATATCTCCTCTTTTCATTCAGGAATACCTCCAGAGATTTTGCTATTTGTAATACTATTAAGCAGAACTCTTAAACATAATTATTGGAAAACAACCTTAATGAAATCAGGCTCAAGGCAAGTCCTGAAATACCAGAGCAGAGAGAAACCTAATTAGCCATTTCCCCCCAACTCTAGATGCCACAAAGCACATTAGAGCTGCAAATGACCTTAGAGAGTATCCAGGCTCTTAACCTCATTTTGGGTAATGACCCTCTTAAAATCTGAAAAGCTGTGAACCCTCCCAAAAGAAATGCAATCTCTGTCTCTCTTGCTCTCTTCCACACACACACACACACACACACACACAAACTTGCATATACACATGCATAATCTTACCTATTAATTTTTTAAGGGAGTCATTGTCTTTCGGAAGGTCACCCATGGGCCCTCATATTAACCTTCCCTGTTCCAGGCTAATCTCTTGCAGATGAGGAAATTGATACCCAGCAAGGTAAAATAAATGGCTTGCCTAGGGTCACACAGCTCATTAGTTGGTATATTAATCAGATTGGGTTAAGTTATGCTGCAATAACAAACAAAATAATTTCAGTAGGTTAATTAAAACAACAGGGCCCCTCCCACATTCATATGGTTTCCATGTGTTCTGCTGCATGCCATTTTCACACAATGGTGTAGGGTGACCAACAAGTGCCTTTTAGAGCGTCATCTGGCATTATGACAGGAGAGGGCATTGTAAACTAGGCACTTTTTTTTAAAATTAGGTATTTTTTTCTAACTCTAGATACCACAATGCACATTGGAGAAATGACCTTAAAGATAATCCAGGCTCTTACCTTCATGAAGAAAGTGACAACTCACCCCTGGTCATACTTCATTGGCTAAAACATGTCACATGGCCATTTCCAACCATTACCCAGGCAGAGAGGCCACTGGTGGATAGTGCAAGTGACTACAAAGGCTGGAAAAGCCAGAGGTAGGACCAAGGCATTTTAACTCTTGTCCAAATGCTCTCTACTTTCCCAAAGCAACCAAATAATACTCTAATTCATCTGGATGTATCCCCCAGAAGAGTTGTCATGTGCTCAGGCGGATCATGTTTCTGGTACAAAATCGAGCTTAACTTGGAGGCGTCTGTCTTGTTTGTAAATTCTACTTTTCTGGCACAGTTCATTTCAGATGTTATCAAGGCGAAGGAGTCCTGTCCCATATGTTGCATCAGTACTGATCTTATACAACTCTCAGTTTTCTAACTAAATAAATTTTTATTATCTAAAATATTCTTTTTTTTTAGATCATTAAAATTTTAATTATTTGCTGAAAATTCACATGCCATCATATATTTTTACATTTCTATAAATTACAACTGGATTTGTACTTCTCCAGAATTTTTTATTTATAACAATAGCAATGAAAAAACATGTAGTTTAAAAAACAATACACTTAAGAGTTAATTGTGTTGATACCTATAATATCATTGTACTATTTTAAAAAAACCTTGTCAATGTCACTTTATTTTCCTATTATGTTAGGATTGATAGATGAATTAATATGGTTTAACTACTCACTATATAATATGCCAAATAGCAGCTCCCCCCTCAAGATATCTACTTCATCATCCCTGGATTTGTGAATAAGTTATGTTGGCATAACTTCATGGCCAGGGGAGTGAGGTTGCAGGTGGTATTAAGGTTGCTGTTCAATTGACCTTACAGTAAGAAAATTATCCTGCAACGTGATCTTAATACAAAAGAGGACAGCAAGAGGATCAGTCAGTGATACAGTGTTAGAGACACTGGCTAGTCTGCTGCTAAGAAGTTTGGTGGCCACAGGCAGGTAGCCTTAAGCAGCTGGCAAAGGCAAGTAGGTCGACTCTCCACCGGGGCTTCTAGAAAAAAATATAGTCTTGTGTTCACCTTGTTTCCAGCCTAGTGAGATCCATTTTGAGATTCTGACCTTCAAGTTGTAAGATAATAAATTTGTGTTGTTTTAAGCCCTAGAACTTGTAGTATTTGTTTTAGCAGCAATTGAAAACTTAGTATATACTATCAGATAGAAAAATTAGATTACTTTTATTTCTATTGTCCACACACTATGGGCCACTTTAATGGGTTAAATATGGCATACACACTGACACCCACACACTCATTTTTTTTTTTTTTTTTTGACCAAGAGAAAGATAAAATTTTTACTACTCTTAATAGCTAAAGGATCAGTTCTTTGCCCCAAAGAACTCTCTATCTTTCAAGGCAGGCTGCTATACAAACATCCTCAAAAATATATTCTGGAACAAAAAATAGCTGCTCAGAAGATATGCAGAAACAAGTGAGGCACAGATTGTTTCCCAGCAAATCAGCATACTACAGTAACGCAGTCACATCAATGTTTATAGCAGCTCAGTCCACAATAGCTAGATTGTGGAACCAACCTAGATGCCCTTCAACAGATGAATGGATAAAGAAACTGTGGTATATATACACAATGGAATACTATTCAGGCATAAAGAAGTTTAATATTATGGCATTTGCAAATAAATGAATGGAATTGGAGAATATCATGTTAAGTGAAATAAGCCAATCCCAAAAAACCAAAGGCAGAATGTTTTCTCTGATGATGATATATAATGGGGATGTGGGGAGGTGGAGAGTGAGAGAAGAATGGAGGAACTTTAGATTATGTAGAAGGAAATGAGAGAGAGGGGGTATGAAAAATGGTGGAATGAGACAGACATCATTACCCCATGCACCTGTATGATTACACGAATGGTATGAATCTACATTGTGTAAAACCATAGAAATGAAATGATGTACCCCATTTGTGTACAATGAATCAAAATGCAGTCTGTAAAAGATAAAAAAAATTTAAAAAGAGTAGAATTATGCGGGAAAGTGATTTCCAAAACATTGGCTATAATATTCTTTTATGTCTTTTTTCTAATTCTCATTTATTTTTCCTAGTCCCCCAAAGCTTAGGACCCATAATATTGCCAATGCAAATACAGAGCTGTCTCTGGATTTTTCTGATGTTAGTAACTGGTGATACAAGTCTCTATTTTTACCTCCAATTGTTCATTCATCCACACTCTGTTGAATAATTGCTTTACTTTGAGGATTGTAATAAATTACAGAATTCACATATTCTGGAAAGGAGTAATTGATCGAAACATGTGAAGTGTGTATGTGTGATTATATTTATATTTTGAAGTGGATATAGGATAATGATTAAGAACGCATACTCTAGAATCTGACAGGCCAGGTTAGCATCTTGATGTCACCACTTAGTATAAGTCAAAACATATTTGATAGTTTTTTTAACCTCTCTGTGCCTCAGGTTCTCATCATTAAATTGGGATAATGACACTTCCAACATCTGGGCAGTGATGAGAATTAACCGAAGTAATACACGAAAACCATCTAGTGTGGGACATGGCTTGGAGAAAGCCCTGGATACCGTGAGCTATTATTACTGTTGTCAGAATTCTTATTGGAGAGTTGGAGGCTATTTGCCACCTGGGTCAGGCAGAGAGCAGGAAACAGCATGGGCTTTGCAAGTCGCTAGACTTGGGTTTGCATCTCAGCCCTGTCGTGGTGTAAAGTGGGCAAGTTACTAACTGCCCTGTGCTTTAGTTCTTCAGTGATATGTGACAGTTCTCCATGTCTTGCTGGGTGTTTGGGAGGACCCCATAGGGATGAAACTCTACAGTGGCTCATAAAGGGAATGGTATGGTGGAGACAGTTAATAAACGGTAGTTCTGGATTCTGTGGGGCGTAGAAAGATGAACCAAGGAAGCGATCCTCTCTCTAGCCTTGCAGAAATTTATAATCTTGTTGTGGAGATCAGATGCATTCACAGATAACTATACCTAACCCAAAATGATGAGTGCCATCAATGAAAGACAGCTAATGTGCTGGTGGGCAGTGGCGGTTTGCATTAGGCCAGTTCCTCTAATGGGGTCATTTGACTTTGACTGGAAAATGTGCTCTTTGCCAAAAAGATATTTTAATTTACAAACATCAGTTGTTTTCTTTTTCTCCTTCTCTCCTCATCAACACTTCCTCACCTCCAAATCTGAGAACATCCTATTATAATCACCGATAATTCTTTACAGAGAGCAGAAATCCATTACCCTCCCTGCCAGCACACTGTGCTGATGTGCTCTGTTTTCTGGTTGTGATATTTACAGCAGCTCAGTTAAGATTTAATTTTCTTCTATTCCCTGAACTTTGCAGCCCTCATTTTTCATTTGCTGTCTGAGATTCAATGCTCCGGCACCCTGGAACCACTGCTGGAAAGACTTACTTAACATTCAGAATCGATGAACAAACAGGAGAAACGTTTTACCGGAGGCAGCCTCAAGTGATGTGGGGTTTAGCTTTGTTTCTTAGCAATAGTTTTGTATGCTTTTTTCTACTTCCTGTGGCCAACTGCGTTTCTCCACCTAACTATCAGATAAGATGCCTTGGAGGCACCTGAACTTGGCATTCTCTCCTGGAGATGTTACTACAGTCCAGGACCTCTCTGGTGCCTTTATTATTTCCTCCTGGTGTTCCCCTCTGGACTTGCTTGACCTCGTGTGAATCAGCACTCCCATCTCGACCTTTTTTCTTTTCCTTTTCACATGACTCTGGCTGGACTTGCTATATCACATAAAATCTTGACTAGTGAGATCTCAGAGCTGGCAGGTATTTCCCTTCCCTCTGTAGCTGTGGGCTCCGGATTTTGATGAATGTATTCTACTCCAGGGCTCCCTACACAGCCCTGCTCCTCAACACCATGAGAGTATTCAACGTGGGTAGGGGTGGTTGGATACTTCTCAGCCCCTGGCCTTCCATTCTGCAGTTCCTCTGCTGAGGTGTGAGTGGGCTTCTGGTCATTCTGGATCTGTGACATTTGAGTTACTGCCTGCCCTCACTCAACGCACATGTCCACATTATTGCACTAGGAGCCAAGTTGACTATACCTCCCTAGCCACACTTCATTGGTTAGACAGGAATGTAACAGAAACAGGACAATGAATCTCTTCCCTGAGATTTAGATTTGGGACTGAGAGAGAGATTTGGGCCAATCTTTATGGGGACTCAAGCCACAGATGTGAAAGTGAAGGGAACTGGATGCTATTTTTCTTCCAGGAGGAGTTAGTGTACAGGAGAAAAAAAACAGGACAGTCATGCAGAAAGTAGAGAAGGAGAGATGGGACAACTGGGAACACTCGGAGCTCTGGTTCTGGTTGCTCTTAAGATCTAGTAGTGCATAGCTTCCTATTGAGAGGACTCTTTATTGGGTGCCATAGGTTGCCTTCAAACCTTTGTTAAAAACAAACAAACAAACAAACAAAAAAAAACTACTTGGCTTAGACTGCTGCCAGTTGGTTTCTATCATAGGTAATCAAAGTGTGTCAATTAGTGCAATGTTTTCCCTTATTGAATAGCTAGGTTTATGCTTTCCATGATAGTTAACCAAGAGAGAAATTAGGTTATTATTCAGCACCTTTCCAATGCGATCAAAAAAGAATCACCAAAAACACCCCAAAGAATTGAAAGCAGGGTCTTGAATAGAAATTTGTACAGCCATATTCATTGTTGCATTGTTTATAAACAAAAAGTGGAAGCAAGCCAAGTGACCACGAACAGCAGAGTGGATACACAGAATGTGAAATATATATATATATATATATATATATATATATATATATATATATATTTATTTCAGCCTTAGAAAAGAAATTCTGATACAAAGCACAATAAAGCACAATATCAATGAGTCTTGAGAACATAACATCAAATGAAATGAGCTAGTCACAAAAAGACAAATACTGTATGATTCCTCTTATATGAAGGACCCGAAGTAATCAAATTTATAGAGACAGGAAGTGGGATGGTGGTTACCAGAGAATGGGGAGTTTGGAGAATGGGAAGTTGTTTATGGGCATAGAGCTTGAGCTTTGGACTATGAAGAGTTCTGGAGGCTGGTTGCACACAGCTTGAATACCTGTTAACACTACTCAACTGTACATTTAAAATGGTTATGATAGAAAAATTATGTTATGTTATGTTATGTATTTTACCACAGTTTTGAAAAAATCATCAAGTTCCCTGAATAATAGCTTTGATTTGAGGAATGTGAATAGAAAGAGTTTGATCAACCTGGATTGTGAATAAAAGGCCCACCATCTCTTCCTGGCTTTGAACTCAAAGAGGTGTGTGCAAGGTCACTTAACTTCTTTAAACCTCACTTCACTCATATGTTCCTTGGATTCATTCATGTTGGGGGCCGTCTTGGACAAGATAGCACCTGGCAGTGAGTGAAAGGGCACTGGCTACCAAAATAAGATAGTACCCAGCAAAATAGCAGGCTATAAAATCAACATGCATAAATCTACAGCATTTTTATATGCAAGCAATGAAACAGCTGAAAGGGAAATGAGGAAAATAACTCCATTTGCAATAGACTCAAAAAAAAATATACTTGGGTATCAATCTAACCAAAGAGGTAAAAGATCTTTACAATGAAAGCTACAAAACACTGAAGAAAGAAATTAAGGAAGAACTTAGAAGATGGAAAGATCTCCCATGTTCTTGGATAGGCAGAGTTAATATTGTCAAAATGGCCATACTACCAAAAGTGCTATACAGATTCAATGCAATTCCAATTAAAATCCCAATGATGTACCTCACAGAAATAGAGCAAGCAATCATGAAATTCATCTGGAAGAATAAGAAACCCAGAATAGCTAAAGCAATCCTTAGCAGGAAGAGTGAAACAGGGGGTATCGCAATACCAGAACTTCAATTATACTACAAAGCAATAGTAACAAAAACAGCATGGTATTGGCACCAAAATAGACAGGTAGATCAATGGTACAGAAGAGAGGACACGGACACAAACCCACATAAATACAATTTTCTAATACTAGACAAAGGGGCCAAAAATATGCAATGGAGAAAAGATAGCCTCTTCAACAAATGATGCTGGGAGAATTGGAAATCCATATGCAACAGAATGAAACTAAACCCCTATCTCTCACCCTGCACAAAACTCAACTCACAATGGATCAAGGACTTCGAAATCAGACCAGAGACCTTGCATCTTATAGAAGAAAAAGTAGGTCCAAATCTTCACCTTGTTGGCTTAGGATCAGACTTCCTTAACAGGACTCCCATAGCACAAGAAATAAAAGCAAGAATCAATAACTGGGATAGATTCAAACTAAAAAACTTTCTCTCAGCAAAGGAAACTATCAGCAATGCGAAGAGAGAGCCTACAGAGTGGGAGAATATCTTTGCCACTCATACTTCAGAGAGAGCACTAATTTCCAGAATCTATAAAGAACTCAAAAAACTCTACACCAAGAATACAAATAATCCAATCAACAAATGGGCTAAGGAAATGAACAGACACTTCACAGAAGAAGATGTACAAGCAATCAACAGATATATGAAAAAATGTTCAACATCTTTAGTAATAAGAGAAATGCAAATCAAAACTACACTAAGATTCCATCTCACCCCAATTAGAATGGCGATTATTAAGAATACAAGCAACAATAGGTGTTGGTGAGGATGTGGGGAAAAAGGTACACTCATACATTGCTGGTGGGACTGCAAATTAGTGCAGCCACTCTGGAAAGCAGTGTGGAGATTCCTTAGAAAACTTGGAATGGACCTACCATTTGACCCAGCTATCCCACTCCTTGGCCTATACCCAAAGGACTTAAAATCAGCACACTACAGAGATACAGCCACATCAATGTTCATAGCAGCTCAATTCACAGTAGCCAGACTATGGAACCAACCTAGATGCCCTTCAATTGATGAATGGATAAAGAAACTGTGGTATATATATATACAATGGAATATTACTCAGCTATAAAGAATAATAAAATTATGGCATTTGTAGGCAAATGGATGAAATTGGAGAATATCATGTTAAGTGAGATAAGCCAATCTCAAAAATCCAAAAGAGGAATGATCTCACTGATAAGTGGATGATGACACTTAATAGGGGGTGGGTGTGGGACAAGAATGGAGGAAGGAGGGACTGTATAGAGGGAAAAGAGAGGTGGGAGGGGTGGGAGGGGTGGGGGGAAGGAAAAAGTAATGGAATGAATCAAGCATCATTACTCTATGTAAATATATGAATATGCAAATGGTATGCTGTTACTCCATGTAAAAACTGAAACAACATGTATCCCATTTGTTTACAATAAAAATAAATTAAAAAAAAAAAAAAAAGATAGTACCCAAAAAAGACTGCTTGTTGTTACTAGTTCCTTGGAGACTTATGACGTGTTAACGTTAGGCTCTAGGATTGGCTATCTAATATCAGGCTGCGCATGGACAGCTTGTGATTTATATAGTGTCATGCTGGCATTCCTCTGCATGCTCTCCTGCATAGGAGAAAGCTTTGCTATAATTGGCTGATAAGCTAGGAGCCTGGGGGAGGAGAGGGGGAGAGAGGAGAAGAAGGAAGATAGGGAGAGAACAAAGGAGACAGAGAAACAGGGAGGACGCAATAAATCTCCTCAACTAAAGATTGGTGGTGTCTCCTTTCTCCACGCCGTTCTGCTGGACGGAACACATTCACACCTGCTGTAGGTTCTAGGACCCACGCAGACTTCTGGGAACACAAAGGTGAATGAGAGATGGGTTCCGGGAGAAACTTGACTGGAGAGGCCATGTCTGGGAGGGAGTATCAAGAAAGATCATCCAAGAGGGACTCTGGGTAGGAAAGGGAGGGCAATCCAGGCTGTGAAGCAGTGTGCACAAAGGCCCAGAGGAGTGAATGGGCCTGAAGGGTCAGGAGAATCCTGAGAAGCACATCGCAGTTGAAGCCTGAGCATGTCCACTCTATCAGAGTGGCAAGGGACTTGGGATATGTATCCACCAGCCCCTGCCAGTGAGAGGTTAAGGGCTGCTCATCTCCCTTCCCCCTGCACTGTGGCTGACCCTGGCTGCGGAAGACCTGGAGACCACCTGCAGACAGAGATAAGCCACAAAAGTCGGACTGCCTGGGAAGGGCCAAGGGCATACAAGTGGGGGGCTCTGAGAGGGTCAGCTGTAATTTCAAAGGTAGAGAAGCTGGAGAGAGAGTTGTTACCATTTTACTCTTTCCATTCTTAGTGAATCAAGACTCATCCTGATGGAATAGCAAGTCTCTGTTCTCTATCTCAAGATTCCAAGAATTTCCCTGTAGTTCCTTTCCTTTTGAGAGTTCAGGGATCTCCTTTCCAAATATTTGTCAATTTAACCTCATTTTCACATTTCCTATCCCAAATGCCCCTGTTTTTTATCTGATTAATACTCCAAACCATTCCTTGGCCCTCCTAAAGAGGCACCCTCTTGGCCATCAAGGGTTTGGTTTGGTTTTGGGCCGGAATCTCCTTCTCAATTTTCTTTAATTTTGCCTGACAAAGTCTTATTATGTTTGGGTTTCCTTGCTATTGAATAGGAGAAAAGTAGAGAGCCCACTTTTTACTATGTTCCTCAATCTGTGCCTTTACTTCCCTTTCACCCCCAAACCAAGTCACGTGTACATTCTAGTGTCAAGATTTATTCTTTTATCAATTTCCCACTCCTGTCCCATTTTTATCAGTTTAATTGATTCATTTAACAGGCGTTCATTAAATGTCTACCATGTACTGAAGACACTGCTTCCAAAAGTCTGAGAAGAGGAGGAGAGAGGCAAGGGTGCTGTGAGGATAGTGAATTCAAAGCACTGATTCTGGAGTCAGATGGGCTTGAATCCAAGGCTCATCTTTGCCTTAAGCAAGTCACTCTATCTATAAGATGAAAATAATCACAATACTAATTTTATGGAGTTACTGTGAATATTTAAGTATATAATGCACCTATGACATGGTATAGGTTCTGACACACAATAAACAAGAAGTATATAAAACTATTTTGCTTTATTATTATAAAGGCAAGCTAGAGATAATCAAGAACACAAGCAATAAGTGTTGGCGTGGATGTGGGGGGAAAGGTACATTCATACATTGCTGATGGAGTTGCAAATTTGTGCAGCCACTCTGGAAAGCAGTATGGAGATTCCTCAGAAAACTTGGAATGGACCCACCATTTGACCCAGCTATCCCATTCCTCCATTTATACCCAAAGGGCTTAAAAGCAGCCACATCAATGTTTATAGCAGCTCAATTCACAATAGCTGGATTGTGGCACCAACCTAGATGCCCTTCAATTGGTGAATGGATAAAGAAACTGTGGTATGTATACACAATGGAATATTGCTCAGCCATAAAGAAGAATAAAATTATGGCATTTGCTGGTAAATGGATGAAGTTGGAAAATATCATGCTAAGTGAAATAGGCCAAGCCCAAAAACCAAAGGTTGAATGTTTTCTCTGATAAGGGCATGACAATATATAACAAGGGGGGGTGATGGGGGGAAGAGAAGAATGAAGGAACTTTGGATGGTATAGAGGAAAAAGGGGAAGGAGGTGGGGATGGAAAAACAGTAGAATGAAACAGACAGTATTACCCTACATATATGTACGATTACATGAATGGCGTGAGTCTACACTGTGTACACCCATGGAAATAAGAAGTTGTACCCCATTTATGTACAATCAGTCAAAGTGCAGTCTGTAAAAATAAAAAAGTTTTAATGAAAAAGTAAAAATAAATAAATAAATAAAGGTAAGCTAGAGATAAATCCCACCCTAAAGCTTCACTGTGTCAAGAAACATGGACCAAAGTGTGTGTAAAGCAAAATGGAAAGGGTTGAATACCAAAAGAAGTCAAGAGCATTTCATAGGCATCAGAGGAAGAGCTAGGAGGGAGTCAGAGGGGAGATTGAGGGGGTACAGAGGAGGGGTAGCGTTTGAGCTGTGGGTTAATAGGATTAAGGCATGCAGATCACAGAGTTAGCATAGTAATTGCATTTGTGTATTTAATTGTGTAATGATATGTTAATATGGCACATGTATAAATATCTACACCTGGCTGACCGGCAACAGTATTCATTCACTGTTCATTCATTCAATAGTCATTTATTTAGCGCATACCACAGATAGGTGTCTGTTCTAGATGTTGAGCTTAGATTCTGGAGGGCGATATTAATAATTGTTAAAAATAAAAGGATTCTGAAAGATCGTGTTCCATGTGAGCCTACTTTTACCCTGTGTGGACATATAAACATATGTATGATAAAAATGAGATCCTGCATGCATAGTGATATATAAATAAGAGAAAGTGAGGGAGCTACTGCAACAGAAATTTGGAAGGATACAAAAGTGTTGACCGTGATCATATTTCAGTGGTGAAATTACATTTTCTTTTATCTCTCTGATTTTCCATTTTGGGGTGCAATAAACTTCTGTTTTATTGCAAAAATGAGAAAATTGTATAGAACTTGTGTGCACTCAAGCAACTAAGTGCTAAGAGTTAGAATTTAGCAGAAATTGCAAAGAGTCATTACCTACTTTCCTTATGCCCATTTCCTAAAATGGTTGTCGCATTTCTCTAACCCTGAAGGCCTCTTGATGTTCGATTCTTTCCCCTACATCTGTTATCATCCCCACTGTTTGTGGCCCATAAATCCTTTTATTTGATAAAATAAAATCTTCAGCTTGAGGGGAGTACTTTCCCCAAAGAATATTGTGCTCAAAATCTGAAGCTTTAAGCTTTTAGAAGGAGAAAATACTCTATAAATGCAAATGATTACTATAAGTTAAGAGTATAGAAAATGTTCAGATAAAACCAACTAGAAAGTAGCTCATGGATTTTATAATGAAAACACATATACATGAACAAAAAATGTAGGGTTTACTTGATGTGGGAACCTCCCATTTGTAAGAGTGGTCCGGATGCAAAACTGTGGTTCTCTTCCTGAACCCCAAATGCACAGGGGTTGGCCCTGACTCACCAGCCCTCAGCCTGGAGACTCAGCCATTGAATGCATTTGCAGAGCCAAATTCTAGACTGAGGCTCAGGAACAGTTTGTTTGTCATGGCATTACTGCTGGCAGACACAAATGCCTTTTTTCCACTGAGGCCCAGTTTGCTTGGCACGACCTGGTTTATCTGGCACAGCTACTTAATGGTGCTCCAGCTTTCCAGAACTGCCTGCCTCTCACAAATAGGCTGGGTGTGGTGATTTTCATAGGCTCACAGTTTAGATTATGAATTTTCACATTGGCTTTCATTTATTTACTTTTTGGTTTCCTATTCCAATTGTTCCTGTCTCTTCTTAATTTAAATGCTGGCAATTTTAATTGCAATTTTGAATTGCGTGCATTTATTCCATGAATATTTTTTTCACCCTGACTGTGATTATAGACACTGCTGTCATTTTAAGAAAAAGATCAATTTGCCTATGTAATTTGTTAAAAGATGAAGGTTCAGTGGAGGTGGGTATAATTTGAGGGATAATTTACATGGATTCAGGACAAAAGCTTAAAAAATATGATTCCTCTTTCTGTTAGTCAGTTTTCCTCCACTATGATGAAATGCCTGGGAAAAACAACTTAAAGATTTATTTTGGATCATGGTTTCACAGATTTCAGTCCACAGTTGTTTGGCCCTGATGTCATAAGCTTGTGGTGAGGCACAACATCATGGCGGAGAGGGTGTTATGAAACAAAACTGCTTACCTCATGGCAGCCAGGAAGCAGAAGGGTGGGGCAGGGACTAGGGAAAAGATACAGTTCCCAAGGCAATGGTCCCAAGGAACCACTCCCTTCAACTAAGTCCCACATGAACAGTTTCCACTACCTTCCAAGAATCAGTTCTGAAATGGTCCATTGATGAGGTCAGAGTCCTTGCTATTCAAACACTTCCGCAAAGCCCCACCTGTGATCATTGCTGCTTTGGGAACCAAGCCTTCAGCGTATGAGCCTTTGGGGGATATTTCATATCAAAACCATAACAATCATCATTGTGTTACTTAAAATTTTTTTAAAAAAGTTCTGTTGCTCTTAGAATGAAGTTCAAGTGCATCAGGATGGACAATAAGGCCTGGTGCCTACCTCTTCTGCAGCCCCAACACTCACATTCTAACTGCAACATAATCCATTTGTTTGTTTCCGCTGGAGCACTGAACTTTCACCTCTGGGTCTTCACATTGGATTTTTTTTCTTCCTGGGACACTCTACCCCTTCCTTTCTGCGTAACTCCTGCGTATTTTTCAGACCTTGGCTCACAAGTGGTTTTCTCCAAGAAGCTTCCCCAAATCTCCTTAGGCTGGGGTAGGGTCCTGTCCTCTGTGTTGTGTCTTCATGGCATGTCATCCCCTGTTCACTTCTCTGCCTCCTCCATTTGTCTGTAAAATTGCTGAAGAGAAGGGACCATTTCTTTCTGTTGCCATTTTATCCCTTGTACCTAGCACACTACCTGGTGGGCACATAGTAGGTGCCCAGTAAAAGTTTCTTAATTGAAAGGGTGCTTTAGAATAATTTTTAGAGAGAAGGAATCAGGATTTAAGTTGTTTTATGGGTTCTGTTCTGACATTCATTTGGACACCCGAAATATTCATAATTGAACTGTTCATATTGAACAGTTAGGTGCCAATTGCTTCCACCTATGCCATTTTACTCGATCTTTACTCTCTGTATTTCAGCTGATGACCTTTAGGTTCAGTGAGGATGAACATGATCACGGTAACCAATGAACACAAAGAACTCTGAGCTTCAGAGACCTCCCTCATTGCTCTTGGCCCTATAGCAGGGTGCGGCCTCTATAAACATTTGACTCTTAGCATGCCCTGCTGCCACAGCCATCTCCTAGGCTATCATGTTGGAACATGTTGAATTGCCTACATGAAAGATAAATCTGAGACAGAACTCTAAATGGAATGTTGCAGGGGAGTTGGGGGTGGAAAGTCTGGTCTAGGAACGAAGCCATCTCGTTCTTGTTTTACCTTTGTTACGAGTTGTTTTGACATCAGGCAAGTCACTTAGTCTCTCAGGACCTTAGATTTCTCCTCTATCCAATGAGTAAAAATAACTGGATAACTTTTAGGGGCCTTTCAGCTTTAAATTCTATAATACTAAGCTTGCAACCTGGTACGCAGCATTGGAATTACACAAAGATTACTGCTCAGGGTATCATTAAGTCTCTCTGAGACATCTCACCTTTCAGGGACTATCCTGAAATTGCATTCTGAAGGTAAGAAAGAAGAGAATAAACACAGTTTCATACAACTTTTTCGTGTATACAACTTTTTTGTGCTAGGGGAGAATTAAATGAAAAGAATGACTCTCATGGAATATGCCACCTGTCTTTCTGCTCTCATTATTGGCCCTTGAGTAAGTCCCAGAGAAATGTGCTTATTTTTCACACACCTTCCCATAACCATAGAATAGATTCCTTCTAATGGACACTTATTTTATGAAAATTGTAGCTCTGTATCTCCTGAAACTACCTTAAGCATTTGAGCCATTAGCAATCAGATTTCACATCTTATTGCTTCATGAGCAAATCTGAAATATAAAAATGCAAATTGTAGGGAGTGAAAATAGATTTTAGGTTGTTTGCCCATAATTTGATTTCTATGAACAATTAAAACTTGCCATATTTGAAAAGATTTTTAAAGGTGCTAAAGTAAATACGATAATTATCTATCTGTGAACTTAGTAAAAGAACAGGAAAACTGCCATTCTAACTTAAAAAGAGAGTCAATTTTGACTTTAAAGTAGCTCAAAATAAGGAATACTACAGAGTAAATTTAAAAATATATGTAATTTTAATAACCTTAGCATTATCATAGATCATATATCAGTGACTACTTTAAAATGCCCTTTAAAAACTGAAGTTGTGTAAAGGAAACAAAAGAAATTAAAGCCCGGAATGGTGGCACAGGCCTGTAATCCCAGTGGCTCAGGAGGCTGAGGCAGGAGGATCACAAGTTCGAAGTCAGCCTCAGTGACTTAGTGAGGCCCTAAGCAATTCAGTGAGACCCTGACTCTAAATAAAAGAAAAAGGATTACCAAAAATACAAAGAACCCAATCAGTAAATGGGCCAAGGAACTGGACAGACACTTTACAGAAGAAGACATATAGATGATTAACAAATATATGAAAAAGTGTTCAACATCTCTAGTAATTGGAGAAATTAAAACAACCCTAAGATTTCATCTTACTCCAATTAGAATGACTATTATCAAGAACACAAGCACGATGATGTGGATGTGGGGGAAAAGATACACTCATACATTGCTGATGGAGTTGCAAATTAGTGCAGCCACCCTGGAAAGCAGTATGGAGATTCCTCAGAAAACTTGGAATGGACCCACCTTTTGACCCACCTATCCCACTCCTCCATTTATACCCAAAGGACTTAAAATCAGCATACTACAGTAATGCAACCACATCAATGTTCATAGCAGCTCAATTTACAATAGTTAGACTGTGGAACCAACCTAGATGTCCTTCAACAGATGAATGGATAAAGAAACTGTAGTATATATACACAATGGAATATTATTCAGCCATAAAGAAGAATAATATTATGGCATTTGCAGGTAAATGAATGGAATTGGAGAATATCATGCTAAGTGAAATAAACCAGTCCCCAAAAACCAAAAGCCAAATGTTTTACCTGATAAGTGGATGATGATACATAAAGGGGGTGGGCGGATCAGGGGGTAAGAGAAGAATGAAGGAACTTTGGATTACACAGAGGGAAATTAGAGGGGGAAGTGGTGGGGGTATGATTACACAAATGGTGTGAATCTATATCATGTACAGTCATAGAAATTAAAAGTTGTACCCCATTTGTATACAATGAATCAAAATGCAGTCTATAAAAATAAAAATTAAAAAAAAATAAAAGGGCTGGGAATATGGCTCAGTGGTTGAGTGCCCCTTAGTTCTATCCTTGGTACCAAAAGAAAAAAAAGAGAGAGAAATTAAAATAACAGGAGTCTTGAATTTGTAGAGTAGTTGGGAGTTAAAATGTAGCCATGGCCAAAATGATAGAAAGTAAAATAGAAAATGAGATTTATTTTTTTCCTGTTTTGTTTCTGCGTGTGAATTTGAAACTTCATCAAAAGTCAGGAATCTATTTTTTCTGTCACCAGCTGCCTATTTCAATTTAGGGAAATCACTTTATCTCTCTGGTGAGAAAAGTTGCTATGCATGGAATTACTATTTTATAAAATGAGTTAAACCTTAGTAACTTCAAGAAAATGATGGCAATATCCCAACAGGAATGACACCCTAGATTGCAGCCTTATTGCAGGTTAGATTCTGAAAATAGATGCCCACTTTTCATGGAAAAATCATGAATTTTGTTTCCCTGTTGAATCAACTTCCTATATTAAGATGGGATCTCTACTATGAAAATGGACTTGCCATTGGCACTCTGGAAAGTGGATACTGGAAGGCCAGACCTCACAGATCACAGGTGCATGAAAATTCCTGAAGATATTAACTAACAGGTCAAAGTGTAGAATATAGTCATTTAATAAATGAAGAATCAAAAACTATATTTCCAGCAGGGCTTTGAAGTATTGAGACATCTCATGGAAAAAGGATCTCTTTTTCCTTTTAGGAATGGTACCTATTTTTTAAGAAGTTAATTAAGAACAGCATTGTTTCCTTGTTGACAACAAATCGATAACAACATTCCAGAGCTTTAAACACCTTTCTCTGAAGAATATACTCAAGTGAGAAATCTATTTTTCTTGTTCAGAAAATTGCCAGTTTGATTTGTCTCAGTGAAAATGTAAAAATACGTATCACCTATGGACCACGGAGTGTTTATTTCCTCTTTTGAAACTCAGAAGAAAGCAAGAAATGAGGGCGAGCTTGAGTGGACTGGAGCTTTGCTTGAGCTACAAAAATTAACAACAATGTAGATTTAGGGAGCCAGGCTCATTTCAATGTCAAGGTTAGCTGTGGTCTGAAGGTTTTCCCCTGTCCCCATAATTCATATGCTGAAATCCTGATTCCCAAGGTGAGGGTTTTAGGAGATGGAACCTTTCTACCCTTTGTGATTAAATCTTGAGAGTGGAATCCTGAATAGAAAGACTGCTCTTATAAAAGAAATCACGACAGCTTCTCACCGCTTCTCTCGTGTGGCCAAGGGAAAGGGTTCCTGTAGGAGGGATGGGCTGGCTGCAAAATAAAAGCTATGAAATTTATTTATCAGAAATAACAACAGAAGACAGAATTATCTTAAAGGCAGGGGCTTGATAGATTAAGTTGTCCATAAGGATCTGGCTCTAACAAAGGAAAGAGGTCATGCTTACCTTATTTATAGCGGTGGAGCTCAAAAGGGGACCATAGGCACTTCTTTCGTGGAAAACAGGATGGGGCGTGGAGTTAAGCAAGCCATTTGGCTCTAGCAGGTCATTCCCATATCCAGGGCTTGCATTTGAACTTCAGCGGTGAATCAACACAGGATAACCACATGACTCAGGCAGTTCCTGAGGAGAGATCCTCCTGTCTAATAGCTCAACCAAGCTTGGTTCTCACACAAGCCATGCATCGCTCCCTGCAACAGCTGCCTTACCTTTCCACCATATAAGGACACAGTGAGAAGGCACCATCTATAAACCAGGAATCCGGCCCTCACCAGACACTGAATCTGCCAGTGCCTTAATCCTGGACTTCTCAGACTCCAGAACTGTGAGAAAAAAGATGTATTTGTTGTGTATAAGGTGCTGAGTGTATGGTATTTTGTGATAGCAGCCCAAACAGACTAAAACTTGAACCAGATGTTCAGGAGTGAATCCATGGAGCTCCATAATGAGCTATGAGAGCCAACTGAAGGAGAAAAACATGATGAGCAAGAGTGATTCAGTTAGTGCAAAAGAAAATGTGGCTCAGAATAAAGAATGAGAGAGGGAGGGTATGAGGAATCATGAATAATATGAATGCTGTGATGAGAGATCACTAAGGCTATCAACATGAGGTCAGAGTGCAAGGGACCTGGTAAATTTGAGGTTGGTAATTATTAATGAGTATACTTGACTTGCTTTCAAACATGCACTCCTGAAAAATTGTGTGAAATTCTGTCATAAAGTAAAAACACTTTTCATACTCAGTTATTGGAAGGACATTCATGTGTGGAAGAGAAAGCATACTTTGGCAACATGAATAACAACCTCCTAAATTATTTCTTTTGAAATTCAAGAGTTTTTTTCATGATGAATTTGGAACTTAGATCAATGGACATTGGAATCAGGTAGCCGAGAGAGAGAAGGACGCATCCATCATAGTTTTGGATGTGCCATCACAAAAGGACAGAATGTTCCCAACTGAAAGAGGCCCTTGCCATTGTTCAGTTCAACTCCTCATCCTCAAGGTTAAGCAGCAGGTCACTGAGAATTAACCAAAGTTTGAGCAATTTGTTCCTGGTCCACAGCTGGCTGTTTGGAAAGTCAGAGGTACAACCCAATAGTCCTCCCTCCCCCACAAGACACGTCCTCCGGGCTCCCTTAGATTGGGTGGTGCAGTGTGAGGAGAGGGGGTTATGGCCACAGCACTGCCACACGCTCTTCTCCAGGACCCTTTCCCTTTTCAGAGACTTGTGATTCTATGTCATTACTGCAGCTCCTGTTTTCTAAGACTGTTGCCTAAAAGGATTCATTGTAAGAGCAAGAGGCAGCCAAAAAACAAATAACTGTTATTGGCTCTCAAATGGCCAGGGACTCCAGTAATATATCTTATAGAAGAAGATAGATAATGTTAAAAGAAGAAATTTATCTCCCAGAAAGCAATAAAGCTTTAAAACTGAATGCAGAAAAAACACAACAACTCAGTTTCTCCTCAGTTCTTTGGGAATCTATCACATATGGCACCTTAAACAGGTCCAAGTTTCATGGATACCAGGAAATAGCAAGTGTGATGTGTTTGAAGATGCTATACAGCTCCCCAAAACACGTCGTTTTGCTCCAGCTTTCTCTTCTTTGCATACCATTTAACTTAGCTTCTTATCATTTCTTCTCAGAGATTGCACATGTATCTCCAGTTCCCTAGAAATGAGCCTTTATTTGTAACTGCAGAAAATTGTGCATTATGCAAGAATGCAGAGGGAGAGATTTAATCTCAAGCACCACTTTATTTATTCTCTGCAAGCATCATAGTGCTGATCTGTAGGTGACAACTCTGATTTTAATCTCAGTATTTTAAAATTATTTTATTTCTAAGTAGCAGTCTTTCATCACTTGTTTCTTCTTTTAATCTCTGACCCTTCCTTCTATAGCATGCAGATTTCTTGCTTAAAGTGTTTTGCATCATATTCAATCATATAAAGTCTTTCATGTGGCAAAATTGTTAGTTGGATCATCCAAAGAAGAATAGAAAAGACTAGAAGAGAGCTTCTAAACTAAACTGTCTTTGAATAGAAACTACACCCTCTGATGACAACATTGTCTAAATTTTAAGCTACATGTAAAATATCAAATAAAACATCTAAATAACCATTCTGGGCTTAATATAGACAGAGCCATAGAATCAAAGGATGCTAGGGCTGGAAGAAATCTTAGAACTTCTGGGGAAGTTTTCTTATTTTATCCATGAAGAAACCAAAACCCATGACAGACAGATGAGAGGAAGGTTAGCTGGGTGCTACCTCAACTGCCAATCTGTGAAGAGCATAGAACATCACTAGGACCACTGGGAAGTCAGAGCCAGATAACTCAGGTCTCCATACACAACACCTTATTGCTTTGTGCACGATTAGTTGAAAGTTGACAGTCTGCTGAAGTTTCTAAACTAAGAAATGCATGATGTGGTATGTTAACTAAGAGCACGTAATTTAGGGCTGGGGATGCTGCTTAGTGATTGAGTACTTGCCCAGCAGGCATGAAGCCCTGGGTTCAACCCCTCGTGCCACACACACGCATGTACACACACACACACACACACACACACGCACAAAGATATTTTGTTATTTGAATTTTAATTTCTTTGTTTGCCTTCAAGCACATTTATTTTTCAAACACACTTTTAAATTTACCAGAGGACAAGAAGTACAGAAGAATGAGTGAAATTTTCTTAAATATTTTTAAAAAAATACTCATCCTACTTTGGCCAATGGGAAATACGTAGGTGAACAATTTTCTTTCTGAAAACAAACATTTTAAAATTCACTTTTTTTTCCTATATTCCTGCAAAATGGCAAAGTGAAAAAAATAATGGCTGACAGAATGCCAAGTCATCAGCATTTCTCACATACTCATGATCACAGCCAGGTGCCAAAATCACAAGGAGAGACTGACTCTCAAGATCGGGAGCTTTGTTATGCTCCTCTCAGTGGATATCATGCAACACATGGTGATGCTGTGCCTGTGTCAGACCGCTGTAGACTACACAGATGAAAGAGTGACATGTCCCTTCCCCCAGATCTCACATTCTGGTTGTGAAAAAGACCTCAGATGCTAACAATACCATAGACTGGTTCTTTCCAAAGATAACTGGAGGTCTCTGGGAACACAGAAGATGGAAAGCTGATAGAAATCAAAAGGGCTTCACAGAGGACATTACATTTGAGTTGGTAACTGAAGGGTTGGTAACCTTAACCTTAACCCTAACCCTAACCCAGGAGTTTACTCGAGTAGAGTAGGGCAAGAAAGTGGAACCAAGAGGTCATCTTGGAACATCAGCATATGTAACATAGCCTAGAAGATTGGAAACTAGTCAAAATCTTCAACTACAACATAGCCTAGAAGATGGAATCTTCAACTACCACATTAATATTACTTTAATATTACTTCAACACAAAAAAATAATAAGAACCCAATTAATAAATGGGCTAAGGAACTGAAGAGACACTTCCCAGAAGAAGAAATACAATCAATCAACAAACATATGAAAAAATGTTCATCATCTCTAGCAATTAGAGAAATGCTAATCAAAACTATTCTAAGATTTCATCGCATCCTAGTCAGAATGGCAATGATCAAGAATACAAGCAACAATAAATGTTGGTGAGGATGTGGGGGAAAAGGTACACTCATACATTGCTGGTGGGATTGAAGATTGGTGCAGCCTCTCTGGAAAGCAATATATGAAGGGCTATGGAAAATAATATTCCTATAAGACAGCTCACCAAGAAAAACGGAGAGACAGTGTGGCTCGGGAGGAAGGAGGGGAAACTGGCCAAACATTAAACCTCTTTCCTGATAACAATGGGCCCTAAAGGAAAGGGGCAGATAAGGAATGCTGGGCCCTAAACCTTGACCTTCTCCCATTGCAAATTAGTCCTAAATAACAATGGGAAAGATTTGAGTACTCATCCCTCTCTCAGGGATGTACAACTAGCCCCTTACCATCAAAACTGCATGTGCACGGTTTCCAATGATTACATCATCCTCATTGTACACTATAAAACCAAAATTCCCTTTGTAACTGATGGCCATTTTCCCAACTGGAGAATGGGCCCCAATGGCACCCAAGTCCCCAAAGGAATAAAGGCTTCTCTCAATCCATTGAGGTCTGCTTGCTGTCCTTTTGCTCTTTCAGTATGGAGATTACTCAGAAAACTTGGAATGGAACCACCATTTAATTCAGCTATCCCATTCCTTGGTTTATACCCAAAGGACTTAAAATCAGCATACTAAAGTGACATAGCCACATCAATATTTATAGCAGTTCAATTCACAATAGCTAAACTATGGAACCAACCTAGAGGCCCTTCAACAGATGAATGGATAAATAAAATGTGGTACATAGACACAATGGAATATTACTCCACTTTAAAGAAGAATGAAATTATGGCATTTGCAGGTAAGTGGATGGAACTAAAGAATATCGTGCTAAATGAAATAAGTCAAACCCCCCAAATCAAAAGGCCATATATTTTCTCTAATAAGCGGAAAACATATGCTTTCTGCTAGACTAAGAGGCTGTCTTAGTCTAGCCAGGCTTCAGAAATCAGACAAATCAGACTATATCTGGGGAGGTTCTGGGGTGTTGGTTGTGTCTAGGGCAGGGTGTTGAGGGGCACTTTTTCTGAGGCACAGTGGCAACTTGCTGATAGACAGGGGTGGATTCTGTCGGGTCATTTTCAAAGGCTTATCTCCACATTTCTAGTCAGCTGTAACTAGAGAAGGAACAAGTATGTAGGACTGAGCTTTAGCCAGGTTGCCACAAACACAAATTTGCCAAGGGCATTGAAATTTACAGCACTGCAGTTGTTGAAAATACTTTTATAAATACATAAACTCACATTGGAGAAAGGCTAGCCTCTTCAACAAATGGTGCTGGGAAAACTGGAAATCCATATGTAACAGAATGAAATTGAACCCCTATCTCTCACCCTGCACAAAACTCAACTCAAAGTAGGTTAAAGACCTAGGCATCAGAGACCCTGCACTTAAGAAAGAAAAAGCAGGCCCAACTCTCCAACTTGTCGGCTTGGGAACCCAATTCCTTAACAAGACAAAGTACAAGAAGTAAAATCAAGAATGAATAAATGGGGTGGTATCAATCTGAAAATCTTCACAACAAAGGAAACAATCAAGAACAATTAGGAGAAAATCTTTGCCCCCAGTACCTCAGATAAGGCAAGAATTTCCAGGATATACAAAGAACTCAAAAATCTTAACACCATGAAAATAAATAACTCCATCAATAAATGGGCAAAGAAACTGAACTAACACTTCACAGAAGAAGAGATGCGAATGGTCAACAAATATATGAAAAAATGTTCAGCTTCTCTAGTAATTAGAGAAATGCAAATTAAAACTACACTGAGATTCCATCTCACTTCAGTCAGAATGGCAGTTATAAGGAATACAAGTAACAATAAATGTTGGCGAGGATGTGGGGAACATACATTGCTAGTGGGACAGCAAGTTGGTGCAAGCGCTATGGAAAGCAGTATGGTGAGTCCTTAGAGAACCTGGAATGATTTGATCCAGTTATTCCACTCCTTGGTCTATACCCAAAGGACTTTTGAAAACAGCATACTACAGTGATAAAACCATGTCCATGTTTATAGCAGCTCAACTCACAATAGCCAAGCTATGGTTACAACCTAGGTGTCCTTCAACTGATAAATGGATAAAGAAAATGTGGTATTTATACACAATGAAATATTACTCAGCCATAAAGAAGAATGAAATTATAGCCTTTGCAGGTAAATGGATGGAGCTGGGGAATATCATGCTAAGCGAAATAAGCCAATCCCAAAAAAACAAATGCGGGAAGTCCTCTCTGATTTATGGATGCCCATGCAGAACAAGGGAGGTTGAGGAGAGGAATAGCAGAAAGTCATTGGACTAGACAAAGGGAAATAAAGGGAAGGGAGCAGGGAGGGGAACAGGAAACAGTAGAATTAATTGGACATAACTTTCTTAGCCTTGTATTTGTATACACCGCCAGGGTAACTCCACATCATGTACCACGACAGAGTAAGAAACTAAATAGACTAAGTTATACTCTATGTATGTATGTTCTGCCAAAACACTTCTACTGCCATGTATAACTAAAAATAAAAAAAATATATATTTTTAAAAAATCAACTTATTCGAGTTATGAATTGATTGATTGGGCTTAATTAAGCACTCCTCTTACATATGCACAACAACTTTTAGACACATAGTCAGCTGTGCAGCCATGACCACAATTGATGCAAGGACAATTCCCTTATCTCCAAGATCCTATAGTGTTCCATCTGTAGTCTTTCTACTCACTATCCCTGGTGTGAGGCAACCATTGAACTACTTGGTGTCACCATAGATCAGCAGTGCCTTTTGCAGAATTTCCTATCCATGGAATCTGCTGAATGAGCTCTTCATTTGAAGCGTATCTTCACTGGATGTAAAATTTTTGGTCACAGTTTTCTTTTTCAGCAAATTTATTTTGCAGTTTCTAATAACTTTTGTGATTGTTCTTATCTTTGTTTCTGTGTGCTGTTTGTTTTTCTCTAGCTTCCCTTAAGAGTCTTGCTTTCTCAACAGTTTCAGGCAATTTGCGTGTGCGTGTGATGTGTAAGTGTGTACAACGCTTGGGATTCTTCAAGCTTCTTGCACCTGTGAATTTATGATTTTCATCAATTTTTTTGCCATTCAGATATTTTTAGTGTCGCCATGTCTTCACCTATGAGGTCCAAATAATGATAGTTTCTACTTTATAGGGTTATTATTTAAGATAATGCATTTAGTCATCTTAGCATAGCATTTGATACTTAAAACATGCTCCAGAAAACTGTTTATGTCAGTAGGATGTAGTATAATTAATTATTCCAACCTGGTCTAATTTGAGATTGAAATGGGGTATTATAAATATTTATGCTGGCACAGGCATAGACCAAGACGATTGCTGACAAACTGGGACATATGGCCATATATGAGAATAAAAGCTGACTGATTCAGCTTCCATTTGTATCTTGGGACACTGCTCTGGTGTAGTGGACCCTCCTCTCCACATCTGTCCCCTTAACAAGTGAATTTCCTCTTAAAGTGAAGCGAGGGGACTTGGATAATTCCTTGAACCAGGACACCATGTAGTTATTTGGTATTCGACGACCTTACTGAGCCTTGGTGCTTTAAAAGTGTTAATTGATAGACTTTATTTTTTAGAGTAGTTTCAGGTTTACAGAAAATTAAGCAGATAGTAAGGGTTCCCACATATCCCTTCTCTTTCTTGCTCACAGACTCCTTTATTATTAACATCTTGCATTAGTGTGGTACATATTTTTTATATAATCTATTAGCCAGTATCTATCCAGTTTTCTTGCATTAGCGTTCATTCTTTTGTGGTACGTCCTGTGGGTTTTGGCAAATGCATACCACCACGTATCTGCCATTATAGTGCCACACAGGACAATTTCATTGCTTCAACAATCCCCTGTTCTCCACCTATTCACTTCTCTCCTCTAGCCCTGGGGAACTATCAATCTTTTTCTGCCTCTGCAATTTTGCCTTTTCCAGAATGTCATACAATTGTATCCTATAGTACATAGGTTTTTCTGAGGAACTTCTTTTGCATAACAATATGCATTTAAGGTTTCTCTGTATCTTACAGTGGTTAATAGCTCATTTCTTTTTATTGCTAAACAATATTCCCTTGAAAAGATAAAACACTTTGTTTATGCATTCACCTATGGAACGACATGTTGGCTGCTGCTGAATTTTGGCAGTTACCAATAAAGCTGCTCCAAATACATGTAGTTTTTTGTGTAGATGTAAGTTTTCCATTCATCTGGGGAAATACCAAGAATCATGGTGGCTGGATCATGTGGTAAGAGTATGTTCAGTTTTATAAGAAACTGCCAGACTGCCCTCCATAGCAACTGTACCACCAATGAATGAGTTTCTGTTGATCCACATCCTTGTCAGCATTTAGTATTGTCAGATTTGTTTTTCAGCCAATCTACTAAGTGTACAATGGTATCACATTGTGGTTTGAATTTGTAATTCCCTGAGGACATATTACATCGAGTATATTTTTCACAAGCTTATCATCTGTATGTCTTCTTTAGTGGTATGTCTGTTCAGATATTTTTCCTATTTTTTAAATTGGATTTTGGGTTTTCTTATTTTTTAATTTTATGAGTTCTTTTTATATTTTGGACACAAGTCCCTTATCAAATATGCATTTGCAAATATATCAGATATATGTTTGCAAAAAACACAGATACACCTTTTGCAAAGCCAATTTGTGGCTTGTCTTTTTATTCTCTATGTCTTGAAATATGTTTATATCCGACCATTTTGGAATCCAATTACATGTCTATTAGACTACCTGATATTTTCCACAAATACTAAAATCTGTTTTATTTTTCAGTCATTTTCTCTGTACATTTCAGTTTAGTTTCAATTATTACATCTTCAAGTTCACAGATCTTTTCTTCTGCACTAATTTTCTATTAATTTCATCTAGTGAATTTCTCTTTCCACACACTGAATATTTTTATCACTAAGAATTTCTTTGTTTCTGTTGGACATTTTTATGTTTTCAATTTCTCATTATTTTAATATTTTCCTTTATATATTTGAGCACATTTATAGGAGCTATTTATATGTCTTTGCCTGCTAATTCCATTATTGCTGTCATTTTTGGATCCATTTCTACTAACTGATTTCCTCCTAAGTTACAGGTCACATTTTGCTGCTTGCTTTTCATGCTTAGACTTGCTAGACATTTTGAATTTTAGAATATTGAATACTGGATTTTTTTTTCTTTAAGTAGTGTTAGAGTTTCATAGGCAATAATACGATATGATCAACTTCATCCTTCCAAGGTTTATTTAAAACTGTTAGGGCAGGTTCGGAGTAAACATTCCTACTTATTAAGTTTATCTTATTATTAAGGTGTGGCTTTTTGGAGGGTCTACCAAGGGCCCTGGGTACTTTCCACTTTGACTGATCAGAATATCAACTTCTCTCAGACTGCTGAGCTCCGGAAATTGTTCAGGTTACAGTTTTGCAGCCATTCTTTGCCTGGACTAGAGGAATTTCACCCTATTTTTACCACACAAAAGCCCAGTCTGTTGCTGCACAATGGAAACTCATTAGTTGAGAGGCAAGGCGGTGGTAGAGAAAGAACTTTAATACAATGAACCAGCTCACTGGAAGATGGTGGAATAAAGGGCCATTTTTCCAGGAAGCTGACAGGAGTGGTTTTTGGGTGATTGCAACTGGTAGGCACTTTCTCATGGGTGGAGGTTTACAGCCAAATGAGGCACGTCTCATCTTTTAATTTTTTCTTTTCTTTACGTTTCCATATCTTTATTCTATGTATGTTATTGGTGCATTATAATAAGCACTAGTGGGATTCATTGTGACATATTCATACATGCACATAACATAATTTGATCAATCTCATTCCCCTTTCTCTACTCAACTGGTGTCCCTTCTTTTATTTTTGAAATTAGTATGTAAAAGTGGGACCATTGAGAGGCAATCTGATTTTAATATTTTAGTCACAAGATGTTTTTCAGTTA
Organism: Sciurus vulgaris; assembly: GCF_902686455.1. Taxonomy (NCBI): domain Eukaryota; kingdom Metazoa; phylum Chordata; class Mammalia; order Rodentia; family Sciuridae; genus Sciurus; species Sciurus vulgaris. Next base: position 17,866,559 of record NC_136476.1, on the reverse strand, counting down.
TGCAAATCTCAACAATAAAGATTATTATTTCCTCCAGCTATCTTGTTACTGACTAGTTTATCTACGTGCAGTTCCTGACATATTACACAACGGATAAGCTGGAGTAGGCAGCTGCCCAGAGTCTCTGCTGCTGATCACCAAACTCACCATAATGAAAGAAAGAATACTTCACCTGATTGTTGCAAAGGACAAGAGTCACTTGAAGTTGAATAGGGAGTCCACCATGAGATCTGGTCTTAATTCTTGGTTTCACTATAAACTAATGGTTTAAGATTAGCAATGAACTGCTGGGTGCAGAGGTGCATGCCTATAATCCTAGCAGCTCAGGAGGCTGAAGCAGGAGGATTGCGAGTTCCAAGCCAGTCTCAGCGACTTCACAGGGCACTTAGCAACTCAGCGATACTCTGTCTCTAAATAAAATATATAAAAAAAAGGGCTGGCAATGTGGTTCAGTGGTTATGCACCCCTGGGTTCAATCCCCAGTACCAGGAAAAGGAAAAAAAAAAAAAAAAAAAAAAAAATATATATATATATATATATATTAGCAATGAACTCAAGAGGAACTCTTACAAAAAGTTTAAAAAACTCCTTCTCTGCCTGATCAATTCCAGTTGCCTTTGCTTCCCTGAATTTCAGCCTCTGTCTCTTCAATTCGGTGATTCTCTATGCTTTTCCTAGGACTCCCCTCCCCCGACTACTATCCTTATGTCAACTCCAGACGGAAAGCCAAAAATGATCCTAAGACTCAATTAATTTGTTTCCTTTTCCTCCGAGAGCACAGGTCCTGTGCTGCCGAAAGTCCAATGTTTATAAACAAATATTTACTATATTTTGTTGAGTTTAGAATTAGAGCAGTATCATAATTCTAGTTCCAATTATTAATCATGGTAGAAAGTAGAGTTCTCAATAGTTAATGTCTTAGGATTATGCAATCTTTCTCCAGCTGTGGTTGAGAGCTTATTCTAGCTCTGAGCCAGCACCGTTGACAGCTGCTCAGAAGCCTAGGCAAGAGCTGTGGATCCCACACTTTAAAGAGGCACATGTGTACACACAAATGCAGTTACTAGGAGCAGAGGGGCAGTGAGAGCTCTGTCCGCTGAGATCTGATGCTTAGCCCCGACCATGACCCACATATGACCTGCCCTGGTCAGGCACAGGGGATGCTTCTGTCCACCTCTTGCTCCATGTTCCTGACTCAGGATACTACAAAATATAACTTCATCTGAATGCCATGAGAGTATCTGGTGTTTTGCCAATTTTAGGAACAGACACTCCTTTAGGGTGTTAGAAGTATCTGAATGTCAGAGCTTGTAGAAGAAGGACAGATTAACATGCCAAATTCTTCCTCTCAAACAACTAAATATAATAAACTCTCATTGATCATTTATCATTTGCAAATAGTGCTAATATTTATTTTCTTGCTTCTCCCTGTGTTACAATTTGTGTACCAACATACTCACAAAATTACCATAGTATTCATAACATTTGTACCTGGCAGCTTGGAAATATTTTAGCAATTAATATTTGTAAAATGTGTATGTATGTGTATGTATACATAGTACATATGTAATGTGATACTGATATTTTGCCTCACCAACTAGATAAATATTGAGTCCCAGAATTTTGAATATAGTACATAATCTTAAAATATTTATTATTAAATAAATATGTAAAAAATAAACTTGTAAAAAGGCAAATTTTATAATTCCAGCATTATTTAAATATTTAAATACTTTTAATTTAACATTTTGATATCAGTAAGTGATAATGTATACTTTGAATTTTAATAGGTAATTTGGAATAGTTCTGAAGAAATATTTCAGAAGCATGAAAATAATTTTAATATCTAATTTAAAAAATTTGAAAACATTTATTCAAATTTGTGGACTTTGAATAAGTTATATTTTAATATCTTTGTCACTGGGAATGAGTATAGGTTGAAATCATGATAAATAAAGAAAACATAAAAATGTAGTTCAGTTAAGTAGCCAAAAGGGAAAAACGAATGTCCTTGTGACGTGTGTTTTCAAGGCAGCAGTATTTGTTAAAGAGAAGGGCTTTTATTTAACAGTTACCTTGATTTGTAACCGCTTTATATTCACACATACTTTGGGAGAGCCCTGGTTAGTACTCCTACTCTGAACTCCATGAGTCTGAGGGGTAGCTTCTGTCACAAGCAGTGAGTAAGAGAGGAATCACATTTGGTTCCAACAAGTGGACTTTAATCATGCAATGCACACTCAGCTTAACATTCCTAATAATAGCAAGTCACAAATACATTGAAGATTCACTCTCATTCACCTAGAGTCCAATCCCCATGGACTTACTCAATGCAACGTCTCTTAGCCAAGAAGTCAGTCAGCAAGACGAAGGGATTCTTCTCAGCCGTAGCCTCTCTCAGCTCCTCGGATGTCTCTGGCTGTCCTTGGGTGTTTGATAAGCCAGAGGTTGGGTGGCAGTTGTCACTGCAGGAGAGGCGGTCAGTCGTCTGGCCTTGGTGACAATGGTTGATCAGTTATCAGTGATGGAGTGGGCAGCAGTCGGGGCAGTCAAGAGACAGAGCGACGTGGAGCCCTCTGGTCACGGTGCTGCTGACAGTTTGCTACAAAAGTCCAGGGGTTTAAGTAGTGATTTTCAACCCAGTCATGCTCTGGTCTTCACTGATAAAGACCAGAACATGACTAGACTAGGAGCCACCACTCAAATCATAGATAAAGGTTCATATCGTCATTGTTCAGGAGTGTCATCCTGCCACACAGCAAGTTTGTCACCAGGCGTCTTTATTTTAGTTTTACAAATCCAGGCAAATACCAAATACAGCTTATTATTACTACATAACACACAACTATAGCAATTCCTATTCCTTGTCTCATTATAGCTTCCATGAGAGGGATGCAGACAGAAGCACCTCATTAGTTGAGAGAGGGTCCCCATCATGTGTGTTGTACTCAGACTGGGCAGGTGACATGGGAAATATAGAAAGATTGTTGGGGGACACTTATGTCTAGAATTTCTAGTTACAGCTCTGCTGTCGGAGCTACTTTCACCAGCCAGTGGTCCTGTGGTCAGTGTCGAAGTCAGGAAGTCTCAGCTCTGGGGCAGGATTCCAGCCAGCGAAGAACTAAACTGTGAGCAGGGTCGCAGAGGCAGACCTCTATCTGCTCACACCGAAAGGTCAGAGTTGGTGAGGGTGGCTGGTGGCTGGGAGGTGTGTGGGGTCTGGGGGAGAAGAGACAGGAAATGCCTGCCCTTCGTTCCCTCTGGGGGTCTCAGTGGCACACCAGCACTCTTGTATTCAGGCTTCCACTTATATCCAACTCCTGAAATGATTCATACACTGGTCAAGATTGACCCAGGCTCTGAGCTGATGGAAGACATCACTGACTCCTGTTCAACAGGGTAGCAAACAAAAAATAGTGGGGAATATTTTTATCTATCCCCTGTGATTAAGAATAGACTTTGCAGTAATGTTTTATAAACAGTTTAGTCATAAGCACCTCGCTAGGCATGTCTCCTATGACAAAATTTATGTTCTGTCTGTGATCAGCTCTGCTTGACTCAACCAAGATTGATGGTGTGTTGTCTTTGTGCCAATTGCCAAGCTAGGCACTTGGGGGACTCTGGGCAAAAGAGACCAGCTCTCAACTTTTAATGGACTGCTTCAGCTGTGTGAGGATATCGTGCCTGTGAGAAACAGTCACTGAAACAAATCAGAGACGCTGAAAAAGAACCATGTGGGACCATTCATTTGGCTAGCAGATAGTGCATCTTTTTCCCCCAACCGATCATCTGAGTAAACACTGCTAGCAAAGCCCAAATTGATGACTGCCTTTCCCACAGTGAAACATGAGTGCCAGTTATGAATCAGCCAAGAACCATGATCTACTGGCAGGGAGGAACTGTGCCAGGTTCACAACGGTGCCCCTACTGCTTAGATTGGTGGTTCCCAGGCTGTCCATCACAAACACCAGGGCAGCTCTTAAAAATATTGCTGCCTAAATCTTACTCCAGACCAATAAGTTAGAGTCTCTTGGTCACTGAGCACTGGCACATCCTATTTTTTAAAGCTTCCCAGGTGATTGTTACACGTAGTGGAGGCTGGTGTTTGCTAGCTAGCTAGAGAGCTACCCATTACGTAGTAATTGCAATAAACATTCAATAAACTGAAGTTGGAGTGAGTAGGTTTACTAATACTTTGAGACATAGAAAAGAATGAGGAGAGGGCTGCCTGTTTCCAGTTGGCAAACTATAGATAGACTGGTTTGTCTAAAGGTGCAATATCATGGCAATTTAAAGGGAATGATGAGTGTGTGTGTGTGTGTGTGTGTGTGTGTGTGTGTGTGTGTGTGTGTGATTTTAGTTTCTATTGGTAAGCAGCGAGGGTGACAACTTTTCTAAGACTGCCTTTTCCAGCCAAAAGTCCAGGACTGTGGTGAAATAATTGGAATTTTTAAATTGTACCACATTGCTGGTTTGTAGAATAAACAAACTCTGTTTCCATTTGCCCATTTGCTCATTTGTCTAACATAGATACAGTTTCCTCTGGTACCTAATGTAAAGCTCTACCGGTGACTCTGGAAGAGGGATAAGAATGTCTGATCTCTGTGTATTAAATACACTCCATACAACTCAATTCTGCAGTTTTACATTTTTATCCAAATGTGGGCCTGGACTTCAGGGGGCCCCTACCTCAATTATTTTTTACTTGTTCAATATTACAGAATTATGTGTGAGTCTGTGTGCAAGATGGATATTAAAACATTGAACTAACATTTCTAATGAGAGCATCAATGAACATATTAAGAGTGAAACTTAATGGCTCTTACTTTTCCTTTCTTTTCTTCCATGGGTGGAAAAGTTAGTTTATACCCACACAGAGCTGACTATGTTAGGTAGTATTTCAAATTTCAATAAGCTCTTTGTGAGAATTTTCCTAATTGTGATTGTTGTCTATATGGCTGAATTCCAGGAGAGGGCTGAGTTATAACTATTAGAAGGAAAGAATGGTACACCTTTGTTGCAATGTTTTTCTTTGTTACTTTGTATCCTCTAGTGATAAGTCAATGAAAAGAAAGATATGTTTGAACATTTTGGGAGGTTGCTTTAGAACATAGATAAGCTACCTGCAGTTATCGAAAAAGTAAATAAAAGAATGAAGGAGAAGATGAAGATGGACAGATGGTGAATGACCCAGCAACAGCAACCTCAAACAGCAGTGACTGTTTCATAATTTGCTCCATGATATAAAAGTGGCCCAGTTTAGTTGTAGTTTTATTCAAATTTTGCTTAGGTAGAAGAATCTTTCACCTTCCCCTTGACAGTGAACCCAACATTGATTTCACTCTATGTTGCATTTTGCTCTGCTCTGGTCACTGATCCATGATTTCAGATGTTCCTTATGCCTTCATGTCATGATGGATAGTGAGGGTAAAATAAAATGAAAAGTTTAGGGTATATCACAAGAATAGAATTTAAGGAATGGGACAGACATCATTGCCCTATGTACATGTATGATTATATGAATGGTATGAATCTACATTGTGTACAACCATAGAAATGAAATTATGTACCCCATTTGTGTACAATGAATCAAAATGCAGTCTGTAAAAAATTAAAAGCTAAATAAAAATAATAATCAAAAAATACATGACTTTATCTTTCATTCTATTTACAGTCTTATAATCTGATAAGCAACAAGTGTCTTTAGAAGCTTGTTGCACTTGTAAGATCAGAAAAATATTAATAAATCTTGAGAATTTTAATCTCAAGGACTTGGACTGATCTAGTCCATTTTAAGGATGAAGAAACTGGGACTCAGAGTTTGACTTATAATCTGCTTGGGTCTCAGCACATGTGAAATTGGGAACTAGATGGGACATAACCGTTCAAACGGGGTTAGAAAGCAAAGCCTACAGTGGGCTCCCTGTTATCTCACAGTCCTCCTTTTATCCAGTATAAATAGAGAAAATCTATTTGTTAAGGTGAAAAGATTTGGGAAGTCTGGGTGGGTAGGAATAAGAAGATGGGGAAAAGGTGGGGGAATGTTTGTCTCTGTCGGGAATGAGCATTCCCATAGCTGGTGGTAATGCCTTCCATTAGCTGGAGGCAGTGCCAGGTTCAAGTCCACTTGGGAATTAATTACAATCTGAACTTAAGGTCATAGTCCATCTTATTGGTTACAGACCAGCTCAGGAAGCCTCCATTGTGTCCCTTTGACCAGTTGACTCTGAGATCATGACAATACTACTCTTGTCTTGGTAGTAGCTCCCATACATTGTAGGGTACCACCTGCATCAATTTAGTAGGGCTCAAATCCTAGCCCAGACCTTATTTTTTTTTTTTTTTGGTATAAAATAAGAGTAAACAAGAGGAAATTAAACACTGAGTATCACAGGATGAATGGTAATAGCACTCATCAGTGATCATGTTTTACAGAGTCTGCTGAAGGAAGAGAGTAAACTTTTCTATACCAATAGGTATATTATTTATATTGAATTGACAAAGTGCAGACAAACCTCAAGAAGGTTAAGTCATTCCTAGGTATTTTCAGCCTAGAGATTTGCTGCTCAAAGTAGGGTTCTGCCTAGTGTGTGGAAAAATCGATTTGACTGGGTCTGAAGATCTGGGTTCAGGAGCCAATTGTACTAGGAGGGAGTTATTTGAGCTTGGCCAAGTCACTTTCCCTCTTTAGGTCTCCTTTTCTCATCTGTGTACTGAGACAGTAAGACTAGCAAGCCTTTAGGTTGTTTTGTTTTGTTTTTTAGTTATAACTTTTTTACTAGTATTTTATGATCCTAATAATAGTATTTTATGATCCTAATAATTTCTTTTACTCCCTTTCCCCCATACTTGGTTCACTGACAACAATATGTGGAAAGTGGACTCATGAGCTCTTGGACAATGATTGTGAGTTAAGCACTGGTCATTGACAACTACCTGGGCCCCCAGCTGAAGCATCCCTCTCTGGACCACTTCCTTTCTGAGGCTTGGCTCCTGTGAACCTCACTGAGCCTACCATCATTCCTTTTCCCTTTGAAAAAGCCACTTGCTTTCAAGAGACTTCCAAGTCTTTCTCTTGAGCCATGGTCTCTCTAACCTGTAGAATATGATTGGGTCCACTGGTTGCCCCTTGTGTGCTGAGCACTGGTGACTATACCCCAGTCTTAGAAAGCATAGAGAAGATCTTCCACTTGGAGACCTCATGAGACAGCCATGTTTATCTTTGGTGATTTGGAAATCTGAAACACAAAGGATAACTTTAGAAATACTTTTGACGCTTTAGATTTCACTTTTGATTCCAAAAGATATCTACCAATACTTCAGTAGGTTACATATCATCAGCTGTGCTTTCTGTTGATCTTTACTTTCTATAGTTCTGTGCTTCCTTTGTAACAAGATGAATACATGGACATTCTTTGGTCCTAGAAGAAACATTTTACCCAGGAAATTAAAGTCTGCTGTTTTTTTTTCTGACAACCTTTATTTTGTGTTTCTTTGGGAGAGATTCCTGAGTCATGTAATCAGTGAAAACTGCCAAGTTCTTTTATTAAAATCTCACTGGAGTCTGTGAGACAGCAAAGAATTATGGCATTAGAACTACTTGACCTGAAAGACTTTGAAGATTATGGAATCCAATCCTCTCTCTTTACAGATAAGAAAACAGACTCAGAAAGGTGAGATAACTTGTTCAAGGTCATATAACTTGCAGGGAAAACCGAAAAGTAGAATGCAGGCAGGTCTCCTAATTTTTAGCAAACACATTTGAGGAGGAAGGAAAGTACAATAAATGGAACAAACATAGTGATCTTTTGGTGACTTCATGTTCTAAGGAAGTCCATTTTTCAAGTTCATTAATTATATTTTAGAGTTTTGTCATTAAGTTTGATGTTTTAACAAAAATCTCCAACATTGTGAAATATTCTTGGTACTAACATGTATCGCAGAAATGTCTTCCCAGGCCAGGGTAATAAACTCAAATGCCTCAGAGGACAGTCAGATAATAGGGGACAATACCAATAGGAATGGATACTTCTGCCAAGAGAACTTCAGTATAAGCCCAGCCTGTAACCTTCCCAGCCGGCCCCACTCCCACCCCCTCCTCCACTTCCTTCTCTGACATAAACCAAGCACTGGGCCAACAGTTGCTCCTGAATGACAGATGTGCTCCCCCTAGTGGAAGCTGTAGGTTTTTTCCCTGCAATATTAAACTATCATTCCTCTCTGTTCACTAGTTAACCCCTGGTGTGGTACCTATCACTAGGCACCTAAAATACGTTTGTTTGTTTGTTTTTCCCCAGTGGATCAATGATAAATTAAATATTTATTTTGGAATGTTGAATTCAGTGTAATGATCTGCTTTTGTGAAGCTAATTAGTTCAGATCTTGAAATCTTTCTAAAATTTACAGTGTAGAATATGTCATTTCCTTAACTGTAAATACCTTGGGAAAGTCATTGGCCATCAACAGCCTAGTATAAATTAATCCACTTACTTTGTTTTCCTTCTCCCCTTCGGTTGAGATGAGTCACCTTGGGGAGGAAGAAAATGTAGAGACAGAGAACGCTAGGGGATGGGGCTTGGGAGCCTGGTCTCACTGCACCAATGGAGCACTGGAAAAAGGGGCTTCAGAAGGCAGAAGAAGCCAAAAGGTGGGTGAGAATAACAAACAGTGTTTATTTCACAATTGTGTTTAAGGCTGGCACTATCAGATTCTATTATGAAGGAAATGGCTTCACGGTTAGATACAGATGACTCATGAGCAAACTCATTATAAAGTCTTTGGGAGAAACTGAGCCCTGTATTCTGTTTTTTCATCAGAGAATCTTCCCCCAAACACCTCCACAATTCCCTGCCTTCCCTTTCTAATCATTATGCCAGATAGAGACATATTTCCCTATTATCACTGGGGTCAGGTATCACCAGTGACATTCCCAACATTTCCACAACACAGGCTGGAGTGCATCACACACCACCAGGCCTTCAGGCAACATGCCCAACACATGTCCTTGCTTGGGGGAATCAGGAGCAGAAATGCTCTGGACTGCACTTTTCAAAAAACCTGTTATGCACTTGTGCCAACAGAGTGGGGAAATTTTCCTTCCCAAGCTGCCAGGAGGAGCCTCCAACTGTCCTTACTGAGCTGAAGTGCACCTGCATCGGAGGCTGCTCATCCCAGCAGCAGCTAGGAGACCTTGGGAAAGCAGGCTACTCAAATCCATGAAGTGGTGTCATGGGCAACTTAGAGCCAAGGAGTTGCAGAAGAAAGGACTTCACACCAGATGACCTTAGTTCCCAGCAGTACCCTTTCCTAGCAGGTGGTCTTAAGTCCCTCAATCTGCCTGAGCTTTACTCTTCTGGTCTGTAAGCAGAGATTCCACCCTCTGTTGGCCTCTGTGCTGTGCTGGCCATTCTTGTGTATCTGTGAGTGTGTTTTCCTAATTACTGCCCTGTGGATAGTCAGGCACCATTACTACCCTCACTTTTTAGTAGGGTAAAGCCCCAGCTCAGAATGCTTACAAAAGCTGGCTAATGTAGCACAGCCAGGAAGGGGCATAGCTGAGGTTTGAAACCAAATTTGCTTTCAGCATTATTGAAAAGATCAAGTGTTATGTTTCATGTAGAAAGGCTTTGAGAAAACCATAATCTAGTGATAATGAATGCAAATGATTAAACAGCTCAAGATATTATATTCAGAGAGGGCTCGGGCTGTGTAATCGATGGTGGAGAGAGTTCTTGATCTCCCTCTCCCAGCCTCAATCGCCTTGTCTATAAAATGAAGATGATCATGAAACTTACTTCCTGGAGTTATTGTGGGAATGAAATGAAATTGTATCTGCATGGCCCTCAGCACAGTGACTGGCACATCAGCTCCACATGTTAGCTCTTGCTGCTCTCTGAAGCTTGATTTTCAGGTACTGATTATAAATTAGAAAAGATGGACTTACTCATAGGCTTTTCTCATGGTTCACATGCCATCTTTCATTCACTTCCTATTTCCAGTTAACTGCAAAAGCCAGAAGGAAAGCTGATGACTAACATCAATTTTTAACAAGAATATTGTGTAGTAACAAATATACTTAAACTTGAATGAATAAAATTCATATTTCATTAAATAACAGACAGAGCCTTTTCCAGCCATATCTACTCCTCATGAGCTTCACACAGAGTTCTTGGGATCTGCTCTTCCCATCCTTTATCCTGTCTGCTTTGACTCCTTGTCTGTTTCTTGGCTCTGAAGTGTCAGCTCCTCCCCCACCTGTACCTTCTGGGTTGTGTTCATCCTTGTCCCCATAATTGGGCCCAAGTTCTCCTTTAGCTGTTTTAATAGCATTTCTGGTTTCCGCAGTCTCTTTGGTTTTAGGCCCAAACTTTGTGTCCTGACCGAGACCTGGAAGAGCCCACCCCTGTTGTAACTGATGGTGGGGAGAGCTTTGAACTCACCCAGGCTGTACTGCCTCGCCTTCTATTACTCCCTGTCTTTTGCTCTCTCATGATTCACACAGGGACACGAACCAAACAAAATAGCAATAGAGGCTCAGACTCTGTCTCCGTGTCAGACCTCCAGATGTTTCCAGAAATACAGAAGTTTTGATCATGTAGTTAAATTCCTCTCCACTTAGGTGAACCATCAACTTGTCCTCACCATGTGGTCTCACACAGGCTCAGTTTGTGACTTATGGAAGTGAAGCACAGGATCTCTGGGTGCACAGCTTTGGGACTATTTTCTGATGCAAATACACCTTTTCTAAGTAAGCAGGCAGAGGAGTCTTTCTAGGCTGGTGTCAAAACTGGGCCAGAAAAGTGTTCTTCAATATTGTAAGTAGGTTTTAGTAATAGAGTAAAGAAGGTGTGGGATTAATCTCTTTCCTGCCAGCAAAAGTGTACTTTTCAAATACTTTTTTCCTTTGTGGTTTCCAAGGTATCTGCCAGTCTTCCTTGTACTCACTTCTCCCTCACTCATAGGGCCAAGTGGAAACTGCATAATCTACAGAAAAGTGACCCAGGCCTGGAATGGAAACCCAGCTCAGCTCCTGATATGCAGGTGCCAGGTAAGCTCCTGGCAAGGGATGTGACAAAGCCCAAAACCTATCTCTTGGGAGACTTAAAAGACATAGAAGTCCCCCTTTACATTTAACACACACACACACACACACACACACACACACACACACACTCACTACTGGCAACTGACATGAAGTGTGTGTTTGTGTGTGTGAGCGTGCATGCATAGCTGCACGTGTGGTATGCTCTTGTGGGGATCAGGATGTATCACCCCCAAATATGGCACGCTGGCATTTGAGAAAACCACAGAAGCAGAAAGTCCACTTTCATCTTCCCTTCAGCCATCTTCCCTGAAGCTGTTCATGAAAACTTCATTTCAGAGGCACCTTCCTATATTCAGAGGAAAAGAATGTCCTTATCTCTGAAGACACAGGGACCCAGAGAAGAATCTGGACAGGTCTTACTAGGTGACCCCCCCCCATTTATTCCCTAGAGATAATATTTCCTGTCCAATCATACCTCTGCACTGCTGTCTGCTCTTCTTCAGACTCAGTGTAGAGATACACAGGTGTCCCTATTTCTTTGGGTCTTCATTCTTCTAGATTCCTGTATCATGAAAAACTTGTATTAAATAAATTTCTGTGCTTTTCTCTGACTCATTTGTCTTTGTCACGGGTGCCTTGCCCCTGAACCTAGCAATGGGGGAGGAAAAGAAATCCTTCCTTCCTTACAGATTCTTTGTGTCCATATAGGTCTATATTCAGTGCTGTTGCTTTAGTCCTCATCCTTTTGGGGGAGCAATTTGATATAAATGTCTTCCTCTGATTACAGAGATTATCTGGAATTTGATCCTGATTCATAGGGAGTTCTCAAAGGATTTTAAAGGTTTGCACCAAAAAGAAATGATAAATGTTTGAGGAGATAGGTAAACTGAATCTGATTTAAACATCATATAATGTACAAATATATCAAAACATCACACAGTACCCCATAAATATGTACAATCTCTATTTTTAATGTGTCTTTAGAAATAAATTTGAATTTAAAAAGAAAGAAATACAAGCAAGTTAATAGTTACTAGAAAGTAGTATTATAACACAAATGAAGGTAAGCCATTCAACTCATATGGATGTTACTTGTTTGGGAAAATTTTTTTCCCCATCAACAAACTAAAATAAACTTGCTAGGTATATAAACAAAATAATATTAATAAATAATAAGTATTTTCTGTCAAAAAAAATAGAGAAGTCCATTTAAAAAAAAAAATTCCTAAAAGTGACCTTGTTCAGACACCATAGGATTGTCCATAGGATTGTTGGGTTTGCTTTGACTGAGTGTGTATGTGTCTGTCCTAGTCTCCTGGTCCTTTCCATTGCCACACATTGTCTCCCAAAACCTGTGGTAGAAGTGGTCTTGGTGACTGTCTAGTCGGGCTGGCTGGTGGGGCCGCTCCAAATCTGATTTCAGAATTTCTGTTGGCTTCTAACGGCCAGTCTCCCTCATATGTCCTTATGGGCTGTTTGCTCTAGCAAATGCATCTGAATGATTTCTTTTGCAAGAAAAGTTTATTAATATGATTTTCCCCCTCAGGAAAATATCCCCCTTGTGTTTGATGGTTGGGAACTTTAGGTTAGATCTGTCAGGGAGTACATTTTCTGAAAGTAAACACAGAGGAGGCAGTTAAATCTATAACGGTACCATTTTATTACTTAGTCATAATGTGAGAATTTTAAAACATAGTTTCTCTAATCCAGAAAAGATTTGAATTTGTTTAAAAAATGAATGCCATACAAATTAAATAAATAAGCTAAGATGTCAGCTATGGGTAAGAATTCAAAACAAGAAGAAAGAGCAGCACACTGCCCTGGGTAGTGACTGCTGTCAGGGGGCCAGTTTAACTCCAAGCTTTTCCTAATGGCCAAAACAGAAAGGGAAACTCAATTTTAGAAGTTACAGTGTTATAATATATATCCAAATTAACTTTTCTCAGGCCAAGAGGAAATTCTATGTGGCCCTTCCCCAAGGAAAGCCTTTATAACTCTCAAAGACCTAACTTGACCTGAATTTCTAGACAACCCAAAACTTTAGGGATATTTTCCCAGTTGACTTGGGCCTGGAGGAAAAAAAATATAGCAGAGTTAATGTGCACACAGACAGCATAAAACTACAGTCTCTCATCTCCTGTGCACCGATGTCAAAGAGTGGTGTGAACATGTCCCTGGCTCTTCTGTGTACCAGGACCACGCAACACTAAATAGCAGAACATGTGTGATCTCAGATCGTTTGGCTGGATGAAAAGTTTCATTTATCCTTCAAGGGCCTACTGAAGTGCTTCAATCCTGTGACCTTACGAGGTACTTTAGGAGTCCCCAGCATCATAAACCTTAACAGAGTAGAGGGGACCTTCTATGTGCACTGCAGGGATAAGGCTCAAGTGAAGCATTAGTGATTTACTTTCACAACTGTACCTCAGGAGACATTGGGATTCCCTGTCTTATCCATCACTGAAGGGCGGTGCCCAGCACGGTGCCTTCTACAGCATTTGCTGAGCATAAGAAGAGTGAATGCCATGTGCTAGCCAGAGTTCTGGACACCTTGCAAGGTTTTCCTCATGGGTTCCTTCTAACAGTTATATGAGGTAGTTACTATTATCATCTTCATTTTACAAATGAAGAAACCATGACCGGAAGAGTAATTTGCCTCTATTGGAAGCAAGTGGTAGAAGAGAGAAGTTAAGCCCCTTGTTTGAACCAGCACACCACAATAAAGACCAAGTCTGGATGTTTGAAGGAGGTAGGCCAGTCTCAGGCTTAGAAGGCACTAAATATGCCAGTGGGTTATGTTAGAGGAAAGAGTAAAATATTATGTTTATTGAGATGGTTCAGTATAAATTCCTTCTTATTATCAAAGTCCCAGGATTGAGGTCCCTCTCTAAGTTATGGCCTATGGACATTATCTTCAGAAGCCCCATATCATCCCTGTGAGTAAGCATAACTGGGCAAACTGAGTATCTGTGTGAATCTTCATTTCATAAGGTATGATACCATTTAAAATTCAGGAGTGCATTTAAATAGGATTAGTGATGGTTCTGCATTAATTTATTAGAAGCTACTAGAGAGAAAAATGGAGGCAATAATCTTTGCTTCTAATTTCTTCTAAATGTTTACTCTTTCTCAAGGCAAAGTACTATTTATAACTTTTGTATTAATTTACTCTAAAGTCAGCAAATTCTTAAGTGACCTGACATGTTTTTATGGTTTTCTGGGGGAAGTAATGAAACAGTTGGGCTAATCTAATGTTGGTATTTGCTCTAACATTTTGATGAATAAACCCCTGTTCTGAAAGGGACTTATGCCCTTTTGATATGCTTCGCATACTTCCTTTCCAAAGGTATCCCAAATAGTTGACTATGAATATTTCTATTTAATGAGATAGCCTTGAAATATTACCACTGTAGTTATAGGTAAAAATAGTGAATTTCATTAGGTTCCTTGAGTCCTACTTTTGAATCTCAAAGCAATCATGGGCAGTAAATAGATGAAGAGCTTTTGGATATAATTAACTTATCCTAACACACCTACTTGCTATCCTAACATTGCCATTCTGACTCAGTCCCAGATTATCTTAAGTACATAGATCAATTTAGAACTGTTATAGGGAGTCTTCTTAACCCCAAAGAATTAATAAGTCAAAACACATACACACACACAAATTCTCCAGTTTGAGGGAGCAAGAGGGTGTTATTAAAATTCTCTATTTTACTAATATTCATGGTAATTTGGTTATAATCTAGGCTCTAATACCTAGCTACTAAAGTGATATCACATATTATCCTCACAATAAATTTAATTGAATCAAATTCTATTGTTTTGCCTTAATGATATTATTGTGCTTTGTCAATTCTCGGTCCATCATTCATTTTGGTGTAAATCCTGATAAACACATAATTTGTGCATGTGTATTGGCTTTGAGGATAGACAGGAGTTTTTCTAAGCCAGGAATATACACAGGCTTCGAGATACATGAATAGTTATACTCACACTCCATGAAAACACCAGCTTCCCCACCTCTTCGCTAGTGCTGTTTTAAAGGGACCAGGCCAAAGGTCTTATAGAATGTTTTATATTCTAGATTTGTCTGATTATTTCCTCATGGTGGAATTTAACTTGTTTCTGTATCACCTGCATTTCCTATAGACTTGAGTTAGCTCTGAAGTCTTGGGGGCAAACCATTCATTGATGATGCTGTGTAGCACCCATCATTACATCCGGAGCCACGTTATGTGACACTCTCCCTCCATTCATGATGCTGATGGCCAG
The DNA here is from genome assembly GCF_902686455.1 of Sciurus vulgaris. Classification (NCBI taxonomy): domain Eukaryota; kingdom Metazoa; phylum Chordata; class Mammalia; order Rodentia; family Sciuridae; genus Sciurus; species Sciurus vulgaris. The sequence goes on along the minus strand of NC_136476.1, from coordinate 17,851,240 downwards.
TCTCTCCATTTGAAGGTACATTTCTTTTTTTTTTTTTTTTTTGGTTGTGGTGCTGGGGATCGAACCCAGGGCCTTGTGCTTGCAAGACAAGCACTCTACCAACTGAGCTATATCCCCAGCCCCTTGAAGGTACATTTCTCACTTCATAGTTAGTTTCACATCATATTTAGTTGGTGGGATGCATTTATTTAATTTTGGTGATATGTAATATGTTTGAATTCCATTCTCGAGGAAGCAAAGTGTTTTGTTTGGAGCGGGTCTGTAGAGCAGGGCATTCCAGCATGCCTCTGTTCACACCAGGCAGATTCCCACTTCTCTGTAAGTGATATTCAGAGAGCATTCAGACCAAGGGCACCTGGGACAATTCTGTTGCTTAACCGGTTTTAGGGGTTAAGTATAACCTTGGAATTTGGGGGATAATTTTAGTCTTATTTACCTTTTTAATTGGAAATACACTAATGGCATGCAAAATTCAAAACATATAAAAAGGGTAAACAGTGAAGACCCTGTTCTAGTTACATGTTGCTATTTATTTTTAGCAAACCGCCCTCAAAAATATTGACTTGGAAGAGTAATGATGCCCTTATTTAGTAATGAAGCAGGGGGTAGGTGGTGAATGAATGGGCTTAGGTGGTCTGTTCTTACTCAGGGTCTCTTGCAGTTGCTATCAGTGACTGGGGCTGGAGCCATCAAAGCTTTCTTCATTCATATGTCTGCTGCCTGAGCTGGGAAGACTCAAAACAGCTGGGTCCAGGAGCAGCTGTGCTCCCTGGATGTCTCTCTTCTCTGCCCCTCACTCTGTGACCTCCCCACTGGTGGCCTCCTGGTGACTGGGCTTCTTACACGGCAGCTGATGGCTCCTGCAATGATTGTCCCTAGGGAAACTGGAAGATACTGAAAACCCTTTCCGAATGCAGCCTTGGACCTGGTACGGCATGACTCCTACTGCATTTCATTCACTGGGATAGTGGCAAAGGCCCACCAGGGAAGGAAAAGGCCACAGACTCCACCTTCTGAGAGGAGGAGGAACAAAGAATTTGCAGCTGTGCTTCAAAACCATCATGTTCTCCTACATTTCCCTTTGCCAGACACCAAGTTCACTTTTCCTAGCACAACTGATGTCACCAGTGTTCAGTGGAGCATTTATGAGTCGCTCTATGCACAAGATAAGCATATTCCTCCCACTTAGCATGGGTATTTGTTCTGTGCTTTGATGTTTTTCCTTAACAGTATCTCACGAAGATTGTTCAGATCAGTCCACCAACTGGACCTTGATTTTTTTAAATGCCTTTGTAGTATCACGTTATCATCATAATGTTTAACCACTTCATTGTTAGTGGTTAATTTAGGTGATTTTAACAACTGTCATACAGCCACATCAATGTTCATAGCTGCTCAATTCACCGTAGCCAGATTGTGGAACCAACCTAGATGCCCTTCAGTTGATGAATGGATAAAGAAACTGTGGCATATATATACAATGGAGTATTACTCCGCCATGAAGAATGATAAAATTATAGCATTTGCAGGCAAATGGATGAAATTGGAGAATATCATGCTAAGTGAGATAAGCCAATCTCAAAAAACTAAAGGACAAATGATCTCGCTGATAAGCGGATGAGGACATATAATGGGGGGTAGGAGGGGTTAGCATTAGGGTTAGGGTTAGGTTTAGGGTTAGGGATAAGGAGGGTGGTAAGAATGGAGGAAGGAAGGACTGTATAGAGGGAAAAGAGGGGTGGGAGGGGTGGGGGGAAGGGAAAAAATAACAGAATGAATCAAACAACATTGCCCTATGTAAATTTATGATTTTTAATAAATAAATAAATTAAATTTAAAAAAAGATAAAAAAACAACTGTCATTGTTAAAAACAATGTGTTGTTAACACATGTGAAGATTTTACTTTTCTATGTTTAGGAATCACTGGTATTTTTTCAATTCCTGAAAATGGCTTTAAGGAAGATTCTAATGTAGAATAAATGAGGCAAATGAAAAGGTGAGATACTCCACATTTTTGATAAACATAAGAATTTTTGAATAATTCAGAAAGGCTTCTTTTTCTGAATCCTACCAATGAGTGAGACATGAACATTTGAACCCTCTGTAATTGTTAGACTTCGGATATTTTCCAAACCCATCCTGAGAGTATTAGACTGGTAGAGCCACTCTGAGATGTTATAAGTAGATGTCTATCTCCACAGGAAAAATTTTTGATTTAAAAAAAATTTCCTCATGACCCCATAGGGCTTAGTACAAAATTTTCATTATTTCTGTAAATCCTTCTCCAACTTTTAGATTTGGGATGAATGACTTACCTTTAGATTTTGTGCACTTTCCTCACAAAATGTATTCTACTTTTACCATCTCCTCTACTCTTCCCAGCTAATAATTTATTTTATAGATTCATAGGAAACATCACAATTTAGTTTTAGACAGTGACATGATGTAGGGAGTAGGGAACAGAATTTCAGCAAAATTTTGGCAAAAAAAGAAGACAACTCCATATGGTTAAAACATCACCGATACTGGAGCTAGAAAACCTACCATTTACTCTGCTGGTCATGGCTAGTTTGTCAACTTTCAAAAAATCAATTTCCTCATCTGAAAATGAGGATAATACTTTCTTACAAAACCAGTTTGCCATGAAAACAAAGAGAAAGAAGGTGCCCAACTCACATTTACTGAGTTTCTGCCATGTTGAGATGTGTTTATACACTTGGTCTCATTAGTCCTCCAAGAAGTTCACTAACTCTCAATCTTAGTGACTGTATTAGGTTCTTAAAACTGCCATAACAAATTATAGGTGGTGTAAGGATCAAAGTTTATTCTCTCACAGTGTTATAGGTCAGAAGTTTGAATCAAGATGTTGGCAGAGTTGGTTCCTTCTGGAAACTTTGAGGAAGAATCTGTTCTATGCCTCTCTCCTAACTTCTGGTGGCCGATCACAATTCTTGACATTGTGCAACGTGCGGATATGTCACTCCGATCTTTGCCTGTGTCTTCATTTGCCCTTCCCACCTGTATTTGTCTCTGTCTTCTTTTCTTTCTCTTACGATGACATTCTTCATTGAATTTAGGGCCTACCCTAAATCCAAGATGATCTCAGCTTGAAATCCTTAATTTAATTATATATTTATACTTACGAATGTGACCCTATTTCCAAACAAGTTCACATTTATAAGTATGGAGTGGGGTTAGGAATTGAGCGCATCTTTTGGGGTCCACAGTTTAACCCACTATAGTGACCAAGCTAAGAATTAAATCGAGGTTCTTTCTGATTTCAAGTCCAGTGCACTTGGACTCTGTGATGCTCTCTCCTTCTGTGAAACTGCTTTGCCTGGTTAAGCAGCACATCACGATCTCTTCTTATTATTCTGGGGTTCTATGTTTCCCTGTGCTTCTAGTTCCTATCAGGAAGTAGCTTGGGCACCTGGAAGAAGTCACTGAGTTCTCTAAGTTTTTGATTTGGTGATAAGGTCATATGGGCCTAAATAGTTTTTGAATAGTAGTTGGGTTATGCACTCAGGATTTGTTATATCATCCAATCTTATAACTAACTTTCATTGATTATTATTTTTTATGTGTCACACCTACCTGTGCTGATTGTTTCACATGCATCATCTCATGTCACCCTAGAAGGTAGTGACTGTTACCATTTCTCATTTACAGAAGACACTGAGGTTCCCAGGGAGCATATCTCAAGTCACAGAGCTGCTAAGTGGGACGGTTGAGATTTGAACTCAGGCAACGTGACACTAAGTGCCAGGCTCTTGAAACTATAGCAGAGTAACATTGCTCCTGCACTGTTGGCAAGGAGTCAGCTTCCCTGCCACCAGGCTGGCCCCTAGGCAATTAGACTTAGCAAACAAAGACTTGTTAATCATGACAATTAACCATGTATTTCTAATAGGAACAGACTGGGCATTCAGATGTCTCTTTGTTTTTTTTTTTTTCTTCATTTCATTTTGGAGTGACATTGTTGAAAGATACTTGGAACTGTTGAATGAAAGTACTTGGAACCTAACCTTAGCTTTTAGGAAAAAATAAAATCAGGGTATTTCCTTTCGTCGTTATGATTTCAGGCCTTTTGGTCTGGCGTTTCCCTATGCATTCATTACTCAGAACAGTTGCTTTGAGTTCGTCAGCACATTAAAATGCAATTTTAAGAAAATACAGCATTTTTCTCCCACCACAAAAGCTAGATTTATTTTAGTTTGCTGTCAATGTAAAACAAATTTCCCTTCAACAGGGTAATATAATAAAGTCTCAGAACTACAAGGAAGGATGTAGTAAGTAAGACCTAGTCAGCACTCTAATTCTTTCCTTCTGATTAATATTTTTAAATTATCTTTGGCTGAAACAAGAAAGATAAATCATTAATATGACCCAAAGTCTAAACAAAAGCTTATTGCTTTACAGTATATTCATTTATCTTTAATGCTCATGTCAGTTTTTAAAGGATGGCTTTATAACAGTATTTAACTACTTAAAACATTAACTACCAGCCTGCTGGTCCATCATCTTAACTTAAATGCTGAACTAAACTAGAATTGCTCATTGTCTCCTCTCCCCTGTAATGAAATTCGTTAATGATGGTGTATTTATAGTTTATATGGAAGAGGTCATCTTCTTTTGTACATTGTCTTCCTTTAATTAACTAGGTATCCTTGAGAAAGAATTTAAGCCTACATGTCTTTCTGATGGATTTATTATTTCCCTCTTAAAGTAACAATGTCACTTGTATTTAAAGGATCAAGCCATTACACCAGCTTTGCTTCGACTCTGAAGTCGTCTTTGTAAGTCATGCGTTCAAGAGGGTCTTGGGAACATATTCTAGGATTTAGGCTTGTAACTTAATTATGCTTGAGAATGAGCAAGATTAGGGAACAAAAACAGGAGTTCTGGCAAGAAAGGAAAAGACTGGCCCCCTCGCCCATTTGCTAAGCTACTTCCTGTCCTCTGCATTGGACACCAACATGTCACCAGGACAACAGGAGGCAAGAAACTTGGGTGGATTGCCTGCTGTTGGGAGTCCATGTGTTTAGACTCTAACACTATGTAGAACACTAGTGGTTGTACATAAAGTTTCTATTTTATTATTTGGAATATTTCAATTGCATGAAATAAACACTTGATGATTCTTGCTCAATTTATTGTTTTATAGATTTTTCTATAAATTTGAAAGGAGTCAAATGTCTGCCTTGGCTTTCTGCTTGCTGTGGACTTAGTTGACAATAATGAATTCAGTGAACTTCCCAGTCACCTTGGTGGTGGAGTATTTTCATTGTCAAGTTAGGGAAGCTGAAGAGCAGAGAGTTGAAGCAATTTGCTCAAGGTCAATTGGAGATCAGGGAAGTTTTAGCTGTAAACTTCCTGTGCTGGTTATTAATCAGTTGCTCTCCTCTTGATTTATGCCTTTGTTAATTATTGTCTTTAAACGTGGATAAAATTAGTCTGAAAATCTTTTGATGTTTTTGTTGTCAAAAAGCTCATTCTTCTATTCTTTTTCAATATTTTGTTCATTGTTTGCTAAAATGGGGGGACTTAAACATAGATGAATGTTAGTTATTCCGATGCTCAATTTTTCAACCTACTGCACTGATTGTGTCCTGAAAAAGTCATCTAAATTCCTAGGGGCTCACATCAATGTTCATTGCTGCTCAATTCACCATAGCCAGATTGTGGAACCAACCTAGATGTCCTTCAATTGATGAATGAATAAAGAAACTGTGGCATATATATACAATGGAGTATTACTCCACCATAAAGAATGATAAAATTATGACATTTGCAGGCAAATGGATGAAACTGGAGAATATCATGCTAAGTGAGATAAGCCAATCTCAAAAAAACCAAAGGACAAATGATCTCGCTGATAAGCGGATGATAACATATAATGGGGGGTAGGAGGGGTTAGTGTTAGGGTTAGGTTTAGGGTTAGGGTTAGGGTTAGGGAGGGTGGTAAGAATGGAGGAAGGAAGGACTGTATAGAGAGAAAAGAGGGGTGAGAGGGGTGGGGGGGGAGAAAAAAATAACAGAATGAATCAAACAACATTACCCTATGTAAATTTATGATTACACAAATGGTACGCCTTTACTCCATGTACAAACAGATAAACAACATGTATCCCATTTGTTTACAATTTAAAAAAAAGAACTGCATTAACAAAAAAATAAATAAGTAAATTCCTAGGGGCTCAAGCTCCAACAGACAGCTCTCATCATACTAGAAGAACCTCCCTGCTCCTGACTAGAGGGGCTCACACAAAACACCAGCAACACCCACCTCACAAGATTCTGCTTTTCCCAATCTTCTCTCATGCAGACTGTGGGTGGGTGGGGTGCTGAGTCAGAGGCGATGACTGGGGGTTGCAGCCCAATTGGGCACTTCTTAATAATCAGTGGAAGGACTGCCAGGCCCACATTGACTTCACTTCTCCTTCAAATCTAGAGCACTCCACAGCTCTTTTGTCTTTGGGCAATGGGTCATATTCCACGCGGTGCTGTATTGCTATACTCCCTGGGTGGTGGCGGGTTGTTTCGTTTTGTTTTCTATGGAAAAGCCCAGAAAAAAGACTCATACTCAGTCTCCTCTCAGAATTCTGATCTTTAAGCATCATCCAGAAGCTGTTCTCATGTTTCCAGAGATTTATGTTTATGGGTATAACTCATGTCCAGAGATATTAACTAGCTCAATATATAACTATCATGCTGTATAGTAATTCTTGAAGGATCCCAGATAAGCTCCGCAAATCTCCATTGCAACTGTTGGAAACCCTAGAGAAACTAAAGAAGACCAAAGACAAGGAGTGAAACTTCGTAGTGAACAGAGAACAAAGACAGATTATACACACAGATGCAACTATTAGTGCATCAATAAACTCTCAATAGCATCATCAGAGGCAAAGGGTGATAAATAATAATCATCATTATTAATTGTTTCTACATTGAAAGATAAGGATTTTTCCCCCTTTCTGCCCACTGTGGACATGCATTCTTCCAAGATCCTAATATAATATAAAATAATACAATATAATGTAATAATAGGGTAATTTTGTTTAGATCAATAACCAGTGCCTACATTATTATGATGTAAGTAGCTGCTTTTGAGTGTGTATGACATGAATTCACCCTCTGAGAGCTTTTGAGATCTTCTTTTCCTTATCGTTCTGATATTTCACAGTGACGTACTCAGGTATGAGTCTATTTTCATCTGTTGTTCTGAGAATATTGTGAGCCATTCAATCTGGAAACACATGTATTTCAGTTCAGAAAATGTTCTTAAATTAGTTCTTTAACTTTTTTCTCATTCATTTTATTTGTTCTCTCCTTTTGAAGCTCAAATTGTTCAGACTTTGACCTCCCTAGACTATTTGATACATTGTTTTATAATATACTGTAATAGTTTATATTTTCTGTAGGAAATACAAATATACAAATATAAATTCATATATTATATATTATTTTTTTTTCTCTTTTTCTCTTTCTCTTGGCTTTTTTCTCTACTTCCTGGGAAGCAGATTCCACCTGAACCTCTAATTTTCTATTGAGATGTTCAGTTCTGCTATCATGTCTTTAATTTCTAAGACCTCTTTCATGTTCTCTGAACGTCTCTGTTTATATAGCATTCTAACTTTGTTTCTTGGATTCAGTATCACTACTTTTATCTTTATGGAAATAGAAATTTGTTTTTCCCTTCATAGTTTATTTTTCTCCATGTTACCTTTTTCTGTATATGGTTTGTTTAATCTCTATCTCATATGTTACAGGCATTGTCTTCTAAGTGTGATAGAGATACCTAGTATTAGATGTCTGCTCATGTTTAATTGTGGATGAGTAAAAAGTTGATTTGAAGATCTGATTGACTTTCATAGGAGGGTGTTCTGCCTGGGTTATTTCTTGGGCAAAGCCTTGATATCAGCATGGTTATGTTTTCCTCTGGGATGGTCAGAATCCTCAAAGATGACTGATTCTTCCATTCTCCTAAATCTTCTGTTGGGAGAGAAAAGGTCTGGTTTTAAACATTCTAGAAGCTGAGTTGGGGGTGGGATTTGAGGCAAAGTCTCAGTCTCTAGTATCTTCATTTGCTTCCCGTGGTTTCTGTGTGAGACATGTACCCTTAACTCAGGCTGTGTCCTCCAAGTCCAGAGTAGCTCTGTTGTATCCTCTCTGGAGAATAGTCACCATTCTTGACCAGGTGGGGAGGAGAAGTCACCCAGTAGTGTGGGATGAAGACAGAATCCAGGACAGGAGCGCTTCTCAACAGCTTTACTCATCCTCCTTATTTTAAGTCATCCTCTTTACCCCTATATCTTCTACTTCCTGGTAGAAGAATCCATTTCCTGGATTCTTGATAATCCCACAACAAAGACTAAGCCAGCTTCAAATTTTATTTTCTTTTATCTGCTTGGTCAGTTTTTATGATGTATTCTCTTTCTAACTTCTAAGAGTTTGTTTTTATTTCTTTTCCTATTCTACATATCCTTAAAGACTCACACATTTCTAAATGATAGGTATTCGTTGTAGTGTGTTCTGGAAAAGCAAAATTTGGATGCTTATGCTTAATCCACTGTATTTACCCAGGACCTTATTTTAGAAGTCTGTGTCTCACTAAACTATCCTTTATGACTGATGTTTTCAAAAACTAGGAGACTTGACCTTTCACAGGTCTCTGCTGAAAAAAGCTACTAAAGGATGTATTTCAAATATAAAGAAATTGAATCCTGAAGGAAGGAGTAGAATACAAAAATCAATAGACTTGGGGACATGCAGGAGACCCAAGCAGAGGCCAATTCAGTGCAGCTGTTTCCTTTTGGGAGAGTGTGGTGACATTTTTGGTGCAGTATGGAGAATTAGAAGACATGCAAGAGGCAGCCCCTACTACAAGACATTTCTACAGTGAGAGTGAAGGACGCCATTCCAATGCCATTGCCTTGTTTTGGAGTGACATCTTCAGGTGAGGGAACCAGTGTCTCCGTGGAGCACACCCATCATCCACCACCATGGGGAAATTCTGAGTTCAATTAGCTGAATATCCAGATGTCTAACTTGAACCTGCCATAATAAATAAAACTTCCACATAGAAAGATACGTTTTTTAAAGTATATATTAACTTGTAAGATGGGAAATTTAAAAGGCAGAATTTTCAGTTTGGAGAGGAATTATTGGGGTTTCCAGCTATTCATGAAACAAGATGTTCTAGCTAAAAGTTTCTGTTCTTTTTTTTTCAAAGACACTTTCAGTGAACACACAGAGGCTTGCCCCTCAGGTTATAACCAAGGCCCAAGATAATATCCTTTGGCTTCTAGAAATAAAATCTTGTAAGATGCCACTTCATATATCCCATTCCATTTTGTATGCTGCACTACCTCAAGTGTCATCAAGAAAATATTTCTATTTTAATCCTGAAGCCATTTTGCACATTACCACTTAGTAGTTTAGATTTTTCTTCTATTTTGATAGAACAGCAAGGCTACAGTTTAATAATTGTTCAATATATATTTCTAGTGTTTCTGCATGGCATCCCCAAAGACAGAATGCTGTATGAAAGGCTATGTCGAAAACAGATTGCAGTATCAATTTCAACTACATAGACCCGTGAAAACTTGGTTGTTAGAAAATTAAGAGTAAATGTTATATAGTAAACAACAGACCAGGCACTCTTTTGAGCACTCTATAATACAATCTACTTAGTACTTAATGTCTGCCCTGTGAGGTAGGAACTGTTATTGTTTCCATTTTACAGATGACCAAACTGAGGCACAAAGACACCAAATAACATGCTCTCTGTTCACAGATAGTAAGTGACATAGCTACAAGTTAAACCCAGGTGGTCTGCTCCAAAGTCTGTGGTCTTTGAGACAAAATTATGCTCCTATTCCTGATATATCACTTTCTTGCTCTCTTTCCACCCCCTTATGTTAATAATTAGAGTACTTAATTTTGTTAATCATGAAAGGATTAAGCCAGTGCATTCTTAACCCTGGATAGGTAGAATCACATTCAAGAGCTTCAAGGAAATACTGTTGCTTTGGTTCTATCCCAGAAATGATGGTCTAATTGATCTGGGGAGGCCCAACCTTTGTACTCAAAAAAGAAACAACTTCCCAGATGGTTCTAATGCACAAGTGGAGTTGTGACTCACTGGTATTAGGTCACGGAGGCATCTTGTGATGTCTGGTGGTAGAGTTTCTCCATTATCACCCATTATCTGTGCCTTGGGGACTTAGAAAACCTGAAAAAACTGGTATCACTTAACATCTTTAAATCCTTAGTGCCTAGTCCTTTGTGTTTAAAGCTTCCATATGAGTGATAATACTGTGACTTGGCTTCTCAACACTAATTTGTCTTTGCACATGACACACACATGCACACACACACACACACACACACACACACACACACACATCTGCCTGTTCAGAGCTGTATTCTGTCACCCTCCCAGTGGGTGTCCGTTCTGTCTTCCAGTGACCAGGCCTTTTTTTTTTTTTTTTTTTTTTTTTTTTTTGTGAATGTCACCCTGTGTCCTGCTCAGTTTAGATGGAATCACACAATGCATAGTTCCCCAATCTTACAAATTATATCAGACATTATGAATCAGTAGCTAAGCTAGGATTTCACTGCTCTTTCTGGAAATATTTAGGAAATATTTTATGCTTTATTCTTCCTTTTTGTGTGCAAAAACTTATAGAGAAGAAAACCTATCACCTATGGTTAACCCAAGGTGTTCATGGGCCTCTCTAGTCTTTGGAGTCACCATTAGTTATAATAAGTCAACCTCCTGAGTCTTCAGCCTCAGTCTGGATCCCAGCAGGTGACCTCGAGTCTTAGCTCCCTGGATTTGGGGGGACATTCTACAGGCAAACGCACATGCTCAGGAATCAGCCTGCACCCTCAGCACAGCCACCCTGCTGCTCCTCTCTGCCGTGGACCTCGACATGCCAAGGGGTAGATGGTTCATAGCAAGAGGGCTATGGTGCTCCCACCTGCTTTCTATTTAATACTGTCACATTCAGCATCAATCCAGCCACAGAGCTTCCTTTAGCTCAATGTTTTGCAGAGATTTAGGGGAACAGATCTTTTGGCTTTTCCAACTGCCCAGACGTTTTCCTGGACCCAGGTAGAAAGGAGTTCATGGAGCTGGGCTGGGATACACTCAGGTGGCAGGATCCAAGCTGTCTCATAATCTCTATTTCCCTCCAACATCCAAGGTCTGCTGCCTCCTTTCAGAGGCTGAGTCCTCCCTCTGAGGCCTCATCTGCTTCTCATGACAACAGACTTCTGCAAATTTGCCTCTTCTCTCTAGTTTGTTACATGAGCTGCTCTGACCCACCAAAGCCCACTTTTATTCTCTCTTCAGGCTGTTGCTTTTCTTCAGTTCCCTCTGTGATCTCACAGCACATCTGTGAAGTCCATTCATCTCCATGAATATCCCCTTGGGTGGCCTACACCTTAAATTTAGTTCCTTTTCTTCTAATCATAGGGTTGCAGCTTAGGCACCCCCCAGCTGGATGTACCAATAAGGATATGCTGTTCCTTAACCTTTTCCTCAACATGTATTTATTGAGCACCTACAATTAGCCAGGCACAGAGATAGCATGGGAATGGACACAAAGATAAAGCAGACTGGTTCTGCCTACTGCCCTTGAAATCTCAGCTTCTGTCATAGATAACAGAGACAAAGTCATTTCAATGCAGCATACATGGCATGAATGTTTGTGTACCCAGCCTCCCGAGCTGCTGGGATTACAGGCCTGCACCACCGTGCCCAGTGAGAATTCTGCTATTTATAAGACATTTGGTTTGGGATATTTTGTCATAGCAACCTGTGGGGACTAAGACACAGCATAATACACAGTGTATCACAGGAAAGCAGACATAGAAGATAAAAGATTTCAACTGGGTCTTGAGAAAGGATAGCAGTGTATCAGTTTAACTACGCACCACAAACTGCCTGACTTAACCACTTGGTCTCAGTTTTAGAAGTCTGAAATCAAGGCATCAACAGAGCTGGTTCCTTCTGGGGACTGGGAGGGAAGGGTCCACTGCGGGACTTTCCCCCAGCAGTTGGTAGTTTGCTGGCAATCTCTGCATTCCTTGGTTCATACAGCCATCTCCCTTCGTCTTCATGTGGTGTCTATGTCCAAATCCTCCCTGTTCATAAGAACATTGGTTGTTGAATGAGGGGGTCCTCTCTCCTCCAGGATGACCTCATCTGAACTAATTGCAACAGCAGTGACCCTCGGTCATGTTCTGAGGCACTGGGGGTTAGGACTTTGACAGCCAAATTTGGGTGGGAGGTGAGGTGGACACAATTCAACCCACAGCTCAAGTTTACCAACTGAAGAAGGGGAGGAAGGTGTTCTGATTCTGAACAGAGAGAAGAGCATTGGCAAACACGCAGGGGTGGAAATGAGGACACAACTGGGAAGGGTGAGTGACCCATGAGGAGATGTGTGAGTGGGGATGGGAGGAGTGGGGATGGGAGGAGTGGGTTGGACAGGCGACAGAGAGGTAGGTGTGAATCTAACTCAAACAAAGCACTTGGCATGAGTACTCTGGGTGTGACTACTTCCCTGGGGTGGAGAGAAACACCCCCCTGGGCTCAGCCCTGCTTCAAAGTCAAGGAAGGAGTGAAGCACCTACAAAAGACCCTTTCAAAGTGCCTTCTCAAACCCTCCTGATGTCAGATGCCTGCACAGAGGGCCAGAGAGCTTTGATAGCAACTGCAGTAGGACTCTATCCTTAGGCAAATCACCTCAACTCTTCAACTACTGTCTTCCCCCTGAATTGACGGTGAGATGGCCAAGCACATCACAAGCACTGCACAGAACAGCTAGTGTTATTACTGTGACCCATTGGCCCAGAGAACTTTGATTAAAAAGAACCAAAAGGTTGCATTCAAGAGGAACTGAAGGATGTCTAACTCCAAGCTGGGATTTGGAGTCAGCAGCAGAAGAAAGGAAAGAGAGAAAGAGAGCATCTATTTAAGGATCAATTTCCTTTTAAATACTCACTGTAAAAGAAATACTTACTTTTGAGATTCAGGTCATTTGAGTGTGGCAATTTGAACAATAAGCTGTACATATTTTGTAATAAAAAGAGATTGGTAAGCGCTGACTAGCCTTGGACCTTGGTCCCTCATAGTGAGGATTCAGATCCACAGCAGGCACATAATTGCCCATTGTGGGTGAGAGGCAGATGGTGCTGGGCCTCAGTAATCAGGGGACACTACTGGCCTCAGGGTAGAGCCTAGACACCTCCTGCTGGAAAGCAGCAGAGATCACTGACTACACCAGCCAAGAATTGGCCCAAATTGGCAGTCTTGAATTGTTTTACCTGCTCATTTTCAACCTGATAGCATGTAATGAGTGGGGGTGTGTTGGGTGTATGGGTTGACAGAGAGAGAGACAGAGTAAAAGCAAGACAGTGAAATGCTGAGTGTAGACTGCCAGTGTGATCCTTTCTTACTTCTGAAGACAAGTATAGACATTTATAAAATTCACATAAAGATATATTTTAAAGGTTCCTGGAAAACATAAATATTAATAACAATCAGCCACAGTAAGTATATCAATCCTTCTGAGTCTATCCATACCTTTAGTTGATTCTTATAAACATGTTGAACATTTTTAAGACAAGAAACATTGAATGTAAAGTGACAGCAGCAGAGGTGAGCCCAGACAGAGCACATCAGATGGAGAGAAGAAGAGGGGAGGGAGAGGCTGATTGAGACAGATTAGCAGACAAGAATCTAGAGACAATGTCATAGTGCAGACCAGAGGAGACTCAGGTTTGAAGAGAGGGAAAAGGATATTCATCAACATTTTATTTGAAAATACATAACATATGAAACGAAAGCAATCAAAGTATAATGACAAGAAAAGATATTATTAATGCTATTATTAATACACTTCATGTCTGCAGAGGATCTAGGGTATAAAATAAGCCTGTCCAAATAGTACCAAGTAGGAGACGAACCAATGGCTTTTCATCCTGCCCCTGCCATGTAGAGATGGGTCTTGGCTAAAAGTCACATATTTCCATTTTCTCTTCTATAGACTGAGACAGGTCACATGTGCCTGGCTACCTCCTCTGGAGAGGTGGGAGGTGGGTACTCCACTCTGTCTCTATAGTGCTGCAAACTGAAGCTCAAAAATCAAATTTAACCTCCCAAAAGGTTTTATTCCACCCTCACAGGGATTTAATTATCTTTCATTTTAATTTATTGCAAAAATTTGAAAATCAGAAGCTATTACTTGAATACCTAAGATTTGGCTTCCTTCTAAAAATGCACAGATGGGTCGAGCTGATCCCAGTGACACCACGTAAATGGGCCTGCTCTCTCCAGTTTACCCCGGTCCCCATCATTCCTGCTGCCTCCCTGGGACCAGCCAACTTCATTCATTTTTGTTACTCCCTGGTCCCTAGGCTCCTTCTTTACAGCCTTTGTTCTTTCTCACCAACATGTTCTATTGAAATTATCTTTTGGGGTTCAGTTTCCTGTCTCAGGGGTGGGGATTTAGCTCAGCAGATAGGGCACTTGCCTAGCATGTGGAAAGCCCTGAGTTCAATCCCCAGTACCAAAAATAAAAGTTTCCTGTCTCAGAGGCATAGAATGTATCCACTGGATTTCCAGCACCAAGCTCAGAACCGGGCTCATAGTAGATATTCAGGAAATGATTCCTGGTCTTTTCATTTTGTGACACTATATGAGAATGACAAAAAAGGAGAGAGAAGCAACAGAAGGGAAAGTGGCACCAATGACCGCCTGTGCTGGGTGCACATCAACGGGGCACATGAGGTGCCAGCTTCACGCTGGATTTCTTTGTCCCCGTGGATAAGCTTCTTTCCCCTACTGCTTAATCCAGCTTTGAGAGCAGACACTAGATGAGAGTGACGCAGACGCTTGTGAGGAGCCCCAGTGTTTCCCCTTCCTGTCTGACACAGAAAGTGAGAAGCAAGAATCTGGAAATCTCCAGGCCGAAGGTGATACTACAAAAAGCAGAGTCCCTGTTAATGACAGTGAGGACAGGATAAGCATTGTAAGGATCCCTTCAGACAGTGGGTCATCCTTCCTGTGTGAGTCATCAGCAGCCTTTGGAAAGAGACAGGCCTTTGTAAAAAGGAAGCTTGTAGGGCCAGTGTGATATAGTGGCAGTGGAGTGGGATGTGAGTGGCATCAAATCCTGGCTACTGGCTGGCTGGCTGTGTGAACCTGAGCAGGTTAATTGACCCGTCTGGGCCTGTTTCCTTGTCTATAAAATGGAGAAAATAATGATATCCACCTCACAGGGATGTTGCATGGATTGAATGACAGAATGCTGTTAAGTGTCTGGCATGTTTGTTTTACGTGTAACACTAATTTGGGCTAGTTTCCTATAGTTGTTAGAACAAATTACCACAACAGAAAGTTGTCCTTTCCTAGTTCTGGAGATCAGAAGCTCAAAATCAAGGTGTCTACAGAGCTATCGTCCTCTGGGGCTCTAGGGGCATATCTGCTATTGGCATCTTTCAGCTTCAAGAGATTCCAGGCATTCCCTGGTTTGGGGCTGCACTGCCCCAATCTCTCCTCCCACTATGTATGACCTTCTATATGTGGCTGTCACTTCTGTCTCTTAGAAGGTCATTACCATTGATATAGGGCCCACCTGGTAGTCCAGGATGATCTCATTTGAGATCCCTAACTTACTTACATAAATACACAGTCCCTTTTCCCAAACAAGATCAGATTCACAGGTTTGGGGATGAGATACATCTTTTAGGAGGGGCTACTATTCAACATATTACAATACTGAAATCTTGAGTACTTTCATAAGTCAGAACTGAATATGCATTATTTGATCATTTGATTAAGCTGTATCTTGGAAGACAGGTTCCTTGATCCTGTTTTCCTAAATGATAATGGAGTACCATGGCCATGTGAGCTCCATGATTAGTGACTCAAGGAATTGACTGGGATACATAATTTCTGGATTCTCTGAATTCCTTCCTTGGCCTTCTTCCTGCCTCCTGACTTAGTCCACACGCAGTATCTCTTCCTTTCTCTGAAAAATGTCTATGGTGGACACTGATGTGCCTTCCTGAGACCCCTTCAAGGAAAGATTTGTTGTCCCAGCATCTGGGAGTATTGTCATCAAACAGCCTGTGGTTTCCAGCCTCAAGACAGTCTTGGTGCAGGGAGACCCCTGGTTTAGCTCACACCTGTCCTAAGCTGGGCCACATCCCAGGACTGACAGAGGCAGCTGTATAAAACCCTGGTCATTTCAGTCTATTATAGGGTATATCAGATGGACCTTAACTCAAGTTCCCTTGGGTTAAAAGAGGTTTTACAAGGCCTTTTCATCTTCACTCCTCCCTTGTCCCAGTCCTGCTGATTCCTCCTCCCTACTATGGGTGTTGGTCCCAAGAGCACCTCTTGCACACTGAACTCAAAATCAGAGTCTGCCTCCCTCCCAGATACCTTGACCTGCATCAGTGACTAAGGATCATGTGTCCTCCTGCACACTGAACTCAAAATCAGAGTCTGCCTCCCTCCCAGATACCTTGACCTGTGTCAGTGACTAAGGATCATGTGTCCTCCTGCACACTGAACTCAAAATCAGAGTCTGCCTCCCTCCCAGATACCTTGACCTGCATCAGTGACTAAGGATCATGTGTCCTCGGGATCATGCAGTAATATGCCAAGTAGCTTTCTTACCTTGACTATGTTTGTATTCATGTGCAATGATTCCGTTTTCCATAGATGGTAATAACTGATGGCATCTTGAAGTTTTAAATCATATTTTAAATCTTTTGAATATCTCCACAGGGCTCTGAAGTTTTTAAATTTCTTGTAGCTTGGGACATAAAACATGAATCTAAGGTAATTCTATAACTCTGAACTATTCTTGAGGTGTTTGAAAAAAGGAGTACCAGTTTGATGTGGCTGAAAACTTGCTTGGTTGAAAAGTGTGTTTCAAAGTTTCCACTGGATTCATATCCCTTTGAATCTTGAAGTTCATTAGATATTTAGTACTGTCTGTGAGCAAGAAGTTCGAAAGAATATAAGACAAGGGAGGCCACTGTTCAGGTGGAGATAAAAAGGTATTGGAATAAAGTAGATGTAGATTTGAGTCTTGTCTCTGTTAGTTGCTGTCCCTGAAGGTCTACACCTCAGTTTTCCTATCCATTCAATAGGGTAAGTGTACTAGTTGACTTTCCAACACTACAACAAAAACCTGAGACAATCAACTCATAAAGAAAGAAGGTTGGTTTTGGCTCACAGTTTTGGAGGTTTCAGTCTGTGGTCACTTGGCCATGTTGCTTTGGGGCCCATGGTCAGACAGCACATGGCATTTGGGAGCACTGTGTGAAGTAAAGCTTCTCACCTTATGACTGGGATGCAAAATAGAGAAAGAGGAGTGGTCTCACCATCCTTCCAATCATACCCCCAATGACATGAAGATCTCCCTCTAGGTCTCCCAATGCTACCAAGTTGGGGACTAAGCCTTTAACATATGGACCTTTGGGGGACATTCCAGACCCAAACTACAGCAATAATAATCATACCTGTCCTATAGATCTTTAGCAAATGTTAAATGAGATTGTTCCTAAAAAAATTTATAATAGTGAAGACAATAAATATTCATATTTATTAGCTCCTTCCTGAGGCAAAGGACTAAATACATAAACTAAATCACACACACTAAACAAATTTTAGATCATTTGAATCACTGCTTACTAAAAACTCATGAAAATTTGTCCACATTCTTTAAAAAAGGATCCCGATACCTTTTCCCTATTATTGAGAAGGTTATTAAGTTTCCTAATACTGTCCCCTAAGATGAAGGTGACATCTGCCTCTCCAGGCAGCAAATTACATGGCTCTTAGGGGAAGAGCATTTCAAGCAGAGGGAACAGCCAGTGCGAAGTCCTGAGAGAACAGCTGAACTGTGTTTGAGGACCAGCCAAGAGGTCTGTGAGGCCAAAGGAATGTAAGCTGCGTGGTCAAAGTCAGAGAAATAAGTGGCTTGAGGAAGGTTGTGTAGGACCTGGTAGTCTTGTGAAGACTTCAGATTCTACTAAATGATTTGGGAAGATGTTTTATCTTGAGCCAAGGAGAGACAAGGTCCAATTTCTGTATTAAAAGAATGCACCTGACTACTGTGGGAGCCGGGCATGGTGGCTTGGGAGGCTGAGGCAGGGAGATCTCAAGTTCAAAGCCAGACTCAGTAAATTAGTGAGGCCCTAAGCAACTTAGTGAGACACTGTCTCTAAATAAATAAATGAATAAATAAATAAATAAGGACTGGGAATGATGTTCAGTGGTTAAGCACCCTTGGGTTCAACCCCAGTACTCCCCAAAAAAGAATAAAGTGGCAGAAGGGTAAGCCAGAAGCAGGGAGACCGTGGTCAGGAGGCCACTGTGGTATCCCAGGCTAACAGCAATGGCGGCATGGGCCCATCAGGTCCTGAACATGGACATGAACCAGGGTCAGCACTTGTTGTATTTTAAATCCTGATTGGGTAGAATTTGTTATTGTCTTAAGAGGCAGAGACAAGTCAAGGATGACTAAGTTTTTTGTCTTAAGCAACTGGAAGATAAATAACTCCTTTAGTTGAGATGAGGAAGAGGAAGGCAAGAGGCTGTTTTGGGAAGAAACATGGGCCATTCGTGTTGGGGCCTGGTAAATATTAGATAGCTCTGCAGAATCCAAATAAGCATGATGATGTGGCAATGAGATAGAAGAGTCTGGAGTTTGTAAGACATCTGGGCTGGAAATATACATTTGGGAGTCATCAGCTCATAATTGGTACTTAAAACTATAAGACTGGATAAAATCACTTAGGGAATAGGTAGGAAAAAAATAGGAAATTAAAGGACAGAACTTTCACTCCGGTGTTAAGGAATAAGAGAGAGAACAAACAGCAAAGGAGACTGAGGAAGAGCTGCCAGTGAAGACAAGGAAAACCAGGACTCTGGAAGCCAGATGAAGTCATGGGAGCAGAGCTTTGATGGTTGAACAGAAGTTGGTTTTGGTTAGTGATCCTCAAAATGCTGCTCCCCAGACCAGCAGCATGAGCAGCACTACCTGGAAACAGGTTAGGAATGTGCAAAATCATGGGCCCCATTCCAGATCTATGGGATTGGGCATCATCAGGGTGGGGCACTCCAGGAGACTCTGATGCACCTTCAAGCTTGAGAACCCTAGCCACAAAACTGCCTGCAGGAAATTACAAGGAAGATTAAGTTTGGGGGCGGGGGGGGGTGTCTTCTTTAGTGGATGAGATTATTTTTGGAGACCTATTTAGTGCTCAAAGCAAACTTGTATCAAATAGATTCTTCAGAAGTAACCTCTAGCCAACAACATCCCCCATCCTTCACACCCCAGTTTAGAAGCTTCTACTGAATCTATCATGGTTTTTTGGAGAGATGGAATGTTCCCATTTCACTGAACGGAGGGAATGCTGAGCACCAGGCATGCCACAAATTCCACTGGCTAAAAAATAGGGGGTGGGGGGTATTCCTGGGTTAGCAATACTGAACCATTAAAACGGAAACTTCTGAGATATAAAACTTATTCCACCCACCTTTTCCAAATTTTACTCTAGGCTATCCCAAAAGAATTCCGCCCTCTTCCATTCTGGGGAGAAGAAGTTAAAATTAGGGCCAACCCATCGGGACTGACATGCCAGATGCAGAGAGGCTGTCCCCTGAAATAAGCTGGTTCCCACCGCGGATGGGCGGGGCAGGCGCCTCTGGTCCCAACCAGCGAAGTGACTGCTGGAAGGCCTGCCCCTTCCAAGTGTCTGCAAGGGGTCTGGTCCCAAGCTTTAAAATCCTGAACGAAGGCATCTCGTGCCGACCTCTCTTCTCTCCTCCAGCGGTAGCTGGCTGTTCAAAACTGTGCGGTTGCCTCCCTGAGCAGCTCCGGTATCGCCTGGGACCAGCTGGGCCGCGGTCTGAACCTCAGCTGCAGCCCAGCGCCGCGACACTCTTCACACAGGCACCTCCAGTTTGCCACTCCGCCCGCTTTGCTAAGTTGGGCAGCTCCAGGAGCAAGCTTTGCCTCTGGACTTCTCCCTCCCGGGCCACAGTGCTCCCGCCTCTCGCTCCCTTTCACCACCAGCAGCCCGTCCGGGAGTTGGCAGCCTGCATCCCTTGCCAGCCCTGCTCCCTGAAGCACGACCATGCTGCTAAAGGGCGTCCTCCTGGTGGTGCAAGGTAAGGCCGGGACGTGGAAAGACCCCCGGGGGGGGCGCTCGAGCGATTCGCTCCAGCTCCTGCTACCCTAGTGACAGGGCTCGGGGTGTTGGGCTGGGCCATCCGAGGGCGCCTCCCGAGCCTTCTCCGCAGCCGTTAACTTCTTTCCCCAGACCAAGCCTGGGGTGGGTATGAGCGTGGGGTCCCGTAGCAGAGTCCCCCGGGGTGCTGGGGGAAGTAGTGCATCCTTCTCCCGCCCCCTCCCGCACGCCGTCCCCTCCACTTTTACCATATAGCCCCTGGGGGTGGTACAAGCGCTTCCCGCCGGGAGCACGAACTGAAACTTGCTTTGTGCCTGCAGCCCTGCAGCTTGCTGGTGCCCTGGACCTGCCTGCTGGGTCCTGTGCCTTTGAAGAGGGTACTTGTGCCTTTGACTCGGTGTTTGCGTTTCAGCCATGGATTTTAAATGAGGAAGGTAAGGGGGCTCCATGGAGAGGCGCCCCGAAATAAACTTTCTCTTTTGTTAGTTGGCTTCTATTCCTTACCCCCACATGGATAATGTTATCTTGGAGTTAAATCCCCTCCGGAGCAAAAGTGTGAGTCACGGATCCTCCTTCCAACCCTCAGCTGCACTGCAAGGGGTGGCCAAGGAAGAGATAAGGCAGGCTTCCTTTGTTTACCTGGCCTGTGAGTAGGAGCTCTGAGAATATGCACCTCCCCCCAGCACTCCTTAACCTAAGGGAAAAGGGGGGCACAGCTCATGATTGTCACCTGCCAGCTGTGTGCCTCCTGCAGGCCATCCATTTTGTTGGTCTTCAATTAACACATTTGTGAACTGGGAAATTTGGATGGGGCTAGTTCTTGTCCAGCTTTGCAGAATGGCCCTATACTTGGACTGGAGGCATTTAGCTCAGTGGTAGAGCATTTGCCTGCATGCTCAAGGCCTTGGGCTCCATCCCTGCACTGTGCAAAAAAAAAAAAAAAAAAAAAAAAGAAAGAAAGAAGGAAGGAAGGAAAGAAAAAAGGAAGAGAGAGAGAGAGAGAGGAAGAAAGAAAGAAAGAAAGAAAGAAAGAAAGAAAGAAAGAAAGAAAGAAAGAAAGAAAGAAAGAAAGAAAGAAAGAAAGAAAGAAAGAAAGAAAGAAAGAAAGAAAGGAAGGAAGGAAGGAAAAGGGAAAATGGCCAGAATGGTCCTATACGTCTGTGCTGGGACCTCAATGCTAAGACTTTCATTCCTCTGGCTCCTACATATGATCCAGCACTGGACGAAAGAGGAAATTCCACCACAGAATATTTGAGGTCATTCAATTGGAGGGTATTGGTCTCACTACTCCACATTGTTTGTGTTGCAGTAACAAAATTTAAATGTGGGGAATTCAAATGTGTCTTCCTATCTTCATTTATATAGAAAAGAAACAATTGGCTTCCAATACCCAATAGCAGGTACCGAGTGTCCCTCCTTCTTTCTTTTCTCTGTCACTTGCATCACGGTCGTGTAGAAACCTGCTGCCCTTGACCATCTGAGCTACAAAACAATCTCCTATCATAAAGATGGCACCATAAACGAAACCAGCTCTCCCCACTCCCCACTCAGTTGTCATCATACACTCTAGTTCCCTGGAGAAGGTGGAGCCCAGAACCCTGGTGAGGAAGTAGGAACTGTCACCAGAGCTCAGTTCTTTTGAGGGCTTTGCCTACATGAATTTCTCTGGCCCTCACAGGTAGGGATGCTAGTATCATTTTTTTGCAGAGGTGGGGATCTGAACCTTCAAATATTCAATTGGCTGGTCTCTGTCCCATAGCGTCACAAAATGGTCAACTCTGAGTTGTCCAGTCATGAGAAGAAATAGGAAGAGACCAATTCAGTAGTAATCTTTATCCCCAACACTTGCCACACCTTGACTACTATAGTTTACTTGAGGATATCCGGGAAAAGGCAATTTTTGATCTATTATCAGAGGAATTCTTCCTTGCCAAAGGCGTTAGGAAAGAATCTTTAATCTCACCACCCTACCCCTCTTCCTGTTCTGTTACATATGAAGCATTTTGAGAGATGACCTTACATGTATCATGGGACTGGTTTGAGAGAGCATTATTCTCTAACACAGGTCTTCTTGAACTTCATCTGCAACAGAATGACCCGGTGGGCATATTAAGACACAGCTTGCTGCCCCCTCCTTGAGTTTCTGATTCAATGTGTCTGGAGTGGGACCTGAGAATTTCTTACAAGTACCCAGGTGCTGCTCTGGGGACCATACTTGGAGAACTTCAGACTTCCCTGATATCTGTTCTGTCCCCCTGCCCTCTCTCTCATACACACACACACACACACACACACACACACACACACATCCATTTTTGCCCTACATAGGTCCAGGAACAGGGTGCAGGAGCAACTTGTGAGACCCCCAAGGGTGAACTTAAATCTTGTGTCCTAGGCTCCTCTCTTGCCTCATTCAGGTATGGTCCGGAAGAACAGAAATCAGTATCACTCCAGAAACCACCCTTGAGCCCCCACCCCCAGGCTCTTTCAGGACAGGGACCCTCCCAGTCCATCTCTGGGTCAGTGGGCATGGCATGCCACAACCTGCTGAGCACAAGCACCTCCCAAGCCCACAGGAAGTGCTCCGCTGAACTGGCACCTCTGCACCAAGGTGGCAGTTGAACAGTCCCTCTTCAGGGAAAACAGGAAGACGCTTATAGAAAAAGGTGATTACAGTTTAATAGTATAATGAAGGCACTGTGGCTTCCCCTCCTGCTCTCTGACGCAGGATTGGGACAACTGACTTGGCTAGAGGAAGGTTCATTCATTCTCTGACCACTCCAGGGTGGAGCTGGCAGGTTAGGCTTCAGTTGCTACAGATCTAGTGTTTCAAAGATCCTCGCAGTCCACTGTGGGCTCTGGATCAGGGAGGTGTGTGCCAGTTGCTGTGGTCACCTACTGAGAAGCTATCACTAAGAATTTCCCTTCTAAACCCATTTCTAGGTTGCTAAATTAAAGATAATAAAATTGTCTCCAGCTGAAATTTGGCTAGTTGTTCACAAGCTTCTCTGCAAATTTACTTCATCTTGCTGCAAAAACCCTTTGAAAGAGGTTTCACTCACCTCGGTGTACTGGATCCACCATAGAATGTTATGAGTTTCAGAAACTTTTGCCCACAAGAACTTGGAACATAAATGGCACTTCCTGTATTCCCCTTGGTCAGTAAGTTCATTTATAGTGGAGAAGGCAATGTTAAATCGTAGTGAAGGTAGTTAAGTCTAAAAACAAGTCTGCAATTTAGAATCTCATCAAAGGAGGGTCATGTCTGGGGGTAGCTGGAATCATCTCCTTGTCTCTTGGGATCTCTTCTGCTGCCTGAAATTGTATCTGACATCCGTCCCTTTGGTTTATCTAGAGTATTAGGACTCTAAGCATCTCTGGTTACATTCCAATGTCCACTACTTCACGGTCATTTGGAAACATGCTTTATCTCCACTGGGTATAAAATAGGTAAGTTTTGACCAGGCGGCATGGTGACTTGGGTCAGGTACCATCATGGAGGTGCCCCCAGGGAAGGGTGACTATATGAGGTCAGGTGACTGGGCCCTGCCGCCCAATATTGTCTACTTTCTGGTTTTGCCCATGGTTGTTCCATTCTCTTGATTTCCCCCTGTGCATTTTGTAGAATTTAAAAAAAAATTTTCCTAACTCATCAAGGGAAGTGAAATTGTGTTAGACTCAAATTTGAACTTGCTTCTAAATCTTAGGTTTGAATTAAATCCAGGAAATAAGGGATTTATTTGATCCTATAAAAAAATCTTCTTTATTTGTTCATTTATCTTTAATAAAAATCATCCTTATTCATCCACAGTTCAGAGGATGTTGAAACTCCTTTAGAGCAATGGTTCTCAGCAAAATTGAGACTTTGATTCCATTTTCTTCATGCCAGCAGTGGGGGCAGAAGTCCTTTGGCTGAGGATTCTTGGAGACCATACAGTTGGCCTCACAGTTCTCATTAGTCATTGAGTGGATTTTGGCTTCACTCATTTTTGGACATTGTGGCTTACTACTTTTAACCTTAACTCTCTGAGGAAGCCATAGAAAAACTGAAGCAAGGAGGGAGATAAAACCAAATCCAGGTGCTGCTCCTTAAACAGAAGTTCAGAACACTGAGCACGTGGGTGAGGAAGGTGGATGCCAAGATGTGTCAGGTGAAGAGGAGGTAAAAAAGAAATCCAAAGCACTTTTTAAAAATTTGGTTCTAATTAGTTATACATGACAGTAGAATGCATTTTAACATATCACACATAAATGGGGTATAACTTCTCATTCTGGTTGTACATGATGTAGAATCATACCGGTCATGTAATCATGTATGCACATAGGATAATAATGTCTGATTCATTCCACTTTCCTTCCCATTCTCATGCCCCCTTCCCCATGCACCCCCCCACCTAATCCAAAGTAACTCTATTCTTCCCTAGCTATGCCCCACTTATTGTGAATTAATGTCTGCATATCAGAGAAAATATTCAGTCTTTGGTTTGGGGGGATTGCTTTATTTCACTTAGCATGATATTCTCCAGCTCCATCCATTTACCTGCAAATGCCATAATTTCATTCTTCTCGAAGGTTGAGTAACATTCCACTGTGTATATATACCACATTTTCTTTATCCATTCATCTGTTGAAGGGTACCTAGGTTGGCTCCATAGCTTGGATATTGTGAATTGAGTTGCTATAAACATTGGTGTGACTGCATTCTTAGTATACTGATTTTAAGTCCTATGGGTATAAACTGAGGGGTGGGATTAACTGGGTCAAATGGTAATTCCATTCCAACTTTTCTGAGGAATCTCCATACTGCTTTTCATAGTGGTTGCACTAATTTTTAGTCCCACCAGCAATGTAGAGTGTACGTTTATTGTTGCTTAAAGCACTTTTAATACAGAAGACTTACCTTGTTTTTCTACACTAGAGGTCAAGGTTTGAGAAGTTGCCTAACACAGGAAATATCTGGGTGGTATCTTGGAACAAGTGATCGTATCTGAGACTGAAAAGTAGTCATGTTTGGCCTAACCAAGGAACAGGGCTGGGGGTCATGGTAAAGTGCACCTGAATCACATGTGTGTGTGTCTCTTTCTGATACCCTCTTTCTGTTGCCGAACTTGTTCCCTCTCCTTTAAGGACACTCTTGGTTACTTGGCCATCAGAGTTTCAGTTCTGTACTCAGTCACGTGCTACTTATTATTAACAGTGACAAATCCCACTTGAGATTTCTTGAGGCCCAGCTGGAGCCAAAAGTCTGGCCAGGAGTCCAAGGGCCCTTCCTGGGAGAGGAGGACCAGTCCCCTTCTTCCTGCTGATGACAGCTCTTTTCCTGACTTTGGAAGGCTGCTTCAGCATCCTATCTTGACATTGCCAAATTCTTAGGGCAACTCCTGTCCCCTGTAGGGCTGCTTGGTCCTGCATTACCTCTGCTGACCATTCTCTTGAAGGTCTCCGAGCAGAAGAGTACCTCCCATCGTGTAGAAGCTGGAAGCCAGGACACATCAGGAATGTCCTTTGGGTGCCTCCCTGAAAGATGGCCCCATTATTCCTGCAATATCACATGCCAGTCCCTGGTGCTGCCTTGATATTACTGCTGTCAAGGTGAGCATGGTTATTGTGTGCAGGGCCTGACAGTAGCAATGGCTCTGTCCCAGCTCTGCTTAGGAGCCTCAGTCCTAGAACTGAGCCTTGAAGATCACCCTGGGCAAGCTCCTCATTTTACAGAGGAGTACTCTAGAGGCCAGATGGGCTGCCAGTCATAGTCATAGACCAAGTCAGGGTCATCCCAGGGGCAGGGTCTAATCTCCTTGACTCTCCCTCAGTTCTTTCTTCTGCATTGCTATAATATCCAAGGTCTCCACTGCATCCTGGACTCTGGAGCCTCATTGTGTTAGAAACTACATCAGAGGTTAATTATATTTCTGGATGCATAGAAGAACACAGATTCCTGAAAATGCACTGCTCTGTGCCTAACAAACCCATAAAACACTACATTTTATGTCACACCAGGTAATGTCTATTCACTCTTTGAGCTGTATAGGGATCCTGCCTACCTGCAATAGAAAAGGGCTTGGTACACAGTATGTACTCAATAAATATTTGCTGACTGGATGACTGTATTGAATAAGTGAAACTACTGTCCAATCATGAAAATATCCTTCCGCATTTTCTTTTGTGCTTGGTTCAATCTGCTGCTTCTCATGAGGAATAACTTAAGCCTAGAGGTAAACACCAACTCTGAGCTGGACACCCTAATTAGAATCCAAGCTCTGTTCTTGCAAGCTGTGTGACCTTGGGCAAGTTATTTAACTTCTCTGTATCTCAATTTCCTCTACTATAAAAGGAGATAATGAAAGTACCTATTTCATAAGATTATTGTAAACATTACATGTATTAATATATTGAATGCATCAAAGGGGGATCTCTCTTCCCCTCTGCTCTCATGCAAACCCTTGAACTAACCCTTGGCCTCCCTGACAGCCAGTCTGAATTCTGGAGCCTTCTTATCTGACCCCTCCACTTGGAACTTAACTGTATGGACTAGCAATATCTGCCTTCTCTTTCTTCCTTGACCGACTCCGCTGGATGGAGACTCTGTATAGTCAATCTCTTCTTATCAAGGCCAACACCCAGTATGAGTTCCTCCCTATTCAGTTTACAGTTACTGAATAGGAAGTTGCTATCCAGATCCTGGCCTAATCCCCAATAAGATGCCTGAGAATTTAGGATATTTTCCTTCTCATAATTGCAGAAGTCAGCCAAGATCACAATATGTTGGGAGGAAAAAGTGATTTTTTTTGTCATAGGATTTTTATGCTTTCATTTATCTTCAAATTTCTTAGCCTATAGTTACAAATGTTTTGTGGCTTGCATCTGGCTTATAATATTCATGAAAAAAAACATGTTTCTTAAAATATCAGAATCTCTTTTACTCGGTCGTCCTAGGAGCAGTCCCATTTCTATCTCTTATTAAACGATATTTGATTTTGAAGAATTTGAGTGAAACCCAATTATGTTAATAGAAACTTGGACAATGCAGTAAGTAGGGCCAGCAGATATTTGAACCTGTCTTATGTATCCTGGCTAGTCAACCCTGTTTTTCACATCTGCCAAATATCTTAACACTCTTCCTCACTTTTTCTTAAGCTTGTCTTATAAATAAATGTATTCATGTATTCAGGCCTAGGTTCTCATGGTGTTCAATTATCTGTCTATCTGGAAGAAGGTAGTGCTGAACACTGAAGAACAGATTGCTAGTGATACACGCAGATGCTTAGGGGCAAGAATAAATCAGAAATTTCTGTTGTGAATGACTCCATTTGGATCTAGGCAGTGGTTCACAACATGGCTAGATCACCTAAAAGTTTCTCTAAAAATAGTCATTGCTCAACTACTACACCAAGAGATTCTGATTTATTTGGCCAGAAATAGGACCAGATTTAGCATTGCTAAAAACCAAACACACACTAACAAATAAACAAACTCCCTAGTTGATTCTAATATGTGTCCATGGTTGAGGACTATGCGTTCGGATGACCTCCCTTGCACCTCCAGACGAGAAAGAAGAAATGTCATCTTGTTAAGAATCCTTTGATGATTGTCAGTGTCCAGAGGATAAAGTGAAAATGGCTTAGCTTGCCATTTAAGGTCCTTCATGATTTTCTTCAAATCATATTTCTGCTCTTCCCTCCCCTTAATCTCTAATGTACTCTTCACTCAACACGCCCTTTACTTTCTGGCCTCTTACTCGGATTGCACTGTCCTCTACACCCATATTATCTACTTTCTTATTCTTTTCCACTCTGACTAATTTTAAATGCTGCTATGGTTTGTGGGGTTTAATTTTTCATTATGTCCCCCCAAGGGTCTGTATGTTAAAGGCTTAGTCCCCAGAGTGGGTGTTTGGGGAAGTACTCTGGAACTTTGAGAGGTGGAGCCTTATGAGAGGTCTTTAGGTCATTGGGGGCATGCTTTTGAAAGGGATTGTGGGACCTTGCCCAGGCTTTCTTCTATTCTGCTCCAGTTCAAGAGGTAACCACTTGACTCTTGCATTTGCTTTCACCATGATGTGCCATCCTCACCAGAGGCCAAATGAATGGGCCTCAGAACCTTAGACTTGAACTTCTCAACCTGCAGCATAAAAAAACCTTTTCTCTTTTATAAAATTAGTTGTCTTGAGTATTTCATTGTAGTACTGTGAAACTGACTAATACAGATGTTACCCAGGCTTTAAGATCTAGTTCTGACTTAAAATATTCCATGACTGGGGCTGGGGTTGTGGCTCAGTTGTAGAGTGCTTGCCTGGCACGTGTGAGGCACTGAGTTGGATTCTTGGCACCACATATAAATAAAATAAAGGTCTGTTGACAACTGAAAAGTATTTTTAAAGATATTTCATGATTGTCCCAGGTAAATTAAACATCTCCTTTTCCTCCCTTCCCATAACTCTCCTCATTTTTCACCCTGTAAATATTCTTACTTGTGTCTCTTTATTGGAGCCTCCACTCCATCACCTCATCAAGTGTTACATCTTTGAGAACCGAGATTATATCCTCCCTGTATGGTACCTGAGAAAGAGAATATAATATCAACAAACATTGTGAATTTCATTAATCTCTGAGGCTCTTGTGGAAATTGATAGAAAAGCAAAAATAAAAAATGCTTGACATTTTTCCATGTAGTGAAAGAGGCTGTTTTTAAAAG
Organism: Sciurus vulgaris; assembly: GCF_902686455.1. Taxonomy (NCBI): domain Eukaryota; kingdom Metazoa; phylum Chordata; class Mammalia; order Rodentia; family Sciuridae; genus Sciurus; species Sciurus vulgaris. Next base: position 17,822,319 of record NC_136476.1, on the reverse strand, counting down.
TCCTTCCTGCCGTAAGACTTCAAAGACTTCAGAGGCTTATGTTATAATGTCCAGATATAACAGCAAAACAGTATTTCGGCTCACCTCACTAATACCTGGTCTGCCTCATCTATGCCAGGCCAATGAACAAATTGCTCTTAGAGTATTCACCCATCAGAGTGGCCTGAATACCTAGATCCTCTGCCATCACAAACAATCACAGTACAACCTTGAGAGCCATCCTGCTGGTCTATAAAGTATTTTTTGGCAAAAGATTTTTAGACTTTGAACTAGGCATTGAAAACTGGTGTTTCTAAAGAACTTGGGTATGAGGTATCAACAGTACCCATCTTGATAGGGAAAAGCAGGGAAAAACACTTACCTGCTCTAGGAAGAAGTCTTTATGTAGGATGTGACACATAGAGGAAGTCAGAGGATCAAGTTGCCATTCACTGAGATCTGCCAGAGTATTTGTTTTCTGTACTTTGTAAGAAATTTACATGTGTTTTAGGGTATTTTGAGGCTAAGAATAAGATAATAAAGTAAAATAAGAAGTATCGTATCATAACTTCATAGCATCATGTATTTTACAGAAAAGGCTACTGAAGAATATTTATTCTATCCACAAGCATTTGATTACCCATCAGGCACAACATCAGTAGTTTGAGAACAAACTCCACAGAGCACATGCAGTCCGTAGAGTACATAGCCAGTCCCTGCCCTAGGTAGAGCAGTATCTATAATACTGGTGGAGAGTTAAACGAGTGTGTACTAGTTAAGGATTTCTTTGCAAGCAACATAAATTGACCATTTAAATTAAGCATAAAAGGAATTTATTGGAAGGATATCAGTTAGCTCCTAGCATTATTAAAAAATCTAGAGAGTCATATTTGAGCAGGAATAAAAAATGGGAGGTATAGGCAAAGTCTTTCCGAAAGAACTCTCTGTATGACCTTCCTATGGACATTGGTTACCCCACTGCTGGACTACCTGTTCATTCAGTAGCTGCAAGACTGCTCAATTTGAAGGAGATGAACTTGGCAATAGGGACACTAATCAGGGGACTATCCAGAGGCCTGAGAGATGAAGAAAGCCTGAATCAGGGCAGGGGTGTTAGGTATGAAATGGAAAGAGTAAGTAAAATGTCACAAAGGAGATTAAATTGGCAGAACTCAGTTGATTGGGTAGAAGTGATAATCAGAGGGAGAAGTTCTCCTAAATTTCTACTTTAGGCAGCTGTTTGGTTGGTGGTACCAAAAGTTGGAACAATTTCAAGAGGCACATCATGTTTAGGGTAGAAAAATATATCTGTTCTGACCTGCCTGGGAAACATCTAGATGGAAGTTTCCAGTAAGTCTTTGATGTAAACTGAAGGTCAGGTACAGGCTGGGTGGGACTATGACTGTAGAAACATTTGGCGTAAATAATGGTTAAAATTTTAAACAGAGGTGATATTACCAGAGGAGAATTTACAAAGTGATAACAGCAGGGGCTAAGAATAGACTCTCAAAGGAGCAGTCAAAAATCAGGCATAAGCGAGGGGTGCATCAATGGGTGGGTGGATAAAGAAAATGTGGTGCAAAATGGAGTTTCATGCAGTTATAAAGAAAAATGAAATGATGTCATTTGCAGGAAAATGGATGAAATTTGAGAACATTATGTGAAGCAAAATAAACCAAACTCAGAAGACCAAGGGTCATGTGTTCTCTCATATGTGGAGGCTATAGCTATAGAGGAAAATGGAAAAGAAAGGCAGGCATATGGGATGGGGGAATCTCTTGAAAATTAAAGGGAGATCAGTAGAGCAGAGGAAAGGGACCAGGGGAGGGAGGGAGGAAGAGAGGGAAAAGGAAAATATTGGGGAATGAGATTGACCAAATTACATTCTTAAATAGTGTGCATGTACAAACATGTAATAACAAATCCCACCATTATGTATATCTATAATGCACTAAAAAAAAAATACAAGAAAAAAAAAAAAAGGTTAGGCATAGAGCGGTATGGGGCTGTGAAAGAGACAGAAGGAATCAGGCACGTGTGAGGTAATTAGGAAAGTTAAAGGTCATAGAAGCCAAAGGAGTCAGGAGTTTCAATAGTAGGACATGATCACCAGGATCCCATGTAGCAGAGTTGGTGGGCACAGTACAACTTTGCCCTTGGAATTGGCAATTAAAAGGCCATTGCTGTTGGATGCAATGGGTGCAGTTTCAGTGGAATGATGAGGGCAGAACCAGAGTGCGTTGATGGGACAAGTGATTGGGAAATGCAAATGGTTGGTGGAGATTCCTCAGCAAATCAGTTTGGATATGAGAAGAAAGATCCAGCTGCACCTACAAAGAAACTTGAGATGAAGTTTTTGTTTTTGTTTTGTTTTAGGAAGGGGATACTTGAGTTTGTTTGTAGAGTAAGGGGAAAGGACCAGCAAAGAAGGGAGATAGAGGAGGACTTCCTCACTGGCTCTGGCTTAGTCCCAGGTTCCACTTTGGCAATTCAGAAGCCTTGAATACATATGAATTGCTTTGGCTCATGTAACCTAAGAGCCCTCCCCTTAGTGGCTCCTGGGCACTGGAGTGTCAATGTCAAAATGTGTGAAATTTTATTTCTTTTTTTTTTTTAATTTTAATTAAAAATCATAAATTTACATAGGGCAATGTTGTTTGATTCATTTTGTTATTTTTCCCTTCCCCCTCCCCTCCCACCCCTCTTTTCCCTCTATACATTCCTTTCTTCCTCATTCTTACCACCCTCCTTATCCCTAACACTAAACCTAACCCTAACCCTAACACTAACCCCTCCTACCCGCCCCCCGTATGTCCTCATCCGCTTATCAGCGAGATCATTCGTCCTTTAGTTTTTTGAGATTGGCTTATCTCACTTAGCATGATATTCTCCAATTTCATCCATTTGCCTGCGAATGCCATAATTTTGTCATTCCTCATGGTGGAGTAATATTCCATTTTATATATATGCCACAGTTTCTTTATCCATTCATCAACTGAAGGGCATCTAGGTTGGTTCCACAATCTGGCTATAGTGAATTGAGCAGCTATGAACATTGATGTGGCTGTATCTCTGTAGTATGCTGATTTTAAGTCCTTTGGGTATAGGCCAAGGAGTGGGATAGCTGGGTCAAATGGTGGTTCCATTCCAAGCTTTCTGAGGAATCTCCATACTGCTTTCCAGAGTGGCTGCACTAATTTGCAACCCCACCAGCAATGTATGAGTGTACCTTTTTCCCCACATCCTCGCCAACACCTATTGTTGCTTATATTCTTGATAATCGCCATTCTAATTGGGGTGAGATGAAATCTTAGGGTAGTTTTGATTTGCATTTCTCTTATTACTAGAGATGTTGAACATTTTTTCATATATCTGTTGATTGCTTGTAGATCTTCTTCTGTGAAGTATCTGTTCATTTCCTTTGCCCATTTGTTGACTGGATTATTTGTATTCTTGGTGTAGAGTTTTTTGAGTTCTTTATAGAGTCTGGAAATTAGCACTCTATCTGAAGTATGAGTGGCAAAGATATTCTCCCACTCTGTAGGCTCTCTCTTCACATTACTGATAGTTTCCTTTGCTGAGAGAAAGCTTTTTAGTTTGAATCTATCCCAGTTGTTGATTCTTGCTTTTATTTCTTGTGCTATGGGAGTCCTGTTAAGGAAGTCTGCTCCTAAGCCAATAAGTTGAAGGTTTGGACCTACTTTTTCTTCTATAAGATACAGGGTCTCTGGTCTGATTCCGAGGTCCTTGATCCATTGTGAGTTGAGTTTTGTGCAGGGTGAGAGATAGGGGTTTAATTTCATTCTGTTGCATATGGTTTTCCAGTTTTCCCAGCACCATTTGTTGAAGAGGCTATCTTTTCTCCATTGCATATTTTTGGCCCCTTTGTCTAGTATGAGAAAAGTGTATTTATTTGGGTTTGTGTCCGTGTCCTCTATTCTGTACCATTGATCTACCTGTCTATTTTGGTACCAATACCATGCTGTTTTTGTTACTATTGTTTTGTAATAGAGTTGAAGATCTGATATTGCGATACCCCCTGCTTCACTCTTTCTACTGAGGATTGCTTTAGCTATTCTGGGTTTCTTATTCTTCTAGATGAATTTCATAATTGCTTGCTCTATTTCTGTAAGGTACATCATTGGGATTTTAATTGGAATTGCATTGAATCTATATAGCACTTTTGGTAGTATGGCCATTTTGACAATATTAATTCTTCCTATCCATGAACATGGGAGATCTTTCCATCTTCTAAGGTTTTCTTTAATGAAATTTTATTTCTATTGTAAATGCAGAGACATTAGGAGATTTGGCTGAATCAGTAAATTACGATGTGTCCCAGAAGCTGCTCACTAAAAACAAAAACAAATCTTTTATAAGATGCAGGAGGGTCTCTCAGGTCTAAAGGAACTTGAGTGACATAACATATTCTATTTCTGCCTGAAGAACTACCAGTAAGAAGGGCAAAGGGAACCCTAAAGAGAAAGTCACACAATAGCTAAGGTATGTGATCTATAGATGGCATTTCAAAGTGCCTGTCAAACACATGCATTGTCATTATCTTGGACCTTCACAATAATCTTGAAGGTTATTTTTGCCAGAACTTAATAATGAGGAAGTTTAATCACAGGAGTGATTAAAATGCTCAAGGCAACACAGAGAGTGTAAGAGTGGGGATAGCAACCCAAGTCTGCCTGGCTCCAAAGATTTGAACTTCACTTGGCCCTGGTCTGCCTCCACTAGGGAGTAGGACGGCTCCTTTGCTCTTCTGGAGGGGGACACACTGGCAGAGAGAGCCTCTGGCCAATATTGAAGTTCCAACATTTTAACTTTTCCCCTGAATCCTCAGCTACCATAGTGCATCTCCCATGCAGTAGTAAGACCTGAGAAGACATCAAGTACAGGCAGGGAAATGTAATTTTTACTCATTTTTTTTTCCTTAACAGATTAGAATTTGCTCTTGGAACCATTTGAAGGATTCATTTCTCAGTTTTTAGCATAATCTTGGAAGAAAAACTTAGGGAAAATTTACAGCTTGACCCAAAATACTTTGGCAGTTGTAAGGAATACTCCTAAATTTCAAATTCATCTAGTCCTACTGTGAAAGAATTAAAAGAATACCCAGATAAACATGTTTTTGCAAGCAGGCTATCCTACCAGACAAAAATTTTGGTACTTCTTCATCTTATTACTCTTAACAGAGTGGCAATATTGCCATACAACAATGTGATATATAACTTAGTTGGATGCTTAGAGAAATTTCCATTCCATATTTGAAAAACTTTTGCCTTACTGCCAAGGAGAGCCAAAGTGTTATTTGGGGCTATGCTTATAATGAAGATGATTTTAATATGTTTCTGCTTCCCTGAGAGGCTGCCTCCTCTCTCCTTTGCCTACCAATATTTTATGAAGACCATCTAGTCTGAAACTATAACTAGGAAATTTTCTGTTTTAAGTTTCTACAGATTTATTTATGTGACTTTGTTAAATATGGCTAATAGGGCAGGGTGTTGGAGAATTTTCTTCTGAAGTGTGTTTTGATCCTGTACTAGGCAGTTTTAAAGTATAAACTTTCTTGAAAGAAATCCTTTGGTTTTCCATTATAAATCCTGAAAATCAGGAAGAAGTATCTGAAATTGCACTTCATAATCTGAAAACTTTTTCCTTTTTTTAAAAAATTCTGATGAATTAAACTTCAGTATTTTTTCCTTATGAATTAACACTGAAGATCAGTGCACTTTCTATACTCATGTTTGAGTATAGAAAAAACTGAAAAACCCTAATATATCCTAGACTATATACATCAATTCAGACTTTTATCTTTGTTGTCAATATAAAATACTTGAAGTTGCCTACACATAGTTCTGTACTGAATATTGTGTAATACAAGAGAAAGGATGTTGGAGACACATCTAAAGATGCATTGTATTGGCCTGAAGCATGCTTCATTTTCAGTTCTGGGCTTGGGGACTAGGACTTCTTTACTTTGTATGCATGCTTTAAAGATTGCTGAAGTACTGCGGCTCACATGTACTCTTAGGGACTCAGGAAGCTGAAGCAGGAGGATCGAAAGTTTGAGGCCTTAGCAACTTAGGCCTTAAGCAATTTATCAAGACCCTGTCTCAAATAAATAATAACGCCATGGGATGTAGCTCAGTGGTGAAGTATCTTGAGTTCAAGCCTCAATACCAAACAGAAAAAAAGAAGAAGAAAAGATTTACTGAATCTAAAAAGAGTTTTGATAGCTATGGGGCTAGGTTTTTAAATTATTCCATTTAAAGAACAGATCAATAATTACCAATAATGTTTTAATTTCTGTCATGTTCAAGCTTGATCCAAATGGCTCTCTTGCCTATCGAGAATGCTATTAAGCAAATTTTGAGAGAGGAAGAGGATGACCTATTTGTGTAACAACTATAAGTAGACAGCTCAGTTGCTAAGAAAAGTTTTTCTGTCCCTTAGAATAGCCCTTCAGTCATTTGTCTGAACCAACACAGCTACTCACAATAAAAACTGCTGAGAGATGAAAAGGGTGTAAAATGGCTTATATTTTTAATCAACCCCTTTCATTTGTCATTTTGGGTTTCAGGAAGTCATTCATTCTTTTGTGAACATATTCCTGTCATAAAACAAGTTTGGACACATTTATGAGCCATCTCTCGCTGAGCCTAATATTAGCCTGGTAGTCTAAGAATTCTTAGAAAATTAATGGGTCTTGGAAAAATAGATAGTATTCACCATCATTCCATCATAATGTGCAGTGAATCAGAGTCATGCATAAAAGACACTGGATTCGAGACTTAAATGATTTAAGAACTTTTCCTTGTTTGACAAAGGACCAAGCCTAGAGAGTGAGCAGCAGGGATTCAGAGTTTCAATCTTCTTTGAATCTCCATCACCAGCCTCCAAGTGTGTTGTAGAATGACTTGCCATCAAGATACCATCAGCTGGGAGTTGAGAGTGATGCCTGGCATATTTTATTTTATTTTATTTTTTTATCCTTAGGTCTCATTTCAGAGTTGCTAACAAACTCAAAGACAAATGTGATGTTTGCAAGCATTTCCTGAGCACTGGATGGGCAAGTTGCCATTGAACTTGATGACCCAGTAGGAAATTGAATAATAACAATTATTCTATCAAACATTTATTAGGCAATTATTAGATAACAAACATCATGGTTTATATGCATCAAGTCACCAAATTCTTATTATAACCCAGTAAGGAAGATGCTCTACATGAAAAGAAACGGGGTTAGAGTTTTTAAAACATTCCCAAAGTCATGGAGCAAGGAATTGATGAAACCTGAATGTTAACCTAGATTTGTCTCCAAAGACTAAGAACATAACCATTTTGCTATGTTGCCTTACTGTCCTTTGTCATGGGCTATCAAAGGATCTTTGTGATAAAAATAATAGTAGTAGTTATAACTATAGTTAGTCCTTGTGGAGTGATTGATAGCTAACTCTTATCTACATATTGGTCTCATAATTTGTCTTAACTAATTTGACCTTTTCAACAACCCACTGAACTGGGTCCTGTTTTTATTACTAGCAGGGATGTGAGGAGCGAGGTCACAGAAATCCTAGGTAGCAGAGCTATATTTCATAACAGGATTTCTAGTTCCAGTCTGCACTCTGTGAACAAAATAAGCAATTGTAATAATCGCTTTTTTTCACTGCACTTTGAAGCAAGAAACTTTTCTACTTGAGTTATCATGTGAGTGACTAAGAAAACAATGTGAGAGCATTACTTCTCCTAAATTCTTCCATAACAGGGGCCCCACCAGCAAATAAAATCTAACTTTGAGGAAACTTTAAGTCAATCTTTTCCTTTTAGAAATGGCACAGAGCCCTGAGACAACAGAAGAATTTTCTGCCTGGTTCCAAGTTAAAGAGATTAATTGGAAAACTCCTGTGAGAGTCTTCCACTCAAAAGATCCCCACAACTGCCCGGCATTCTCTGGACAAAGTCCAGAAGAACTTGTGTCTTTATAATCTTGATAGCCTTGTTTTGAAAATGAGTCAAATACCCTTATGCAAAAAAAAAAAAAAAAAAAAAAAAAAAAAAAAAAATTGTAAGATGTGATATTTGCCTGCTTGGATTATGGAAAAAGACATTTGAACTCAAATGGGTAGGGATGTAAGCAGGAAACCCAGGACAAGTCTAAGAACAACAAAAGTCTTTTAACTGTGGAAAAAAGACAAAGGGTCAGATTAGTCTGTCTTCCTGTCCTTTCATTTGATAGTAGGCGATGACTTTCCATGCACGAGTTAGGGTTGTATCAACTCAATGAGAAAGATACTCTTCGTGGATGAAGAAACTGGTGGTCAGGGAATCTGTTTTAACATTTCCAAAGTTCATTCCATGGAATGTGGACATGTATTTTAGACAGCAATAAGATAATAAATGCTAGGCTCTAGTTTTAAGGTGAAAATCATTAGCTTTTTCTTTTCTTCCCCCCCCCTTTTTTTTTTTCATTTAACATTTGCCTACCTATGCTAGGAAATGATGGGAACTATGTGGGAAATAAAGGTAACTCCTTAAGGAGTTGCCATTCTGGTAGAAGAAATAAGATATAAGAACAGTAACTGTAATTTAATAAATTGAGATTAGTACCATGACAAGGAATGTGTAGAAGGTCCTGGCAGTTCTGAGCTCAATGAGAACTGGCAAGCATAAAGCCAGTGGATAAAAGAGACCTCTTGGAGGGCCTTGAACTACTGATGGGATGTAACTAAGGAGACACCTCTGAGGATGCCTCAAATATCAGCAGCAGCCTCTGCCAAAGCAGGAAATGAGGCCAAGGATCTGGTCTAGAAAAAGCAAAGATTCTCTTTCGGCAGGTGCACTGGGTGTGTGAAAGAAAAGTACATAAATATGATATTTTTAATGCTGAGATTTGAACTCAGGGCTGTTATGCAAGTGCCGTACAACTAAGCTACCTTCCAAACCCTGAAGTATGTAAATAAAGTTGTCAATTGTTACTTTATCTCAGGTTGCATCTGTGAAAATGATGATATAGGGGGTTCATCTCATTCAAATTTGTAGCCTCAGCTGACACTGAGGACACTTACCATCTAGGTCCTCTACAATATGTAGTTATCCATGCAGCAAGAGCCTGACAGACTGTGCTGACTGGTTGAGTGCTCAGTTCCTTAATGACCAGCTGCTTTTGTGGAGCTTTAATAATATAGTAGGGAAAGTGACTTGTCAATCAGATCCTTGACCATCCTATAATAATGATTATTAGCTGCCACATTGCATACACCATACCCTTATTACCTCCAAACCTCAAAACCTTTTACAGTCTTATGTGACTATCTCCATTTTGAAGATGCAGCCACTGAGACCCAGAGAGGGTATTTAACCTGCCCAAGGTCACATAGTCAGAGCACTGATCAGATCCTAGTGCCTGTCTTCTCTGAAGCCAGTGCCTGTTCCACTGTCTTGGTATTGGCTGCCTGGACTAAGTCTGATGCTGAAGAGCTTCCAAAGAAACACAAGATTTAATTTCTGGCCTCAGCGGGTAAATAGGATTCCAAACTCTTGTATGTTGACTACTTTGATGGCCTTTCCTCCCAAAGCAACCTCTTCACATTCTTTCCTTTACCGGGAGCTGTTCATCTATCACAAGCATCTCTCCCAAACTAGTGGAGGCCACAACTCTCATTATGTGTCCAGTATCCGGCCTCTTGATGGTAGGCATTTACTTTATAAAAGCTTATGGAACAAAACTTGTCTTTCTCCCTCCTTTCCTGTTCAGGTCATCTTGCATGGTCTCCTAACCCTTTCCCCACCTCCCATTGGCTCCCTGTCCTTTGTGACTTATTCTTCCAAGCCTAGAACAAGTTCATTCAGGTAACCTTGTATATTAGTCCATTATCACAACCTGAAGCTGGTAACTTTATAAAGAAAAGAGGTTTAATTTGTTTCATGGTTCTAGAGGTCCAAGGTTGGGGGGCCACATCTGGCGATGGCCTTCTTGCTGACAGAGTCCTGGGGCAGCGCAGTGTTGTATGGCAAGAGACAAGAACTACACCTGTGTTATGTGTCTTCTGGCTCTCTCCATCTTCTTATAAAGCCACCAGTATTCAACCCTAGGGGCTCCACCCTAATGACTTTATCTAATCCTAATCATCTCTCAAAGGCTCCCCTTCTAAACACCATAGCTGGATTGAGCTTCCACCCTCTTAATACTTCATTACTGAGATGAATTTCAACACTTGATCCATGGGTATCAAATCCTATCCAAATCTTAGCACCTAATACCTTTACAAAACTGATATCACACCCCACTCTTCAAAGTCAGTTTTAATAATGTAGAGATGGAAAGAAAGCTCTGACCTCTTATTAGTTATTTTTGGCATCAATCCTTGAAGGATAGGTTTCTTCCTTTTTCCTCCAGAGACAGTATGATGGCTGATGGCTCCATCAAGTAACAAGGCTGAGATCAAGGGTCAAGCTTCGCTGCCACATCCAATACCTGGCTCCTGAGGTCCATGACATGGAGCTCAATACATGCTTGATTCACTGATATTAACAGGTAAGGATATGCAGCAGGGCCATGTCCTAGGCAGGTCTGAAACCTTCTTTCCCCCAATTGTCATGTGGCAGTCTCTTTCCCATCGTTCAAGTCTCAGCTGAAATGTCACCTCCTTCCCTGAGTCTCCTATCTCAGGTTTGACCTCCCTCATCACCTGGCTTTAATTCTTTCTATAGCACAGTAGCTTTGTAATGTATTTCTTGTTGATTTAGTTATTTCCTTATTGTCTACCAATTCTGTTAAACATGTAAATCCTGTGGGAGCAAAGGACCTATTTCACTTTGTCACCACAAATTCTCTCATGCCCAACTTAGTGTCTGGCACCTGAAAGACACTCAATGAATATTTGACAAATGGATGAATAAATCGTATTCCTTGTGGAAATGCAGCCTTAGAAATCTACTGAGGCCAATATGTTTCTAAGACTTGTTAAATGGAAGAAATACCAGATGAGTTGGGGCATCCTGGAGGCGTTCTGCGTTAAGTGACATGGTTCCCTCGAGTGTGTATCTAGGCAGAAGCGGTAGGCAGAAAAGATGGATTTTTCAGTAACACTTTAGTCCTGCTATTATTGTGCCACCAACTCCCCTCCATCTGCTGATTTGAATGAGTGTTTCCTTCGAGATTTGTCTCCAAGAAATGGGATCATATTTTCTTCTTTTGACAAATCTTGAAAGCAATTCTTGAAACAAAGCAAAGATATACAACGTGTAGGAACTCAATTCTAAGATACTGCCCAGCCATGAATAAAGGGTGTATGTGTGTGAAGGCTAAATCTTTGGCTAGAGTGATTTTTCAAAAAGCTGGCTAGACCCTCCCCCAGGATGTGTCTGATTTACTCAAGCAGTTATCTTGATTCTCTTTTCTTCCCCTAAGATAAGCCAAACTGGTACCAGAAAGCCATCATGGTAATCACACTCCAGATCATGTGGAAAATGTTCTCCCTTATCATCATAGATTTTTCTTTTAGGATCATGATCACACAGAAGCTCTTGAAACAATTTGAAAAGAAATTGCTAAACAACAAATGTGTCTGGCCACGTTTCTCATGCATCTTTGTAAAAAATGTTCACAGATTGTTGATTCCTATACCCTTCTCTCTATGAAGGTATGCAGCAGTCAGTAGCATAACTGAGATATTAGCCCTGTGTTCCCCAGGCTCACTTAAATAGAACCACAATGACTAATGGCTGCCCTTTATGGGGCCCCTGCTTGCTCCCCACATGAGAGCTTGTTCTAGCACTCAGTCACTCTGTGAGGTGGGCGACATTCCTTTATTTCACCAGTGGAAGAAACCAGTCTCTAAGTGTAACGTTAAGTGACATGCCAATGTCACACAGCTAGAAGTGGCAAGCCAACAAAGGCTTGTCTCAATCTGTCCTGCCTCATCACTCTCAAAGCACTGCCACTATTTTTGAATCTCTTAAAACGGTTGTCAATCTGCCAAAAGACAAAATTACAATGATTTAAAGTTCTTAATTGATTTTATTTGCAATTCTAGAATCAGATAATGCTTCATTCCATAGAATAGAATAAGTGTTCCCATAGGCTGAGCAGAAGAGATTGGTTTTATAAACAGAGAAGGCTGAAAAAAAAGCAGAAGCAAAAAACCAGAAGTGGATGTGTCATTTCAAAGTTACTTACCTTGTGGGCTGGAGGTATAGCTCTGTGGTTAAGTGCTTACCTAACATGTGTGAGGCCCTGTTTCAATCCCTTGCACTAACAAAGCAAAGCAAAGTTATTTACCTTGTTAAAGCAGGAACGGGGAGATAGAACAATAGAAAAATAACTAGTTAACTTCAGAATATATTTCGGTAAGAATTAAATCAGAGGGATCTTTATCATCAGGCTTATTGAAACTAAAGAAAATGGGAAGTCTGGTTGTCTGCCTGACCTGATAGAAAGGAGGGACAGATGACAACGTTTCATTTTGGTAACATGGAACTTTAGCATGAGTGACTCCATTTTGACTTTTGGTCTGGTCTGTTGAGGCCCAGTGGAAGAGCCTAGTCCAAAACAATGGTCTACTATACTTTTTATTTAATAACTCTTTTATTTTCTTGGCATTATTTAAGATCATATCTTTTTTTCTTCCTATCAAGTTATGATTCTAGAAGTCAGCATCCATTTCTCTCTCTTCTTTCTCTTAATCTCTGTAAGCCTTAGTAAATGCTCTGATTATAATAAACCAGACACAACTAAAGTAAACGAGTGAGTCACTTGCCCTGGATACAAACTTTAAAAGTATCAAAATCTGAGTAATCAAGATGAATAATATTTTAATGCACTAATTTAAAAACTCAAATTAATGCAAAAATTAGATGATGACTAAAATATCAAAATTTTAAATGAAGACAGATTCCAGCCCTAAACTTGACCTCCCTTGCCTCCCCTTCATCCTGACACTGTAAAAAGCACTTAAAATCAGTGAAGTCAGTGGACTTAAAATTAGTGGCTCATGTGAGCTAAATGTATGGTTAACAATCCAGTGGAACGTTCCCATTCAAAACTCATTGATGAATCAGAGAATTAAAGCCCTTGGCCTTCCCTGCTGTCAGTCTGTCCACAGTGATGTTGATTCAGCTGGAATGTCACACCAGAGCTGAGCCTGTAAGACCCACCAGAGCCCAGCTCCTTACCAGCCTGAGCAGCAGTCTACCCAAGAGGGGTAGTTTTCTTAGCAGAAGTTTAATTCTAAATAAAAAATTGCTCTGGATTGTCTAAGATTCTGAAGTTTCTGCAATTGCTTTCTCGTTTTGTTATTTTTTTCCCCTTTCTTCCCCCACCCAAGAAATCAGAGTACAGCTGTCCCTTGGCATCCATGGGGGATTAGCTCCCTGAGGATACCAAAATCTAGGAATGCTCAAATCCCTTACATAATATGACATAGTATTTGCATATATCCTACCCACATCCTCTCATATGTTTAATCATATTGAGATTACTTATGATAACTAACACAATGCAAATGCTGCGTAAATAGTTGTTACATTATAGTGTTTAACAAAGAATGAAAAAAGAAAGTTGATGCATGTTCAGTTCAGGCACAATTTTTTGAGTATATTTTTCATTTGCGGTTGATTGAATCTGCAGGTATGGAACCCATAGATATGGAGGGGTTGTTTGGGATATGGTTGTTTGGGAAGAACAGAACTGTGTAACATATAGAAATATACATGTGTATTTATCGTTAAAGCAATCCATGCCCACCATCACCAGTACACAATAGGAGTTCAATAAATATTTGTGTTTAGTTGAAGGATTATGAGATGAATGGTAGGGAAAAGGCCATAGTATAATTTTGAGCATATTACGTTTATATCCAAAGTCACCACAATATTTTATAAATAGCAAACAGCCTTGTTTTATAGCTAAACAAAAAAAATCAGCAGATCTAATTTGCTTTCATTTAAGTTAAGCCCATTTTTCCATGCTGTTTTCATTGTTTGTACATAGAACACTGAAGACTTAGCCAAAAGTGCAAATCTTAAGTGTAATCTGTAATCTGCAAGTGGGTGGTAATTATTGTTGTTCACAATATCCTGAAATAAAACAAGAATCCAGAGTCTAAGTATTAATCTGGAAGCTTCTTATCTCAGCAAACAGGCTCAATTTTGGAACAAATCACCACTTTCTGGGGAACTTGAGTTTCTCTTCAAAGACATGTCTTCTCAAGGTCAACAGAATTAAAGTAGAGAAAACAAACTTCAAGTTCACAAACTGTCAGAATGACTAGAAACTTCAAATCAGGGAAAAAAGGATCCCTAGGTGCTAAACCAGCTAAGTGGGGAAGAGGAGAGTCTTTCTGTTTTCTTGCAGGTGTAACTGGCTCAATCATAGCATTGGTGTTGGGGCTTTGGGTCTAGATCACTTAAAAGATGGAGCAATTTCTATCAGAATAATCAGTCTCCTGTTTGTTATAATGTACCTAGACGTGCACAATCTAGTAAAACCTACTGGTTTTCAGCAAGACCAGATCATTCATTCATTCAACAAATACCTGCTGAGGACCCACCTATCTTAGGTGCTGGGGATTCATCAGAGAACAGGACCATCATCCATCTCACACAAAGCATGCATTCTGGTGACAGGCAGCTTAAAATAGTAAACAAGCAACATTTTGATGTGGTGGGTGGTATTAATTTAACGGAGAGACAAAGGACAGGGTAAAGGTAGCTGATTGGCTCTGGTGGTCAGGAAAGGAATCTCTAGGGAGGGAACAGTTGACCAGAGGCCTGAATGAGAGAGGCACTAAGTGAGGCAGGTGATGTGTCTGAGGACCAGCAAGGAGGACAGTGTGGCTGCAGTTGAAGGAGGGAGGGGATGAGGGAGAATGAGAGCAGGTCACATAGGTGCCAGGGGGCCTGATCTAGCACAAGCCATAGGAAGGACAATTTCCAACATTATTCAGAGAGAGTTGGAAGGCCTCTGCAGGACATTGAGCAAGAGGTGGCCTGATGTGATTCTTGTTTTGTGAAGATCACTCAGCCTTCTAGGTGAAGAAAGGATAGTGTGTTAACCCTGAAAACCCAAAAGACAGGTGGAACTCTGCTCTGGGGGCTTTTGTTTGGTGGAGAATTTTGGTAAATAATAAAATAAATAAATAAATAAATAATTCATTACACTGTGAATAAAATGAAAGAGAAAGGTAGGAAGCAGAAGAATGAAACTATTGTGTTTATGGTCAGGAGAGCTTCTCTGGAGAGATAACATTGAACTGAGAACAGAATGAGGAAGAAGAGTCAGTTGTGCACAAAGAGAGAAAGTGGGAGTAGACAAGATGCACCTTCAACAGAGAACCTGCAGATAGGAGGAATAGCATGTGATGGAGGGACATCAAAAGGCCAGTGTGGCCAGAGAACAGGGAGCTGAGGGGAGAGTTTGAGAGGTAGGTGGGACCAGACATCAGCAAGACCTTTGGGTTATGATGAGGAGTTTGCATTTTAATCTAGCTGAAATGGGGAGCCATTGAAGGCATTTAAGTATGAATTCTATTTGAAAGTATCACCCTGGACTCTTTGTGGAGAAAAATTGATGAGTGAAAATAGAAAAAAAATAAACAGACTTTAGTCATGTAGGCAAGAGAGGATTGTGATTTAAATCTGGTAAAGGTTGTGGATCAAAGACAGCATATCTTTTAGAGGTAAGCCAACAATATTCCTTCATCCTGTGGGTATGGGAAATAAGGACTAGCAAGAATGATTTCTAATTGACTGAAAAACTGGACGGATAATGATGCCACTCATGGAGAAGCAGAGGAATGGGGGAGAGTCAGTTTGAGAAGGGCAATAATGGGGGTACGGGATTCAGGAGTTCTGATTAGACTCATTACTTTTGAGGTTGTTTTTAGAAACTTAAATACAAGACACTTTAATATTGGTGTCTGAAGTAGAGGTCTTAAGGTAAGACATAGATCTGATAATTAGCAGCATAAAAATAATATTTCATACCAAGGACTGGGTGGGATAAGCTTGGGAAATAGTTCTGATAGGGAAAAGAAAGATTGTGTTATGGTTTGGAGATGAGCTATACCCCTAAAGCTCCTGTGTAAATGCCAGAATATTCAGAGGTGAAATGATTAGATTGTAAGAGCTATAATGTAATTGGTTCATCCTAGTTTGAATGGACTAACTGGGTGGTAACTGTAGGCAGGTGAGGCATGGCTAGAGGACATGGGTCACTGGGAGCATGCCCTGAAAGGGTTTATCTTCCTTGTAGCACCTTCCTCTTGCTCTCTGCTTCCTGGTTGCCATGAGTGAAACCAATTCCCTCCACCATGCCCTTCCACCATTCCTTGCCTTGGGCCTAGAGCAATAGAGTTGGCCCACCATGGACTGAATCTCTAACACTGTGAGTCAAAATAAACTTTTCCTTCTCTAAAATGTCCTTATCAGGTAGTTTGGTCACAGCAATAAAAGGCTGACTAACACAAAGGGTACAGGACCAAGGTAGAACTGAGAAGGGGTGGCCAGGCAAGTAGAAGGCCAGTCAAGAAAGAGAGATGCCTTGGAAGCAAAAGAAGAGATTGTCTCCATGTGGAAGTGTTAAACTGTGTTGAATGCTGCTGAGAGGTAAGGACAAGACACCCCATTGGATTTAGCAACATGAATACTTTTGGTATCATGGCAGAAGCAGTTTGAGTATAGGGAATAGCAGTTTTGAGCAGTTTCCCTTTGGCTGAGGGAGCTTATGACCCCTTCATGAAGTCATTTGTGAATTTTGTTTCTCTAGAACACAGAGATAAAGACCTGTCTCTACTTGGTAAGACAGCTGAAAATGGTTGCACTCCCTGGCATAGAGTTAACCAAAGTTTTTGATGACCTTTGTTTTGTCCAGAGCAAAATAAAGGGTCTTATTTCTTTACCTGTCCCCAGGTGAAGCATTGGAAATCATGGAATGGACAGATGACCTTGGAGATCATACAATCCTTTTGTTCTATGGAATAAGGGAACAAAAACCTGAAAATATAGAAATTGTTTTTCATACTGGAGATTGAACCCAGGGCCTCATGCATGCTAGGCAAGTACTCTACTGATGAGCTCACCCTCTGCCACTGGAAAAGTAGAATTATAGAGGTAGACTGGAAATCAGGAATCTTAACTGCATCATATTTAGGATTTAGGATCCATACAACTCTTCTCCTCACCTCAGAACATACCAAAATAGTTAAGATTGGAAAGGTGGTTCCTAGGCAGGTTCAAGTAAAGCAGTCTACCTCCCAAGGTAATTTTGATCTGGAACTTTCTGTGAGACAGAGTTAACCCCATTGATTAGGTAACTAGGACCTTTTAGAAGGTGCTATTAATGAAGGTTTGAAAAATAATGATAAATGACTGTGTAGACAAAATGGCCTTCCTTCATTTCAGATGAATAATTATCTGATGAATTAATCTGATTCTAATGCTACTGATGGGATTATATTACCTGCAAAGAGGTGGGCTCTCATTGCAAAATTTGACTTTCCTAGGCCAAATGGCAGAAGGGTCTGATAATAATTGGTTCACATAAAAAGCAAGACACAGACCTTAGGCAGAAAGTCTAAAGGTTGGACATATTCATTCCAGTACTTTTGTCCATAGGTTCATACCCAGTCTCCTTCCCTGACTCAGTACCCATCTCTTGTGGCTCATAGAAGGAGTCGGTTTAAACTTTGTTAAACTTCAGTTCAACTTCACTCAAATAGAACAGGAGCCATTGAGAGCAGATGTGTATTTGCAGGACAAATGATTGAAGCCAGTGTGTCAAAGTACAGAATCAAGAGGGGTCCCAGGTCAGATATGATGCCTGAGTTCAGGCATAAAATTTGTACAAAAGCTTAGAGATGCTCCAAGGACTGGTTCCTGGGTATAGATGCTGGCAGGGTTGGGGCGGGTGACTTTTATGCTCGAAATCCCAAGTTAGAGTTCCTTAGTTAGAGTTCATTGATTGATCAGTGGGCCTCATTCCTTTAACCTGATCTGTTCTCTCTTTAGTGCAGGGTGTGAGCTCCAGAAAGAAATACTTTTGATATCTAGTATAAAGCTTTTGTCTATTGTTTTAGTCAGCTTTTTCACTGCTGTGACTAAATGATCTGACCAGCACAATTATAGAGGAAGAAATTTTTATTTGAGGGCTCACAGTTTCAGAGGTCTTAGTCCATAGAAGGCCGACTCCATTCCTTAGGGCTCAAGGTGAGGCAGATCATCATGGTGGAAGAGTGTGGCAGAGGGAGGCAACTCACATCATCAGGAGGCAGAGTCTCCACTCTCTTGATACAAAATATATACCCCAAAGCCACCCCCTGATTCCTAACTCCTCTAGCCTCACCCTACCACTTCAATTACCACTCAGTTAATCCCTATCAGGGAATTAACTCACTGATTGGGTTAAGACTCTCACAACCCATTCATTTCTCCTTCAAACCTTTTTGCATTGTCTCACATGTGAGTTTTTGGGGGACACCACATCTAAACCATACATCTATAAACTGACAAAAATGTCCAAACTAAATGAATTTGATATAGATCCCCTGGGAGATTATGTCTCAGGTACGACCTTCTACCATCTGACCCAAGAAGGTCATGTTTTGCAATAAGGTTCAACCTGTCTGTGGAAGGAAATATAATTCCATCCACGTCCTTATTTTCCATTGAAATGATTTCTTCTTTCTGTCTCCTCTTCCATAAACCAGGAACAACTTAAAAACCAGTGTCAGGTTCTTTTCATTTTTGAAGTGTCTCACTCAGTATGGGGCACATAGTAGATGTTTGGGAAATCTTTGTTGAATAAATGAATAAAAGAAAAATATAAGAAAGTTCTATACTACTATGTTTTAGAACTAAGTATTTAGATAGCTATCTTTTGAAAATAATATTAGTTTATTGTATAATTTAGTATCTTTCATTCACCACTTGATCTTAAAAAGAGAAAACAAGAGAAATGCAATGGCATTGTTAATAGTTATCACTGGAACCTGATTTTTGCTAGACAGTTCATTTTAGTGATTTATAATCTCTCCAACAAAACTGTAATTTGGTATCATTATTATTTGTCCTATTTTACAGGTAAGAAAATTGAGGATCAGAGAGCTGGGGTTGTGGCTCAGTGGTAGAGCATTTGTTCTACTGTTCGATTCTTAGCACCACATAAAAATAAATAAAGTAAAAAAAAAGAAATTGAGGCTCAGATAATTTGCCTGAAGTACACGCTTTCAAATATTACATCTAGTATTTGTACCCAAGTTATTGGCTTCATTCCAAAGCCTGTCCTCTTCTCAATGTGCCAGTGATTAACTGAAATAATAGAATTTCTCTGAAAAAGATCTGTGGTGATTTTTGGTGAATTACAAAGAAATAAGCATTTTTTTATTTTAAGAAACAGAAGGGTATGAAGTACAAGTCAAAAATATTCCTCACATCACTATTGACATTAAAACTTTATAAAAATTATTCATACATATGACATTTTTAAATGATTTAAGGATTTATAAATTAAAATTTAAAATCTTCTTTCTTTTCCCCAAGGCCCAATCCTACCCCTGTAAATAACCACTAAAACTCATTTCTTGTGCAATTTCTGAAATTGTATTTGCATTTAGAGACAAAGAGGAAGGATGTGGTGGCAGAGTGTAATCCATCTTCTGGAAATACCTTTCAAAAACTATTTTCTGCTCCTATTTATGCCTGGTACCTTCAACTTATTATGTAACACATCTAAATTGGAAAGCTGTTGAATGTTTATTCTTGGAGAATCTTTCAGAGACCTCCTTCTGGGCAGGTGCCTCAAATGACAAATGGTTTGTGTATGTTAATGGTCAGGACAGAGGGAGGTCAGTTTCCAGCCAGTAGGAAACTAGTACGAGAGGACAGCCATCACAGTCAGATGGCTCTCTGGGATTAGAGTGCTCTGGGCAGAAGATAAAAGAAAGTCAAAATCCCAAGGAAGGAGTGTGCCTGGTATAAATTGTTTGACATGCTGCAAAACAAAACAAATTAGAAAGAACAGGAGAATGTTGAGCTACTGTAACTCAAGTGAAAGCAATATTCCAAGAGCTTAACTGCACGTGAATTAATATGTAGGCAAAAACTTAATCACATTTCCATCTGTTTATATGAAATATAATGAGAAAAATAAATCAATAAAACCTCTTTCTGTCAAAATCACAAAAGAAATATACTTGAGAAATGACTAACAGTGATTACAAGCCGCATATCAAAAAACCATGAACACCAGACTTGTCTGGAAGGCAAGTCTGAAATAACATATTATTACTGAAAACTCATTTTTATCTTTGAGAAGGTGTTTTATGATGAACATTGTAATACATTAGATTTACCCAGATTGATAAGATTTCCTATTTTATATTGCACCAAATGTCAGTGATTAAAAGCAAATGTGTTTCAATTTGAGAATCCCAACTTCTGTCTGGAAAATGAAAGATTTTTGATGACCTTGAATCTACTCATATGTAAACATTTGGGTGCTATAAAGTAGTATTAGAGTCTACTCTAAATGACTTGACTTTGGGAGGTCAGCAGAACAGATAGCTCATTTCTGTCCCGGTGCTATAAAAATTCTTACTTGGGAAAATTAATGCCATTTGCATCAAAGAGAATGGACTGGATCTCATCCAAGTAGTAGCCTGAGTCCTTTCCCTTCATACACAGAGGCTCCTGAAAAGTTACAATGAGGTAGGAAAGTCACTTAGAATTAGGAAGACACATTTTGTAGCAGTTCAACTTCACTCAAATCCCCAGCCTGGCCCTTGAGTTAAGATACTGAGTGAAGTGTATTGAATCTGTACCCAAATTATATCCCGATATTACCCAAATTATAACTCAATCTTATTGGTTATTTTTGTAAGAATCAGTAGAGCACAGGATTCATATATAACAGCTCTAATGAGTTTTTCCCTTTATTTTTCACCCTTCCATTTCTGTGTGCTTACAGAGATTGTTCTTGAACAAATTTGTTCATTCAGTGAATTTTCAATTGAATACTGTGATGTTTCAGGTAGCAATGTAGGGACTGAATCAAAATAGTGAACAAAAAAAATCCTACTCTCATGAAACATATTCTAATATAGAGAAACAAAATAAACAAATATATAAATAAGTATAAGGTTGAATATTCCTTATCTGAAATGCCTGGGATAATTGTTTCAGATTTCAGAATATTTGCATATATATTATAAGATAGCTTGGAAGTAGGACCCAAGTCTAAGCATGAAATCCATTTATGTTTCATATACATAAATTCATTTTGTAATTTTATGTAATATTTTTAGCACACTTGCTTTTTATTAAGGGATAGGCTGACCTATCCCTTAATCCCTTTTTATTATTGCCCAGGCTGACCTCAAACTCCTGGATTCAAATGCCTTGCCTTAGCCTCCTGAGTAGCTGAGACTATAGACATGTGCTACCACATGCAACCTACACCTGCATGTTGACTGACCAATCCCATGAGGTCAGGTGTGGACTTTTCCACTTATGACATCATGTCAGTGCCCAAAAAATTTTGGATTTTGGACCATTGTGGATTTCAGATTTTCAGATTAGGGCTGCTCAACCTGTTTAAGATATCAAATACTATGGAAAAAATGTCAGAGTAAGAGACTATGTAAGAGGGAAAATAAGGGAAATCTGGAAAGGTTCCTATCACAACTGAGCAGAGACCCAAGTGAAATAAGACAGGCAGCTGTGTAGCTCTCTGGGATCCAAGTGCTCCAGGCAGAAAGTACAGGAAAGTCAAAATCCCTAAGGAATAAGTGTGCTTGGTGTATAAGAACTGTCAAGAAGTCCATGTGTCTGGGGTGCGGTGAAAGACAATGGGGGAAAGAAGAAGAAAATGAGGTAAGACAGCCAGACCAGGGCACTTAGAACTAGCAGGATTTCTCCATGCAAGTGGAAAGTGGATGATTTTGAGCAGAGGAGGGCCATGGCCCGGATTCCCTTTGAAAGTGCTGGCCACTGTAGGGAGAACTCTGCGAGTAAACAAGGGACAGCTACAGGATATAGCGCAGACGAAAGATCGTGGTGGCTTAGGAAGAATTGGCTGCCAAACCTTAAGTTCAATTATTTAGTTTGTTCATGCTCAAGGGCTTCTGGCTTTTCTCATCAAACCGGGGTCTGTGTCAGACCCTGGGGATACGGAAGCTTTCCTACAAGGCATCTGTCTTTGTATAAACTGTACACTGGTGCTGAAAGTATGTACTAGCAATAGCTCTAGAGGGTGGGTCGCAGCAGAGATGAGGGAGAAACGGTCTTGTTCAAGATATATTTGAATGATAAGAGGATAGGATTTAATAATAAAGTAATGAAAATGAATCAGTCAATGAATTCATAATCAATTCAGTCAGTCAATATCTGGCACCTCTGTCACCGCTCCCTGTTGCAGTTGGGTTTCCTAGAAGCAGACCTGGAGGAGATGAGTGTGCAGGAAATATATGGTGGGAGGGGTTGCTTTGGGGATCAAGACTGCAGGAAGGGGAGGAGAAGAAGCAGGGCTGGCCAGAGGGAGAAATTGGGCTGAGATGTAGTATTAATAAAAGCCTCACCTACTTCATGACACTCAGGAGCTGAGATGGAGTTTCATGTTGTTCCAAGTTGGGGCGAGGGAGTTAAACTTTCATATTCCTGTGCCAGTACTAGGGAAAGGGATGTGATCTTGGAGATGCCAGCCCTCTTCATCAAACACAGTCCCCAAAGAGGGCTGACCATCTGAGGGCCACCTTCCAGCAACAGTCCCAGCATCTGGGGGGATAAGTCCTTCAGTCCTTAAGGAGGACCTTTCACACTGTACAGAATCCATGGAGACACTCCACGTCCCTCATCTGTGGTGTACATACTATCATGCTGCTCTTTCCTGCTTCCTCAGAGAGTGCCTCCACTGGATTTCTAGGCAGTCACCAACAATCCTTCAAATGGAACCCATTTGCCTTACACATTTTAGAAAAAAAAGTTACCCATGCACCTACTCTCAACAGACTTTGCATGTATCAGGGCAAAAACTACATACAGCAAAGAAGTAACAGATTCAGAGCTCTTTGATCTAGTTAGTATGCTCTTTACATGAGTTTAGTACCTAAGGATAGGATCTTTTAGTTTGCTGATGCAAGTGGAAAAGTGAAACAGGAGATACAGCTCTTTGGGATAATTTAAGAAAATCACTTTAGACTCCTAGGCTCTCATTATGGCTCTAATTGACCCACCTGACTGTGTGGCCCACCGATGTGATGTCACCATGGTTACAGTTCTTCACTGAGATGCCAGATCAGACTTCAAGTTACCACCATGTGCAGCTCTATCCAGGTCTGAACGTGCTGAGCCATATGATCTCATACAAGGCACTTACCCTGTCTCAGTCTTATTTTTGGTACCTGTGAAATAAAGAGAACCCTACTCTGTGTATCCCATAAAGAATGCTGAGTGGATCAAACAAACTGACTTGAACATGCACAAAATATAAACCATAAGTGCAAAATATAAACTATAAAGAGCATGTGCAAAATATAAACTATAAAATGTGATGGGATTTTGAGCAATCATAAGACTTAGAAAATCTGGACCCAAGGCAAGCTTGACAATTTTGACATCTTAAAACTATGAGAGACTATAAAAGTGTGGAAAATATTTACTTAACTTGTGAGTTAGGCAAAGGGCTATTTTATGATGATTCTGGGCACACGTGCTACTTAAAAGGCAGGATAATATCTAGGGCAGCCTGTACTTAGAGGCACAGCCTGTGGCTGGGCAGGATTCAGTGACAATGGAGGCTGGGATTCTTCCCTTCAAAAACTAAAAGCCAGTATGGTATGAGAGGCAAATATCTAAATCCCAGGACAGAATGTGATGTGCACAACAGAAGATATGCAAGAGTATCTCAAGAACCAAAGAATGGCATGGGCTGAGGGCTGGGGGAGAACCACAGAAAAAATTTCTCCAAGAAGTAGAATTTGCCATGTGCTGCTATGGATGGGTAGGATTCTGAGAGTGGAGTAAACAAGCCAGGTACAAAGCAGAGGCATAAAGACAGGTAGCAAAACTCATTCCAGTTAAATAATGGTTTGGTATGATTGGAACAAAGGTTAATGTGGAAGAATTAACACAGCTTACACTTACTGAGTGCTTACTGCATACTAATCACTGTCCTAAGAAAGGTAAGGGTATTTCTTCAGGTAATTATAGCAACCCTATGGGAAAGATAGTGTTGGCCCATTGTATGGATGAGCACTGTGGGCACAGACAGTTGAGTAGATTACCCAATGTCATTCAGCCAGTAAGTGACTGAAGTAAGAGCTCAACACAAAGCAGTGTCATTAAAAAAAATTCAGGCTAGATGTGACTTAATGGTTGAGTGCTTGCCTAGCATGCATGTTTGAGGCCCTAGGTTTGGTCCCTAACACCAAAAAAAAAAAAAAAAAAAAAAAAAAATCTAAACTTTTGCTCAGGACAGTGGTGCACGCCTGTAATCCCAGTTACCTAGGAAACTGAGGCAGGAGGATTGCAAATTTGAGGCCAGTCTCAGTAACTTGACAAGACCCTGTGTCAAAATAAAAAAATAAAATAAAAAATAATTTAGGGAATTTGGAGGAAAGATACCTGATATTGATCAAGACATTGTTATGTTGTTGTATTGTGTGTGTGTATGAATATGTAATGACAAGTCCCACTGTTATGCTGCATTTTCAGGGATCTAAGAGAAGAAAAGTTGAGGTGAGGCTGATGTTCTCTTTGAGGTTTATCTTACCATGGAGATCCTGAGGATCAGACATGTGTACTCTTAATCCAACAGACCAGTGTTCCCTAAAACCGACACTTGGACTACTGGAGGGAGTACAGGTAGTAGGTTGACCAGCAAACTTAAAATTCTATATGAATTTATATTAGAAGAACCATATTTAGAACTATATTGAGATTGTGTATTAGAACCTGGATATCATGGAAATTATTGCTTAGAATTGTTATTTTTTTAGAGCGTGTCATATTACAGGAGAACTTTATTAAAGAAATTTATGAAAGAAAACATCAATAATTGCAGTTGGTATAAAGATTTGTCAAAAACAACTATATGATTATTTAATTTATTTTTTATAAATTTCTTTAACAAAGTTTTTCTTTAATTTGCCTGAATGGCTGAAGTTTGGGAAACACTGGATGGGCAATGGAAAGCAATTAAAGTCTCAACATGGAGGATCAATTATGGGCTCATCAGTGGAATATGTAGAGTCCATTTGTATCAATCAGCATTAAACAAAGAAAGTATGAGTCATTCAAAGTCTTTATAAAAGTGATTCAGTGGGGGAAAACACATAGATTACTCTGGGGATGAAAGAACCAGTGAGCCAGAAGGGATATATTGAGGCAACCCAGGAAATTACTTCCCCCCTAAATTGGAGGATAAAAAGAAAATGGAGTGTTAAAGCCCACAGGCCAAGGTCATCAACAAAAGCTGAACTCACACTGGAGCCGTAGAACTAGGAAATCATAATGGAGCCCTGGAAGGAGATGCAACCACAGCTCAGGTGACAACAGAGAGCAAGAGAGAGACAGGGAGAAATAGCCATGCTCCTCCCTCTATCCAGCTCTCCAAACTACCCCCTCCAGCCCTCTCTTGGCTACACTCTGCGTAGGAAATGCAGTGTTCTGCAGTACAGAGCGGCAGAAGGGAAGGGCCCAGCACCAAAGCTGGGACTCTAGAACTAATATTCATAGGAAGTAATTATGGAAGGGCCAATAGAACCAGGATGCAAAGGGTGCATTCTGGAGACCTCTATAGTCAGGAAGAATAGGATACTATTGCTTAGAAATGGCAGGCCCAGGTGGAAGAATTGGGTGTGAGAAAGAGGAATAAGCTGAAGTCTACCCTAGACTCTGCCTTTGGTTCTGAGTCTCCTGGATAGCAGCTTCTCTTTATTTCATGGATGTTCTCTCTCCTGTGTGGCATTTCACTTCCAGAAACTCCGTTCCATTTCATTTCATTTCTGTTCACACCAGAAGGGGATTTTTAAATTTATTTTTATTGTAAACAAATAGGATATATCTTGAAAGGTTTTAATCCTGTTGTTCCTGTTTTGTTTGCTTGCTTGTTACCATAGTTGTTACTTTACTGATCAAGTTAAAAAGCCATCTATTAATAACAATTACATTTATGACAGCTCAGCTATTTTAAGTGTTTTTCCAATCATAGCACAGCTTCCCTGTACAGCTTTTATCTCTACCTGCTCTCTTGGCTAATGTGTGTTAGCATAAGTCTCAGGATCATCAATAATCTTGTGGGTCAAGGAACCAGGACTCATCATTATAAACATTTCATGGCAAATTGTGAATGTACACAGTCTTCTGGCATTCATTTAGAATAGGATACCTGGCAAGTTTTAAAATCAAAAGTAACTTTGTTCCCTAGTAGCTAGCAGAGGCTAAAAATACTCCAAAGTTTTGTTTTAAGGAGAAAACTGTGAAGGTGTACAAAGCCTAAAATGACCAACTTTTCCAAGATGATAGTGAGTAGTTAGCATTGGCCCTGCTCCACACTCTGGATACTGCTTTGCTTTCTGAAACTTCTCGCCCCTGAAGAGTTACAGGGAAAGTTGGAAAAGAATTTCAACCAGGAACATTTGTTCTTTTGGTTGCTCTCCTCTTGTTGCCTAGAACATCGTTTTCATGTCAGCATGATCTTGGCTGAAGAA
The DNA here is from genome assembly GCF_902686455.1 of Sciurus vulgaris. Taxonomy (NCBI): domain Eukaryota; kingdom Metazoa; phylum Chordata; class Mammalia; order Rodentia; family Sciuridae; genus Sciurus; species Sciurus vulgaris. The sequence continues at coordinate 17,795,629 of NC_136476.1, read as the reverse complement.
TAATTTATCTTTCTTGACATTTTCCTCAACTAAGAATAACAAACTTAAATGTCTTTTTGCAGCCCTGCCCTTCACTGCTCTGATATCCCTCTCAGTCAAGGGTGTTGCAAAAGGCAAGAGCAGGACTTTGGAAATGATATAGGGTGAATGAGGGAGGACTGGCTAACAGATCTTATTTTCATTGTGTCTTGTTAAAAACCCAGAGTACTATCTGAGAAATCCACCAATACCCAAATCTTTCCTTGGCCAGTGACACCTGGAATTCTTAAACTTCGTGAGAAATATCCATACACAAAATGAGCCTGGGCCTGGCTGCTCTTTGGAAGAAGAGAAAGTAAGGTCTAAACTCATTCTGTGATGAGTGGGCCTGGATTTCTACCACTACAGGCACATGAAGGAAAGAGATGGGCTTACAGACTTGGAAATCTCCACCGCTAGAAATAAATGTGACCCAGTCATTATCATCAATTTGAGGAGTGATACTGTTTTGGGAAGAGTTTTTTTTTGTGTGTAGATCTTAATTCATTATTTAGAAGTCAAACCAACAACTCTTTAAAATACATTGACAGTATAGTATAAATATCCACAGGTGCTAAGCTACATCCAGAGACTTGAGTCACTGAAAGTTCAGGGTTGATCGAACTGTGGATGTTTCTAACTTCCTATGGATTGTTTTTATTTGTTTGTTTTTTGTTTTTTAATAACTTCCTATTGATTGAGTGATTCATTTGAGAGAAAAGATCTTATAACAACACAATCCGTCTGTGATGTGATCTTTATGACTTGAAACTTGAATAGTGAATTTTATTCAAACTCCAGACCATTGCTTGACATTCTTTATGAGTATTTATTTGTCATAGATCCTTGGTTAATATATCCAATGTCTTATCCCATTTCTTATTTTCCTATATCAGCAGATTATATTTTTCTGCTATTTCTGCCCCCAATTGTCTCCTCCCTTCTTTTTTAAGGTAAATATTCTGAAATCTAAATACATTATTTTGATTTTTAAAAATTCAATAAATAGTGCTATTTACAGGGCATCCAAAAAACCATGACCAGCCAGGTGCAGGGGTGCACATCAGTAAGCCTAGCCACCAGGGAGGCTGAGGCAGGAGGATCACAAGTTAAAGGTCAGCCTGGGCAACTTAGTAAGACCCTGTCTCAAAATAAAAATAAAAAGGACTGTGGCTATAGCTCAGTGGTAAAGTGCCCAGGGTTCAATCCCTAGTACAAAAAAAAAAAAAAAAATGACCAATTAAATATTTGAACATCAATGATCATTTCTATCAAATTCCTAATACCCTAAATCCAAAATTCTGTAACTAGGAAATTTAAAAGGACCTAATATAATTCCTCAACAAACAGTGATTTTCAGCAGGTCAGGAGATTACTGGTCAGCTTGGCAGTTCTTGTGGGAGCTGATTTTGATAGGGTTAACTGAAGTTTTGTTGGGTTAATGTGTGTCTTTTATCATATACTCTGTTTCTTCCTTACAAAGAGACCAACTAGGAGATGCAGGAAAACTTGGAAACAGTAATTGATTTACCTAAGTTTTCATAATTTCTATTCCTAATCCAGAAAATTTCCTTGGGGCCTACATCCAGAGTTTGCGGAAGGAAGAAGTTGCTCTATTTTTTTCCACTGCAATAGACATTAAGTAAGGAATAAAACATGAGTCATAAGTCTAGGGATTGGGTGAAAATGTTTTTTTCTTTTTGTGATCCAAACGCCTGCTTATATAATATCTCTGAGCTGACCTGGCATATACCTTACTCATTACCCAGGTTAACTGGGAGCTTAATGCATACAGTGGAGCTAAAGAGTGTTTTGTAAACCTTAATGTTCCATACACCAGTGAGGCATTATTTGCATCATATAGCCTTTGGGTGATTTTTTTTTTTTTTGCTTCAATGCTGGTTGAAAACGTCTCATTTTGGGGAGTCATTGATAGGGGAGAGTATCAAGAACCAGCAATTCTACAGAGAAAGCAAAGTGATAGTATTAAAGAAAATAATGAGCTGGGAGCAAAAGAAGAGCACTGGGCTTGGAGAAAATTATTTTTGAATAAACAAGGGACTTAAGGAAGTTGTTTGCCTTTAAATTACTGAAAGTTCCTGGGAATATATTAAAAAATGAATTTATGCAATATAAAGGAGGACCCCTAGAAGACTGAATTTAAAAATACAAGTGAAAAATGTCTAGAAGAGTGCTCATTTTAATTACTCTAGGAGCTGTTCAGGATTAAAACTCATAGAGTTTATCAAAGATCAGCTGTCCATTAAGTAGGGACCACCAATATTATGACCCATAATAATTTAAGACTTATTTATTATTAGGAAATCTATAGTGTTTTGTTATTTGGGGAAAGTGGAAGACACTGACTCTCATCTAGTTTATCTTGACTTTACTTCTCTTATAAAGAACAAATTATTGAATTGCTCCGCCCAGCAGCACCATCTCATTATAAAACTCATCTCAAAAAATTTTGTCCTCATTGATCTCTGGCCCCACCACTGTATCTTGTCTGCCTAAAGTTCACATTTCCAAGGACTCAATTTCTGCTTCTAGCTGAGCCCCCTGTCTTCTTCAGGATAAGTCTGCAAGATGCCATCCTGAATTCTAGTCCCTTCTAAAGTTCTCTTAATTTTAGAATTATGATACTGTATATACTAAACTAATAACAGTAGCTTCATACCTAACCAAAATTTCCTATGTAGTTACCATAACTCATTTAATCCTTACAATAAATCTATGAGCTATACTATTATTATCTCTCCTCTTGGATGAGGAAATTGAAACGTAATGAAAAAGTTAAGTCACTTGTCCAGGTAAGACTGAGCAGATTCTTAACCACTGGGCATTTTCTCTCTCTGAGCTGCATACTTCCTTCCTAACTTTTAAATCATCAGCAAATTAACCAATTTGTTCTCACTCTCAGCCATATTAAAAAAAAAAAAAAGTTGAGACTTAAAAGTGCACCAAAAATTAAAAGTGAAAGAGGCACATTTTAAGGGGAAAGATGAAATATTTTTATCACTTCTATTTAAAATGCAAAAGAATTTGTGTATGGAAATGAAAAATAAATTGTCAGAGTCAAGTTTTCATTTCCAAGCGTAAGTGTCTGTGGTTTAAAAGGGAGAAGGCTTTTACTTCTGACAAGATAAGTTTGTTTTAATTTGTGATTCTTGTACATCTTGTACCTGAGGAGCACTGGATATTTGTAATAAAGTGTCCCAGTTGGTTTAAAACCCAAACAAAACAACACACAAACACACACGCACACACACAGACTCAAAGAGAAGGCTCCCCATCTAGGCAAGAGAAAATTATCTTGGGGGTGGCCTGGATTCATCTTGTCCAGGTGCTGGAATTGCTGCTTCAATATCAACATGATCTCTGAAGCTTGAATCTTTCCCCTGAAATACTGAAGGGGTTCTTGAACTCTGGTCTTTGGCCAAAGACATTGAAAAGACTAATTGAAAAAACAAAACAAAAACAAAAACAACAACAACAACAAAAAAAAAACCCACCGTTATTCAGTGATTTATAGACAGTGTGCTAGTAGCTTTCACATAATGTGAATTATACATAGGATCCTGGCAGCTTTCAAATACAGGCATATCTCCTTTTATCGTGCTTCACTTGATCGCACTTCACCTTGATACTGTGTTTTTTACAGATTGAAAGTTTGTGGCAACCCTGCATGGAGGAAGTTTATTGGTGACTTTTTTCCAGCAGATCAGATGATCACTACTATTTTTCAGCAATACAGCATTTCTTAATTAAGTTATTATTGTGGTTTGCATCTGTAGTGTCCCCCCAAATCTCAGACATTTAGAGGTGGGTCTTTTAGGACATGATTGCATCATGAGGGTTCTGACCTCCTTAATGAATTAATCCATTGATAACTGAACAAAATACTGGGAGGTGGGGCCTAATTAGAGGAAGTAGGTCATGGAGGTGTGTCCTGGAAGTATTTATATTGTCTCCAGCCCCTCCCACCCTCCTTGCCCTTCCGACATGATGTTCCACCTCACCTCAGGCCCAAAGCAATGGTGCCATTCCACCACAAAATGAAACCTCTGAGACCATGAGGAAAAGTAAATCTTTCCTCCTTTAATTTGTTTATGTCAGGTATTTTGATCACAGTGATGAAAAAGCTAACACAGGTATGTACATTGGGTCTTTAACATAATTATGTTGTACAATTAACAGATAATATTAGTACAAATATAACCTTTATATGCATTAGGAAACCAAAACATTTGTGTGACTCACATTATAGTGATATTCACTCTACTGCAGTGATTTTGAATACAACTTGCAATATCTCTGAGGTATGCCTATAGTGATCAAGTTGATATCATGTATGGTCTTAGTATGAACTCTGAGTCTCTTCTCACTGAGACATGCTGGGAGTGAAGGGGTTAGAATTTCCTTCCAGGGGGACATGATCAAAGTTTAATGTATCATGTATGGAAATGCCACAGTGAACACATTAGTTTGTACAATTAATATGTGTTAATAATAATATTAAAATTAAAACCAAAGAAAATTAAAAAAAAAAAAAAAAAAGAATTTCCCTCCTGGCCTGTCCACAGTCCTCTTTTATCATCATTTCAATCCTCTTGGTATCTTGTCCATGTTGCTTTCTTCTATATCTTACAGTGATCTGGTTAGTGTCTATTTTTACTTCAACATATAAACAACCAAAGAGAACTCTGTGTGCAGCTTCTCAAAGCTCAGTTCTCAGAGTTGCATTTCTTAAACTCTTAGGATCATTGACCCTTTTGAGAATCTAAGCCAGGGATGTTCTCCCTAGAAAAATAGTCACATAATAGTTTGTCTACAATATTGTGAAACCAACAGCTGGACCACAGGGTAAGATCCCTGGCCTTATTAGCTTTCAATTAAAGGATGTTGTTTAGGATGCAGTCTCCTTCAAAGCCATCTGTACTAGACTGTTTTCCTTTGCTATAACAAAGTAACTGAGGCTGGCTATTTTATAAAGTAAAAGGTCTATCTAGCTCATAGATTTGGAGGTTGAAAGTCCAAGATGAAGTAGACCCATCAGTATGACCTCTAGTGAGGACCTTCTTCGTTACATCATAATGTGGTGGTTAGCCTCATGATAAGAATGCATGTGAGGAGAGAGTAATCACATGGCAAGACAGGAAGCACAAGGGATTCAGGGGCCAGGCTTGCTCTTTTATATCAACCTCTCATGAGAATTAATCAGATCCAAGAGAGTTAATCAATTCCTTCTGAAGGCAGTACCCTCAATGACCTGATTACCTCCCACTAGGCCCCATCTCTTGAAGCTTCCATATCACCTCCCAACACTGCCTCAACTCAGGACCAAGCTCAGCATATGAACCCTTGGAGGATTGTCTCATACTATACGCAAACCATGGCACCATGTCCATGTGAGACCCTATCCTCATGGTCTCTGATAGCAACAAATGCTTCAACCTTTGTAAATGCATTTCAGACAAGAAGATGGAAGATAAAGATAATTCCTAAGGATGTGTCTCCAGAGTTGTACAAAAAACCATGCTGATTTGTAGGATTGACTCCACGGACATGTGACACTACAAGTAAATGGGCAGTTGCCATTTTGAAGTTTTTAATAAATTTATGTTTAAATCAGTTCTATAAGTGAAGTCCAATAGGAAAGGTGGGAATGCGCCAGGGTTTTGAAGGCCTAGCTCCTGCAAGATGCCACTTCCTTCCTCCTCTCACTTCTCCAGGACCCCTCTCCCATTGACACCCTGGGCTACCCAGTGTGCCCCTCTCCACCCCACCTAACAATTGCTGTAGCCAATGCTCTTGGCACATGGACCTAGAAGGGTCAGTGTCAGGTGAGCTTGTTCCATGACCCCTTGGGGCAGGGTGTGGTGATGGTGGTCTCTCCCCTTAGGTGCCCAAACCGCAGCAAACAAAGCAGGCAACTTGCTGGTGTGCAGGTCACTTACTTTTTATATAGATACCTATTATGCTCTGTTCATGGGGATCACAACACCCTTAAGGTCACCTGCCTGCAGCGTGGCGGGGCAACAAGACAGTGGGAGGAGGAGAAGCCTGGCTTGGCTTCCCACTCCCCACTGGGGCACTACACAAAGGCCTGGCATTTGGCCAGAAGGGGAACCCAGCAATCCTGTGGGCTGCTTCACTGAATCTCCAAAGTGAGGGACTCTACTTGTTCAGTGAGTATTTTTTGTGTTTAAGAAAGCCACATAAAGGAGCAAATAAAAATCTTTATGACAAGCCAAGAAAGAGAGAGCCCAGAAGAAATGAAAAAGCTTTACATTTAATGCCTTTAATAGCACCTTGGTTGTGCGTTTTCAATAAGGAGCCCTACATTTTCTTTTTGCACTGTATTCCCTGAATGATGGAGCCCATCCCTCCATGCCTCTCAGGTCAGCCACAGAGCACTGCAAAGTAGGCTAAGAAATACAGTCTTTATTCTGGGTAACCATGCCCAGCCAAAAATGAAAAGTTCTGTAACTATAGATGGAGACAATGGAGGTTGGGATACATAAACAGCAGTTTCCATCATATAAGGAAACACTTTTAAAATAATGACCAGTACCAGGCACTATTGAAAATGCTTACAGTGTTTAGCTCATTCAATCCTAAAAGCAATAGTACAATTAGTCTCAAAACAGCACACAGAGATGAAGTAACTTTCCCAGGAATGTATATGTAGCAAGGAATGAAGCTAGGATTCAAACTCAGGCAGTGTGCCCTTCAAATCCAGGACATCATCCCTGCACAACTCTACCTTTACAGCTCAGCTCACAAAAAAAAACAGCATCTGTGGCTGAGTGGGGGTGTCCTAGCTCTCAAAATATCTTATAAAAACATTGGTTAGGATCACCTGTACCAGAGTCTCTACAGTGTTTGATTAAAATGCAACGTCCTAGGCTCCAAGCCAGACCACTGAATCAGAATGTCTGAGGGCAGATCACCAGAATCTTCATTTTAAACATCTCCCCCCAGATGATTCCTATAAACTTTAGGAAATATTGCTCAAAAGTTTTAGGGTACATTCTTGGGATGAGTGTTGTATGGGAAACTGTGAGAAAATAGTTATTTATATTAATATATTGGTGGCAGGAAAGTAAGAGCTTATGGTCTGATGGATGGAAATTTGACAACATCTACCAAGATCATAGACACATCGGCCCTGTGAGGCAGCAGTTCTGCTTCCAGAGATGAGTCCTACAGATAGACCTACACCTGCATGAAATAACATGTTCAGGGTTATTCATGTTGGTGTTATTGATAACAGCAAAATACTATAAAGCAACCCTGGCATCCAGCAAAGGAGACCTGGCCAAGTCTGTCCACATAGAGGATGTGCTGTGGTCCAGAGAATGAGAGAGATCAGGAAGTTTTGAGGTAGGGAAAAATCTCTTGGACATATAAAGAAAAAAAAAATCAAGGTGTTGAAGAGTGTGCATAGTCAGGCCTGCAAGGGGGTCATGTCTTCCCAAGAACACCATGCTCCCTGAGATGCCCAGAGAATGTGCAAACTCAGAGTTTCAGGGCTAGGATAACAGGTGGGAGTCAGACAGGCAGCTCTGGTCCCCCTCAGTGAGCCTGGGTTGTGGCAGGCTGCATGACAGCTATCTTTAAAATTAATGGGGGTACTTATGGCCTCTCTTCCCCAGGCTGTGTTCCTGTTGGCCAGTTCCATGGCAATGGACGACATTTCATTCCTTCTTTTTGGAAATGGAAAATGCAGCTTTGGGGTATAGAATGATTTGAGATTGCTTTAGCTTTTCTCATCCTTTCTGATTAGGAAGGCTCTGCTTCAGTACTGGACTATATTGTCTTGGGGAGAAACTTTTTTCTATTTAAGTACATTTGGATGATAGATACTCTTCTCACAGCACTGTGTGATGCCTCTCAATTCTTGAATTTGGGTCACTCTCTTGATTGTGGCAGGCTGTTTTCCTCTATGCCTAAGAGAAGGCTCATGCTCTTGAGTGGAAACATGAGGGAGTCTCAATAACAGATTGTTCTCTAAAAATAGCCCTTTTTATCCTTTCCTATTAAATTAGGTGTCACAGCTCAGAGGGAGCAGAGCATTTTGCTAGAGCAAAAGCAACACAGGAGCATTCCCTTGGAGATTGTCATATATGGCTGTAAAACCCCAGGAAGGCAGACCTTAGAATTCATTGCCAGTTGGAGGAGAGGAACCCAAATGTCAGGTCAATTCCTTTTTTTTTGTTTTTACCCTAAAATATATGGATTCTAACCTTATATATCAGGCATTAGAAGTAGGAGTAGATTAAATAGTTGATGATCTATTAGCACAATAAAAATTCTGTTATCTTTCTGTGTCTTGGGTCTGGATTAATTTATTATGTGTTTTCTCATAGTAGTGGCTGCAGAACTGGGGTTGGGAGGGCTCCAAGTTGCATTTTCATGGTTCTTTTGTAAGAGCAAAGAAGAATAAATTGACCATGTCAAAGGATGAAGGGGAAGCTGGTGGGCAATAGAGGAAAAGCCCTGCTTCTTCCTCTCCTCCGGCTCCACTTTGGCTTTTTCACTGCTCTAACTTGGTGAGTGATTCTTATCACAAAGGTTCAAGATTATAGACAAGGTTTATCTAGACCAGTGATGTCCAATATAACTTTCTGGGATGGTGATATGTTGTGTACCTGAGCCCTCCAATGTGGTAACCACTGGCCAAATGTGGCTATTGAGCAGTTGAAATATGGAAATAAAATTTTAATTGTAATTTATTCCAATCAGTCTAATGCCAGACAGCCACATTTAAATGGCTGTTGGCTACCATTTAGACAACATATCCCTGCAATCCTTGGAATGGGCATCAGGGATTATGATTTCTGAATCATCTTAGTTTCAAATTAAGATGACAGCAGTGTTATGATAGTGATGTGTATATTGCATGTTCTTCTTTCAGAATAGATATGACTGATCTTCCCTTCCCCTTTGACTGTGCTTTAGAGGTATGGACCATCCAGGCTTCCTTATTGGGCTCCATGAGCTAGAGATATTAAGGCCAACCTGTTCTTTGACCATATTGGTCTTTTTTTAAGAAATGAACCAGAGAATCACTCCTAGAGAGACAGGCTAGTGTGAGAGACAGGCTAGTGTGTGAAATCCCAACACTGCACCTAACACTCACAAATGAGAAAACTTCATTTGCATTTGTGTTTTCCCTGAAATTCATTCATTTCCAAGTCTTGCCTTTACTTCTGGAAAACCTAACTCCACTTCTTCCTGCTTATAATTTTTATCTAAAAATAGAAAAGAACTAATTGCTACAGTGCACAGTTTGTGGGATTGTGACAATTAGGAGCTAAGTTATTGTTGGAAAACAGTCTTGATATAGACGTCCAGAGTGACCTCATCAGAGCAAGCACCACTTAGTCTGTGCACCTTATTAAACCTAAATTAGTCTAATTTCCTATTCCCGTTTCTCCCCTTCAGAGTTTTCATGTTTTACCTTAGTCTGCTGATCACATTTTTTAAAGTACCCACACATGGCTTTAAGTGATTAACAAACAACAGCTAGTCAAACCTCCTGCCTATGCAACCAACCATGTCCTATCAACAACTCTTCACCCAAGGCCACGTATTCTCATCTCCCTAGAACTAGGGCAACTCCAGAATTTTTAAAATATAATTCTATTCCTTTCCTTAGCATTCTACTCCTTCCCTCAGGAATTCTATCCTCCTAAGGAAGAAGGGAAATTGGCTGGCCCAGAGCAAGCCCACCCTGCCTCAGGTGCCCAGATACCATTGATAGTTACTCCTAAAACTGTCCCTCAAGGTCAGCAAACAAGGAGCCATCTTCTAGAAAGGGTCTGTACTATAGCCTCCACTTAGCTGGTATGCTTTTTGGCCAAGGTCTAGAGCTGAGTCACCATCTCTTCGCTTCTCATGTCCACCTAATGGTAAGAACCCATGCTTTACTTGACCACCCCAATGCAGAAGTCCTGAGATAGCTGTAGACAGGTGACCACTGGCCACTCACCCAGCTGGCATAGACTGCTATGCACAGCACATTGGTCTAAGACGATATTGTGATATCAAGGCACAGAAGCTCTCAAAGGGCTTATTCAGGGACAAATTCATAACACATTACAAGCTGCTTTAAGAATGACATTAACTATTCTCCTCCCCTACTGAGGAGCCACCCAGCAGAGTGCCATGAATATAAACAGCCCTAGAATTTCAGATCTAATTGTTTTGTTGATGAGCACACATGGTCCTCCAGCATACAGTGTGGGTGGTCTGCTGGGGGCTTATGAATCAAAGCCAAGGGGTTTTGTTCTCTGGTCAGCCTCCGCGTGTTATTTTCCAACATTTGATTAATTACTCTTTCACTGCACGTTTAATGACCCCTTCTGGGTTTCTGACAGGAAAATGGCTACTTGTTTATTCTCATATGTCCTAATAAATCTACCCTTTACAAACCAGTGTTCTAGCATGGACACGTGGAGGGGTGAGTTTCTGAGGACCTCCCTGGAATCTGCAGCTCACTGTGTGACCTTGAGGACATCATCTGACTGGTGTGTCCCAGCCTCTTTCCAGCCCAAGCAAAGCACACCTGCCCTTTCTCTGGCTGAGTGGGAGCGTGTGCAGCTGCAGCAGATTAGACCTGAAGGGAAGTTTGCCTGCAAACAGACACAGTGGTTAGATGTTATGTAATTGCAAGTGTTATTGCTAAATATTATTTATTTTGTATATGCTCAAACATTTTACTCTTGTTCATTTTGTAGGGCAGGGAGTATTTTTCCAGTTCCTGTTTTCAGTTTAATACACTATTGTTTTTGTTTGGATTTTTTTGTGGTGTTGGGGATGGAACCCAGGACCTCACATATGCTACATGTGAGCTCTACCACTGAGCTACATCCTTAGCCTGCACTATCGGTTATTTAAAATAACCAAAGCATTCACATTTTTATGACAATTCAAGTAATACAGAAGGGTATGAATGACTCATTGACAGCCCTCTTTGTCCTCTTATTCCATCTCCTTGAGGAAACTAGTGTCATCAATGCGGTGAGCTGCACGTATCTCTTCACAATTATTCTGTGTGTGTAGAAACACAAATTCTTATTTTCAAAGTTTGAAAAAGTATGAATATGTTCTTGTGTGTGTAGTAAAGTATACTGCACATAAATAAAAACATCCACACTCATACCTATGACATATTTCCAAGTCAATATAAGGCCATCTCTTTCTTTTTAATAGTTGCCCAATAGTATATATTAGGGGCCATATCTATTTAATCATTTCCCTATTGCTGAGTTCTTTCTTTCTTTCTCTCTTCTTTCTCTTTTTCTTCTTAAGGCCCTTTATTAAGAAAAAAGGAAGAAAAATTGCCTGGGTCTGCAGCGACAGAGCTTGCAGGCGTAGTTGGTGGGTTGCGTGAGTGCTTGGGAGTGTTGTTTGTTTGCACAGTCAGTTTCCTAGGTTCCCACATCTCATTGCCAATCTGTGTGACTTGGCAGCCAACAGCTAAACTGTTTCTTGTGGCCAAGTGCAAAGTGAACATCGAGGAATGGAAAATATTGCAAAGTTTCTAAATGGTCAGGAAGGTTCTAATTCCAAAACAGATCTAGTTCCTATTCTGTGAAAAATAGTGTAGAAACACCTAATTTTGAAAAATCCTCTTACATATTTATATTGCACACAAGAAACGAAGATTGTTCTGCCTTGGTGTTCAAGGAAGAGGGATTGGAGAGTACTGATCTGGTTAGGTACCCTGACTCAGATATTCTTTGAACCTAACGCTTCCATAATAGACTGTTAGCTCATTGAGGTAGGCCTCTTCCTGTATCTTTGTTTTATTCCTTGCATAAAGCAGGCACTTAATAAATATTTGTGAGAGGTACCTTTGTTTGTTTTTGTTTGTTTGTTTGTTTGTTTGAGAACCTGACTGAAGAAGGACTCTCAATGTTTGCTTGATGCAAAGAGGGCTTGAGGAGACAGAAAGGCAATGACTAGACATAAAAGTTAATTTGGGAGTAGGAAGAGAGCAGGAAAATGAGGTCATGTGGTGTGGTCTAGTGATAGATGCTAAATCAGATCTTGAAGATGTTTACCTTGGGCTTGAGAGCAATGGAAACCACAGAAACATTTCTGGATGGGGAGGGAATGGCTAAATCAGTGACTAGAGAGCTGACGTGGGCTTTTCATACATCATTGTGATGGATGACCAGGGAGGGACAGTCCTCTCCTGCCTCTTGGATGGGATAACTTTGTTATACCTTATTTTTATAGCTTGTTCTGCCAGTTTTCCATGCATCTAAGCATATTCAGGACAGTAGAAACAAAACTCACAGATTATGAATTTTCCTATTGTGAATTTCCCTATTATGAATTTTCTATAGTGTGAAGCTATGGAATGGTTTGTGTGTGTGTACACTGGACGTTTCCAAAGACAACAAACAAAAGTAAAGTTTGGGGATAAATTTAGAAAGCACTCCAGAAATTTCCTTTCTATCTTCAGTTCTCCAGACTGAAGATCTAAGACTTTACCTAGTCTCCCAAAGGGTGTGGAAGCTCATGGATAGATTTATGAAATTGGAGAGTCCTTATGATCGAATGAACTAACTCCAGGACCTGCCCACCAAAAGAAAGATGTTTCAATAGTTTACTTTTTTTTCTGAAGGTTCCTTGAAGCCAAAACTTCCTCTCAGGAATATCCAAAGAGTCTAACCAACTGAAATATATTCACCTAATATTTACCTACCATCCTCTGTGCCTGATGTTCTTACCCATGATAATTTCATTTCCAGTCCTTCCTAACATGCCACATTGTCACAGCTCTGAGCAGCTTCCCAAGATGGGTGTGGCTTAGGCTGAAGGACAGGGAAAATGCAAAGGGGAGGAGAAGAAGGTTATAGGACCCTCCTTGTCTCTTGATCCAAACCATGAATTGTTAAGATATAAAGAACTTAGGATAATAATAGTTTTTTTCAAATTATTGTTGGTAAGCTCAAATAAGATAATGTAGGTAGCACCTCTAAACAAACTGCAGGAATCTTAGAATTATAGTTCTTAATTGTTCTGAATTGCAAAATTCATTAGGTAAAAACTTCTCAAAAAATAAAAAATAAAAACTCTCTTCAAAAGCCAAGCTAGCTCCAGTCTATTATAAATTCCTATGGACCTTGGAATTCACGTGTTAGAAAAGTAAATGAAAACATGTTCCAATCTGTTCTCTTGTGACTTTTTAAAATATTTTACCTCAGTTGCTTCCCATTTGGAGTGTTATTGTTTTTTAACCTCTGCAAGGATATTGGGGTATATACTTTTAATATAAATCCTATCTTTTAATCTAAGAATTCAAAGATGCATCTGTGCTTCCATCTAAAAAGAAAGTCAAGAGCTATCGCAGCCTAGAAAGCCTCCAGGTTTGGGTACACTTCTGGCGTAATTACTGTTGGAGGACTGGTTAGAAAGTAGTGCCAATTGTGAAAGTTATTTTTCTTTGAAGAGAGGCAATTCCCTATTCTTTTGGACCTGCAAGCTTAAAAAGCAATTTCCTCTACCTGGTTCACTCTTGGCTTCTAATGCAATGCCACCTGCAAATAAGAACTTTCCAGTAAATGCCCCCCACAACAAAAGGAATGTTGAAAATATTAACAAAAAAAAAATTTAAGATACAATTGGAACATTCTAGAAGACACTATTATCATGAAATTTCAAAGTATTTTAGCTCTTAACATCTTCTGCTAAAGACTGAATTAACAACAACAACAAAAATTCTTCAACCTTTTAATCTTATGAGTAAATTAGAATCCAGAATAGCCATATAACATAAGCAGTGGCTGCTATTGTCTTTTCCAAAAAGTGGGAACAATTTTTGGATACAAATGACTGGTTTGTGCATTACTGCTCCCCCCCTCTCTTAATAGTCATGTTGCACCCTTGATGATTTAGCTGTAAATAGTATAATTCAATGTTTTCTTCTTTCTTCTCTTTCTTCCTTCCTTCCTTCCTTCCTTCCTTCCTTCCTTCCTTCCTTCCTTCCTTCCTTCCTTCCTTCCTCCCTCTCTCTCTCTCTCTCTCTCTCTCTCTCTTTCTCTCTCTCTCTCTCTTTTTCTTTCTTTCTTTCTTTCTTTCTTTCTTGGGATTGAACCCAGGTGCTCTTAACCACTGAGCCAAATCCCCAACCCTTTTCCTTTTTCTTTTAATTATCTTTTTATTTTGAAACAGAGTCTTGCTAAATTGCTGAAGCTTGTTTTGAATTCACGATCCTCCTGAGCCACTGGGAATACAAGCATGTGCACCACTCTTGGCTCAATATTTTCATTTTAAAGTATAAATCTGCCAGGCATGATGGTACATACCTGTAATTAGTAGCTAGAGGCTGAAGCAGGAGGATCAAAAATTCAAAACCACCCTCAGCAATTTAGCAAGGCCCTAAGCAACCCTCCAGATCCCATTTCTAAATAAAAAGTACAAAAGGGCTGGGAATGTGGCTTAGTGGTTGAGCACCACTGGGTTCCATCTCTGATACAAAACAACAACAAAGGTGTAAATCTATGGGATTTTCTAATTTTAGTTTTGTAAAGTTATATTTGTATTGAGTTGAATTTTTTGAAAGTAGTACTGTTTTCAGATTTTTAAATAAGTATTGCTCATTCTGTAGTCAAAGGAATAAAAGGGCTTCATATTTCAGTGAAAACTTTCTTGCATAGATGTAATAGTCTCCTGAGTCAAAGCAGTCCTTTCTGATCAATCACTTATGACAGTCTATCCTATTAAAGGATGGTCACAGTCACAGGCCAGAAGGGAGTTGTTGCTGAAGACAAGGATGATAGTTCTCACCGAGAGGAGCAGCCAGCAGCAGCTAGGCCTTGCATTCCATCCCCTTGGCTGCATTTCTCTTTCCATCCTTACACTTTGTGTCCTCTTTCTTATCCTCCTTATCACAAGGCAAAGTCCAGCCTATCAGAGACCCAGGGAAAAAACCAGAATGCTTGTCCTACATTGCCTCAAGTTTTTATTTATTAATATGGTTCAATTAGCTGTTATTATCAAGGAAATTCTTTAGCCAGACACAATTAAAATGTGAAAGTCACACAGAGAAACATCTTACTTTCATTCCAGTAAAAATGAGCATGCTTCCATTTTCCCACTAATTAGGTGAAAGACTTAAAAACTGTTGAGGGAAGGAGTGGGACACAGTGATTTCTCAAATCTTCTCTAATGTTAATATTTTCCAGTCTCAAAGAAACCCAGCTAGGTATCACAGATGTCACCCCAGTCCTACTTTACCTCAAAATTCCACTGGAATACTCTTCCTGTCTCTGGAACTTTTCAATTTAATACTGTGAGGCTGGTTTTTGTGAAGTAGGGTACTCACACCCCTAATCTCATACCCAAGTCTTTCATATCCCCCCTGCTATATTTGACATCCCCACCTCTTATTTTGCCACTCCCTTATGTTGTATCTTGGCTATTGTCCCAGGCAGCTCTCACTCAAGGTGACCTAAGATTGTCGGAAAAGAGTACATAATGCTATAAGCATCTGTTTTGTTTATAGCTGTATCTCCAGGGCCTGGAAGAGTACTTCGTTCAGAGTAGATGCTCAAAATATGCTGTAGAATGAATTAACTCAGGTATCATCATGTCCTTGGGCTCCACATAGTCACACACCAGACAGGTGCCCCCAGTCGTTCTTGCCTCTGTACCCAGCTCACCCCATACCCAACCTTCACTCCACTTACAACATGTTTCTTCTCCTTTCTGCTTGATTCCTGTCTTGGGTTAATTCTGTATAAATGTCCTACTCACTTGGTTAATAATGTAAACCTCATGTTTTCAATTCAATGAGAAAGCCATTGGGAATGAGTTTGGTTTTCCAATTTTCTTTATGATCCACTGACACCATAAGTAAAATATATCCAAAGATCTTTGAGACAAATAATAAGTCACTGAACTCCAAAGACTTTAGGCTCTCCTGGTGAGAAATCACCTGAAGAAAACTTTTCTGCACTGGAAATAGCACAAGAGGAAGGAGAAGTCTGGCAACACATGCCTAAATGACAGTCATGCTCAGGGATATTTTTAATCATGAACTTTGTATGAAGTAGTATTGAAAATTAAACTTGTTTTAACATAGAACTTTATTGCATCTAATAAATACATAGTTTTCAGAATCCAATCCTTCTTCTAGTCTACAAATATAAGTACCCAGAAAGGACAGAAAGAAATCAAAGGTCAACATTAACACAGTAAAACTACAGAACCTTTTGTCATTCGTGACAATACTGGTCCTACAATGAACTCATATTATCAAATAAGTAGGATAAGGGGGGACAGGAGTCTGTTCCTCCACTACCACCGTCACTAAGGAGCATTTTACCCAGGAGCATATTGCCATTTCCAGAGTTTTGTGTCAACCCTGAAATGGAACATTGCCTCTGGTTTTTGTAGGCTCCTAGGAACAATTTCATTCCATCAAAGCATGGTGTCCACCATGATACCTGGGCCTCAGAGCACGAGATCCTGCATTTCCTAGGGTCTCAGCTTTCTGAAAGCAAACTCATGCTCAGGGAGCTATCCAAGGTGCTGTCTGAAACTCCCCATCATCTGGTAAATGAATCTTTTCCAGGCATTGACATATATTTCGCCTGTCTTGAGCTTTGCCCTTCCGACTTGGTCTAATCCTGAAACCATGTGTGTTTCCCAGTTTGGAACTTCCCAGGATACTACTTGTATCCAAATCCCAAGATACGTTCTGACGCATTCATAACTTACCCTCAACTAACCCTTCACTAGCCTCTTGTCTTGACTGCCTAGTCAGACTGTTGCCCTTCTCCTACAACTGATCACTCTGGGTTTTATGTATTCATATTACATGTCAACAAACTGTTAGCAGTTCAACAACAAGAGAAATTCTCAGATATAAGATGCTTTAATTTTTGTGTTAATATAAATTGCCTGATTTCTATACTCTTGAAAAAATGGTTCTCTAGTGAGAAAATTTCTAGTTATACGAAGATTGCAATGAAAAAAGTAAAATAGTTGCCATAATTATTTTATTATCTTGCAACATGTTTGTTAAAGAAAATTAAGTATTCAGCTACTGTTGGCAAGATCAATATTCTTAGAACATTTATTTGCTATACAAGCCTCAGGCCCATTTGCAATTTTTTCACTGAAATAAAGGAAAGAAAATTGTCTTGAGTATGGTAGTGAATGATACATTCTGCAACTGGTGCTGAAACTTATTTTTTAAGATATATTTTTTAAAAGATTTGGAACATCGAATTTATGTACAATGCAAAATTTGCCCCATCCGATAGCTGTCATCTAATTTTCACTACAAGTACATGTTGTATCTCTTTTAGAGCACTGTGAATACACATCAGATGTGGTATAGCTGATGATCAACAAGTGCTTTTTGTTTTCTCAGCTTCTTTTACTATGATCACACTGTCTTTAGAAGGAAAAACAAACCTCCAAGCACACCACCCTGTTTTCTAGCTGTGAAGAGGTTGCTGGCCCTGAGCAATGCCAGTGGTGTTTGTATTGGCATTTAAAGCAGAGCTAAGGACTATGTGGAATCATCCACATTCCTTTCCCCAGCCCCTTGGGTAAGCAGTGACCAACATCTCTAAGACAATTCTCAAGATTAGGGACATGGGTCACAGCCATTAACAAATTTGCTTGTGGAAAACTAATAAACCCTCCAGGGATTGAGTTCTTGACCTTGGCTTCTGACCAACTTCTAACATAGAGTAGAAAATATTAACCAAGCACCACATTCTTCTTGGACCTCAGCTGAACCTTGTCTCAATTTAGACTTCAGTGTGATCAACACTGGAATGGTCAGCCAATCCATCTTAACTGCATGGCCCATTCTTTCACCAAAACCTTATAATAGAGTCAGAAATATGGTATAGATAAGAGGAGAGCTTGTCCCACAGAATGGAAGTTTGGGAACCTGGGTCTCATTACTGTCTCATTGCCTAAGGTCCTTCATGACTCCACAGTTCTGAGAACTGCTGATTGTTCAAGTCTTTACTTTGTGGATGAGGAATCTGAGGCTTGGAGAAGTTAACTCACTGTTAAAGGCCACACAGCTAAGTAGGAGCAAAGATGAGCCTGGAACCTTCTCTCCTGAGTACCTTCCACTCCCTACTTCATG
This sequence comes from Sciurus vulgaris, assembly GCF_902686455.1. Lineage (NCBI taxonomy): Eukaryota > Metazoa > Chordata > Mammalia > Rodentia > Sciuridae > Sciurus > Sciurus vulgaris. The sequence goes on along the minus strand of NC_136476.1, from coordinate 17,777,472 downwards.
ACCACCTCGCTTTACCTTTCTGTGTTTCCCTGTGATTGAAACCAGAACAGCATGCATTGCTCAGACTTCTGTATTGATGAGGCTCATTTTTTTCCCCATGTAGAAGTTCTCTAGTTCAAACTGGCCTAAACAGAAGGGGGACTATATCATATGATGTAAATGAAATATTCAGAGATGTCTGGGTAGGCATTTAAAAATGCTACCCACTGCAATCTCCTTCTCTTCATATCTCTTAGCTCTGGCTTCCAAGTGCTTCCAGGTCTTGAAAAGGAAAGCTTGACACAATCAACAATTTAGACTTAACAGACATATATAGAATATACCATCCAACAAAGAACAAATACACTTTCTTCTCAGCAGCACATGGATCCTTCTCTAAAATAGACCATATTTTATGCCACAAAGATACTGTTAGCAAATACAAGAAGATAGAGATACTACCTTGTACTCTATCAGATCATAATGGATTGAAATTAGAAATGAATGACAGAATAAAAAACAGAAACTTCTCCAATACACGGAGATTAAATAACACTATTATATGATGAAGGGATAACAGAAAACATCAGGAGGGAAATTAAAAAATTCTTAGAAGTAAACGAGAACACAGACACATCATATCAAAATCTCTGGGACACTATGAAAGCAGTACTTAGAGGAAGATTTATTTCATGGGGTGCATTCAACAAAAGAAGTAGAAATCAACAAATAAACGACTTAACACTACAGCTCAAAGCCTTAGAAAAAGAAGAGCAGACCAACACCAAAAGTAGTAGAAGACAGGAAATAGTTAAAATCAGAGTCGAAATCAACAAAATTGAAACCAAAGAAACAATCGGAAAACTTAACAAAATAAATTGTTGGTTCTTTGAAAAAATAAACAAAATTGATAAACCCTTAGCCACACTAACAAAAAGAAAGGGAGAAAACTCAAATTACTAAAATTCGGAATGAAGAAGGAAATATCACAACAGACACGAGTGAAATACAAAACATAATTAGAAGCTATTTTGAAAATCTATACTCCAACAAAATAGAAAATTTCGAAGACATCAACAGGTTTCTAGAGACATATGAATTACCTAAACTGCACTAGGAGGATATACACAACTTAAATAAATCAATTTCAAGCAATGAAATAGAAAAGGTCATCAAAAGTCTACCAACAAAGAAAAGTCCGGGACCAGATGGGTTCTCAGCCGAGTTCTACAAAATCTTTAAAGAAGAGCTCATTCCAATACTCCTCAAAGTATTCCATGAAATAGAAGAGGAGGGAACTCTCCCAAACTCATTCTATGGGGCCAATATCACCCTGATACCTAAACCAGACAGAAACACATTGAGGAAAGAAAATTTCAGACCAATATACTTAATGAACATCGATGCAAAAATTCTCAACAAAATTTTAGCAAATTGCATACAAAAATATATTAAAAAGATAGTGCACCACGATCAAGTGGGTTTTATCCCAGGGATGCAAAGTTGGTTCAACATCCAGAAATCAATAAATGTCATTCACCATATCAACAGACTAAAAGTTAAGAATCGCATGATTATTTCGATAGATGCACAAAAAAGCATTCGATAAAATACAGCATCCCTTCATGCTCAAAACACTAGAAAAAATTGGGATAGTGGGAACATTCCTTAACATTGTAAAGGCCATCTACGCTAAGCCCATGGCCAATATCATTCTAAATGGTGAAAAACTGAAAGCATTCCCCCTAAAAACTGGAACAAGGCAGGGATGCCCTCTTTCACCACTTCTATTCAATATCGTCCTTGAAACTCTAGCCAGAGCAATTAGACAAACCAAAGAAATTAAAGGGATACGAATTGGAAAAGAAGAACTCAAACTATCCCTGTTCTCTGATGACATGATTATATATTTAGCGGAACCAGGAAATTCCACCAGAAAACTCTTAGAACTCATAAGTGAATTCAGTAAAGTAGCAGGTTACAAGATCAATGCTCATAAATCCAACGCATTTTTATACATAAGTGATGAATCTTCAGAAAGAGAAGTTAGGAAAACTACCCCATTCACAATAGCATCGAAAAAAATAAAATAGTTGGGAATCAATCTCACAAAAGAGGTGAAAGACCTCTACAATGAGAACTAAAGAACAGTAAAGAAAGAAATTTTATGAGTTCTAAAAGTTGTCTAATTGCTCGGACATCTAGGTTGGTTCCACAATCTGGCTATGGTGAATTGAGCTGCTATGAACATTGATGTGGCTGTTTCTCTGTAGTACGCTGATGTCCTTCAATTGATGAATGGATAAAGAAACTGTGGCATATATATATACAATAGAATATTACTCCACCATAAAGAATGATAAAATTATGGCATTTGCAGGCAAATGGATGAAATTGGAGAATATCATGCTAAGTGAAATAAGCCAATCTCAAAAACTAAAGGACGAATGATCTCGCTGATAAGCGGATGAGGACATATAATGGGGGGTGGGAGGGGTTAGCTTTAGGGTTAGGGTTAGGTTTAGGGTTAGGGTTAAGGAGGGGGGTAAGAATGGAGGAAGGAAGGACTGTGCAGAGGGAAAAGAGGGGTGGGAGAGATGGGGGGGAAGGAAAAAGAAATAACAGGATGAATCAAACAACATTACCCTGTGTAAATTTGTGATTACACAAATGGTATGCCTTGGCTCCATGTACAAACAGAGAAACAACATGTATCCCATTTGTTTACAATAAAAAAAAGAGAGAAAAAAGAAAAGGAATGCTTGAAAATAAAGTAATAACTAGCTTTCACATAAATTACTATTTCCCAAAGTGTAGTATGCATGGTATGGTAGTTCATGAGATTATTTTAGGCAGCATGTAGCCACATTTTTCTGTTTTGATAATTATGTATGTATTTCCTAATATATGAAAGCGATGGACACAAGTTTCTTCTGTCTAAATATTTTTAGACATTGACAGACCTTTATCTTATTCATTTATTTATATATGGTGCTGAGAATCAAACCCAGTGCCTCACATATGCTAGGTAAGCACTGTACCACTGAGCCACAACACCAGTCCCTGAATGCCAGTTTCATGAATAATATTGCTAAAGAACCAGATAAAATGTATATGAATATCATATTTTTCAAAGATGAGTATAGAGGAAAACATTAAGTAATGTTAATACTTGGTACACAGTTATGGCAAAACTTCAAAGTAATACATGATCTGATAGAATACATGGTACTGTCTCTATCTTCTTGTAGTTGCTAACATTAGCTTTGTGGCATAATATATGGTCTATTTTAGAGAAGGATCCATGTGCTGCTGAGAAGAAAGTGTATTCGCTCTTGGTTGGATGGTATATTCTATAAATGTCTGTTAAGTCTAAATTATTGATTGTGTTATTGAGATCTATGGTTTCTTTGTTCAATTTTTGTCTGGAAGATCTGTCCAGTGGTGAGAGAGGCGTGTTAAAATCACCTAGTATTATTGTGTTATGGTCTATTTGGTTTCTGAAATTGAGAAGGATTTGTTTGACATACATGGATGAGCCACTATTTGGGGCATAGATGTTTATGATTGTTATATCTTGCTGATTTATGCTTCCCTTAAGCAGTATGAAATGACCTTCTTTATCGCTTCTGACTAACTTTGGCTTGAAGTCCACATTATCGGAAATGAGGATGGATACTCCAGCTTTTTTGCTGAGTCCATGTGCATGGTATGTTTTTCCCCATCCTTTCACCTTTAGTCTATGGGTATCTTTTTCTATGAGGTGAGTCTCTTGCAGGCAACATATTGTTGGATCTTTCTTTTTAATCCAATCTGCCAGTCAATGTCTTTTTTTTTTTTTTTATCAAATAAATTCTTTTTTTTTTTTATTGTAAACAAATGGGATACATGTTGTTTCTCTGTTTGTACATGGCGTAAAGGCATACCATTTGTGTAATCATAAATTTACATACAGTAATGTTGTTTGATTCATTCTGTTATTTTTTCCCTTCTCCCCACCCCTCCCACCCCTCTTTACCCTCTATACAGTAGTTCCTTCCTCCATACTTGCCCCCCTCCCTAACCCTACTCTAACCCTAACACTAACCCGTTCCCTCCCCCCATTATGTGTCATCCTCCACTTATTAGTGATATCATTCGTCCTTTGCTTGTTGAGATTGGCTTATCTCACTTAGCATGATATTCTCCAATTTCATCCATTTGCCTGCAAATGCCATAATTTTATCATTCTTATGGCTAATATTCCATTGTATATATACCACAGTTTTCTTTATCCACTCATCAATTGAAGGGCATCTAGGTTTGGTTCCACAGTCTGGCTATTGTGAATTGAGCAGCTATGAACATTGATGTGGCTGTATCTCTGTAGTATGCAGATTTTAAGTCCTTTGGGTATAGGCCAAGGAGTGGGATAGCTGGGTCAAATGGAGGGTCCATTCCAAGTTTTCTAAGGAATCTCCACACTGCTTTCCAGAGTGGCTGCACTAATTTGCAGCCCCACCAGCAGTGTATGAGTGTACCTTTCTTCCCACATCCTCGCCAACACCTGTTGTTGCTCGTATTCTTGATAATCGCCATTCTAATTGGGGTGAGATGGAATCTTAGGGTGGTTTTGATTTGCATTGCTCTTATTACTAGAGATGTTGAACATTTTTCCATATGTTTGTTGATTGCTTGTAGATCTTCTTCTGTGAAGTGTCTATTCATTTCCTTAGCCCATTTGTTGACTGGATAATTTGAATTCTTGGAGTAGAGTTTTTTTGAGGTTCTTTATAGATTCTGGAGATTAGTGCTCTATCTGAAGTATGATTGGCAAAGATATTCTCCCACTCTGTAGGCTCTTTCTTCGCATTGCTGATAGTTTCCTTTGCGGAGAGAAAGCTTTTAGTTTGAATCTATCCCAGTGGGTTGATTGTAGCTTTTATTTCTTGTGCTATGGGAGTCCTGTTAAGGAAGTCTGGTCCTAGACCAACAAGGTGAAGATTTGGACCTACTTTTTCTTCTATAATCTGCAGGGTCCTCTGTCTGATTCCGAGGTCCGTAATCCATTTTGAGTTTAGTTTCGTGCATGGTGAGAGATATGGGTTTAGTTTCATTCTGTTGCATATGGATTTCCAATTCTCCCAGCACCATTTGTTTGAAGAGGCTATCTTTCTCCATTGCATATTTTGGCCCCTTTGTCTAGTATGAGAAAATTGTATTTATTTGGGTTTGTGTCCGTGTCCTCTATTCTGTACCATTGATCTACCTTTCTATTTTGGTACCAATACCATGCCGTTTTTGTTACTATTGCTTTGTAGTAGAGTTGAAGATCTGGTATTGCAATACCCCCTGTTTCACTCTTCCTGCTAAGGATTGCTTTAGCTATTCTGGGTTTCTTATTCTTCCAGATGAATTTCATAATTGCTTGCTCTATTTCTGTAAGGTACGTCATTGGGATTTTAATTGGAATTGCATTGAATTTGTATAGCACTTTAGGTAATATGGCCATTTTGACAATATTAATTCTTCCTATCCAAGAACATGGAAGATCTTTCCATCTTCTAAGGTGTTCTTTAATTTCTTTCTTTAGTGTTGTATAGTTCTCATTGTAGAGGTCTTTCACCTCTTTTGTGAGATTGATTCCCAAGTATTTTATTTTTTTCGAGGCTATTGTGAATGGGGTAGTTTTCCTAATTTCTCTTTCTGAAGATTCATCACTTATGTATAAAAATGCGTTGGATTTATGGGCATTGATCTTGTAACCTGCTACTTTACTGAATTCACTTATGAGTTCTAAGAGTTTTCTGGTGGAATTTCCAGGTTCCTCTAAATATATAATCATGTCATCAGCGAACAGGGATAGTTTGAGTTCTTCTTTTCCAATTCGTATCCCTTTAATTTCTTTGTTTTGTCTAATTGCTCTGGCCAGAGTCTCAAGAACGTTGTTGAATAGAAGTGGTGAAAGAGGGCATCCCTGCCTTGTTCCAGTTTTTAGGGGGAATGCTTTCAATTTTTCACCATTTAGAATGATATTAGCCATGGGCTTAGCATAAATGGCCTTTACAATGTTAAGGAATGTTCCCACTATCCCTATTTTTTCTAGTGTTTTGAGCATGAAGGGGTGCTGTATTTTATCAAATGCTTTTTCTGCATCTATTGAAATAATCATGTGATTCTTGACTTTAAGTCTATTAATATGGTGAATTACGTTTATTGATTTCCTGATGTTGAACCAACCTTGCATCCCTGGGATGAAACCCACTTGATCATGGTGCACTATCTTTTTAATATGTTTTTGTATGCGATTTGCTAAAATTTTGTTGAGAATTTTTGCGTCGATGGTCATTAAGGATATTGGTCTGAAATTTTCTTTCCTTGATGAGTCTCTGTCTGGTTTAGGTATCAGTGTGATATTGGCTTCATAGAATGAGTTTGGGAGGGTTCCCTCCTCTTCTATTTTATGGAATACTTTGAGAAGTATTGGAATGAGCTCTTCTTTAAAGGTTTTGTAGAACTCGGCTGAGAACCCATCTAGTCCCGGACTTTTCTTTGTTGGTAGGCTTTTGATGACTTCTTCTATTTCAGTACTTGAAATTGGTCTATTTAAATTGTTTATGTCCTCCTCGTTCAGTTTAGGCAATTCATATGTCTCTAGAAACCTGTTGATGTCTTCGAAATTTCTATTTTGTTGGAGTATAGATTTTCAAAATAGCTTCTAATTATGTTTTTGTATTTCAATCCTGTCTGTTGTGATATTTCCTTGTTCATATCCGAATTTTAGTGATTTGGGTTTTCATCTCGTCTTCTCTTTGTTAGTGTGGCTAAAGGTTTATCAATTTTGTTTATTTTTCGAAGAACCAGCTATTTATTTGTCAATTTTTTGTATTGTTTCTTCTGTTTCAATTTCATTGATTTCAGCTCTGAGTTTAACTATTTCCTGTCTTCTACTACTTTTGGTGCTGGTCTGTTCTTCTTTTTCTAGGGCTTCGAGCTGTAGTGTTAGGTCGTTTATTTGTTGAGTTTTACTTCTTTTATTAAATGCGCTCCATGAAATAAATTTCCCTCTAAGTACTGCTTTCATAGTGTCCCAGAGATTTTGATATGATGTTTCTTTGTTCTCATTTACCTCTAAGAATTTTTTAATTTCCTTCCTAATATCTTCAGTTATCCATTCATCATATAATAGCATATTGTTTAATCTCCAGATGTTGGAATAGTTTCTGTGTTTTACTCTTTCATTTATTTCTAACTTCAATCCATTATGATCTGATAGAATACATGCTAGTGTCTCTATCTTCTTGTATTTGCTAACATTAGCTTTGTGGCATAATATATGGTCTATTTTAGAGAAGGATCCATGTGCTGCTGAGAAGAAAGTGTATTCACTCTTGGTTGGATGGTATATTCTATAAATGTCCGTTAAGTCTAAATTATTGATTGTGTTATTGAGATCTATGGTTTCTTTGTTTCAATTTTGTTTGGAAGATCTGTCCAGTGGTGAGAGAGGCGTGTTAAAATCACCTAGTATTATTGTGTTGTGGGTCTATTGGTTTCTGAAATTGAGAAGGATTTGTTTGACATACATGGATGAGCCACTGTTTTGGGCATAGATGTTTATGATTGTTATATCTTGCTGATTTATGCTTCCCTTAAGCAGTATGAAATGACCTTCTTTATCCCTTCTGACTAACTTTGGCTTGAAGTCCACATTATCGGAAATGAGGATGGATACTCCAGCTTTTTTGCTGAGTCCATGCGCATGGTATGTTTTTTCCCCCATCCTTTCACCTTTAGTCTATGGGTATCTTTTTCTATGAGGTGAGTCTCTTGCAGGCAACATATTGTTGGATCTTTCTTTTTAATCCAATCTGCCAGTCTATGTCTTTTGATTGGTGAATTCAGGCCATTAACATTCAGGGTTATTATAGAGAAATGATTTGGTTTCCCAGTCATTTGGTTCATTTTTAAAATTTTGTTTATTTATTTGTTTGACACAACTTGTTTCCTCCTTTATTTGACAATTCCTTTAGGATAATTCCTCCCTTTGCTGATTTGCTTCTTTGTTTTTCATCTCTTCCTCATGGAATATTTTGCTGAGAATGTTCTGTAATGCTGGCTTTCTTTTTGTAAATTCTTTTAGCTTTTGTTTATCATGGAAGGATTTTATTTCATCGTCAAATTTGAAGGTAAATTTTGCTGGGTATAAGATTCTTGGTTGACATCCATTTTCTTTCAGGGCTTGAAAAAATGTTGTTCCAGGCCCTTCTAGCTTTTAGGGTCTGGATTGAAAAAATCTGCTGATATGCGTATTGGTTTCCCCCTGAATGTAATTTGGTTCTTTTCTCTCACAGCCTTTAAAATTCTGTCTTTATTTTGTATGTTAGGTATTTTCATTATAATGTGCCTTGGTGTGGGTCTGTTGTAATTTTGTGTATTTGGAGTCCTATAAGCCTCTTGAACTTGATTTTCCATTTCATTCTTCATATTTGGGAAATTTTCTGATATTATTTCATTGAATAAATTGTTCATTCCTTTGGCTTGTTTCTCTAGGCCTTCCTCAATCCCAATAATTCTTAAATTTGGCCTTTTCATGATATCCCATAGTTCTTGTAGATTCTGTTCATGATTTCTTACCATCTTCTCTGTTTGTTTGTTCAACTTTGTTTTCAAGGTTAAATATTTTGTCTTCAATGTCTGAGGTTCTGTCTTCCAGGTGTTCTATTCTATTGGATATGCTTTCTATGGAGTTCTTAATTTGGTTTATTGTTTCCTTCATGTCAAGGATTTCTGTTTGGTTTTTTTTCAATATCTCTAACTCTTTATTGAAATGATCTTTTGCTTCCTGTATTTGCTCTTTTAACTGTCGATTGGTGCAATCATTCAATGCTTGCATTTGCTCTTTCATCTCATCGTTTGCTTCTCTGATCATTTTAATTATGTACATTCTGAACTCCTTTTCTGTCATTTCTTCTGCCATGCTGTCATTGGGTTTTATTGATGTAACATCTAGATTTGTTAGCAGCAATTTCTTTCCTTGTTTTCTCATATTGTTCAGGTATCAGTGGACCACTGAGATATTGCAGATTTCCTCTATTGACTTACAATGTCCCTGAAGATTTCTATATATATCCCCCCTTAGCCTTCAGTAGGCTGAAGTCATGGCGGAAGTTGATAATGCGGTGCTCCACAAGGAAGCTGCCTCTCTAGGAGTGGTTGGCCTTCAGGTGGGTATAATCCCTGCTAGTGGGCAGAGGTGCTTCCACTTGTTAACCAATGGTCATCCAAAGGGGACCTAGGCGGCAGCTGAGGCAAGGCCCTGTTTGGGCCTGAGTCTCTGGTTTTTACCGTCCTTGTGGGGAAACCTCACCCAGCAGGGAAGACTCACCCGTGGGGGAGGTCTCGCTGGTCAGTTCCCCTCCTAGAGGTTCCCCTCAATTTACAGCTACCGCCTGGGCTGGGCTGCCTTCCTCTGCAAAGTTCCCAGGGGCCCGGCCCTACCTCCTGGGCCTGGAGCCTCACCCTTCGCAGATGAATCTCCTAGGCTGCCCTCCTCAGAGAATTTGCCCACAGGCCTGGAACCTTCGCTCCGCCCTAAGCCTGTCTCTGTGCGGCTCTTCCACCCAGAAGCCTCCTAGATCCTGGGACCCTGCCTCTGCACCTAATCGCCTGGCTATGCGGCCCCTCCTCTGAGGCACCACCTGTGCCCCGAACAATCGCTCTGGAGTCCCAGAGACCCGCCACAGGCCTCTTCCTCCAGACAGCCGCCCAGTATTCCGGTGCGGTCACTAGGAGTCCAAGAAACTCACTTCGTGCCTCCTCCTCCCACCAACCACCCGTAGCCCGGGGCAATCAATCACTCCGAGTCGAATTGACCCTCCCTGTTCCTCCTCTTTCTCCAGATAACCCCCCGGGTGTTCAGGAGCGGTCCCTCTGAGTGGCTCTGAATCCACGTGACCCGCTGCACGGGTCCTCTGGGCAACCGCCCGGAGCTCTGGTGCGGCCACTCAAGACCAAGCGTCCCACCACGCTTCTCCTCCAGGCAGCCCCCCTGTGTTCAGGAGCTGTCACTTTAAGACCAAACAACTCACCACTCGCCTTCTCCTCTGAGCAGCCGCCTGGAGCGCTAATGCAGTCACTGCAAGTCCAAACGACCCGCCGCGCTCCTCCTCCTCCTCCTTCTACTCCTCTGGGCAGGCCCCGGGGTTCAGAAGTGGTCAGAGTCCAAACAGCTCGCCACGCAGCCCCTTCTCTGGCAACCGCCTGTAGCTCTGGTGTAGTCACCCGAATCCAAGCGGCCGCGCTCCTCTTCCTCCTCCTCGTCCTCAGGGCAGGCCCCGGGGTTCAGAAGCGTCGTTCTGAGTCCAAACAGCTCGCCACGCAGCTTCTCCTCTGGCAACCGCCTGTAGCTCTGGTGTAGTCACTCCGAATCCAAGTGGCCACGCTCCTCCTCCTCCTCCTCCTCCTCAGGGCAGGCCCCGGTGTCCTGAGTCCACACAGCTCTCCTCGCCACTCTTCCCCTGGGCAGCCGCTGGAGCCCCAGTGGTTGCTCCGAGTCCCAGCGCTGTGCCTAGCGGCCTCCTTTACAGCGCTCCCAGCTGTCCGAGTTCACTGCTCCAGCGGGGGTAGGGGCGTCTCGCCGGCAGTTCTACTTCACAAAGTTTCCTGCGTTCTGGGACCACCGTCCCTTCCGGGATGCCTCCCCAGGGGGTGAGAGTCACCCGGCTGCTTTGAGTTGGTCCCAAGCGTCTCAATATCTCCTCTTTTGAATCCTGAGTCCTGGAGCAACATGAAATGCAGCCACCCTCTAGGCCGCCATCTTGAAAACCCCCAGTCAATGTCTTTTGATTGATGAATTCAGGCCATTAACATTCAGGGTTATTATAGAGATATGATTTGGTTTCCCGGTCATTTGGTTCATTTTTTAAATTTTATTTATTTATTTGTTTGACACAACTTGTTTCCTCCTTTATTTGACAATTCCTTTAGGATAATTCCTCCCTTTGCTGATTTGCTTCTTTGTTTTTCATCTCTTCCTCAGGGAATATTTTGCTGAGAATGTTCTGTAATGCTGGCTTTCTTTTTGTAAATTCTTTTAGCTTTTGTTTATCATGGAAGGATTTTATTTCATCGTCAAATTTGAAGGTAAGTTTTGCTGGGTATAAGATTCTTGGTTGGCATCCATTTTCTTTCAGGGCTTGAAAAATGTTGTTCCAGGCCCTTCTAGCTTTTAGGGTCTGGATTGAAAAATCTGCTGATATGCGTATTGGTTTCCCCCTGAATGTAATTTGGTTCTTTTCTCTCACAGCCTTTAAAATTCTGTCTTTATTTTGTATGTTAGGTATTTTCATTATAATGTGCCTTGGTGTGGGTCTGTTGTAATTTTGTGTATTTGGAGTCCTATAAGCCTCTTGAACTTGATTTTCCATTTCATTCTTCATATTTGGGAAATTTTCTGATATTATTTCATTGAATAAATTGTTCATTCCTTTGGCTTGTTTCTCTAGGCCTTCCTCAATCCCAATAATTCTTAAATTTGGCCTTTTCATGATATCCCATAGTTCTTGTAGATTCTGTTCATGATTTCTTACCATCTTCTCTGTTTGTTTGTTCAACTTTGTTTTCAAGGTTAAATATTTTGTCTTCAATGTCTGAGGTTCTGTCTTCCAGGTGTTCTATCCTATTGGATATGCTTTCTATGGAGTTCTTAATTTGGTTTATTGTTTCCTTCATGTCAAGGATTTCTGTTTGGTTTTTTTTTCAATATCTCTAACTCTTCATTGAAATGATCTTTTGCTTCCTGTATTTGCTCTTTTAATTGTCGATTGGTGCGATCATTCAATGCTTGCATTTGCTCTTTCATCTCATCATTCAGTGCATGCATTTGCTCTTTCATCTCATCGTTTGCTTCTCTGATCATTTTAATTATGTACATTCTGAACTCCTTTTCTGTCATTTCTTCTGCCATGCTGTCATTGGGTTTTATTGATGTAACATCTAGATTTGTTTGCAGCATTTTCTTTCCTTGTTTTCTCATATTGTTCAGGTATCAGTGGACCGCTGAGATAGTGCAGATTTCCTCTATTGACTTACAATGTCCCTGAAGATTTCTATATATATCCCCCCTTAGCCTTCAGTAGGCTGAAGTCATGGAGGAAGTTGATAATGTGGTGCACCTCAAGGAAGCTGCCTCTCTAGGAGTGGTGGCCTTCAGGTGGGGTATAATCCCTGCTAGTGGGCAGAGGTGCCTCCACTTATTGACCAGTGGTCATTCAAAGGGGACCTAGGCTGCGGGCTGAGGCAAGGCCTGTTTGGGCCTGAGTCTCTGGTTTTACCGTCCTTGTGGGGAAACCTCACCCGGCAGGGAAGACTCACCCCGTGCGGAGGTCTCGCTGGTCAGTTCCCTCCTAGAGGTTCCCCTCAATTTACAGCTACCGCCTGGGCTGGGCTGCCTTCCTCTGCAAAGTTCCCAGGGGCCTGGCCCTACCTCCTGGGCCTGGGAGCCTCACCCTTCGCAGATGAGTCTCCATAGGCTGTCCCTCCTCAGAGAATCTGCTCACAGGCCTAGAACCTTCGCTCCGCCCTAAGCCTGTCTCTGTGCGGCTCTTCCACCCAGAAGCCTCCTAGATCCTGGGACCCTGCTCTGCACCTAATCGCCTGGCTATGCGGCCCCTCCTCTGAGCAGCCACCTGGGGCCCCGTACAATCGCTCTGAGTCCCAGAGACCCGCCACACACCTCTTCCTCCAGACTGCCGCCCAGTATTCCGGTGCGGTCACTAGGAGTCCAAGAAACTCACTGTGTGCCTCCTCCTCCCACCAACCACCCGTAGCCCTGGGCAATCAATCACTCCGAGTCGAAGTGACCCTCCCCATTCCTCCTCCTTCTCCAGATAACCCCCCGGGTGTTCAGGAGCAGTCCCTCTGAGTGGCTCTGAATCCACGTGACCCGCTGCACGGGTCCTCTGGGCAACCGCCCGGAGCTCTGGTGCGGCCACTCAAGACCAAGCGTCCCACCACGCTTCTCCTCCAGGCAGCCCCCCTGTGTTCAGGAGCTGTCACTTTAAGACCAAACAACTCACCACTCGCCTTCTCCTCTGAGCAGCCGCCTGGAGCGCTAATGCAGTCACTGCAAGTCCACACGACCCGCCGCGCTCCTCCTCCTCCTCCTCCTACTCCTCAGGGCAGGCCCCGGGGTTCAGAAGCGGTCTGAGTCCAAACAGCTCGCCACGCAGCCCCTCCTCTGGCAACCGCCTGTAGCTCTGGTGTAGTCACTCTGAATCCAAGCGGCCACGCTCCTCTTCCTCCTCCTCGTCCTCAGGGCAGGCGCCGGTGTTCAGAAGCAGTCATTCTGAGTCCAAACTGCTCGCCGCGCGGCTTCTCCTCTGGCAACCGCCTGTAGCTCTGGTGCAGTCACTCCGAATCCAAGTGGCCACGCTCCTCCCCCTTCTCCTCAGGGCAGGCCCCGGTGTCCTGAGTCCACACAACTCTCCTCGCCACTCCTCCCCTGGGCAGCCGCTGGAGCCCCAGTGGTTGCTCCGAGTCCCAGCGCTGTGCTGAGCGGCCTCCTTTACAGCGCTCCCAGTTGTCCGAGTTCACTGCTCCAGCGGGGGGAGGGGCGTCTCGCCGGCAGCTCTACTTCACAAAGTTCTCTGCGTTCCGGGACCACCGTCCCATCCGGGACGCCTTCCCAACGGGTCACCCGGCTTCTTTGAGTTGGTCCCAAGTGTCTCAATATCTCCTCTTTTGAATCCTGAGTCCTAGAGCAACATGAAATGCAGCCACCCTCTAGGCCGCCATCTTGAAACCTCCTTCAAAGTAATACATGAATGATAGATTTTGGAGAAATTCGTATATATGTTAATGACTTCAATAAGATTTGTTTTTATAGAATAGTATTTTTTTATAGAATAGTATTATAATGATTTGGTAGATATGAATTCTGAGACTGCTTTGTTGAGAGCCAAAACTACACCAGGCACTGTACAAGGTACTTTCCTGACATCATATTAAATTTTCACCAACATCCATATGAGGTCCATATTATGATCCCATTTTATAGCTATGGAAGCTTATTAATTTTCCTGAAATCATGTACTAATGGTTGAATTGTTATTTATAGTAAGAACGGCATGATTCTAAAACCTGTATTATTTCCTTCAACAACTTCGTCACCCCAGAATTCATGGCCAGCAGAGGTAAAACCAGGATAAGATCTTCTGATTCCTGATTCTAGAAGGATTCTCCCTAAAATTCCCAGTGCTTCTGATTTCAGAGGGTCCTTCCAATGGTCTCCACAGTCTAGATAGGACTGGCCCACGAGCAGGCAGAGTGGAGATGTCCTACTTGGACCAATTCTGCAAGTATCCCCTGCCCCTCAGCAAACAACTCATTATCATAGTTTTAATTGTATACATATTTGAATATTTTGCATCTTAAATTATTGCCTTTGTACTTTGCAAGTTTGGGGTTATCAGTCCGATTACAGTCTAGTGAGGAATAGCTAAAGCTGGCAGGAAATGCTGGAAAACTATTAGCAGGCTCTTCTTTAGAGTGTATACAGGTTATGTGGGGAAGAGGGTAAAAGTGAGAGGAAGAGAGGAAAGACAGGAGGGAAGAAATGATGTGGTGAATAAAGGAGGTTGACTGGAAAGTTGGGAAAACACCAAAGACAAGCTCCATGTGCTTTGGTAATTTTATTTTAGGTTATCACTAGGTCCTGAATAAATTGTAGGAATTGCCGGTTCAATGACTTAGTTGTACCTTCTCATAGGACCACTGTGATGCCTTAAAGAGGATTTAAATGATTGACATATAACTTGAACCACAATAAGCCCTTCCATAAGTAGTAGCTATTTCAGTTATGGTGATAGTCATGTGTGCTATTGAAAACGAACCTTTTCTTGACCTGAATGTGTTTACGCTGATAAAAATATAATGTGCTTTCAAAAATAATTAGACTCTAAAATCATTAAAAAATCATTAATCTAAGGACAAATGATGAACTGAGGAACATTACAAGACATAATATGACAGATATTGGGCTAAACATAAAGAATTTCTCTAAATCAATAATGAAATACTAACAACCCAGTGGGAAAATGGGTCAAGGATAGCACACAAAGGAAGTATCAGTGGCTTTTCAACATGTAAAAAGATGTTCCATTTTGCTCATAATGAGAGAAATTCATATTCTAAACTATAGTGGGTTTTCCTTTTTTATCTACCAGATGCACAACATCAAAAACCTCTGTGGCACACACTGAATTAATGAGATGGGGAAGTGGGCCCCTATATTGCTGTTGGGAAAAGACATTGTTCCAACTACAGGAAGGAGAATTTGATAGTATTTAACCCAAGTACAAGTGCATATTTCCTTTAACTCAGTAATTCCCTTCTAGGATTTTATTCCACATCTGAAAATTTTACTTAGTTGTAGGTCCAAGATTTATCACCATATTGCTTTTAATAGCTAAATCCTGGAGGAAAAGTTTATCACTAGGACACTAATTAATTACATGATGGTGCAGCTATCCAATGGAAAGCTATGCAATAATTTAAAAACATGAGGCAGTTTTAGATAATATATTTAACAATCTCTAAGGTATATTCAGGCATGACATAGAATAGTGTGTTAACCATTTATACAAAAATTAGAAGGCTATACCTAAGTATAAATTTGTGTGTATTTGTATATGAATAAAATATCTCTGGAAGAATGTACCAGAATCTCAGGATGAGAGGCTTACCTTGTGTGTTAGTTAGCTTTTCATAACTATGGCAAATACCTAAGGAAAACAACTCAAAGGAGGAAAGATTCACTTTGGCTCATGGTTTCTAAGGCTTCTGTCTATAGTTAAGAGACTCACTGTTCTGGGCTTGAGGTAAGGCAGAGCATCATGGCAGAAGGGCACAGCAGAGCAAAGTTGGTTTACCTCATGGCAGCCAGGAAGTAGAGGTCAAGAGCAAAAGAGAGAGAAAGAAAGAGAAAGCAAGGCCTGAGACATGATTTACCCTTTAAGGCCAGCCCCCTGGTGTCAGGTTCCTCTAACGAGGCCCTGCTTTCTACAGTTTCTACCATCTCCCAATCATGCCATCAAATTTTGCAACTATCAAAGGATTAATTCACTCTGAATACTGCTGCCTTGGGGACCAAGCCTTCAACACAGGAGCCTTTGGGGGACAGTCCGGATCCAAAACATAACACCTTAACTATCTTATATGTTCAGATTATGCACCATTTTGTATCACTTCTTAAAAAAAAAAAAAAAAAAAAAGTAATTAAATAAACCAGCAAGTCCACGTGGAGTATGGCTCTGAAGCCCTGAGAGACATCATTTGGGTTATTCTTTACCACCCCTTTCCTTGCCTCCATTTGACTGGTTTCTATACCAGTGTAAAACATACATCCGGAGGCCTAACAAAGGGTTAGAAAGGAGAGGAAGAAGGAGCCACAGTCTTGGCCCATTTAATCTGGGAGGGTCCAATCATAAACTCTTTTCACAGGAACAGCATTGGTTTGGAACCTAGGGTTGCAGGATGCCTTGTTATGTCTGAGTTACAGATAAGCAACAAATAATTTTTTGAGTGTAAGTTTGTCCTGTGCAATATTTGGAGCATACTTGAGTATTTTTAATGGTGTAATTGGTCAGCCTGCCCGGGATCTGAAATCTGGCTACTCATCAGGCAGTATTCATTGCCTGAACCAGGCTTTCCTAATCTGTGAAATGAACGTCAGTAACTGTCCAACTTTGACATGGGGTTGTCGTGAGGCTTAAATAAGCCCCAGTACTTTGTGAATAGTCAAATGCTCTAAAATTATAAGGAATAAGCACACCTGGTATCACTGCAATTGTCCTCAAAACCCTGGTCTCCATAGCAAACCATTTACTGAAACCTGCTACCTTATTTTCTTCCAACTTTACTGTGATTTCTTGTAAGTCTTAAGCACACAGACACACATTTATTTTTATATTTAAGGAGTGTTCCTAAAAATACAGAACATAGCATAAAAATATGAAATATGTCAGGAACTTCATTTTTAGTGTTTATTGCTCTTGGACTTAAATCTTGTAGGCCTTATTTGCAACCATTTTATCTCAGGTGAATGATTGACTGGGTCGACTGCTTTATTCATTTAGCATGTGTTTATTGAACACCTATCATGTTCCATGCATTGGAGATAAATAGGTGAGTAAAAGAGACACAGACCCTTCCATCACTGAACGTGAGGTCAGCTGCGGTTCAGCTATGTAAGAACCAAAGGAGTAAAGAAAACAGATAAGAAGAAGGCTTCCTAAGCCTGCATGACTTTAGACTCTCTGGGGAGGTGCTAGGCTATGCTGCAGACCAAGGACTCCTTCCATGATGCCAATGAGCATCCAAGGATCAAAACTGCTGAATTAGGAGTGTAGAACACGTTGGCTCCTGAATTCAATGAAGACTGTTTTACAAGTAAGAATTTACATAGCCATGGAGAGAGTGAATTCACATCCTAGATCCAGCAACCCACCACATGGAGCAAGACAGACAAAAGGATCAGCAACCAGGGGAAGGACATGGTATTAGACTGCATGCTTTGGAAAACTGAAAGCTGTCAAGGTAGAGGTTTCAAGTCCTACCCAGGTTCAGCCAAGCTCCAGGGGCGGCCCCTGTAAGAGAGGTTGCTTGGGAGGGAACAGACTTGATAACAAAAGAGCCCTGGACAACCAATGACCATATAAAACTATTTAGCCCATTTGGCAACCGCAGCCACTCTCCTTTGCTCTGTTAATAGATGGACCTCTGTATATTGGAAAAACAAGTCTTAAAGTCACTAATCTAGATCAGAATGCTCATTTTATAGATATTAAAGTGTTTATTTTTATCTAAACTCTTCTTTCTAATCTACTGAAGTCTGATCCTCTATGCAGCACAGGATGAAATGTGTTGCCCTCTGCAGCTATATTTTTAAATAGGATATTCCTGTTCCTGTTTGCTTTAATCCTTTATAATGGGCATAAAACAGAATTTAAAGGAAGAGAGTGCAAAGTAAATATACTTGTAACTATGCATATCAGTGTGTCTGTACGTATGCATATGTGTGCGTGTGTGTTCAGATTTATTTATTTGTCTTTATGGTGGTAACATTTTCATGGCACTGCTCTTTTCTTCCAGCTTGAAATGAACCCAACTCTTCTCACTTGTCACCAATGCCTTGTATCATGCACTGAGCAAAAGCATTCGCCTGTGCTGTCCTCCATGCTGTTAGCTGTGGCAGAGAGCCAGAGTCTCCTAAGAATGAACACATTTTCCATGGAAAGCAAATACTTTTTCCCCTCCAGGTGCACTTGGGGGACTTTCTAGAGTGAATCTGGTTACCCATAGTCCACTAATACCTGCACCATCTACATGTTTTAAAATTTCAAATAGAGGGACACTTCTGTTTCCAAGGAATATCCCCCCCCACATGGAAAGTCACATGATAGAAAATGTGCTCTGAGAACTGATGTCCAAGGGGTCGAACCCTGCCAGGCTATGCAGCCTGCCCTTGGATTTTCATACTTTGCTAAACGCTGTGTAAAGTGAAGCTCCCTTTCCACATGCCCCATGACCTTTCATTGTGGTTTTGTCGCTTGGCTTCCTGTTGGTAGTTGCTAAGGTAAACTTCTCTTCTAAAACCGCCACTGAGGTCAGCAGGGTTGAAAGCTACACCCTTTGAGATCCTAAACGAAAGGGCAGAGCAGACATCTGGGTGGTAGTTCCACATGTTGATTGTTTACACTGGAGACAGCGGCTGGCATTTGTCTTCCTTCTGCCAAGCATAAAGCTTTGGGATCTTTCTTAAGTCTGCTTTTGCAGAGTTAGCCACCAGAGGAGAATGATTTTCCCGTTGTCAGGAGGAACCAAAACGGCATTCAAGACAGCTCAGCAATGCTGACCTTGTCACATCTCCCTGTATTGCTGATCTCTGCATCTTGGAACTCCTTGAAATTGGAAGCTGATAAAACTATAGGTCTCTTTAATCTGGAAACATCATACACTGAAATGTGTTCTAATGCTTCCCACAAACTCTGCATTCCAGAAAGGAGAAGAATTGTGCATTTGAACAATCCTATGAGTATCCTGATGTAGTTGGAATTTGTGTTTCAAATTAGCAGCAGGGGCATATGTGAAACCAATGAGTGTGGTGTGACTTTTCAGTGAAGTTATAGCTTTCATTAAATATCATGTTTCCTAGAATAACATCAAATTGAGTAATCGTTATGAAATTCAAACCTAATGAGAAATTTCCATAATAAAAGGATTTTAAAGTATTCTTTATATTAAAAAATAATAAAACAAACCTACCATCAGGAAGAAGGTTACTCATATTCAAAAATATGTAGTGTACGTGCCTACTAAGAGCCAAGTAGTGGCTCTTATATGTGCACTTATAGGCTTAAAATCCTAGTGAGGAATACAGATACGTAATTAGACAAATAAAAATTAAAGTGTACATACTAAAAAAAGCACTTAGAAAAGACAGCTAACCTTGTTTTAGGTATAGGTTAGCAAAGGCTACCTGGGAAAAATAGTATGTAAACAAGATCACCATGTACAGTTGTAGAAGTGCCATGCACAACTAAACATGGTAGCTCTGCTAAGCTAAGACCTTAAGGAAGTACAGAGTGAGCTTAGAAGGGGTAGTGTATCCCAGGTAAACCAGCATATGGAATGGTCTACAAGCAACAAAAGCCTGGAACCTTAACTCAGAGGAACTAAAAGAAATTCTGTGGCTACCGTGTAGACTACGAAAAGGATGTGGTTGATTATGATGCCAGAATAGCAGGCCTTTATAAATTGGGAACCTCTCAGGTACTTTAGGCTTGGAAGTGACATACTCAGGTTAGAGAGGGGCAAAATTAAAACAGACCCATTGGGAGGAGCTGCAACATCCAGACAGAAGACAGCTTCAACGGCAGGGGTGGGGGAACTTGGAGGAACCGATGACTTTGAGAAAAATCTGGAAACAAAACCATCAAGACTGATAGAATTTTGGAGAATGAGGGAGTTGGAAGAGTCACTGAAGATACTGAGATTTCTTGGTTGGTCACTGGTCAGTTGGGGGCTCCATTCCCTCGGATTTGAACACAGAGGAAGAGCAGAGTTTGGAGGAGAGGGAAGGAGAGTGTCTGTGGCTTGTCCAAGTGGCGATGCCCAAGGAAAAGTTAGATATGTGGGTGTGGAAGCAAACCAAGGATCGGGCCAGAGAGAGACTTGGGAATCACTACTGTACAAATAAAACTGCAAGTCACAGGGGTAGTGAGGTAGTCAGGTAATTGGGATGACTGTAGCAGAAGAAACCAAATTATGACTTGAACTGATATTTCTTTTATTTGTTTTTTTCTTTCATAACAAAAAGTGCAGTTACAAAATCCAGTCTGATTAGAACACTTCACAAAATAATCAGGTGTTTCTACCCTGCCCCACAGTGACAGCTTCTATTCTCAGGGATGCCTATTAGAGTGATCAACTCTGACAGTTTGCCCAGGACCCGGGGGTCTCCCAAGACATGGAGTTTTCCATTTTAAAATCAGGAAGATCCCAGTTCATTAGGATGAGTCAGTCACTTCTAGTCATCTCCTTATCTTAAGATGACCACCGCAGCTCCACCCATCACATCCACATTTCAGAGAGGAGGAAGAAGGAAGGGAGAGGAAAAAAGGGGATTTACTGGCTCAGTCATCCCCATCCAACCACTTACCACCCTTCAAATGCAAAGGGGACATGGGCATGTCATTTTCTTGAGCAAGTACATAGCCAGTCCCAATCAAAATGGGATTCCTTAGGAAGCATAAGGGAAAAGGTGATTAGCAGTTTCTAATCAGAGGCTGATTCATTAGAGCAAAGAAACCAGACTGAGAAATGCCAACACTTATGAGACAAAGGCAGATAATAGAACAGATCAAGATGTGGTCAAAGACAAGAGCAAATATTAGAGGATCAACGAATGCAGAGGAACATAGCATCTTGAGATCATGGGGTAGCTAACCTGGTCAGTGCTGCTCTCGTGTCATTTTATAGACAAGGACCACCTCTAAGATAAACAGTGCCTCAACCATCCTGTGGCCATTACTCTCACTCCCCAAAAGCCAGGCACCTCCCATGTGGGCGAAGCTGATGAGTCAATTAGAGGAAGAAGCCAGGCATGATGTGTCCCACGTGGCCTTCTTCCAGGACTGAGGTAGACATTGCTAATTAGTGGCGACACTCTAGTCAGCGAGTCTACATCCGTTTCCTTCCCTTTCCTCATAAATGGCACTAGAGAAAAAACTTTTCCTGTCACTATTCCCTTCCAGCCCCTACAGAATATGGTTCCACAGAGCTGCAGTCATAGGCAAAACTCTGGCTTCAGTTGTAACAAAAGCAAATTTCTGTTTATAAGTGAACTTGGAGGTTGGGCATGGTGGCACATGCATAAAATCTTATCTATTAGAGACACTGAGGCAGGAGAATCACAAGTTTGAGGCCTGACAAGTTAGAAAGATCCTGACTCAAAATAAAGTATAAAATATAAGGGTTGGGGATGTGGTTCAGTGATAAAGCACTTGCCTAGCATGCCAAAGTTCTGGTCCAATCCCTAGTACCATAAATAAATAAAAACAAATGAACTTGGAAAGGAGGACATTTTTCTGTTCATTTTGAACATAAAAATTGTATAATAATGACTGATGATTAATTAATTTTCTAAGCCAAGGGACATTAGGCAGAAATATTGGAAACAGAGAATTTAATTTCCACACTGAGAAAGGGTTTACCCCATCTGCAACCCTATGCGTTAGGTTTGCATGGAAATTTGTACATTATAATTTTACATTGCTCTTTAAATACAGGCTTTCCTTTTTCCTTAAGCAAAGCTATATTGAGTTTCCCCACATGAGAGCCTCTTTGCTGTGCTTGAAAAAGGTTCATTCTGGGAGGGGTGTCTTGCCACTGGGGACCAAAATAGGATGGCAATGACTGGCCACTCCTTCTCAATTATAGATTATTTTACCCATCACATTTCAGGAGATGGACTAGTTTATAAGATTGCACTGCAGATCAACCATCTTCAGCACACTGATTTCTGGGAAGATTTATATTTAAGTTTATAACTCTCATTTATCTTCTTATATGTGGGAACTAACCCAAAGCTACAAATTTCATGCACTTTAATTGAATGAGAAAAGATGTCTATTGAGTCTGTGTCATTATTAGGGGCAACAAGAGGGGAAAGAAGCCACTGTCATCAAAACATGTACACTGAGAAGGAATACCTTTGCAAAACCTTATGGAGAGAACTCTAATCCAGGAGGTGTTTAGGAGCCAGGTAGGATAGTGTGGAGTACCATACTGTCCAGCAGCTAGGATCCAGATCCTTCGTGGGATGGATAACCCATAAGATGTGCATGTGGCGCCTTACATTCAGGACAAGGTAGTTAATGCTTATTAAGACATGTGCTGAAACTCTGGACGGTGCCTGGTACATTAGGCTGATCGCTAGGGCTCCCTGGATGCCAGTGATGGCCTTGTGTTGAATGATTCCACAACCCTTCATTTGCATGGTGCCCCACTCCCCATTCCCCAGCATGATTGACAGGGATATTCACTGTGGTCCTCCAAGCCCAAGGCTGTGGGATCTCTCTGACAACCAAAGAGTAGGTGCAATTGTCTTATTCTGTATCCTCTTATCCTAAGTTACACCATCGATTTGTTAACATCCTTTTGTAGTGTGGAGTGGAAATGTGCTACTGTAGATCAATTTTAAGACATGGTCTAATTTTAGAAAGCTTGTCATGTTTGAAACCCTTTTGTATTTGAAGTGGTGTGGTAAAAAAGTTAATCTGGTGGTGGTGTTATCAGCAGGGATGGTATTTGTAAGGAGCGTCCATATAGAAGCATCCATCCTTTGGGGATCCTTCTGGAAGGAAAGGAAGAAAACTTGCTTTCCTGCTGTAGGAAGATGAATGCAATAATGAAAAGATAAATCAATAAAGGAGACAGACAAGGAAATATTTGAAGACATCATGGTGCAAGGGAAAAGCACGTACTTAGAGCTGGATCTTGGTTTATTCACCATGACCTTGAACCAGTGAATTTTTGTGTGTGTGAATTTCTTTTCCTTATTTGTAGAGGTGATTTCCACCTCATGGGATCACTTGACAGGAATAAGAGACAAGAATATATGTCAAGAATCTGTCTGGAGCAAAATGAATGTGGTTCCCTTTGAATCTTTCTTTCTTAACAGAGGATTTGAGATGAAATGAAAGCTATGGTCATTTTCATATTATTAAAATGAATTTTATAGTTAGCAATTTGTTAAATGACATAAGATAATAGCAAAATTAAAAACTTGAAGTAGAAGTTGAGATTATGAAAGCCATAGGTATTTGTGATTTTTCTCAGACATTTTCATAACTGAACTGTTTTGCTAGAAGTAATCAGTAGGTTTATTAATAATTGTGAATCTGAGAAAAAAAAATCACACATTAACAATCCCAATTAATAGAGTGTATTTTACATTTGAGGAGTGCTATTCCATTTATTTTCTATTTATTTGACTATTTTTGAGAATTTCTATACTCTTTGCAATTTCTATGCATATCCAGAAATTTAACTATACATAATCACAAATTTGAATTTTTAATTTTTTAAGAGTCTTTGATGTACAGAGAAAGCAGGACATCTGCAAAATGTAAGTTGATGGCTTATACATAATTGAGGATACATTTCCATGGAGGCATTCTCTTTCCACAATAACAATCTAGCTCTTAGCAGAAACTTTATAAATGTTTTCTAGATGCTTTGCTTTGTAGGCATTACTGTCCAGGTTGCTTTGAACAGCTAGTGCATCCCAGAGAGGATTGTCACAACATAGATCATAGCTGGGAAATGGGACAGGAAGACTGGAAGAGGCTGGGATCTAAAAAAAAATGTGCCCACAGCAGTGGAAAGAGCAAGCACTAGAGAGCAAGGGATAATGGGTCTAGGGCCAGAAGATCTTCTGTACAGTAGCAGAAATTGGTATGAGAAGGGTAATCAATGGCAGCAGGTAGAACAAATAGCAAATAACATCAGAGATGTCCAATATGAGATGGGCTAACCATCTAAAGAGCATGCTGGCACAGTTCACAATAGACTATGGAACCAGACTTGAGGTCCACCAGTGGATGAATGGATTAAGAAATTGTGGTATATACCCATAATGGAGTTTTATTCAGCCATAAGGAAGAATGAAAATATGTCATTTGCCAGAAAATGGATGGAACTTGAGAACATTGTATCGAGCCAAATAAGCCAAACTCAGAAGGTTAAGGGTCATATTTTTTTTCTTATATGTGAAAGTGAGAGGTAAAAGGAAAAAAGAGTTAGGAAGGGTCTCATGAAAATCAAAGGGAGACCAGAACAGTAGAGGAAAGGGTAGAGGGAGGAGAAGGGGGAAAGGAGAAAAACTGGAGAACTACATTGGCTAAATTATATTATTATATTGTGTGCATGAATGAATATGTAACTATGAATCCCACTGTTAGATAGAATTAGAACTCACCAATTAAAAATAAGGAAAAAGTAAAATAAATCACTAAAAGAAGAAGACAAAGTGTGCTGATGTCATATTTAGAAATATAAGAGCCAACATTTATTAAGAGTTTGGCAGTGTGCTAACTTCTCTACTTACCTTATTCAATCTTCTTTAAAATACTAATAAGCCAGTAATTTAGAATCTTCATTTTACCAATGAAGAAAGTGAGTTTCAGATAATAAAACTAACTAGTCCTAAGTGACATAGTTTCTAAGTGGTGAGGCTGGAATTTGAACCAACATCTTGATGGTGAGAGCCACACTTGACCACTCCACCATACTCTTCCACAGGCAGGACCCTATCCAGGGTGGCAGAGAGTAGGCATCCAGGAAATCAGGAGAGAAGACCCAACCCTGAGTGCAGGGGCTAGATGTCAACCCTGGGAAAGAAGCTGGCAGGAAGAAGCAGGTGGAGTCCTTGTCTTGGATATGCAGAGTGCTAAGAGCTGAATGAGAGATGCAGGCATTGCTGTCAGACATGGGTTGTGAGATTTCAGCCAGAATCATACCATCAGTAAATGTGCTGGATTCCACTGTAGATGATCCTTAGTGAAAACCAGGGCACTTAGCTGCAAGAAGGGGAGATGCTAGTGATGGGCAGCCAGAAGAGACCTCATACTAAAGAGGACAATAGTGTAGGTTTTAACATCAAAAGATCCTAGAGTGAACTAAGTGAAGGCTGTTCCCACATCAGCATTGACAATGGGCTGCTGATCTGCTGCCTGAGCAAATCTAAATTTCTCGATCTCTGGAACTAAATGACTCCTTCCCCTAATGATAACAGAAATAATTAACAATTAATATTCTAATTCACAAAGCATGTTATGCTCCATCAAGTTCTCACAACCACCCTGTACATATAAAGTTAGATCTCTCTTGAGTTTTACATTCTGAAGTCATCACAGAAGGTGAAAATTACTGCCAAAATTACCCTTGAAAGTTCCTTAAATTATGTATAGAGTATAGTATGCATGATTTTCTGCATATTATATCAGTTTTATGCAGAACACATCCAAATTTCCTTTCTGGGTAAAAATATTTACTTTTTTTGAAAATTAGATGAGATAGATTTCACTTGGTGGCTCTTCACATGAAAACTATATGCCATGTATGTATGTGTATGACAGTGGTTGGGTTGTTTTCAGTAGTTTTTTTTTTTTTTTTTCTTAGTACATTGTGTGATTTTTCAAATATTTAATGACTATGTAATTACTTTATTATGCCCACTTTACACATAAAGAAACTGATGAAGTAGTTAGTGTTTGCATGATGAAGTCTTAAGCCTAGGTTGTACATTGAAAATCTCCGGTAGCATGCACTACAGCCCAAGTCACCCCATAATGCTCATCATAGCTGGCAGACAGTACAGTATTCCCCTTTATTCATGGGGGACATGGTCCAGTACCCTCAGTGGATGCCTGAAGCCACAGATAGTACCAATCCCTACATATAGTGTTTTCCCTAATACATACATACTCATGATAAAGTTTAATTTATAAATTAGGCACAGGTGAGATTAATGACAGTAATGAACACTAGAATAGAAAAATTCTGACAATATACTGTAATAAAATTGCCAGCATCACTACTCTTACATTTGAGGGCTATTATTAAATAAAACTTGGATTGCCTGAATACAGGCACCATGATACCACAAAAGTCACTGTGATATCCAAGACAGCTACTGAGTGACTAGTGGGTGAACTGAAATATAGCATGGATACGCTGTCCAAAGGGATGATTCATGTCCTGGCGGGATGGAGTGGGACAACATGAAATTTCACCACTGTTGGAAAGATATCCAATTTAAAATTTATGAATTGTTTATTTCTGGAATTTTCATATTTTCAGACTGTGGTTGACTGCAGGGAACTGAAACCATGACAAGTGGAACTGTGGATTAGGTGGGGCTACTGTATATTTATTAGCTAGTAGAATTCCAGGCGTGCCAAGTCCCTACCATACATGCTCTGACCACCCAGTACTGTGGTGGCCTGGGATTTGGACCTGTCATACTGTGCCTTGGCTATTAGGGTGTGGCAGTATAGACGTGGCCAGCAATTAAGCATGACCTCACAGCTGAGTACTTCCTGTCTTACCTTCACTGAAACAGAAAAGATTTTTCTGTTGTTTTCTGATGCCTGCACATGACAAGGAGACACATTCAGACCCTGGGGCATGTGAATTCTCTCCTTTTGAGTAAGATGGTTTAACTATTGTTTTTAATTGCTGTCTTACTTTTTAAAAAAATCTGCTTAGAGTTTCATGGTCCTTTTCTGACACCTTAAAGATTTTATCATTTTCAGTAAATGTCTCATAAATCAGTTGAGATTGCCTAAGCAGCAGTATCTAAAGTGGATCCTTCTCTCTCCTCCTGACTTCATGTCTCCAGCACTGTGGTTACTAAATCTCCCCAGATCCCTGGCTGCATGTGTCATACCAACCACCCAATCCCCATGTGATTCCAATCATTTGTTGCCTTTTCTTATTTATTTGTGCTTACTTTAACATCTTCAAAGCATTTGTTTTCCATTTTCATTGGTTAAAAAAAAAAAAGATGGGGAAAGAGAGTGATGGTCAGCAGTTTGATTTAGTAAGGACTTCAGAAAATCCTCCCCCACGAACACAATGAGAGCCCAGGTAAAAATAGTGAAGGCAGCTCTTAAAGAACTCTGAAAATTAACTAAAGGCCGGCAATACTCAGGAGTTGTAGTCAAGAAAACAGTTGAGTATTGGCAAAAAACAGTGAGCTTTGTGGTATCATAACTTACCTTTTTTCCATCCTGATCTTTAAATTCACAAAGACAGAGGGTCCAAAATAGTCAAAACAATCTCGAAAAGAAATGAGGAATCACACTTATCCCAATTTCAAAACTTGCTATAAAGTTAGAGTCAACAAGACAATGTGGTACTAGCACAGGGATAGGCAGAATGAGAGTCCAGAAATAAACCCTATATCTGTGCTCAGTTCAAGACAATTCAATGGGAAAAAAATCAATTCACAATAGATCAAAGACCTAAATGTAAGAGCTAAAACTATAAAATGCTTAGAAGAAAACATAGGTATTAACCTTCATGACCTTCAAGTAGAGGATAGTTTCTTAGTTATACCTAAAGTAAAAAAAAGAAACAACATAAAGTCAGAAAATTGAACTTCATCAAGATTAAAAAATTTTGTACTTCAAAGGGCACCATCAAGAAAGTGATGGGCTGGGGAGATAGCTCAGTTGGTAGAGTGCTCGCCTCGTAAGCACAAGGCGCTGGGTTCAATCCCCAACACCGCAAAAAAAAAAAAAAAAAAAAAAAAGAAAATGGAAACACATACTATGCAATGGGAGAAACAGTGGTAAATCATATACTAGATAAGATCTAGGGTCCAGAATATATAAAATTTCTTATAACTCAACAATACAGAGACAACCCTGTTCTAAAAATGGACAAAGGATTTGAATAGACCTTTCTCCAAAGAAGATATACAATTGTCCATAACAGATGTTCTCCATTATCAGTCATGAGAGAAATGCAAATCAAAAGCATGTTTAGATATCACTTTACATCTACCAGGATGATGACAGAACCAGATGGACATGTGGGTGAGCATGTGGAGAGTTCTGAACACTGAAACATTGCTGAGGATTGTCAGTGGTGTCACGACTTGAGAAAGTAGTTCCTCCAAAGGGCAGAGATACTCTGTGACCTAGCAAGCCACATGACCTAGCAAGGCAAATGACTAAGACAATTAAAATTTATGTCTAGATATTACTATTCATAGTAGTTGAAAGATGGAACAATCCAAATTCTATCAGCACCCAAATGGATAAATAGTGACATATAAAAAATAGGATGTTTTTCAGTCTAAAAAAATAAAATGAATTCTGAGGGCCGGGGAAGTAGTTCCGTGGTAGAGCTTTTGCCTAGAGTGCACAAGGTCCTGGATTTAATCCTCAGTTCCATGGGTGAGGAGTGGGGAGCGGGGATGAAATTCTGATATATGCTATGACATAGATGAATGTTGAAAACTTTCTAAATGAAAGAAAACAGTAACAAAGGGACACATATTGTATTATTCTATTTACATAAAATTTCCAGAATAGACAAATTCAAATAGAAAAAGTAGATTAGTGGTTTCTAGTGGCAGGGAAGGGGGAGAATGAGAATTGCTTACTAATGAATATAGGGTTTGTTTTGAAGTAATTAAAATATTCTGGAATTAGATAGAGAAGATAATCACAAAACTTTATTTACACTGAATTCTATGAAAAGAGTGAATTTATGGCATATGAATTGTGCCTAAAGTTAACTTCCAGGTGTCAATTTCATTAGGATGAAATAAATGAATTATTTCACAAAGAAAACCTTATTAACTCACTCTGGCAAAATGATTGACTGTTGTGAATTGCACTGCTATAAACATGGGTAAGCATTCCTTACTGTAGTAAAATGCCTTTAATTCTTCAGGATAAACATCAAGGCATGGTATAACTGGGTCATATGGTGGTTCCATTCCTAGTCTTTTGAAGAACCCCCAAACTGATTTCCACAGTTGTTGTACTAATTTAAAATCCCAACAGCAATGTAAGTGTTCCTCTTTCTCCAATCTTCCCCATCATTTATTATTGTTCGTATTCTTGATGACTGCAAAGTCTCCTTAGAGATCATTAGCATATGTTTATAGTAAAATACAATGTAGTGAGAGCAAGGGCTCATTGCATACAAGAGGCAGTAGTGGTTGCAGTGGCTGCAAGGACCAGATTTCTTCAAAGAGGGCACTTGTGTTGGCACTAGAAGTTGTTGCTATTTGCACCAGGTGGGTGTTTCCTATGTTAAGAAGATGCAAGCTGGAGATAGACTCCATCTTGGAGCCCTTCAGCCTGGCAAGCAAGGCTCCCTGAAGATGCTGCCATACTGTGTCCTGCCTGTGAGACTGATCATCCACTGAGCTGCTGCTGACTTGTCAGTATGGCCACACAAGCAGGGAGCCTGGCTGGAAAGGGCACTTGGGCCAACAGGCATGGGAGGAGGGGCTGAAGGCATTTCAGGGCCTTTCAGGTAAGAGTTTCATTTAGGGGTCAGGTGGGCAGCCAAAGATGGAAAACAGCCGGGTAAATACTGGCCACAAATAGGGGAGCCTCTGAGCAACTACAAGAGTTGAAGACCAGAAAGGCAGGGGATCCCCAAAGATCCACAATCCATCACTGGAATAGGAAGCCAGGAGGCCAGACAGGGTTTGGAAAATGCGACTTGGGGTTCTTGGCTTCGACACCCATCTTCCCCTTCTTCATAGGATTACTGTTCCATATCCTGGGGCAGTCAGAAAGCTATCACTTAAAAATGCGAGGAGGACAGAGGAAGGGAAGGAGAAGGAGGAAAGTGAAACAGAGAGAGGGAAAGAAAGTGGGAAAGGAGAAGGACAGGGAAAGGGGAGGAAGAAGAAAGGAAGAGAAGGGAAAAGAGGAGGAAGGGTGAGGGAAGAGGGGACAGAGGAGAGGGATATGAAGAGTGCAAGTCCCAGGGTGTTCACTGCTTTCCAAGCCCTTTGCTACATGTTTTGCATATATTTTTTTTATCTAGTTATCAGAGCTATGAAATTTAGTCATGAAAGAATCTAGGAAAGGGAGTCTTATTCCTAATGAATATATATACATTTATATATGTATATCAATAACATAATAAAACATTATAATATTAATCCAGTAAGTTATATATATATATATATATTAATCTATTAACTTATAATAATTCAAGTTAAATGCAAATTAAGTCATGAGGGGTGAAAGGTGCTATGGAAGCAGAAGGCTGAGTCCACCAAGTTATTTTGACTCTGGTCTTGGAAGTTCCACCCATTTTTTCCTGCTCCTCTGTACAACATGCCCCTTAGCCTGCACTCTCACAGCATATGAAAATCAGGGAGGTGAACGTAATGAGATAAGTAGATGTGGTATGAAATGAAAGGCAACAGACACTTGGCCTCAACCTCAGGAGTTGGTAGGAAGTGAAGGGGATCAGGGCAAAATGGAGAGCATATACCCCGGAAGAGGCTAGAAAGACTATGAAGATCCAGCCTGGTGTTGTCTTTGGAGAAAGTGGCCTCAGTGTTTCCAGACTAATTGTTTTCCCAAGAAGCCAGATTCTGTGATCAGACTACATCTAGAAATTGACAAAAATGCATCTATCTGCATTCTCTGTCTGACCACAGATTTGCTGGACAGTGGTTGTATCTTTTTCCAAGTTGAAAACAGAAGATTGATCCCTCACCTGTCTTCCTTTCTCTATCCAGGCCATTATATTTATGTGGATACCTCCTTTGCCAAGCAAGGAGAGAAAGCTGTGCTGCTCAGCTCTGACTTACAGGCAGAGGAGTGGAGCTGTCTCCGCTTGGTCTACCAGATAACTGCAGCTCCAGGGTCTCCATCACATCCCAGCCAGCTGAACCTCTACGTGAGATTCGAGGATGAGAGCTTTGACCGCTTGCTTTGGTCAGCTAAGGAACCTTCAGACAGCTGGCTCATAGCCAGCCTGGATTTGCCAAACAGTTCCAAGAAATTCAAGGTGGGTGGCGTTTAGATGGAAGATGTGGGACTTATGATATACACTTTATGCTACAAGAGATCTTCTAAAGCTTCTGCCATTGAGGCTAGTTATATCATGGAAGATTACTAGTAATGCAAACTAATATTGTGTTTATTCCTTAAAAGAGCTTCTTTCCAGATTTTCCCCCATCTATTTAAATGAGACTTCTGTAAGAATCTAAATGTTGTCTAAGCTAATCTCTTCAATAAAAATAGATTTTTGCAGTGGGCTTTAGGGAATATTCTTAGTTCCTGTCATTTTGTTTCATCTTTCTAAATTGTTTGTGGTATATATTAGAGCTATCTTGCCAGTGGTGAAGTTGCTACAAATTTGAACAAGACATTAACCATAATAAAAGGAAAACTGAGAAAGTACTTTGAAAGAAGACAGGTATTTGCGAGTCATGTTCTGTTTCCTTTTCACAGAGGAAAATCGTTCTGTATGAAGTGCTGGAAAAGGAAGGTAGCGAGTTAAGAAGTCAGGTGTAACCTGGAGTAGGGAAGGAGAATGGAATCTGACACACTTGACATGAAGTGTGATATTCAATGAGTCACCGAGGACACAATAGAGCCTTCATGAAAACGTTCTCCATTCCTCATCTGCCTTTCTGCCCAGTGCCATCCCTCCTTTTCTTTGAAAAGTTTTGAAGTACTGTACCCCTCTACCTCTGTCTGCCTGGAATCCCTTCCCACCAGGCAGTGTGGAGGAAGGAGCACTGCAGGGGGTCCAGGTTCCTGTTTCATACCATCCTCCCAAAGTTATCAAATCCCAGATCTACCACATACTTGCAAAATAACTGGGTTGAAACCACAGAAGAAAAAGCAATTACTTCAGGAACCAGACCAAAAGGAACTGTAACATTCCTGAAAATCAGTCACTGAATTTTCATGCTTCTATTTTCTCGTTGCATAAAATTCTCAAATTTAGCAGGGGCCCTAAGCAATTTAGTGAGACCTGGTCTCAAAATAAAAAGGGCTGGGGATGTGGCTCACTGGTTGAATGCCTCTGGGTTCAATCCCTGGTATCAAAAAAAAAAAAAAAAAATCTCAAAATTTTCATCAGTAGAGAAACTAGAAGTTGATTATGAACCTCTTCTGTCTCATGTGGAGATCTCCCACCACTATCAAATTTGTGCTTCCCACCTTCTCCTTCAAGGGATTACTTTTTTACTCCTGGGTCCTCTGGCCCCGGTTCCTAATTTCAGAACAGATTTTCCCAGGGACACAAGCTGTCCTCTCCATCTACAACCAATTGGTGTTACTACAAGCATTGGAAATGGTAGTGGTTGTGATAAAAGCAAAACAGAGCTGATTCTTTGCTCACTTCAATGTTCTGAGTGTATCTGTATACACACACACACACACACACACACACACACACACACACACACTCTTTTCTAATAGAGTCCATAGTGAGATTCATGTCCAATACCTATGAGCTAAGACTAGCAATACTGCTTGCCTTGCACTACTGAACAGCTCCTGACTAACAACTGAAATACTGAAAGGAAACATGATATTCTGAAGTCTAACTCCCCTTTTTGCCCATGTGTTGTGCAGATTTTAATAGAAGGCATCCTA
This sequence comes from Sciurus vulgaris, assembly GCF_902686455.1. NCBI lineage: Eukaryota > Metazoa > Chordata > Mammalia > Rodentia > Sciuridae > Sciurus > Sciurus vulgaris. The sequence continues at coordinate 17,744,788 of NC_136476.1, read as the reverse complement.
GGACAGGGAAACACAGCCAGCATTGCACTCTTTGAAATCAAGATGACAACTGGCTACTGTATTGGTAAGTTTCGTTTTCATTGCATCAGAACACAAATCTTTTTCTAAAAGCTACTGTTGACAGAAGGCATTGAATCAATCTAAAGACAAAACTACTTACTGCATAGTAGTTTAAATCCTTTGTTAGGTATCCCTGAGTGCTACACAGTGTTTCTCTGTCTTTAGCAGAGGAAGGATTATTAGCATTAGCCTGGACTGGCTGGATTAATGAAAGAAGAGGCAGCAGCTGTGACCTCAGCGTTGCTACCCTAACTTCAACATGTTCTAATAAAAATAATTTCTGGATTGCTATAAATTCCACGTTTTGTAGACTTTCCCTGGAAAGCAGGCATTGTATGCCTCTTTCCCTCCATTCCTGTCTGGGCACACCAGTGCCCCATCTTAGTAATCATGGTGGCCACTTAGATTCCACTTGAACGGCACAGGTTAGGTGTCTCTTAGATGCCAGCTTCTGAGAAGACAAAGGGAGAGGACAGTTCCTGCCCTAGGGTTTGCTTACCTTCTATTTGTTGACCATTGACAAACTCTATATATAATGCAAGGACAGGCCGTGCTGTGGAGGTGCAGGTAGGAAGAAAAGAACTGTCTCTGGGCAGACCCCTGTGGGAAGAAAGGACAGAGCTTGTCTAGGCAAAGGTGAAAGTCAGAGAAGTGTGTTTGAAGCAAGAATCTATACAGCTCAGGGATTTCATTATGGAAGATTCTAGATTCAGGATAAGGAGTTTGGGGTTACTAAATTATTTGGTTAGGAGGCACTAATAGTCAGCAGGGGAGGGGTGTGCAGCTGTGATTTTCAGTTCATGACTCTGGCTGTCACTTAGACAATGAGGTGGAGACAAGGAAAGCCTGTAGGAGCTGGCAAAACCCAGAGGAAGCAATTGTGACCTTACAAAAGGGACATACTGAAGTCTTAAATGGGAGGTTAGCAGTGCGAAGGGAAAACCTTAATAGACCTGAGAGATCTGTCAGCACTGATAGTACTCAAAGTCTTTATGGACATGCAGGGGAAAGGAGTGGAGCCTTCACTAATTCCCTGAAGTCTCTCACTTCTCTATTTTAACCTTCAGTGATATTTCTAATGCAACTGAAGAAAAACAGACTGGGAAAGTGAACATTTTCTGAAGATGCAGAGAATTTAGTTCCAGGCTCCTTTCCTTGAGCCTCCATCCAGGCAGCATTCCTGCGAGTCTGCCTGGGGCATGGACTCCATACCGGCCAGGCAGACTCAACTGCGGAGCGCCACCTATTGGTTATGTCAACTCACTGCGACCTCAGCCTCTATTTCATCTCCTGTAAAATGGGGATTAAAAAAAAAAAAAAAAAAAGATCATGAATATGAGGGTGATTGGTGTAGGGCTGGGCATCCAAGAGGAAATGTTCATTGGTTTTCTTCAAATTATTTGGTGGCTTCTGATTTCTTTAAGACAGAAGAGATGACAATATTTTATCTCGTTAAACTTTATGTCACTCTCGTCTCTTTCTTTGTACCTCTTCTCTTGGTTTTTCATCTGTAAAATGAGGTTAATAATAGTGCCTACCTCATGAAGCTATTCTGAAGATTAAGTTAATTCATATAAAATGCTTAGAATAGTGCCTGGCACAGAGGGGTATTTTGCTTTTTATTGTTTTCTGTGACAGCCTTTGGCACTGGCTGTTGGGCATTGGTTGGCAGACCATGCTTAGAAAAGTTGAAAATAAATGTTAAAATTCTTCAATGTTTCCTAAAGTAAAAACACATTGATAACTACACCAGCTAGGAAAGTGGAAACAGGGTACACTCAACCTCATCAGGAAAGTTCATCAGAGAGACCATAATATGTGAGTAGTAAATGAAACCAGGAAGGGCTCACCCTTTAGCCTGGGACTAGTAACTGTGGTAACTCAGGGGCTGCTATCCTATTTAGGTCTGCCGGGCAAGGGAGAAGGAATAACAGGAACTCAGAGACAAGAGCTGTATGGTGAAGGCTACTGGACAAGAGCTGTACCCTCAGTAAAGGGACACAACCAACCATGGCCACCCAGCAGGGACAGAGCCTGGAGAGTAAACTGCTGACGTCATGCTCCTTTCACCCCCCACTGGACAAATCCAACTGAAAGGCCAGAAGCAGGGGACTCCATTGATACAGTCCAGACAGGTCAACCTCTGGAGCGCAGAGAAGGTGGAGGAAAGCAGAGAGGGTCCGGCAGGGCAATGGGTGTCAGCCAGCACAATCACGCTTCATATTTTTAATTGCAGGGTTATAGGACCAATAGAGGCACTTGCCTGTGAACTTATTGTCCCCACTAGAGGAGTATGTTCACGGGAAAGAATTTATAGTAAACATATCAAGGCCATTTAAAAGGATCTCCTTATTATCTTTCTCCTCACCCCTCAGGAGCTGCAGAAGGGGCCCAGAGCCTAGGATATGCCTACCCCACCTATCCTGATTGGGTTCTTATTAATAAGAAAAGCAGGTGATTTTAGCATCTAGGAAAATGCCCCTCAGCATATTTCTTCACCATAAGCAGAGAAAGGAATAGAGGGCTGGGACACCAGATCCAAAAAGAGTGATGAACAAAACATCTGGAATTGAGAGCATAACCCTAAATATTGCATTAAGATAGATATGACTGTGGATGGGGATGGATCTTGGTGGTAGAGTATATGCTGAAAGGGCCTAGGTTCAAACCCAGCACCAATTAATTAATTATCTTGTTTATATAAGAGAGATGACTGAACAGCTTATGCCCAGCACTGGCCGCACGAAAAACAGGCCTATGTGGTAGTAATGTTGTTGCCAGTTCACATACGGAGAAACAGGCTAAGATAGGTCACTCAGCAAGCCACCTGGCTAATAAGTGGAAGGTCCACAATTCAAAGTGGCAAGGATGAGTTAGAATCTTCATTTATTGCAGGCTCTCGCTTCTTGGCTAATATTGTCCTGGAGTCCTGGTACAAATGTTCCAGGGAGCAGAGGAAGAGAGAAGCTTCTGAATGGATCAGACTAACTATGCAGTATGAGCATGCTGAAATGTGACTGTATGTCCATGAAGCATGTTTTTATTTTTCTTTGACCAGAGTGTGACTTTGAAGAAAATCATCTCTGTGGCTTTGTGAACCGCTGGAATCCCAACGTGAACTGGTTTGTTGGAGGAGGAACTATTCGGAACTCCCATTCCGTTCTCCCACAGGATCATACCTTCAAAAATGAACTGGGTGAGCTGGAGAAATATGAAGTCCTTTTCCCAGGGTGAATTAGGCTGCCATCTCTTCCCACGCTCTATATTGACCTGCCTCTGACTTCTGTCAGCAGATTAGGTACAGGGGCCCTGATGGAGAGTAGGGTAGAATACAGAGTGAGATAGAGACAATCTGCAGGCATGGGCCCCACAACAAAGAAGGCCACCTAGTGAAAGATATTTTTTTTCACTGGTGACCTGGTCTTGCTATTTTCACATTTCCATTACATTTCACTTTCTTATCTATTTGTTGTTTAATAGTCTTTGTTTCTAAGGACAAGGTTGAAATAAGCCCAGGTTCCTTTTCACTAAAAATAGATTGAAGAATGAAAGAACTTCCCAAGTGACAGTGGGGTCAGCCAATACTGGTGATTAATGCTGAATGTGGTGTGCAATGGGGCCCCCTGGTGGCCAAGTACGCTGGTTCTTTGCATGGAAAATGTGGAGGTGAGATTATCAGAGGACTTGACCCAGAGAGCAGGGCAAGGGCTTATTGTTGTGAGTTATCACTGCTCTCACCTGGACCCTGGTAGACCTTGGAAAAGTTTAGATTTCCATTCAGTTGCAAGAAATTCCCATCCTCAATTCCAAGGTCTTCTCCAAAAAGTGAGAAGATTCTAGTGGTTGGCTTTTCAACCAGAACAAGAATAGGAATTTTCTATGTGGGTACCAAGGTGATCTACTCAGTCCCAGTAAACTGCTCATGATGACAGCATGTACCCAGACATGACAATTTTTTATGGTCCTTTCTGTTTTTTCTTACTCACTGTAGTTTCTCTTCATCTAACTGTGGTTTTTTAAAAATCTTTTTTTTTTTTTTCCTTTTTTCATCTGAATTTCCTTTTTTCATCTGAATATTTTTAAGCATGTCTCCAACTTTTTTCTAAAGTGCCATTCTGCAGCTTACCTTGACTCTGGACAATCTTCATTTTGACCTTATTATTTTCTTTACTTTTATTTTATCTCCTCCTTTACACCAGAGTTTTAGATTCAGTATCCAGGAAGATATGGTAACAAGTGACATGTGAGTCAGGTAAGGACTGTAGCAAACTAAAGCGCAAAAATGCATGCAAAGACGGCACAGCTCCATGAGTTGCACCCCAAGTGTATGCAAGCCCAGGTTGCCAGATCCTTTGATTTTTTCAAAGTATCAGGAAGGAAGGGTTTTTATATGAGATTTTTCAAATTTGAAGTTGAATATCAAATTCAAAATTGGTGAATATTTTCTAAAAAACACTATATGGGCTGATAAAAAGTTGACCAACATCTACTTTGCAACCTTTATTTAACAAGTTTTCTTCTCCCACCCCCAACATCTAGGCTTCTTAGAAGAAAATAATACTTGTAAGCAACCATGTATAAATATTGGAGTCTTCTGATGCTTTCCTGTTTAAAACAAACCCAACCGTAGATCTAGATTTTTTCATTTATTTCCCTTAGTATTACTACAATGAGGAAAATCACAATTAAAATGATGTTTCCCTGGACCTCTTCCCAACTGCCAGTAACATACATTCAAGAAAGGGAAAGAGAGTTCTACCACAGATGAATGTAACACAAGGTTGTGTGTCCAGGGCTACAAGAGTGAGTTCTTCCCCCCAGATGCACATACACAAAAGAGAGGTGCTAGATACTCAGAGATAAATCCCTTGCCGCTTGGATGGTTTCTAAGTCATGATAAAGAAAATAAACTGCATTTGAAAGGTGGGTATGATTTTTGACAGGCAGAGAAGAGAGGGTAGAAGCAACGATGGTAATGTCAACTACAAGGAGTAAATGGGAGAGAGAGAGAAGACTGAGAAAGCAGTGTAGGGGCAAATTCTAAAAGACCTTGAATGACAGGAAAGAAATTTCAACTTCATTCTATTGACAATGACATTCAACCCTTTTGACATGACAAAAGATTGGAGTTTCCCTATGTGTTGCCCATACTTTGGCCCTAAGGACACACCGCCCATTTCCACATGTGGCCCTTGCAGGAGCCAAGATGTAAATGAATGTTCTGAGTAGAGGAAATGATATACCGTCTTGGTGGAATAGCCCACGAATCTGCATGGACAATTGGGTTAACTCAAAATAGCAAAATGCCACTTCTTGAGACCTTTGTCTAAGAGAAAAAAGAAAGTAACAATCTCTCAGGGTTCTGAAAAAGAAAAACCAGATGACTCTTTCTTCATGTATGGAAATAGCCCAGTTTTTATTTTGTTTTTCTGTCAAATCTTAAGACTCTAGTACAAGGAGTAGAAAGGATCTTGAAAAACTGGTAAATTAAGGTCGGAATCATTTTTGGTTTTGGAATCATAGCTACACAAAGATGCAAGTTCAAATGACGGGGAAGTGTTAGAGACATTTCACAAATCACTTAAAAATTAGGTCCTAAATCAAACCCTCTGGGTGACCGAAGGCTTGGTTTAGTGATTACTTATTCAATGCACCATTTTTCATCCTTGCTGATGGTGAGGATCAGCTGACTTGGGACAAATACCTATTTCTTGGGAGAAACAACATACCAATGATCTAGCGTCAAATCATCCATTTGACTAAACAACCTGAATACAATCCATTCATTAAAGAATGCAATACTGCTAGTGCTTATTCTCTGACCACAGAACATTCTGGTCATATTTGTGGCAATGAGGGCTAGAGAAAGCGCATCAGACTGGGAGTCAGGATGCTTGTGCTCCAGGTCTAGTTGTCAAGCACTGTGTCACCTTCAGCAGACCCTTGACCTCTCAGTCTCCATCGGCCTGTTTGCAAGTGAGGGATTTGTCTTCAGTTCTCTCTAAGATGCTTTTGAGTTCTAGAATTTTACTCTTCCCTCTTTACCTAATGCTATAGTTCAAAATCTCCAAATTCGTCACCCACTGAGATCTATTTCAAGAATGTTTTAGGTCTATCCTGAATGCCTATAAGCACATTGCATTTGGCATTAGAAAAGAAAAAAAAAAATTAAAGGAAGTAAGGGTGTGAGAAAAAGGATCTGGCTTTTCTAATATCTTGATCAGAAAGCACAGTGGCCTTTTTATCCCTGAGGAGCACTAAGGCTTGCCAGTGGGGATTGTCACCCCTGCCATTGCACTTGCCTCTATCTTTCTCTCCATCCCTCCTCTTCCTCTCCATTTTCCCATCTTTTCTTCCTTAGCTATTTTAAAACACCTACCAAAGTCAGGTGATTTTGCCTACTGGCATTGTTCAGTCCCCTGATCTCAATTTTGAGGGCTAAAGAAGCAGCTGACCCTAGGGCTGAAGGGAAGAAGTCTAAGGAGAGTTTCCATCTCCCTTCCTGCTGCCCACAGGATTGTGTATGCAGACCAAGCAGAACCTGGACACCAGAAAGAGGCTTCTTCATTGATAGTTCACTGTCTATATTTCAGGCATTCTTGCATATTTTGGTGATGTAAAAATAGTCTCCAACTTCAAAGAAATCATGGAAACAAACTTTCCTAAAATGCTGTTTCCCATACCAGTTTTGGAGGATACTAATCTTTATATGAAGGAAGAAGGACAATACATGGTCAGATAAATTTGGGAAACTGAGTTTTAAAAAAAGCAAAACATATTTCTTTATTTCAGGATGTCTTATGCCTTTCATGTATTCTGTGCTTATGTATGCTATGGCATTTCTTTTACATATATTTTTAGTTGTCAACGAATCTTTATCTTATTCATTTACTTATATGTGGTGCTGAGAATTGAATCCAGTGCCTCACACATGCTAACCAAGTACTCTTACCACTGAACTACAACCCCAGTCCCTGCTATGGCATTTCTTAAATTACTTGAATATCAAAATGTTAGATAAACATACACAGTAACACATGACTAATAAAGGCATGAAATAAATGATACAGGGCCACAGGGAAAAAAGAAAAAAGAAAGATTGCCTCAGTTTGGGACTTAGGGAAGGCTTTCTAGAGGAAGCAATGGCAAACTGGAGTTCAGCCAGATGAATTAAGGGGAAGACGAGTGTGGCATGTGCAAACGTGTAGAAGCATCACAGTGGATGGTTGATTTCATGTTTGGAGAGTGTTTAAGAATACAAGGATGGGCAGGGTGCAGTGGTGCACACCTGTAACCCTAGCGGCTCGGGAGGCTGAGGCAGGAGGATCACGAGTTCAAAGCCAGCCTCAGCAAAAGTGAGGTGCTAAGCAACTCAGTGAGACTCCGTCTCTAAATAAAATATAAAATGATGGCAGAACAGCTCCCAGGTCCCCAGAAATGTTCCTACATGTCTTCCACCTGCTTCTTCCAAGTCTGCTCTGCTATTTCACTACAATTTGTCTTTTGTTGTTGGACTGATGTTTTTCTCATTCATCCATTCATTAGAAAACAGTTCTCACATTCCAATCTCTCTCCTCTCTCTCTCTCTCTCTCTCTCTCTCTCACACACACACACACACACACACCCATACATATATGAAAGCTACAGCCATGTGACTTAAAGGTTTGCCCAGGATCACTCTTTCAAAAAGAAAGAAATATTCCAGTGCTCAAAAAAGGATGGAGGTAGCCTCTCTTATTTCATTTGCCTTCTACTGGGTATATTGATTTTGCCTGAGCTCTATCAATTTGGGTGGCAAAGTAAAGATTAAATGGTGCAGAGGTCTGCCTGCAGCAGCAGATTTTGCTCTATATGAACTCATCTCATGTTCATTCATGTACTAGAAACAGCTCTTGCTTTTGCTTTCAGGTGAAAACTAGAGCAATACCACGAGGGGCAAGGGGAGCTGGGCACCTGCTCAGGGACATCAGCATTGCTGAGGGGTTGAGGGAGGTCTTTCCAGGAGGATGCTGGTCTTTGTGTTGCAGAAAAAGGAACAGTCAATGTAATGTCTACAGAATACACTGTAGATAGTAGTTTTCTTTCATTTGCCTTGTGTGTTTTTAACAGTTTGTCTCAAAAGGTGAGTCAAGATTTTTAAATGAACACTGTGTCCCCAAATTCTTGTCAAACAATGGAAACAGATAAGATAACATAGTAAGAACTGTAGTGGGGCTTCTCCATAATGCTTGAGGGGATGAGACTTCTTCCTTCTATTTTTCTATTACTCAATTCTGATTCATCACATATGGGTTTCTTTCTTTGTTAATATTTTATGAAGAGAAACAAAATCTTTCAGGAGGAAACCTACTGACAGCTCAGATCATTACTGCTTCTACGTGCCTTAGCAAAAAGAAGATAATTCCTAGAAAAATAATAAGGGAAACTCATTTCTTTGCCAAAATTTTTAAAATCAACCCTGCTCAGAGTGTTACTCTGGAAGGAATCAGACATGCTTTCGAGGTCTAAAATAAGGCTGGAATTATTTTATTCCATCAAAGACCATGAGATGGATGGATCATCTCTCCGTAAGTCATGACACTCTTTTTCCCATTTTGGTCTGGATTGAGCTCGAGAGACATGTTAACAGGACCTGCTCATTCGCTCTCTGCATTGATCAATTGGGGTCATGGCATAAGCCCTCAGTGGGGAGCAGCTTTATTCATTTCTGCAGTCTTGCCTTTGTGCAGGCTCTGCTGGAGCTCCTCCCCAACCTGGGATGATTTTCCATGACTTCTAGGCACCCTCACATATTAACTGGAAGCCTCATTTTCAAGGATTGAGTTCAGTCAAACGCGTGGTATTGAAACAAGGGATCAGGGACAAAAGTCTTACTTCCCTGGTTCTATTTAATCTGGAGTTTACAGCTCTTCACACTGCTAGTGGTCAAATTTTGACCACTTCTCCATGTCCAATGGGAAAAGAGGCTTTCTAAGGGTAGCCCAGCTACTCTCTAACTTGCCCACTTAGGCTAAGGGAAAACGCAACATCTTTGCCCCATTAAATTCTGGAAGTAGAGCTCACTAACAATGAAAATCCTTTCTCTGCACTCTGTCTCCACAGTTCCCTGCAGTCAGCTTATTGCCTGGAGCTGTGTGCAATCCCATGTCAGACACTTATCTCTGTACACCATGAACTCCAGTTTTTAACTGATCAAGTTCTCTCAAGAACTCTGATCACCTTTGTCTCAGGCCCAAAGCAATTTCAGAGCCTAGGAACTTCTGCACATAATGGAAAGGATGAACTTAGATGAGAGCAGCCCTCCTTCACCCCTTCTATGATTTGTTCCCTTAAGCTTCTTCCCCGTATCAAGGTAAGAAAGTGGAAGCTAGTTCCTTATTTTCCCTTGAAAAGTCAAAAGGAAGCAGAGCAAGTCAACTATGTGACAATTCTCTTCAAAGAAACCTCATCTCCCATCTCTCTGATCCATCTTTGCACTTTTCATATATATATAGGTTAGAAGGGAGAGATGGGTTAAAATTGGTAGAGTAGCCTTAGGTACCAGGTGCTGCCACTTAGCATATTGATGTTCTATAATCCTTCTTTATAAAATAGAGGTTCACGTTATCCATTGTTCTAAGCCAGAGGTCTTAGCAGAGACCAGAAGTTTCCTTTCCTTTACATTTATGTCATCTTTGAAATCTGTGTAAAAAGGGCCATAGTCTGACTCTATTATAGTAAAAATTACCCAAACCCATCAAACTAAAGGTTCATGAACATAACTATTGGATTTGTGGAGCAGGGAAATGGGCACATTAACTTGCTGTCTTTGGGTGCTGTCTATTCACCATGGTAGCAGATCAGTGGGTATTTCCATCTGGCATGTGCTTTTTCAAACCAAGTTGTTGTGCCCCTTACCAGGGAGGTGGCTTGTCCAGACAGATAGTGACAGTGAAACAGACAAAGCAACTGGAGTACAAATGTGGCCAACAGAACCAAATCATTGCTGAGTCAAAGAAAGCCTTTAGCTTCATGGCCAAACCACAGGCAATCTTTGGGGAATATTGGTTAGCCAGGCTGTTTGAAAATAAATGTGTAGGAACTACCCTCAAAGTTCTTTCTCTAATTCAAGAGAAAATGGCTGACTACAAGCAAGCACTGGTTCCACTTGAAGAGTTTAGCTAATAGAGATGCCTGTTGCAAGAAAGGAGGGAAAGTCCTCTTCGGAAGCAATTGCACATATACCATCACTCAGGCCATATCCCAGGGGACCTGGGCTTTGCATGGCATTATTGAGAATTGTAATCTTTTAGCTGAAATTTGACGTTGCTTTTTTTCCTAGAAACCTCAGTCTTCATATATATAACACAGAACCAGGAAATAATAGATTGACTTCCAATCTGACTATTAAAATGTAGCACAGGGTTCCTTGAAGTAGCAGTGAACTTCTGGGTTCTTTATCTTATAGGGAACCCATTGTTCCCATACCCAGAATCTTTCATTTTTAAATTCTTTAAAATCCCTGGGGCCTCAGGATCTCCAATAGTTTTGTTGATTATAGGATCTTGTCAAACTAAAGCCCATCTATTCCAGTTTCATATCTAAACCAGTTTCACCCAACTCAAATCTTAATGATCTTACAAAAGTTGTGTCTCCCAGAGGTTCTGGAAGCTCAAGCACCTGGTCCAGAAAAAACCTTAGCCTCATTCATCTGGGAAGGAAAATTCCCATAATACTATACTCTGAACAAAATTTCCCAAGAACTCCAGGCTACCTTCTGTATTCTTCTTTGAAAGAAGCACAAATGTCACCTGCACCCACCCAACCACTGCTGCTTCTCCTCAGAGCAGATTATACTGATGACACACTCCCAGGGCTGCTGCTGTTCCTCCAGCCTGGCCTCCTGGGGCAGACACCCGAATGTTGCTTTGAGAATCACCCCATTCCATCAGCAGAGATGATGAGCGGCCTTTTGCTTCCCAATGAGAAAGTGAGTGTTATTCAGATCATCAGTAATTAGTATCCAACTCTGGCAACAAATGAACAATAGAGAGGAAATGAGGCCAACAGAATGTGGTCTAGTCTAGCGGTTTCATGTGAGACTTGGTGTCAGCAGTCTTGGGCCGATTCCCGGCAGCCTCTCTGACTCACTTGGGACAGGTCACATTGTGTTAGCTGGATGCTTTTTGGATCAGAAATGTGATTGTGGTTCACTTGGCTTCACATCATCAGCATGAGTTGTTAGTGGGGCACTTCAACTGCAAATGCAGGGTAAAATATCATCCACACCGCAGGTGAGTAACTGTCCTTAAAGAGACTATCAGATGTCTCTCAGCTGTAAGGAAGAGGAATTTATAAAGGGGCTGAATGTGAGCAATGTATCTTGGTCAGCATGGTTATAGCATATTTCAAAAGTAGAAGTCATCACTTCAAGTATATCTGTAAAGTGTTTCAGATTCATTGAAAACTTCTAGAATCTTTGGACATAGATGATCCTCACGCTAGGCAGAATGATTTCCCTCTTCATGGCTGTATCAGTTTGGGTCCTGTAAGATGCAAACACTCAGCTAGGATTAAAAGGAATGAGATATGTCTGTGAAAGACTTGGGGAAGGGAGAGTGAGTAGCTGGGGACAGGGCCAGTGTACTCATTAGACACAGTAGACACAGTGCCTAGAAGTTATGACATTTTAGGGGTACACAACAATGATTTCATTTTGGTTATTTCAAAATCAGACCAGAAAATGAACATGGTAATAAATATAATAAAAAATCCAGCCTAGATTACATTCATCTTTATACCAATGCAGTCATAGACTATAATTTTTAACGTAGTTATGGAGGAAGAGAAATTTCCAAGGGCTTGAAAAGTCATAATGTGGTCCTGGTTTTGGCAAACCTTCAGCACAGGATCCTGAGAAAGAGAAGAGGCTGGACTGATGAGCAGTTTCTAAGAAGCCCCTGGAAGGTGGGGTGGTTCTGCTCTAGTCTCCCTGCAGCCTGAGAGCAGCCCAGACTGATGTGCCTTGGTATAAACACCGTTGTGGATTCAAAAGTGAGGCAGCTGGAGACTGACAGGCAATTATGGTCACTATAGAAAGTTATCCTGACAGGAATTCAGTGACCCACTCCATGTCCTCCCCAATGAGGAATCAAGAAAACAAAGTTTTATGGCTCACTTTCCTCCACTCAGTTCTCCTGGAGGTACATCCCGCAAAGGGATTTATCTTACTGGTAAACATATTCAAAAGTCAATGAAGACTTCACCTCTGCACTTGATACTCCCATGAGATCTCAGGGAATGGAATCATGTTACAGAGGCTAACTAGTCATGCATTCTCCACTACTAAAATGTATTGGTTGAGATTAGCTGGCCCCAAGAACTGCTTTAGAGATCATCTGAGCTTAGGGTAAGGAAGAGTGACCTTCCTTCCATATCAGAGTTTCATTGATTCTGCCTAGTCTCACACTCTGATTCTTCCTTTAAAATTCCTCCCCAGAGGTGGCCAAGTGGGCTCCAGTAGCCATGTCCAGTCTATAGATATGTTTATTTGGCACACATAAGTTTAAAAAAATTATGGTAGGGGATTTTTGATATAGGTTAAATTGTGCTGCCCCCAAAACTCATATATAGAAGTCTAATGCCCAATATTTCAGAAAATGTCCTTATTTGGAGATAGGGTCATTGCATATGTAATTAAATAAGCTGAGGTCATGCTGGAGAAAAGTGAGGCCCTAATCCACTATGACTAGTGTTGTTAGGAGAAGAAAAACTTTGGACATAGGGGGAGATACACAAACAGGGAAAACACCATGTAAAGACAAAGACAGTATCACAAGCCAAGGAATGCCAAAGATTATTAGCAAACTACAGAAGTAAGAGAGAGGCCTAGGACAAATCCTTCCCTCACAGTCCTCAGATGGAACCATCCCTGTTGACATCCTGATCTCCGACTTCCAGCCTCCAGAACTATGAGACAATAAATTTTCATTGTTTAAGTCACCCAGTATGTGGTATTTTGTTTTGTCAGCCCTAGCAAACAAATACAGGGAACATTATTTACAACTGATTAATCTGTCATGCAAACTTGGATTTTGAGCTTCTGTGGGAAAGAGTAGGCATAGAGGCTGCAGAATGCAAGCCCATGCAAGGGGCAGGCTCTTTATTCCCAGATGACCATTGCCACTTGAGAATATGGGCCTAACACTGTCAGATTTTCTGACTTTTTCAGAGAAGCTTTTCTGTTTCATGTTGCTGAGGAAATATGACCTCAAATGCTGGTAACTAATTCACCAGCCTCTATTTTCTCCTTGGCCCAGTCCACTCATACATTTAATCTAACTGGTTCCTCTGAGCATCTGAGTTTGCAATCTCTATTGATTCACTGTTGCATGGCTTGGCAAGATGATAAGAGAAATTACATTTACATAAGGGAGATTATGCCAGGGGTCGAACAATTTGCCACCACAACAAAGTGAGCTTTGATCTGTCCATCTTTCCTCCGCTTTGTTGAGTGACAACCTTTCTCAGACTGTGTTCGTGCTCTGAATAACCAGATGTTGAGGGCCTTCTACACTGGGCAGTGTGCTAGATGCAAAGTAAATGTCCAATGTGAGAACTACATATACTGTATTGTTTCTAATATTCTTACTGCTTTTTTGCCAAGAGGAAAGGAATTCTTATTAACTAGGCACTATGTACTATGATTAAAGATATTAAGTTGTAATTATTCTGAGCTTATAAATAGAGCATTCTGCCCAAGCTATCTTGCATACCACCTCTCTGTCATAGTTTAAATAAATTAATGCAAAATTTCTAATAATAATAACTACTTCTTATACAAAACAGACTATAAGGCAAGTGTAGTTCTAGACTGATGAATGGCAAGACTATTTCATTATAATGTCAGGCAATTGCAATGTGGTGTGCACATGCTAAACAACTTTACATATGGAATTTTATTTTGTACTCATGTTGACCCTGTGAGGGAAATACAGTCAGCCCTCTCTATCCAGGGGTTTCACATTCATGAATTCAATAGCAGACCAAAAATATTCAGGGGAAAAAATTGCATCTGTACTAAACATTGACAGACTTTTTCTTGCTATTATTCCATTAACAATACACAATAACAACTACTTACATGGTATTTGCATTGTATTAAGTATCATAAGCAATCAAGAGGTGATTCAAAGTGCATGGGAGGATGTGCATAGGTTATATGCAAATATTACTCCATTTTTTCTAAGGGACTTGAACACTCACAGATTTTAATATCCTTTTGGAACTCTTGGAACCAATTACACACAATACCAAAGAATAACTATGTTTGATTCTTATTCTACAGATCAGGAAATTGAAACCCAGACAAATTCAGAAATTTCCTCAGGATCACAGGGCTCATAAGAAATGACACAGGATTCAAACTCAGTTCTTTTCAATGCCGCATGAAAACTCTCTCCATTCTGCCACACAGTTTCTCTGTGGCTTCTAGTGAAGATCAGCCTCTGCACCTGCCAGGTGGTATCACCAGGTACTGCCAAGAATGGTATCAGAAGATCAAACTTCCAAATCCTAGTCATACCTGCAGTGCTGATTAGCCTACATGTTGGCCCATTAATGATACACAAATTGCCATCTACTTGAAATTCGGTTTTAGTTTCATTCCAAAAAAACACAGTGGCATTTTGTATAAATTGCAAAGATGTCCAGGTGGGTCTCTGTATGCCCTTCTGAGAATAGATGGTATGCTTTGTATGCTCTTAAAGTCTTTATAACTCAAAGAAGCCTTGGGAGAGTGTAACTTCTGGGGCAATATTCTATTTCTTCTTGTGGATGTGTCCGTCCTATAATATTCAGACACTTTGCAGATGACACATTTTTCTTCCTGTATGTACACTACTTCAAACAAAAGTGAGGGTAATCAAATTATGTACATGTACAAATATGACATAACCCCACTATTATGTAAAATTACAATGCACCAATAAAAAATATTGAAAAAAAATGAATAAAGATGGAAGCTTTCACAGTGTGGAGGTTCCTTAGAAAACTTGGAATGGAACCACCATTTGACCCAGCTATCCCACTCCTTGGCCTATACCCAAAGGACTTAATCAGCATACGACAGAGATACAGCCACAACAATGTTCATAGCTGCTCAATTCACAATAGCCAGACTATGGAACCAACCTAGATGCCCCTCAATTGATGAATTGTT
Source organism: Sciurus vulgaris (assembly GCF_902686455.1). NCBI lineage: Eukaryota > Metazoa > Chordata > Mammalia > Rodentia > Sciuridae > Sciurus > Sciurus vulgaris. The sequence goes on along the minus strand of NC_136476.1, from coordinate 17,729,528 downwards.
AAAGAAACTGTGGTAGATATATACCATGGAATATTACTCAGCCATAAAGAATAATAAAATGATGGCATTTGTAGGCAAATGGATGCAGTTGGAGAATATCATGCTAAGTGAGATAAGCCAATCTCAAAAAACCAAAGGACGAACGATCTCACTGATAAGTGGATGACACATATAGTGGGTGGGAAGGGGGCAAGAATGGAGGAAGGAGGGACTCTATAGAGGGATAAGAGGGGAAGGGGGGGAGAAAAAAAATGACAGAAGGAATCAAAAACTTACCCTAGGTAAATGTATGATGACACAAATGGTATGCCTCTACTTCATGTACAAACAGAGAAACAAGATGTATCCCATTTGTTTACAATAAAAATGAATTAAAAAAAAAAAAAAAAGAAGGAAGTTTTCCAATGGGAGAAAGGAGAGTAAGGTTAAGCTGGGCTGTGGATGTAGCTCAACAAATGAGCACTCACTTAGCATGAGAGAGGACCTGGGTTCAATTCCCAGCACCCTGGAAATAAAAAACAAGAAAAAAGTATGAGAAATAGAAAGAATGATTCTCATCCAGTATTTACAGAGAACAATTGACCCCACGCAACTATCTCCCAACTGCAACGTTTCCCACTCATGGCCAGACTGCTTTCATCTGTGACCCGTCCACTTCCTCTCCACTACACCACTCCCCTGGATTATGTTGAAGTGAGTCCCAGAATCACAGCGTTTCATCGGCAGCACTCCCGCAGTCTCACCCTGTGTTCTCTGTGTGATTTTTCAGGCCACTACATGTATGTGGACTCGGTTTATGTCAAGCACTTCCAGGAGGTAGCGCAGCTCATCTCCCCCATGACCACGGCCCCCATGTCTGGCTGCCTATCCTTCTATTACCAGCTACAGCAGGGGAATGACAACATCTTCTCACTTTACACTCGGGATGTGACCGGCCTGTATGAGGAGATCTGGAAAGTGGACAATCCAGGGAATGCAAATTGGAACCTTGCAGAAGTCGAGTTCAGCGCTCCTTACCCCATGGAGGTAGGTGTGCTCCAAGCTGGTGTCACTTTGAGGATCCGCCCACACACAAGCAGGGAGGCCGACCCAGCTGTCAGTCTTCTCCTGCTGCGTCTCAATCTTTCTTTGAAGGTGGACATACATTGAATTTCTTTTTAAAGTTTTATTTTATTTTGCATTGACAATCAAAAGTGGGAGTTTTGGCCAACCAACTCGATTCCCTAGGTATATGTTCCCTCTGAACCTGGCATTATGATCATGAAGAGTTCAAAGTTGGAGATAAGCAACAGCAACTCGTTCCTGAATTCCATTCCCCAGAGCAGTTTTGAAGGTTTCCCTTAACTAAGGGAATTGTCTTTCTAGAAGAAAAGTGACTGAATCCTTTCTTTTTGGCATAAATAATGTTATAAAATCAAAAATAAACTTATTACTAAAGCCCTAATTTGAAACAAATCTTGATCCTTTATCTTACAACTTTTTTTTACGATTATATAAATAGTAAATGTGCAATGCAGAAGAATTACAAAATTCAAAGAAGCAAAGTAAGTTAAAATGCCCCAGGCCAATCCCACAAAAATGAAGAACACTAACATTTTGATGTTTATCCTTATAGACCTTTCTCTAATATATATCTACGTATATATTTGAGAACTTCCATATGTTAATACATATTACTATGTATCTATGTATATATTTGAGAATTTCAAGTACTTTCGAGACTTATTATCCAACAAAATGAATATTTACAGATAAAAAAGGAGAAACAGCGTGTCTAAGAAAGTTGACATCTTTTTTTAGGTCACACAGCTGGTGAATGCCAGAGAGCTTAGGGAATTTCCTAGACTAAAATCTGACCTACAGCTGTAGGAAGAGGCTCAGCTCACTCTGAGGACCCCATAGGACATGGAGGATCAGATGGCATTGTGGTTGCTATACATGAAAGATTGCTCTCAGAATCTGGAGATATAAGTAGAGTCTTAGCGACCACAAGTTTTTGATACCCGCTCCCCTCTTTTCACTTTGTGCTTTTGTAATTTCTTCCTTGGTTTCCTTTAAAGTGCAAAAGAACTGGATTATTCCTCTGGCTGTTTTTCAGTGGTGCCATCTGCTAGCCTGCTGCAGAGCTGCAGAGAACACTGGGGTTGGGTCTTGGTTTCTGAAGTGATCCATATACTGATGGCATGCCTGACACTCCCCCATCTCCTTCTTATCCTCCTCTTGTCCCCCATCCCCAAATGGCCCCAGAGAGGACACAGTGGGTTTGTTGTTTTCTTTTTCTTTTTTTTTTTTCTCCTCCTCCTCCTCCTCCTCCTCCTCCTCCTCCTTCTCCTTCTCCTTCTCCTTCTTCTTCTTCTTCTTTTTAATAGCTTGTGTGCTATTTCCTATCCCAAAATCTGACCAATTTGCTTTTGCAGTCCTGTGGAAATTTTTCTGTGTGTTTGGGTTACAAGGAGGAAAACAAATGCATGAATTGCTTCAGAACATTTTCCTTCTATTAAAGTCAAGCGAGTCACATGGTGCATGCACACATGCTCACTCACTTCCTCATACACACACACACTCACAGTTTACCAGCTCCTCTCCTCTGACCATCAACTCTTTTCAGGCAATATTTGTTTGAGTAAAATGTTGCTGAAAATTTTTAAATCAAAACTTGAGAAGTTACAATACCAACATTACTAAACCTCAACACATCTTTGGATCCACATGAATGTGGTTTTGTTCTACTGTTCTGAACCTATTCACTGTTATTATTTGCTCTTGCTAGTTGTCAAGAAAAGAAACTTGTCCAACAGAAATCAGATAATTTAATGTCACCATATTCTCAAATACATTTAAAAAGGAAAACAAACATTGGAGATTTTCAGAACAAGAAAGAACACATTGGCATGTGGACTGTGATTTGCATATCCTCATCAAAAACATTATTCTTAGTCTATTGCTCAATGTGAATGATTCATTCTCTTTACCAGTCGGGCATTGAAAGCTTGAAGTCATGGATCTGGGTCAAGTCTGTACATGTAATTTGTCCCTTCTCATATGTTCCTTCATTCATTTGTTTCTTCATTCATAGCCCTTGCCTCTGGTCAAGAGAAGCTTACAGGGCACCCCTTGGACTTTGGAGAGTCTGTGTACCAGGTCCCTCTAGGACCATTGTGTTTAAGATGAAAGGGACCTTACAAACCATCTAATCCAATCTTCTTTTGGCAAAAATGAAGAAACTGAGTCCTGGAAGAAATAAAGGACCTGTTCAAGTCAATTAGTGACTAATTGAGCTTGGAATATGATGAGTTTAAGAGGGAGTTAAGCTGGAGGAAAAGATATGAAATTAGTTCAGAGCTTCTTACATGCCTGATTCTATGCTAGGATCTTTATATATATCTTCTCATTTAATCTACCCCACATTTCCTCAAGGGACATGTTATTTTGTCTGCTTAAACAGCTAAAAGCAAGACCGTGAGAGATTTACTAATGTATCCAAGTTGCCTAACTAGTAAGTGATGAAAGTAGGACTTAAACTCTAATCTGTCCTCCTCTAAGACACTATTCTCTTACAGAAGAGGTTGCAAACTAAAAGTCTATGGGTCAAATTTAGCTCATAGTTATTTGTCTGGATGCTATAGTAGTTTTTTTGTTGTCTTTGTCTTTTTTTTTTTTTTTGATCGTTTTAATGTTTAATTGCCAGCATTAAAAAATTCAAAAATTTCAAATAAAACCTAAAGGTTCAAGTCTGCTTGATAATTTATTGGCCACAGAGACATTAGACCTTGTGTTTTTTGCTAGGACTGCCATAGCAAAGTCTCTTAAAAATGGGTACCTTACAAAACAGAAATGTAGTGTCTCACGGTCCTGGAGGCCTAAAGTCCAATATCAAGGTGTCAGCAGAAATTTTTCCTTCTGAGGACTATAAGAGAATGTGTTCCCTGCTTCTTCCCCACTTCTGGTGGTTTGCTGACAACCCTAGGCTTATAAGTCTCCGTCTTCAGCTGCACATGTCATTCTCTTTGTGTGTATGTCTCTCTCCATATCCATATTTCCGTTTTTTATAAGGATGCCAGTCATTTGGATCAAAGGCCCTCCTTACTTTAGTATGACGTCATCTTAACTAATTGCATTTGCAACTATCTTATCCCCAAATAAGGTAACATACTGATGTGACTGATGTGATGGGGGTTAGGACTTCAACATGTGATTTGACTGGGGGACACAGTTCAGCCCGTAGCAGCCTGATTTCCCACAGGCCAGCAAATGATGAAGCTGAGCTACAGTGCCCCTTTAGACTGGCTTACTTTCTTCATTTCTCAAGAGTACACCATAGCAAGCCCATTTGCTGCATTTACACTACCTGACTAGTGCTTGTAGGTGTTTAAGTTTCAAGCCTTTCTTCACACTGGGTCTTTCCATGCTATAAACTCATATAGTGTAATAGTGTATGCACCTGTGTGGTTTCCCCCATACAGGCAATAGCTGTGCTGACCACATCTGATACCCATGGTCACAGGCAGAAAATTGATTGAGATCAGAGTAATAAGCAAAACAGAAGGGGTTGAACTCATTGACCCATGTGTTTTGTTGGAACACACCTGGCCATGCTGGGATTGGGGTCCTCCTGTCTGACTGCTTCTTCTTTGCCTAAGACCTCATGTAGCACTCCACATAGGGAGAAGGGAAAGGAACTTGGAAGACTTAGTTCCTTATGAACAGCAGGGGGAGAATCTGGCCTGTTTTCTTCACTTAGCCTACTTTTTCTTTAATCAAAGTTCATAGTGCTAATTACTTCTAGAGTTCTACCAGAAATGAGGTAAGCACTTAAGCTTACCACCAGTGAATATAAATTTACAGTTTCTGTCATAGTCCACATGGGCTGCTATAATAAAATGCCATCAACTGAGTAGCATAAACACTGAAATTGTGTGTGTGTGTGTGTGTGTGTGTGTGTGTGTGTGTGTGTGTGTGTGAATTACTGAGGATCAAACCCAGGGCTTTGCTAATGCTCAGTCTCTACCACTGAACCACACCCCAAGTCCAGAAATTTCTCTCTCATATTTCTGAAGCCTATGGGAAGTCCAAGATCAAGCCACTGGCAGATTTAGTGTCTGGGGAAGGTCTGTTTCCCGGTTCATAGTTCACACCTTCTCACTCTGTCCTCACATGATGGAGAAGGCAATGAGCTCCTTTGGGACTGGTATAAGGACACTAATCCCATGCATGAGGGTTCCACCCTCATGACCTAATCAACTCCCAAAAGGCCCCATCACCTATTTCCATCATGTTAGGGATTAGATTTCAACATATAACTTCTCAGGGGAAAAAGCATACAAACTATGGCAGTTTCATCCTCCCTCACAGAGACTGTGGGTTGACTGTCCAAACATTTTTATTTGGGAACATGATTACATAAGTCCTTATAATTTGACCTGCCATTTTGATTGGCATGCCATTTTGAATCATGGGTAAGAAGACTTAAACCTAGCAGAAAACATGTAAATATATGACAGCATGTAATTTTCCTTCCCAGGTTATCTTTGAAGTTGCTTTCAATGGTCCCAAAGGAGGATATGTTGCCCTGGATGATATTTCTTTCTCTCCTGTTCACTGCCAAAATCAGACAAGTGAGTATTCTCTTTTTCTTCTTTCTCCCATTTGGAATTCTTTTCCCAATAGATGCCTGGTCAGACCTTGCTTCAAATTGCCTTTCATTTCCTCATCTTTTCTCTTCTCTCATCCTTTTTTTTAAAATTAATTAACCAAAAAATAATTTGGGGAGGACTATTACCCTCTTTTTCTCCTCACAGAGTGACTCTAATTTTTCTGAAGTCATAGGCCAGTTATATATTAAGGCATTTTCATCTCCCCTGCCTTCTAGGAAAGGAAAATTAAATAATATGAATTTACTCCAACTCATCTTTCTCTTTAAAGGATATCTTGGACCCATAAATGGGTGACTGAGGATATAGAAAAAATACTTGCACAGTCTACCAAATAGAATTATAAAAACTCTTTCCAACTTTAACTATCCAAGAGTTACATCCCTATGTCTAAGGATGTTAGTGTTGACAGATATCTCTGTGATAGTTTTGACTAAATATGATTTGCTCCTAATTTACTTACTTCCTCTTTCCAAATGAATCCTTGATAATTTTATCATGGAAAAATTTTGCAGTGTCATAACTTTGGCCTTTGGAGAGAACATTTTTTACTTCCTGAGAAAAGAGATAAGCAAATTGATTCAAAGTGAATTATAAAATAAATGTTTTAGAATAAGAAAGATGATGATATTTTATGATAACCTAGATCAATGCAATTGACCTTACCATTTAGCAAATTTGTTTCCTGGAGAGACCCAGGGAGACACTCTGATCACCCATCTTATTAATGAGTACTCATTCTGGGTTTGGAGCATGGGAAATAACTTTTGAACCTGACTTCCACCTAAGAGAGAGTTACTCTTTAGTTTAATAAGGTTTTAGATTTATTCTACTATCAAGGAGACCAAGAAAAATCATATTTTCTATTCGGGCTAAATTATTATCTCCAAATTAGAAATCTAATTTGCTTAAACTAATTTTTTTCTAATTCTATTTTTTTTAAAAAGTAAGGAAACAGAACCAGTATAGATTTACATGTTTTTATCAATTTTTTAGGGTGTGTGTGCTACACATCAAACCCAGGGTCCTCACATAAGCATTCTGCCACTGAGCAACACACCCAACCCCTGTTTTACATATTCTAAGTGATTTAATCCAAATAATAAAGAGTCTCTTAGTTTGACAAAAACACAGAAGCCAAAACTGTTTCACTTCTCTAATATTGATGGCTTCCTAATTCTACCAGCTAATATTTTAATTATGCTAATAGTAATTTCACAATCTCTTTATCATTATTTTTAGGATGTTTCTCTTCTCTGTGATTAGACAGTTACATTGAATTTTATATTTCCATGTTACATATATGAGAGAAGAAATATTTATTCAACATCTGCACTGGATAGAGGGTAGGGTGAAGAAGTAGCTGAGAGGTCGTAGGATGGACCTTAATAAATGTTCTTCTTTTTAAAAAGATTCAGAATATGTGTAAGTTCTTGCCTACTACACTGCTGGTCTGACTAGTGAAAGAGAAAGAAAAATTTCAGCAAAAGGCAGCCCATTTAAGAAATCTGGTAGACCCTCAGTCTGTAAAACACAGCCCACATAGAAACATCTTCCCTGCAGGAACCCCCTCTGTATTCATTTTTATGCCATTAGGTTGATGGGGATTCCATATTGGTCTTCAGAACTTCCCACCACATCACCTTGGTTTCAAAGGGATTTAATTACATCATCACAGTGTTTCGTTTCAGAACCAGGAATTTGGATTCACATCCCTTTTCTGCCACTTATAATCTATGTGATGTTGGTCATGGCATTTAACCTCTTTGAGACTTCATTTCCACAGCTATGGTGCAAGGATGAAAGAATCTGTTTCCTAGAGTAGATGGGAAGATTTATGTGTCAATGTCTGTTAAGGCCATAGCATAAAGGTGGTCATGAGGCAATATTATTAATTTAATTTTCAAAATATACCCATCCCTTTTCTGAAGAACAGGGAGTCAGACTGAAGTGAAAGAAAACCAACAACAGGCACAGTGTGTTTGTTAACCGCACCACTGTATGCTTCATGGAGCAGCTGTGGGGCCGACTCCCAGTCTCTAGAAGCTAAACACTTTGACTTTCATGCTTCATCTTGCATTTCACAAATAGTTTATGCCCTTCTGTTTTATAACAGGTGCCAACTTTTTTTCTTTATCTTGAGCTCCAGACTTCTTGTCTTTCCTTTCCCCAGCTGAATCTGGGGTTTTCTTACCTCATCTCCCTGGTAGTCTGAGACAGGAATTATTTCAACATGTGAAAGATCACATTGCCACTATCTAGCTGACTTTAAAGTTAATACGGACCTGAGATGCATCACATAGTCACAGATGTTTTACACTAATGTCATGTAACCCCCCAGGACTCTTCCAAAAAACTGTGAGACTGCCTCCACACTTTGAATTAGAACAACTCACAAATTCCCTTGACCTGGAGCTCACCCTCTAAAAAATAATCTTTCCTTTTGGTCTAGAAGTTTTTGAATGTCTCCCAAGCAATCCTGTTCACTTTTAGAAATCCTGCCTGGATGCTCAATCCCAAACTGATAGCCACCCTGCTCTGTCATATGCAGGTCCAACCTCCTCTCTGAGCTTGGTCTACCCCATCCCCATGTGAAGGACTGGGAGAGTCCTGACACTCACTGATGTCCCCTCAGAGGATCACTACCTGACTCCCTGAATCTTCTCTGCCTAATCAGTGACCCAGCCCCATGTCATCATGGTTCCCCAGCTTGGTGCCAGGTCCCACTCACTCTTCCCCAAACCAGCTTTGGGTTGTGTCCACCTGCTTTGGGACCTGGCTCATTTTAAATAAAGCTACCCTGCAAATTTAGCAGCCTTCAGAGCACACTATATATAGTCTTTCTTTTAGTACCACAATGGCTGATGAGCCTCTTAGATTTATAGAACTGATGATGAGTTGGTCTCCATGAACTCCATGGGGCAGAGGGAAGGATGGGAAGCACCCCCCAACTAGTCTTTTCAAATTGTAACACGTTCCAGATAATTAGATTATCTTCAAAGCCTCTTACTTCCAAGAAGTTCAAATGTCAGAAAGCAAGCAATTAAAAGTTACATGATGATGTTTTTTAGTAACTTGCTTCATGAGGCTTTATATGTTTTTTCTTGATCATCAACTGATGCTCAAGGGCTTCCATCTGCCTCTGATTCCTTCCTGTGCTTCAAATATGTTGTTAACACTCCCCAGTAGCTCAGTTTGTGATTACCACTTGACCCACAAACAAGCTCGAAGCAAAGCCTTGGCCTCTACCCCCGATCTCCAGCCCACTCACTGTGGGTCACAAACAATCCCTCTGGCCCCATCTTCAGCAATCTGATACTGTCTGAGGGCAAATGAGCATTCTAGGTGAAAAAGATTTAGCATTTAAGTTACACTTTGGAGATGGTGTTTTTATCAGACCACAGACAGGTCCATTGCTAAGACTGGGTATTTAGTAACAACAATATAATCACACTGTGAGAAAACTCAGTATAATCACCCATGGTGACTCAGTTCATCGCCATGGAGAGAAGTGATCCTTGCTTATTTTCATGTTTTATTTTGTTTTATTTTTTAATAGACTTTATTTTTAGTGTACTTTTAAGTTCACAGAAAAATTAAGCAGAAAGTACAGATTTTTCACATACCCCTCCCCCAATAAATATCAATGTCAACCAATTCCATAGTTTACATTAAGGTTCACTCTTGGTATTGTATATTTTAAGGGTTTGGTCAGATCTATAATAACATATATTCCCTATTAGAGTGTCATACAGAATATCCCTGCACGGCAAATGCTGATCTTTTTACTGTCTCCATAGTTTTGCTTTTTTCCAGAATGCCATATAGATGAACTTATTTAGTCATGTCATATTGGTTTCCTTCACTTAGTAATAAACATTTAATTTCCCTCTATGTCTTTTCATGGCTCAGTAGCTCATTTCTTCTCAGCACTGAATAATGCTCCATTTTTTTGATATGCCTCAATTTGTGTCTGCTCACCTACTGAAAGACATCTTAGTTGCTTTCATGCTTTGGTGATTAGAAATAAAAACTGCCATAAACTTTCAAGTTCACTATTACCTCTCACTCTTCCTACACACCTAAGAAAAGAGGTAAGATTTTCTTGCAGCCACCCAAAGGTGCTGCTTTAAGATTCATTCTTGATGAAAAATTTTACTTCGTGCATGGGTATTTGGGAATACCACACCATTTCCTGAGCTTGATGGCCATCTGTAGATTTTGGATTTTCAACTGTTTTTTTCTTTACTAAGTAGCAGAAGATTGACTAAGATTAAGACCATCATGAGATTTCCTGTGGTCTCAAATCTCCATGGAAGAATAGTGAAGGATCTTTGTTTATATGACATCACAGTCATTTTTCACAGACTTTATCTTCAGGGCTTAAAAATATAACCTGGTGCTGATAGAATCAGGCAGAGCAGGGTGGGGACTAATCCACCCTCCTTGCATTGAGAATTCTCTTTCTCTCCTTTTCTTCTGTCTGGTTTATCAGAGTTTGTCCCTAGCAAGTATGACCTCAGATAGTATCAGGTTCCAGTTACACAGGAACGTTTTCTCCTATTCATTTTTGTAATGTGTTGTTAGTCACTTATTTTTTTATTTTGTGTTTTTGAGACTCTATTTTTCTATCATTTCAAACTCAAACAAAATCTGCACAAATATTCAAGAGAACTATCATATACCCTTCCCCTGAGTCTACAAATTATTAACATTTTGCCTTGTCTGCTTCATCAACCATTTAAGAGTAGGTTGCAAACATCGAGCCACTATACTAAATACTTCACTGTATATTTCTAAAACCAAACATATTATGCAACAGAACTAAACATAATTACAAAGTTTGGGAAGTTTAAAGCTGACATAACTAACTTACAGTTCATACGCTGATTTCTCCAATTGTTCCAATAAAGTCCTTTATACCTATATACTTCCCTGGGTCAGGATTGAATCTTGGATCTCTGCTTGCATTTGGTGTCATGCTTCTTCCTCCCTCTATAATCTGGACCAGTTCCGAAACACACCCGAAAGTTTTCTTTCTTTGAAAATTGACAAATTGAGATCAAGTGAATCTTTGTTCCTAAACAGCTTCCTGGGCCACCAGCTCTCAGGTAGAATCCAAACATCTTCCAAGATGATTACCCAGTTATACAAAACAGCATCCTCGCTCCCTGGTCCCAGAATGTTCTACCAGTGTTTACCAGTGTGCAGACCAGGATCACATTTGACTAAACTAAACGTGTCCCAAACTGCTACAATCACATCCCCTCTGGATCCAGAGGGCAGTCTACAATGCAGTGAGGTTTATGAGTCACTTGTTAATAGGACTAGAAGTTATTCTCAAAAGTGTAAATATCTTTTGTGTTCCATTCCCTCTAGGCAATCTGAACTGTGGTGATACTTATAAACCAGGATAAATGATACCAGAACTCAGCAAAGCTAGAACAAGAGCAGCCCCCTGTTAGAACTGGTGCAACTTTTGTGCTAGGTGTGGTGGTGCACACCTGTAATCCCAGCTATTCAGGAGGCCAAGGCAAGAGGATGGCAAGTTCAAGGCCAGCCTGGGCAACTTAGCAAAACCAGCCTCAAAATAAAAAATAAAAAGATGCTGGAGATATACAGCATTCCTGGTCCCCATTCCTACTACTGGAAAAAATAAAATGGTGTGACTTTGAATTGCATGGTTTACACTGAGTGCTGATTTTCTCCAAGCAGATCAGCTCCTACTACTAATACCAATTATAAACAGATTGGGGCCATACTTCTGACAGAGACTCATCAAGGATAATTGTTTCTGGAAAATATTATTTTCAAAATAATGTCTTACAGAAAAATTAAGAGTCTCTTAAAATCTGTTCCTTTTCTCTTACTTTGTTTAAACTTTGAGTGAATTTTGAGTTGTCAAGTATGTAACAAATGCTCTGAATCTTTACATCCCAAGAGGAAATTCCTTTTGAAATCTGGTACTGACTTATTTTTAAGAGAATGTGAACAGGACTCCTGCCTCCCCTCGCTGTAGAGAGGAAAAGAACAATTCTCCTGTCATGTTGAAACATTGGTTTAATGCTAACCTGTCAGCCTGCCACTCGAGTGAAAATATTTTGTTGTGTTTTACCTCCACAGTCTCCCCTGGCAGAACTGTAACCATGTCTGTCAGTCATTGATGTAGTCCTTTGAGGACGTTAGACTTGACTATAACTTTGGTTCTCGTTTACTCAGAGCTTCCTTTCAGTGCTGTGGAAGCAAGCTGTAATTTTGAGGAAGATCTCTGCAACTTTTACCAAGATAAAGAAGGTCCAGGTTGGACCCGAGTGAAAGTAAAGCCAAACATGTATCGGGCTGGAGACCACACTACAGGCTTTGGTAAGTCGGGAGTCTCCATAGGACATCTTTAGGGTGGTATTCACGCATCCTTGGCCATTCCTATGCCTCACCTATGAAGAATTCAACTGCAAAAACAGAAGAAAGAAAGAATGAATGAAAGAAAGGAAGGAAGGAGGGAAGGAAAAAAGAAGGAAAGAAAGAAAGAAGCAAGTGAATAGGCAGGCACCCCTGAGGAAGTGAAGACAATAATGTTGTGTTTGACCATTTTTTAAAATTGTAATTCAAGTTGGCTCTACAAGCAAAGGTATCTGCCTATTAATTAAACAGCCAAGCCTTTGAAAATTACTTTTCTGTTCACTTTAGATGAAATACTTTTTCAAATTTATTGGATTCTGTTTATATGAATTCTCCAGAAGAGATACATAGAGACAGGAAGCAGATGAGTGATTGCCAGCAACTGGAGGGGGAGGAACTAAGGAGTGACTGTTTAATGGGTTTTCTTTGGGGCCGATGAAAATGTTCTGGAACAAGATAGCTGTGATGGTTGTACAGCATTGTGAAGATGCTGAATTGTGCACTTTAAAATTGTTAAAAATGGTAATTCCATGTGATATATTTTATTTTATGTGTAAAAAATATATCGCAGGGAGAAAAGATGCCATTGAACAATGAGTATATCTATGAGAAGCTCTTAGAAACAATTGTGAGCACCTTGTATATGGATTCATATTACTTTAATGACATCCTTTGTGGATTCCCCCCCAGAGGAGACTGATAGGAAGAGCATCTCAAGGCACTTACTGTCACATTCATTTATTCAACAGGTACTCATATCTTGGTGAATTTACCATAAAGCCAATGAAGCTGAAGTTTCAGGGCCCCTCCTTTACACAGGCCCTGAGAAATGGCTTGGAAGGAGCCATGACAACACTGAACCCATAATTTGATATTATTCTTTTCTTAGAGATTGCCCAATTTTATGGAAATGCAGGTCCTACAAAACCTATTCTGACCTGATCAGACTAATGCCCAGAACATACAGTAATGAATGAGTCAAATATAAATCCCACTACTGCTGGATGACAATCATTTCAATGAGTGAGCCAAATGTTAGACCCAAATATGCTTGTCGGGGAGGAAATTTTTTAGTTTCTGTGTCTGAAGCTGAGAATTAAACTGACAAGACAGATTAACAGGAGAAAAACATTAACATTATATTTAGTATGTTTACATGTACATGGAAGTCTTCATTGACTTAATTGAATTAAAGAAGCACATAGGCCTGAGAGCTTATATATCAATTTTAACAAAGAGTGATAAAACTGTGTGGGAATGACAAGACAAAGGAAAAGGGTTGAAGCTTCCAGGGATGCTAAATTAGGGGAAAGTGACTAGGAAATAGATGGAGGAAAGTAATGGAAGATAAGGGTTATTTTAGTACGTTTGTTTGTACAGACCCACTATTTAATGTTGACTCCCAGTTCCTGGTGATTGGAATATTCTTCCCTTCCAGGAACAAGGGGCTGGGAGGACACCTTGTTCATGGGAAGTTTTACGACATACTTTTAGGTAGAATGAGGTAGGGCAGAGAGCCCTTTCTGCTTTTGCTGTTCGTCAAGTATCTTCAGCTCAAAATAATCAGCATGCCAAAGAGGCCCATTTGGCAGCAACACGTTCTGATCCCCTTCATTGAGATATGAGGGAGAATCCCGGGGGGAACCTGGGTTTGGGGATTCAGGGAAGGTTTCTCTGAGGGAAGTTGCCTTAGCTGAAAAGAGTGTGAGAGACCAAGCAGAGAAGAAGCATCTGTAAAGGCTTTGAAAATAGCTGGTCACACCAACAGATAGGAAGAAGGTCAACACTACTGTACCATGGGAGAGTGGCCAAGAGAGTGGAGGAAAATGAAGGTATTTAGCGAGATAGGTTATGGATGTGGCAGACCAGAGTAAGTGCTGGGGATTTCTCATAAAGAAAATGAGAAGCCATTGAAAGATTTTAATCAGAGAAGATAAGGATTAAATTTAGGATTCCAAAAGGTTGTCCTGGCTCTTGTGTGGCCACCATATTATTCTGCTCTGGCTGCCATAACAAAGTACCACAGGTAGGGCTGTTTAAACAACAGAAATACATTGTCTCATAGCTCTGGCAGCCGGTTAAGACCCAGGTGCCACAGCGCTGGTTTCTGAGGAAGTTTGTCTTCCTGAGTTGCGAGCAGTCTCTTTATCACTGTGCACTCACATAGACTTTAAGTGTGTGGAGAGAGTGAGCTTTGGTGTCTCTCCCTCATCTTACAAAGGATGAGTTAAATAACTGGTTAGAACTAAACTGTGGAGGAAATACTGAGGTGCCCAGAAAGAAAAGAAAAAAAATGACAAGGGGAAGAGAGAAAAGGGAATAAAAACTAAGGTGTCATTTTTTTCTTTTCTGCCCTGGCTTTCTAGAATTCATGGATCTATTTTAAGTTGACCTACCTCATAGGTGGTAGGAAAGTGGAGGGAGAGATTCCTGTTCTTCTTTATTGTTATTTAGAAGAAATAAGAAAAGAACATAGATCTTCAGCACCATCTGATTAAAAACCTGTTCTCTAGGGACAGGTCTAAATATGATCAAGAGAGGAGTAGGGTCTATCCAGACACACAAATCCCACAAAAACTGTCAGACCAAATAGTCATCCCTTCATCCCTACTGGTCACTGCAAAGATAGGAAGGAAAAGTAAACTCTGGGCCTTCCATTCACTATGACCCCTCTGTTAGCCTATTCACACAGGCAACTCTCAGCCCTAAGCTGATTTTATGCCTTTCATTTTGTGAGAAGTATACTTCTTAATTGATGACTAGAATCTGGTCCTATGAAGGAGGAAATCTATACTAGTTCACGTGCATTACCTAGGATTGCAGAAGGTTTATTTGCAATAGAAGCACATGGATGTTTTCTATCACTTAAAAATTGCTTCTTTCATTTGTAGCCTATGGGAATAGTTTCTGCTGGTAAGTCTCACTCCCTTTAGCCAAATTTCCCACTTGATAACCTGGGGTAGATTATTTTGCATTGCTGTTGCACTAAACGCTTCGTCTTGTTGACAGGGTATTACTTGCTGGCCAATACAAAGTTTACTTCTCAACCTGGCTACATTGGAAGGCTCTATGGTCCCTCCCTACCTGGAAACTTGCAGTATTGCCTACGTTTTCATTATGCCATCTATGGGTTTTTAAAAATGAGTGACACCCTAGCAGTTTATATCTTTGAAGAAAATCACGTGGTCCAAGAGAAGATCTGGTCTGTGCTTGAGTCCCCAAGGGGTGTTTGGATGCAAGCTGAGATCACCTTTAAGAAGCCCATGCCTACCAAGGTACAGTAGAATCAATATATCCTTTGTCCATCCATTTGCAGTGGTTGGACTGGGCTGGTGAATTCCTGTTTAGTCACTGTTCAATGGTAATGTGTTATGTTCCTTATATTTCGACTGACAGCCCTTCCCCCACACACTACCCCCAGCCATGTACAAGTTAATCCTTCAGTTCTTTTTCAATTTCTGGGTCTCCAAATCATGACTATCTAGGGAGTTTGCTTATTTTTCTCTCAAGATCCCCTGTAGATCATCCTGAGACTATAGTGTATGAAATCTCTCTCTCTCTACACACACACGAGAATGCTAGAATTTTTTTAAAAAGATGAAATAACTGAGCCTTGTCCAGTGTTAAGGCCTTAAGATTAACAACCTAAGGCTCTAGCTGCACACAGGATGAGAACAGGATGTGTGCTCAAAGTATAGATTCAACCCTGCACCGGTCAGAGAATTGTCATGAGGGATTCCTCAGCAGCTGATTCTAACAGCAACAAGAATATAAAAATACCTTTATTGCTGGGGAAATGCCAAAGAAAGCCATAATCTCCTAGGCTTACCAACTCATAAACTTAAGAAAATTTCACAGATACAATAAATTCTGTCAACTACAACACAGATATGAAACTAGTGCAGAAAGATCCATTTTGTTTCAGCCTGTCAATCAATCAAGAAATATTTCTTGAGTATCCTCTCTATGCAAGATAGGGGCCCAAAGAAACATGAAAAAAGGTCCTTTCCTCCAACATGATTTGCACAATAGAACTCGATAAATATTTTTGAATGAATGGATAAATCAGCTGATTACATTCATTGTCCAGGAAATGTTCTAAGTCCAGGCTCCTCAAGAAAAGCTTCAAACCTGGGAAAGTAGGAGAACCTTCTTTACAAACCTTCATAGCCTGAATTTCTCTTAGTTCCAACCACCAAGAATAGAATCATAGCTGTATCCATCTAGAACTTCTTATTAAAGAAATGTTGTACATCATTCCTGCTATAATGTTGCTTGGTTACTTTTTGTCCATTGGAACATCCATAAGGGCATGATTAAATCTCTACAATGATTAATCAGATCTTTAAAAATCTCTGCAAAATTCTTTTCCTTTGCTAGACAAGAATGGTGTGGCAGGTTCTGTGGCCTACTGATTTCTAAAGGGCTGAACCAATTTATAATACCAGAATAGAAGCATACAAGTTTTGGCCTCAATCTCACAGGCACTGCTTGTTATTATTTTGTGCTAATTAAATAAGTAATATTGCTATAGGTATCCCCCGCTTATTATCATCATATGATAACCTGATTAAACTGAAATATTCAGCTCAGCTCTCCAGGCCAAAGAGGAAGCAAATTGGTGTTTTTGGTGTAGTTATTATTTGTAACTGAGGCTTATGCTTATTAAGCTTATTGCCTAGACAATTCCAAATATGTTCTGAACAGGAAGTATCATCTGACATTTGCAGCATTACTGAACTTCCTCTTTGATCTATTAGCCCTGGAGAAGTCCATGCTTCTCTGCATCTCAGAGGGATTCCAAAGACTTAATTTGCTTTCCCACTACCAATTATTTAACTCTTTCAGGTAGTTATGGCAACACGTACACATGCACACATGTATGTGAGCAGGCATGTGCCAGATTCACACAATTAGGGATGCACCAGGAAGGATGGAATTTTTTTATATTCCACACTGTTTTAGTCAGCTTTCACATTGCTGTGACCAAAAACCTGATAAGAATAATTTAGAGGAGGGAAAGTTTATTGGGGGCTCATGGATTTAGAGTCTTAATTCATAGATGGGTGACTTTTTCTGTGGACCCAAGGTGAGGCAGCACATTGTGGGGGAAGGGCCCAACAGAAGAAAGCTGTTCAGCTCATGGCAGGGTCAGGAAGGAAGGGGAAAGAGAGAGAGACAGACAGACAGAGAGAGAAAGACAAAGGGAGACAGGGAGACAGAGAGAGAGAGAGAGAGAAGGCCCCCTCAGGAAAAACAAGCCCTCCAGGGCTAGCCCCCTGTGATCCACCTCCTCCAGCCACACTGCCTGCCTACAGTCACCACCCTGTCACTCAAACTAGAATGGATTAGGTTATAGCTCTCACAATCCAACCACTTTACCTCTGAATATTCCTGCATTAACACAGAAGCTTTGGGGGAATACCTCATATCCAAACGATAACACGTACTCTGTTTTGATGTTTTTTTTAAGACAGATGTAATAAGTGTTTTATGAATTTATTTGGTTTTCAGGTATTCATTCATCTATCCATTCACTTATTTATTTCTCTATTCAGGTGGCATGTGTTGGGTAAATGCTCAGTGCAAGGGATATAAAGATGAATGAAGTTCAGATCCTACCCTTGAGAATGAGATCATAGATAATAGAAGAGTAAGATAAGTAAGCAACTAACTATAATGCAGCTGTCACTGTCCCATGAAAGAACTGCACAGAAAGATAGAGGAGTAGGTCTGATAATTATTAGCAAAATAATGATAACGAATAATTATAATGCACTAGTAAACAATATTATAAAAAAATAATGACAACTAGAGACCCAGCTGAGCTGATGTTTGTAAGGTTAGGTTACTGGATTCTAACTCCTCCTCATCACACTACTACTCCCCTTCTTCCCTCTATTTGCAAATGCTTGAATTGTTTATGAATCTGCCCATTCCCTTACAATGAGTCCCTGCTCTTTCCTAACTCCCACTGAATTGAAATTGCAAACCTCCCAGCAGATAAGGATGTCCAAAAAATTTGTCCTTTTGTTCTCTGGAGTCTGCTCACTAAGTCTCCCAGCAACAGCACAGTTCCTCCCTAGAGACATAGGAGTGATGTATCCCGACTCAGTGAGGCAGGGAAGTTCTAACAATCCTGGGAAGGAACGGATCATTGATTCAGCTCCACACAGATGAGGACAGGATACAATCCAATACCACAAAACTCTAGATACATGTCTGAAGGTGCTTGTAGTTCTTTGCAGATCCCTGATAAAGAGTGAGACTTGTCCATGATAAAAGAATGTATTAAGTCAGGAGGAAACTAATGTCCACTTACTGATGCAACATACACATGTGGAAATGAACATACAAAAACTATTTAAGACAAGAGATAAAATAAAAATTCAGTTTCCATCCCTATTCCCTACTGCTGAACTCAAACTCCAATTTCACTTCTTGTTTTTCTCTTCTTGATTTTTCTTCCTGAGTTTGCACCTCTCTAACTCCAAACTCTCTATCTCTGAAGCCTTGCACTTTGCATTCAATCACCCTGAACAATCAGTTTTTAGAACACACTCTGCTTTCTCTGGGTTGGGTCATTGCATACACTGTTGCCTCTGCCTGGACTCTTCTTATTTATATCTCAGCTTAAACCTCAAATCTCAATGCCTCAGAGAATTTTTCTCTGATACCACTCCCTGGAATAGATAAGAGTTTCCTGGGCACCCTGTACTTCTCCTTCATCCTCCTAAAGAAATCATAGATACAGTGTCTCTGATTTCAGATCCTAATTCTACCACTTTCTAGCTTTGTGATCATAAATCAGCTTTCTTACTCTCTTTCTATTTTCCCATCTGGAACCCAAAATCTAGCAGAGTCCTTGAATACAGTTGATGCTCAATGGCTATTTGTTGACTGCCACATTCTGGCTTTTGAGCAGGGCTTGTTGACACTCACTAAAATCCCCTGGGGAGCTCTTAAAGTGCTGATGCCCAAGTTTTAATCGCAAATGAAGGAAAGCAAACACAGAGATGGCGATTAGCATGCAGGAAGTCTGTGAGGGCATCTTCCGGGAATCACTACAGAAGGAAGGGAAAGGAAAGAAGCAGGACTAGGCAGGGGAGACTTGGTATTTCTCAGTGGAGGGCTCAGCTGGTCTACAGCAATTCTGAAGCTGCTATTGCCTGTCCAAGCTGTCCCCAGTCGAGCAATCCTAACTTCAGTGTCATGCATCCATCAGTCATTAGATGCTGGCTACTGCAGGGAAATGGCATTATCTTGGACAAGGCAGCACCCTTCAGCTGAGCACTTTCCAAAGAAGGCTAACAAGTCGGGGGAGAGAATCACTTGAGTCAGGGTCTGGGAATCAGTATTTTATTAAGTGCCTTCAGTTGATTGTTACATGCAATTCAATATCGAGAACTGTTGCTCTAAATGACTAACCATGATAAAGCAGGAAAGGAAAGAAAAAGAAAGACTATGGGTTTTAGACTTGTATTTAGCTAAGCAACACCAACCAGTCATGGTTTCCTGGTGGCTTAAGACCTAAGCAAATTCATGAATGTGTAAGGGTCCATGCGCAGGTCCCCACCCTGAATGCTGAGAGACAGTCCTGTGACCTCACAGGTGGGTGGACATTCCTATGACCACACAGCTGGGTGGCAACAGATGGGTGAATGGTCTTCCTACCCTGGAAAGTTAGAGTCAGAGCTGTGGTCTTTATGTATACCACTTAATCTGAGAACCCCTTTCAAAGCCTCAGAGATAAAAGTTTTCCAGAAATATGACACTATAACCCATGTCATATTTGATTGTTTCCCACATATGGTTTCTGTCCACAGACAATACACGTGTCTCCAAATATTCTTGCCATTTAGAAAGGAGTGTTAAGTCACAGAGTACCCAAAATTAGCACAGGACAAATCCTTGCCAGCTGTTACAGGTTGTCTGGAAGCTTCTATTGGCTGTTCTCCATGATTTAGTGACTCAGTACATACATTAACTTATTCCAAACTATGACAGTTTAAGAGATTTTTCTGAGCATATTGAGCTTAGCATACATTTTGCACTAGCTGGAATTTATAACGACTGATTCCTAAATGAACTTTCTGGAACTTCTAGAGAGTTTCAGTTCAACCCAGGTCAGAACCAGGGACAAATTGATTCTTTATTAAGTATCTACTTTGGACCAAGTGGCAGTCTCTTGTTTGATCCTTAAACATACTGCTACAACCACACATTCCAAATTTACAGGTGAAAAAAATAAGTTTCAACAAATAGTATGATTCTTCCTATTTCTTTGGCTCTCTCTTCCTAATTCCAGACAAAGTCTTTAAAATTCATCTCAGATATGTCCCCTTTCTATTTCCTCAGCCACCCCCAAGACGAAACCACCATCATTTTACCTAAACTACTTGGAGATCCTCACAGAAGGTTTTTCTGCTTCCACCTAGTCCTTTCCTAAACTCCACATGCAGCAGCCCGAATCTCATTCCTTAAACAGGAATCAGACTGTGGCACATCCTTGCATGAAACTGTCCTGTGATCTTTGCAATAGAAGTTTCATCCATCACTGTGGACCCTGCACAATCTGGTCTCTGCCTATGTTGCTGACTTCATCTCTCTCACTCTGCCTGTGATCACAGAGGTGCATAGTCCACACAGTCACACAGTCTTCTCTCTGTCCCCTGGATCCCAAAGCCTTTCTTTTGCCATGGCCTTGGCATTTGCCATCTCCTCCACATGGGATGGTCCTTCCCCAGCTATTCTCTAGTCAGTCTGGTTCACATCCTTCTGTGCCAGGCCAAGGGCTTCTTGTCAAAAAGGAACTTTACTGACCATATGGTCTATAACTTCTTTCCCCATCCTCAGATTATTCCCCACCATATTGCTTATGTGTTGTAGCAATATAGCAATATATGCAATATATATAGCAATATAGCAATATATATGTAGCAATATATGTATCTGCATAGCAGTCATCCCAATCCGAAATTATCTTGTTTACTTGTTCATTTTCCATCTCTGGCATTTTTTGAAGATAGAATCTTCCTGAGGACCAGGACCTTGTCAGTCTCATTCATCTCGCACCCACGACATCTGGCACTAGGCCTGGTGCAAAGTAGATCATCAGAAAAATTCTGCTCAGTACATTTTCTTTGATACATACATGCTCAGTGAATGAGTGAGCTTTCTTAAGTTGGTAAGTGGCAGAGCAGACAGCTCCAAAGCCTACTCCTTGGTACAGGGATCTTTGGTCCTCACAGCTCCACAGTCTGCTCCCTTATGCAGGGATCTTTGGGAGGTCCAGGTCTCTATACAGGCTTAGGGAAGGCCTGGTCCTGTGCAGCTGAAGAAAACACTGCTCCCCAAGCCCATCTTGGGACACAGGCATGTTCTGTGATTGTATATAATTCCCATAACATAATGTAAAAGAAGCAAAGTATCTCTTTTTAGTGCCTTTGCATCCTAGAATGCATGAAAACTAGTCCAAGGTCACCCATCTGTTCTACTAGAAAGAAATGCCTTCACTGGAGGCCCAGCACACATGTCACTCTTGTGTGCAGTACCTTTTCACCTGTGCTTTGTGTCATCACCCCAATTCTAAAAGTCATTCACATGTGGTTCATGTGGGTCCAGCTCAGAAGGAGTGCCTTCTTTCCTGAGCACCATGGTCTTTTCTCCAGTGGTGGTCCCAGAGCTATGCAGAGCAAGGGCCAGCATGGGCAGAACTATTGAGAAGTCTGACCCTTCAGTCTCTTTCCCCTTTCATGTCCCTCTCTCCTGATACCCACCTGTTATCTCAACTGCACCTTCCCATGTGATCTTCCACTCGGCATGTTTCTTTGCCTTCCTGTCAGTACTTACATAGCCCATTTAAAGGACGCTGGAATCATTAGATTAATGACTACTTGCTACCTTCCTTAGTCTAACCTTTAGCAAAAATTATATATTGTTCTATTTAAGGAATGATAGCAATGGTAAGAATTTCCCTTAGACCATTGTAGCAAAGCAGCTGTATGGACATATTTGGTGTAATGTTACCACAGCTGCCGACAGTGGGGGCTTTTCCTGAACTCTTTCCAACACTCCATTTGATGCCACAGCTCCCCAAGGAAGGAAAGCATTACATTCCTTCTTAACAGATTCGAAAAACTCAGGCAGAAAATTAAGAACTTTGTTCAATATCACATAGCTATTAAATGGCAGAGCTGAAAGAAAGTCCCCAGGACTTCTTAACTCCAGAATTCATGCTTTTTATACAATGCTTAAATGCCTCCCAGTCCTTTTCTGGCTAATGTCAAAAGTGCAAGATCAGGTGAGAAGGGGAACCCAGTTCTAACTCAAATGACTTATTTTTTTAAAAAAAATAGGACTTTATTATTGACTCTGGTTGTTCTGTTTTAGAAATAAGTTTGGTTCCAAGGAAGGATTAGAATTCAAGGTGGTTCAACACAGACGATGGAGAGTTGTGTGTTGGAGGGTTAGTTTAATGCTTAAGACTCTTGGCTGTGGGTTCTCTGACACTTATGGCTTAATAATTTGGGCTGAGTATGTAACCTTGTAACCTATGAACCTGTGTAACCTTCACTTTTCTTCCACATGTAAAATGGGCATGCTAGCAATACCTACTTTGTAGGATTTGGGCAAAGATCAAATGAAATGCATAGTTAAAGCTCTTGGCATATTACTTGGCACATCATTGGCATTTATTAAATTTGGCTGAGTAGAGAAAGGGACTAAAGAATGATTTTCTAGGTCACAACATTTATTTAGCACATGGATAATTCTGTACTCTGATATTTTCTATGAAGTTCTGTATTCTTTAAACTAAAAATCAGGTCGGAGTTCAATCTTTTTTAACAGTACTAGACTTTCTTAAAGATATGGCAGCTTTTGCACAATCATGAACAGCTACAATAACTTTTTTAACATGTAAGATACTTTTTGCAAGGCCTGAATTGTGAAATGGTTCTCTGGGTCTGTTTTCTCCAGCACTTTACTGAATAGAAAGCAGGTGATCCAGAGTTACCTTGAATTTGTCTATGCCAGAGAAAAAAATGTTGATGGATGAAGCACAAACAATAGCCCTTATGCCTTAAAATCCCCAGTTTAACACAGTCTTGGTTATCATAACACAGATGTTAGGTCCTGCTATACCTTTTGGTCTGCAGCCTGTTTTCCCTTTCACAAAGTCTTTCAGTTACCTGTTAATTAGAAGCCCTGGGAGGAACTCCATATCATTTTCATTTAATATTTATTTTTGGGGAAAAGAAGTTAAACAGTCCATAAATGAAACAATGACGAGACATTCTGTTTCTTCTGAGTCTGACTTAATGATCTGCTTAAAATAAAATCTTCATGGTAAACTCTTCTAAAGTCATGTATGCATTTGGGACAAAGCCCCCATCTTTTCAGTCTGAAAAATATGAATACATGGGTAAGGAACCTATGTCAACCTTTCTCAGGGTTTGTCCCACAGAACACATTTTTCTTGAGATGTTCCATTGAACATGGGTTTTGTGATCAAGTAAGTTTGGGGAATTCAGTGACATGTTATAAACTCTTGATAAGGTCTCCATGAAAGAATCCTGCTTAACGTAGTTTGAGGTGGCAATTCCCTCAAAGCACCTGATATAGAACTTTTGTCTTGCATAGCTCCTATTGATATCCCATCACACTACTCTCAGAGCACTTAAATGTTATATTGAAACTGTCTGCTTACTTGCCTGTTTCCTTAAATTAGACTGCAAGCTTGTGGAGAACAAGGATCTATGTCTTCTTTATTTATTTATCTTTATTTCCAATGCTAATACAATTTCTGGAACAGGGTGAGTATTCAATAAATAGCTAAGGAAGGGAACTGTCGATGGATATGCGTTAACAGTAAGGAAAACAATTACTTCATTAAAGGAAGAAGAAAGGTGTATTAGTCAACTTTGTGTAACTGTGACCAAAATGCTCAGCAAGAACAACTTAGAGGAGGAAAAGTTTATTTTGGCTCACAGTTTCAGAGATCTCAGTCCAGATGACCAAATCCATTGCTTTGGGCTCAAGGTGAGGCAGAACATCATCATGGTGGAAGAACGTGGCAGAGGATAGCACCTCAGCTCATGGGAGCCAGAAAACAGAGAGCAGAAGGAGCCAGGGACAAAATATATAATTCCCAAGGCATGCCCCCAGTGACTACTTCCTCTGGTCATGCCCCACCTGCCTATAGTTACCACTTAGTAATCCATTTAAGTTATTAATGGATTGATCCATTGATTGTTTACAGCTCTCATAATCTAATCATTTCACCATCTACATTAACACAGAAGCCTTTGGAAGGTCACCTTGTATCCAAACCATAATAGATTAAACCTTCCTCCACTGAATTGATAAACAAAATTTATTGGCTAGCTCCTTAGCAATGTGTCCTCCAAGAAAACTTCTGTGTGAATCCTTAGAAGTACAAATATCCTGCTAGAATGTACATAAGGATACACATGGATATATACATATCTGCTGACTCTGATTTAGAAACTTATGATTTTTATTTACTAAAAATAAGATCTGTGACTCCTCTCGGAAACAACTTCCCATCCTTCCATTGTGCCATTTCCCTTTTCCTGAGGGCCTCTATCAGGTTTTACTGGTGTTCCCACCTCTCCTGATCCCTTGCCTGCCCACAATCTCTGTTCTATGCTCAGGGTCAGTGTCATGCTTGCTTCCACATCATCTACCCATCCACACGTCTTCCTGGCTTCATTCATCGCCTGGGTCCTGCTAATCTCTGGAGTCCTCAGCTGTTGCTTTTGTGTTTTCGCCAGGCTTCTCAGCACAGGAGGAAAAAGTAAGACTAACCACTGTCCCTTCTGTGCTGCTGGCAAAGACTTTCATTCATCTTATCTCCCATTGACTTTCTCGTTCTCCACCCTAGACATTCAGATCCATTTTGTATTTTCACTTACAAGTTTCCAGTTTGACCGCCCCCACCCCCCACCTAATTTTTAGGGTGGGACCTCATGGGCTTATCTCCCAAAAGGATAAAAACATCCAACATGAACCCCTTCTGTTGTGTTCCTCTCTGAATCTTCACCTGCCACCTTCATTTCCTGATCAGTCTGACAAAGGAGGTATTATCCTCACTCTTAGTCAAAACCAATTTGCCCATCTCTACTTTTGATCTCACCCTCCTGCCTCCTCTGGGACTGTGTTTCATAAATTATTCCCTCTCTCTCAAATCTTCAATCTCCATTAGTCCTTTGCACAGTACCAACGTATGTTGGTCTCCTGCACTCAACACAGATGAACAACAAGCCTTCTTTTCATCTCTGTACATTTCAGCTTCCACTCTATCCCATACCTTTTGCCTTCAAACTTATTGAAAGATGTATCATCAATTACTGTCTGCTCTGGTGCAGTTTCTCATTTCTCAAATCCTCATGCTATGCACTCTGCATTCCTCCTCCAAAGCTCCTTCAAAGGGTGTATCAACCTCAAAGTATTTCTCATTGATCTTGCTGCAGGAATATGCCTGAGAAGATCCTACCTTTCTTTCAGGGTCTATCTCAAGTGCCCCTTCCTTTGAGTCTTCGAAGTTGTTGACTTGTGTTTACTTGGTTGGAATAAAATTTGTGTAATGAAAGAGCACTAGGTCTGGAATAGGAAGTTTGGCTGTGAGTCTTGACTCTGACTTTAACTATGTGAATCAGAAAATCATGTCACCTCTCTATGAAATAACAACATGTTTTAAGATGACCTCTAAGTCTCTTCTTATTATTCAATTTTTAGGCATCTTAATGGCAGAAACTGTTTTAATATTGTGTGATATGGTTTTTGTAAACAATAGGGAAATAGCTTTCTCTATTTCTTTCTCTTACAAAAATCTCCTGTTTTAGAGGGGGAAATATGAAATTTAAGTGACTTAAATTTCCACTTAAATTTTTTTCCTTTTAATTGGGCCCTTAAATATTAACAATGTGAATGACTGTAAGGTACCTAGTGGTCTGAAAAATTTAAAGGCAGCAGTTAGAAGTTTGCTCGAATGAAAGAGTAAGTCTACAAAGTTGATAGAGAGATTTATTAATAGGTGGCTATTTAATAAGACATTCTGCTATAAAGGGATTAAAGAGCCAGAAAAACCAATGTTCATAGGAGACACATGAGAGGAGATGAATTTCCCATCACATTTCATGATGTCTGGGAACACTGCTAGAAAAATGCTCCAGGACATTAATGTCCCGAAATTATTAAAGGAGGGAGACTGAGAGCAAAACAGAAATAGCAAGATCATTAATTACTGACAGATAATCAACACATTATAGACCAGATCAGGGTGGTTCTGTATACCTAACAAGGAAAATTATTCTGTCAAGTGGAACAAGTTTTAAAGTCAAATTGAATATAAGTATTGGAAAAGGAGCCTACTCTTGAGTTATTGAAGCTGAGCTCAGCATCAGTTGTCAGTCCAGGAATTCTCCATTACCTTAAATATGAATGAGACAGAATTGAAATGCTCTGATTTTGCTCCATTTCATTTCTTTTCAAGGATCTGTTGATGACTTCTGCATTTAGTGTCAACTTACGGGAAAATTACAAGAAAGACTGATTAACACAACTGGTAGTTGCAAACATATAGCTTATGTAAGCATAGTGTTCATGTCAGGGCTTTTTTTTTTTTTTCCCCATGACTTTCCTGAGTAATTAATTTCATGGAATATTGCTGGGTTGGCACATTTGTCTTCCCAGCACTGGAAATATGGAATAGGTATTCTTTGTTCATAATTTTAACTAATAAGCTTAGTTATGCAATAATTTATTCCACGGTTTGTCTATAACCCTAAAAGCACTGCTTCCCCTCCAGCTTCCGAATTTCTATCCTGTAAATGTTTTGCAGCCTTATAACCCCTTCATTTTTAGGGAATTTTTTCCCAGGTCCTGGATGAAGCAATGTTATTTTCAGATGCTCCCATTAATTCTCTGGGGATCCCCTGCTTTTTGTTTTATTTTGTTTGTTTTGTTTTGTTTTGTTTTGTTTTGTTTTAGCTCATAGATCAGGCACTTTCTTCTTGCCTTCTGTAGCTAAAAGCTCAATTCATGCAATTGGAAATTGACAAGTCCACTAAAAAGGCTAATTTCACCAGAAGGGTACTTTTTTTCCCCTCAATAGATATCCCCATCTGTTTCTCCTTCTCGTATATGCATTCCTCTGAATACTTCCTGCTTCATCTTTTCAGTAACTATCTCTAGTAGATTCTACAGCTAGTCCATATATTTTCTCAATGGCATCTCCCTCCACACAACTGATGAGCCATGAGCTTCTATTTTTTGTCTAATATCAGCTTATATATGTATCCGTACAATGCCTAAGGATTGGCTCTTTGTGGCTCTCCTGCTTCATCTCAGTCTTTAAACCAAGACATTTGGTTCTACTTTCATTTCATTCTCCAGATAAGGAAAGTCTAATAAACAAAGTTGAAAGACAAATTCAAGCATTAAAAAAATGTCTGCAACATATATAATGAACTCTTATTACATTTAATATACATGCATAAATTTATTCTAATAAATCAATAAACAAAACACTAAGTAATAGGAACATGAATAGGATATATACTGGCAAATAGGAAAAAAAAGAAATACAATTGGAAAATAAATGAACAAATTTGTGTAAAGAGCACTAGGTCCAAAATAGGAAGCTTGGCTGTGAGTCTTGACTCTGACCTTAACTATGTGAATCAGAAAATTTGGGGTTGGGGATTTGGCTCAGTGATAGAATACTTGCCTGGCATTCATGAGACCTCTGGGTTTGATGCCAAGAGAGAAGGACATCACTGAGATGAGGGAAGAGCAGCTGGAGAAGATGAGAAGTTGCTGCTGGTTCCATGTTACTCAGTTCTGAAATTCAGCCTTGATCTATATGAGATTTTGGCTCCTGTGATGTAGGGGTAGAAAGGTGTGATGCCTTTCTTCCCCATCATGAGGATTCATGACATCACTTCGGTTACAAAAGATGGGTTAACAAGAGAAAAGCACAACAAAGGTGTTTAATCAATATTTTATGTGTCACAGGAACCTTCAGAAATTAAGAACCGAAGACCCAGAGGAAACTGTTAGATCTGATGAAACATGGACAGCCATGTAAAAATTTGGATAAAAAGAATATGACCTAATGGTAATAGGCTGGGGTGGGAAGGCAACAAGCCATGTCCAGATCCTTCTTGGTCTTTTTATTGTAGTATTTCTTCCTCCCAGGTATGGGGTAGGATCTCTTCTGAAATAAGGATCTTAATAATCTACTAACTGACCAGGTACATCAGAAAATTTCTTTATGGACAACTCTAAGACAGAAACGCTGGGAATGTTAGAGTAATACTTCTATGTTTTATAGCTGGCTTTAGAAGTGAGGGGTTCCAGTTTCTATAACCACCCCTTTTGCAGAAGAGGAATTCTATAGTTTCTATGGCTTGCCTTGGGGAGAAGTGGGAGGAGGAGACAGGACGGGAGAAGAACAGAGAAAGACTTTACCTCTGAGTATCTTCCAGTTCAAAGTACTCAAGTGTGCCAAAGCAGCATATTTTGGGGTATTATTTCCTGAGCCCCACCTCTGAAAACTCTTAATAAACAGATGTGAGGCAAAATGAAACTGCTTGTAAACACAGGTTCAGTAGTGATTTGCTATTCAGTAGCGATTTCGAGATCAAGAATTTTGTTTTAAAATACTAATTTTTAAAATCATATTTTGAAATACTTAAAGTAAAAAGAAGGAATACATTACTATGCTATCAAACAGTTAAATGAATGTAACTACATTATATAGAATATCCTGCACTTGTGCTTGTGTCTACAGCATCTTAATGAAGGGTTCTAGAATTTCACTCCCAAGGAAGGGCCGGAGGGAAGTAAGAAGGAAGGAGGAGGGGAAGAGAAATGGGGAAAGAGGAAGAAGAGAGAGAGAGAGAGATGGGGAGAGAGAGAGAGAGGAGGAGGAGGAGAGAGAGGGAGAGAGAGAAGGAAGGAAGGAAAATGAGCTGGATAGTATAATCAAATATCTCTTCAAGGATCAGGAATGAGCATGAGGTTTCGTGGCTGAGTGTGTAGGTTGCTTTGTATGAACCTATTTGGCAGATTCTCTGCTTTTTCCTCACTTTAAAATTGACTGATTTTGAGATATTTTCAGGAGCCTTCCCTCGCCTTAAAGTATTCAAAAGATCTAAAAATAATGCAGACTTCTGATTCAAATGAGTTGACAGATTTGGATGTTTACCACCCAAATAGCAATGAAAAATTTTGACTGCAGGCCTGTATTCTACCACAGCTGGCCCTCTACCCCAGAACTGAAGGCTTCTACAAGCAGAAAGACTTTGACACTGGGCAGAGTTGGACACTGGTCAATCTTTGTTGCTTGTCAAGCTAAAAGTTGAATTAAATCAGATGGATCTTTTAAAAAAAAAAAGAAAGAAAGAAAGAAAAGGAAAGGAAAAAATGAAACAGATGGGTCATTTAAGAAAAAAAAAGTGCTGGTCAGCTAAAGACTTATTGAAAAACACATGTTCATTCTGCCTTTTGTGGGATATGCAAACCAAATATAGCATCTGCAAGAGGCATGCTATTACAATTTCACAACTATTCCCCAAACTTAGCCAGGTTTTGAGAATGTTAAAATCTTACTTGTTTTCTAGATAAAACTCCACTTGACCTGTCTTTAAGGATTTATGAAAATGCCATACTTTCTGCCAAATATCTTAATTTTGGAATTTCTGTGGTTTTGTATTTTTAAAATTCTACTATAACTTATTATCAAAGTTAAATGAATGCAATTATATTATATAGTGTATCCTGCACTTGTGTCCATAGCACTTAATGAAGGGTTCTGGAATTTTACTGACTGGATTATAGTTATTTTGTGCACAATTATTCCACTGACTCTGTGGTTTCCATATCCCAACTTATCTGTACAAATGATTTCAAAGGATCTTAGCATTATCGGAAGAAAAGTACAATTTAACCCAGAATTTAACCATCTGGTAAATCATTCAGGTCCACTGCCAATAACAGAAACAGAACTAGGTTCACTTAGTGAACATGGGTAATTTATGGTATTGTTAGAATAGGATTGAAATGTGTCTATCTGAAGATAGAAAACCATTTATAGAAACTGTCATTCACATGTTAATTAGAGACCTAAATGGGGGTATTTTTCAATTGATCTAGTTGGTAGTAGATTAACCCAACAACCTGGCCCTCTATGTCTATCAAGCAAGCCATGGAAACTACTTTAAAAGGCAGTGGTAAACCAGTTAATTTTGCCACTTTTCAGCAACTTAGTACAAATCATAACAGAGGCTTTTTTTAAATTATATTCCATAGCATCCTGAAAAGCTTGATCTCCTCCTTCCCCTGGCAAAATCCTATTCATTGTGTCGAGTAGCTCTTAAACTATAACACCTCATAAAGTGAAAATCAGTAAATTTAATTCTTTAAAACCCAATCTAAGCCTGGTGTGGTGGCACATGTCTATAATTCTAGCGACTTGGGAGGCTGAGGCAGGAGATTCATAAGTTCAAGGCCAGCCTGGGCAAATTAGTGAAAGTCTTTCTCCAGATATAAAATAGAAAGGGCTTTGGATATAGCTCAGTGCTAGCACTTCTCTAGCATGCATGAAGCTCTGGGTCGAGCAATGCCTACTTTTGCAAAAAACAAACAAACAAAAATCCAACCTGATTAGGTATGAGAAAATGAATTCATGACAAATCTGTTTTTCTACTTTTTCTTTGCTGGTTGTTTTAATCCAGAACTTTTCTGAACTTTTACTGGCCTAGGGACAGTCTGGTCTCTGACTAACACAGTCTTATGGTTAAGTTTCCCTACAGACCAACTCCTTGCCCAACCATAAAAAAAAAAAAAAAAAAGAAAGAAAGAGAGAAAGAAAGAAAGAAAAAGGAAAAGAAAAAAGAAAAAGAGAGAGTTAAAATTATATACTGCAATGAAAGTTTGCTGAGTTACCTCATAAGTCATTAGGTTCTTTCTAGAGAGCAGATCATTATTTTTTGAAAGAGAGGAAGATGAAAACAAAGAGGTGATCCTGTTGCCCTTTGACAATTATGATTTTCAGGAGCAGGAAATTGGAACAGCAAAGCCCTAAGATCTAAGGACTATTATTCAGTTTTGAATATGAATCCATCTACCTTGCCTTTCTGCTCCTTTACCCTTTGTTTCCACGACTTGACGATGTCTCATTGCTTGTTAGAACCACAGCCTGGTGATATGCAGAAAAGGAAAACAATATCTCAACCTAGTGCATTTTTAAAATATAAAAAACTGTCTTGTTCTGAGCAGAGAGAATAAATAGATTAAATTTGATAGTGAATCCAAAAATGAGATAACAAATCTGAAAGTACCTTAGCACAGAGACTACATAGATTAGAAATTTAGTACATGAGGTTTTGTAATCCACCCAACAGTTTATACTACTCCACCAGAGGTTCTCAGTCAGGGAGCATTTACCCTACAAGTAACAGATGGCAACAATGCCTGGAGACATTCCTAATTTCCATGACTTGAGATCTACTGTACATAACCATGAAAGGTCCAGTTCCCCTGCTGCCCAGTGAAGTCAATGACTGGAGAGAAAGACTAGTGGGAGAGGAAAGAGATTTATTGGTGATGAGTCAGCAGGTAGAAGATGGAGCACTGTCACCCAAATTCCATCTTGAAAGGAGCTGCAGGACAAAAATCTTATCTGGGGTTTCTGTGGACTCTAGCCATAACCAGGTGGGCACTAGAAGGGCCATTAATTCTTATGGTAATCGATTCTCTTGATGTGGTTTGCATGTTGTCCACAGGTCACTAAGCATTCCTGGTTCCTGTAAACTCAAAGAAAGATGAGTGATTGGGAGGTTGTATGATTGGTATTGTTCCTTTGATGTTTTCACTTATTCTTCTTTTCATGCAAGACTGAACGTATTGGTTAATTATTTGGGGAGTGAGGCATGGACAGTGAGGCAAAACGGGAACAGTGAAAGTGTCACTAGGAGTGGTCAGAGGAAGTCCCAGGGAGGAGGACCTCAACTCAAGACAATGAGGTCCTTGAGAAACACCATACAGAAAGAATTTCTAGATGTGTCAAATATTGAAGTACAGAGATTTATTTAGGAAAGCAAGAGGTACACATTTCAAGGAAGAATGTGGTCATCTTGAAAGAGAGAAATGTTTTTGGAGTTCTCAGGCTCTTCTTATAAAGGAAACTTGGCAAGGGGTGAGCATGGGCAGGGATATGGGGATGACATCAATCTGGTGATCATAAGGTAGTTATGATGGTCTGGCAATTCTCAGGATCCTTAGGTTGACATCTTCTCCATTATCTGATCAATAGATAAAATATTGGGAAAGTAATTTATATTATAGATTTCTGGGAAAATACCATATGTTACAGGTTTCATGTCTCCCTTTGTTCAATCTATTCTAAAAGCACATTTATTAGTGGGCTAATTAACAGTGCACAGGGAAATTTTCATAAGTGGGTAAATTTTCAATAATTTTAACACTGTGAGTAAAGATTTGTAGATTTCCCACAAATGTGGGACTGACCAGCCTAGGAGAGAGAATTAGCCTAGGGAGTGAAATTGTAAGGAATTTTAGCACAATACATTCCGATTAAAGGTATATTCTCCTTGTCCTTCCTTTTATCTCCTTTCTACCTTCATTTTATTCCTTCTAGCCTACCTCTGTAGGAGTGAGTTCTTCCATTAATTAGCATCAGGTCAAGGCCAGGGATACAGAACATAGGGCATCCCACAGCAAAGAATTATCTGGCCCCAAAACATTAATAATGCTGACATTGAAATACCTGTTGTGGATTTTAAAAAAGCACATACATATTGTATTTTTAGTACAGGAAATGTAAAGAAAGTTGGACACAGTGGCACACACCTGTAATTCCATCCATTCCGGAGGCTGAGGCAAGAGGATCCCAAGTTCAAGGCCAGCCTGGGCAAATTAGTGAGACCCTATCTCAAAATAAAATAATAAAAAGGATTGCATATGGAGTTCAGGCTTAGCACATGTGAGACCCCATGCCAAGTAATATTGCTGATCCTTACCTGACTTTATTATTTGCAAAATAGTCATGTAGCTCTCCAGTCACTGCTTATTTGTGTATCCAAAGTTGGTCTAGGTAGGTTTCCTCAATAATGAATAATCTCCATCAAAACAAAAATTTTAAAGTATCACTAGTCTCCTAAGCATTGAGACCTTTAGTGCACTGAAACAGATGATTTACAAAAATTTCATTTGCCCTAACTTTTCAGAGATTTGCATAAGATCAGGAACACCTGTCTAAGGGATATCACTTTACCCCATCTGCCATCTTCTTGCTCTTTCATAAATATTAATATACGTTCAAGCTCTTTAAACATTTTCCCCTCTTTAGATATGTTCTACATGCTTTGAAATTCTGCCTAAACTGACATAAACGTTGTTTTTTAAAACAGTCTGTAAATAAATAAGACCCTAATCCCCTCAAGAATTTAGACTATGGCTCATTTTTTTCTAGTCACATTCTCAACTAGATCCAGAGAGAATTTAAAGAGTTCTTAAAGAACAAACCACGACGTTTGACTTTTTTATTTTGTCCTTTCTCAACTAGGTCTAGTCATCAGCTTGCTCAGTCACCAACTACCTAAAACCTCTCTGCCTCAAGTACCCTACAAGATGCAAAATGGTGAACCCCAAATTGGAGCTAGGTAGAGAATCTAATGTGTTAGACCAAACAAGCTGCTCTTGTTATATTTCTTTTGCATGGTATAATGCTGACAGGTAACACCAAATAAACCTGAGGCCTGAGACATGGTTTGAGTGTAGTCAGTAAATGACTGACTTTGGGGATATTTTATTAGACAGAACAACAGGTGACCTGGTTAGGTGTTCTAGGTATGGAAAAAGCTATAAGAACAGCTTAGTGGCCTGAAATTGTCCAAAACATCTTTAACATTTCATTCCACCCACTGTGGCAGTTCACAAGATTATTTGGGGTGACCACAGGAACCAGGGAGGTCTATTCAATAGAACTTTCTGCAATGAGGAAATGCTGGGTCCAATTCAGTTAGCCACTAGCTACATGTGGCTGCAGTATTGAGTGTTTTGCATGTAGCTAATGTGATTGGGTAAATTAATTTTATTTAATTTTAACTTAAATAGACATATGTGCCTAACAACTAAAGTAATAAACCATGCCAACTGAGCATGGTGGCTCATGCCTGTAATCTCAGCTGCTCCAGAGGCTGAGGCAGGAGGATCATGATTTCAAAGCCAGCCTCAGCAACTAACAAGGCCCTGACCACTCAGCGAGACCCTGTCTCTAAATAAAATATACAAAAAGGCTGGGGGTGTGGTTCAGAGATTAAGTGCCCCTACCAGTAAATAAGTGAATAAATAAACCATGCCAATCTAGGAAATGCAAACTCCTTATTCTACATCATAATTATAGCTATCTTGATTCTTTCTGCTATTCTTCAAATATAAATTTGATAAGTTACATGTTTAGAAAATAAAGAGAAACTATTAAGTGCCCATAATTTTATGATTTCAACATAACTCTTTTTCCTTTCTTTTCTTTTTCCTCTTCTTTTTAGTACTGGGGATTGTACTCAGAGGTGCTTTGACATTAACTACGTTGCCATCCCTTTATATTTTTTATTTTGAGACCGAGTCTCACTAAGTTACCCAGGCTGGCCTCAAACTTGTGATTGTTTCGCATCAGCCTCCCCAGTAGCTGGCATTGCAAGCATGTGCCATCACACCCGGTGAACCTAACATAATTATGATACATTTGATAAATTGTCCAGACATTTTATATGTATTTTTATTTTTATTTAGCTTTTATTTTATTTATTTTTATGTGGTTCTGGGAACAGAAACCAGGGTCTTTCATATGCTAGGAAAGTATTCTACCACTGAACTACAACCACACTGTATTTTTAGATGATTTAGGTATGATTATGTCATATTTTATTTCATTATTTTATTTACTCTAACCAGATTTTTCCACTTAACCTTATGAGAGGAAATCTATTTCTGTACAACTGAATAATATTCATAAGCTTTCAGATCTAATAAGGACCTATTTCTTAGATATTATATCATACTTTTTTTTTCTTTTTTTTTTATTGTAAACAAATGGGATACATGTTGTTTCTCTGCTTGTATATGGCATAAAGGCATACCATTTGTGTAATCATAAATTTACATAGAGTAATGTTGTTTGATTCATTCTGTTATTTTTTCCCTTCCCCCCACCCCTCCCACTCCTCTTTACCCTCTATTCAGTACTTCCTTCCTCCATGCTTGCCCCCCTCCCTAACCCTAACTCTAACCCTAACACTAACCCTTCCCTCCCCCCCCATTATGTGTCATCCTCCACTTATTAGCGATATCATTCGTCCTTTGGCTTTTTGAGATTGGCTTATCTCACTTAGCATGATATTCTCCAATTTCATGCATTTGCCTGCAAATGCCATAATTTTATCATTCTTTATGGCTGAGTAATATTCCATTGTATATATATACCACAGTTTCTTTATCCACTCATCAATTGAAGGGCATCTAGGTTGGTTCCACAGTCTGGCTATTGTGAATTGAGCAGCTATGAACATTGATGTGGCTTTATCTCTGTAGTATGCTGATTTTAAGTCCTTTGGGTATAGGCCAAGGAGTGGGATAGCTGGGTCAAATGGAGGGTCCATTCCAAGTTTTCTAAGAAATCTCCACACTGCTTTCCAGAGTGGCTGCACTAATTTGCAGCCCCACCAGCAATGTATGAGTGTACCTTTCTCCCCACATCCTCGCCAACACCTGTTGTTGCTCGTATTCTTGATAATCGCCATTCTAATTGGGGTGAGATGGAATCTTAGGGTGGTTTTGATTTGCATTTCTCTTATTACTAGAGATGTTGAACATTTTTCCATATGTTTGTTGATTGCTTGTAGATCTTCTTCTGTGAAGTGTCTATTCATTTCCTTAGCCCATTTGTCAACTGGATTATTTGAATTCTTGGAGTAGAGTTTTTTGAGTTCTTTATAGATTCTGGAGATTAGTGCTCTATCTGAAGTATGATTGGCAAAGATATTCTCCCACTCTGTAGGCTCTTTCTTCACATTGCTGATAGTTTCCTTTGCAGAGAGAAAGCTTTTTAGTTTGAATCTATCCTAGTGGTTGATTCTAGCTTTTATTTCTTGTGCTATGGGAGTCCTGTTAAGGAAGTCTGATCCTAGACCAACAAGGTGAAGATTTGGACCTACTTTTTCTTCTATAATCTGCAGGGTCTCTGGTCTGATTCCGAGGTCCTTAATCCATTTTGAGTTTAGTTTCGTGCATGGTGAGAGATATGGGTTTAGTTTCATTCTGTTGCATATGGATTTCCAATTCTCCCAGCACCATTTGTTGAAGAGGCTATCTTTTCTCCATTGCATATTTTTGGCACCTTTGTCTAGTATGAGAAAATTGTATTTATTTGGGTTTGTGTCCGTGTCTTCTACTCTGTACCATTGATCTACCTTTCTATTTTGGTACCAATACCATGCCGTTTTTGTTACTATTGCTTTGTAGTAGAGTTGAAGATCTGGTATTGCAATACCCCCTGTTTCACTCTTCCTGCTAAGGATTGCTTTAGCTATTCTGGGTTTCTTATTCTTCCAGATGAATTTCATAATTGCTTGCTCTATTTCTGTAAGGTACGTCATTGGGATTTTAATTGGAATTGCATTGAATTTGTATAGCACTTTAGGTAGTATGGCCATTTTGACAATATTAATTCTTCCTATCCAAGAACATGGAAGATCTTTCCATCTTCTAAGGTGTTCTTTAATTTCTTTCTTTAGTGTTGTATAGTTCTCATTGTAGAGGTCTTTCACCTCTTCTGTGAGATTGATTCCCAAGTATTTTATTTTTTTCGAGGCTATTGTGAATGGGGTAGTTTTCCTAATTTCTCTTTCTGAAGATTCATCACTTATGTATAAAAATGCGTTGGATTTATGGGCATTGATCTTGTAACCTGCTACTTTACTGAATTCACTTATGAGTTCTAAGAGTTTTCTGGTGGAATTTCCAGGTTCCTCTAAATATATAATCATGTCATTAGCAAACAGGGATAGTTTGAGTTCTTCTTTTCCAATTCGTATCCCTTTAATTTCTTTGGTTTGTCTAATTGCTCTGGCCAGAGTCTCAAGAACGATGTTGAATAGAAGTGGTGAAAGAGGGCATCCCTGCCTTGTTCCAGTTTTTAGGGGGAGTGCTTTCAGTTTTTCACCATTTAGAATGATATTAGCCATGGGCTTAGCATAAATGACCTTTACAATGTTAAGGAATGTTCCCACTATCCCTATTTTTTCTAGTGTTTTGAGCATGAAGGGGTGCTGTATTTTATCAAAAGCTTTTTCTGCATCTATTGAAATAATCATGTGATTCTTGACTTTCAGTCTATTAATATGGTGAATTACGTTTATTGATTTCCTGATGTTGAACCAACCTTGCATCCCTGGGATAAAACCCACTTGATCATGGTGCACTATCTTTTTAATATGTTTTTGTATGCAATTTGCTAAAATTTTGTTGAGAATTTTTGCGTCGATATTCATTAAGGATATTGGTCTGAAATTTTCCTTCCTTGATGAGTCTCTGTCTGGTTTAGGTATCAGTGTGATATTGGCTTCATAGAATGAGTTTGGGAGGGTTCCCTCCTCTTCTATTTTTTGGAATACTTTGAGAAGTATTGGAATGAGCTCTTCTTTAAAGGTTTTGTAGAACTCGGCTGAGAACCCATCTGGTCCCGGACTTTTCTTTGTTGGTAGGCTTTTGATGACTTCTTCTATTTCAGTACTTGAAATTGGTCTATTTAAATTGTGCATGTCCTCCTTGTTCAGTTTAGGCAATGCATATGTCTCTAGAAACCTGTTGATGTCTTCGAAATTTTCTATTTTGTTGGAGTATAGATTTTCAAAATAGCTTCTAATTATGTTTTGTATTTCAATCCTGTCTGTTGTGATATTTCCTTGTTCATTCCGAATTTTAGTGATTTGGGTTTTCTCTCGTCTTCTCTTTGTTAGCGTGGCTAAAGGTTTATCAATTTTGTTTATTTTTTCGAAGAACCAACTATTTATTTTGTCAATTTTTTGTATTGTTTCTTTTGTTTCAATTTCATTGATTTCAGCTCTGAGTTTAACTATTTCCTGTCTTCTACTACTTTTGGTGCTGTTCTGTTCTTCTTTTTCTAGGGCTTTGAGCTGTAGTGTTAGGTCATTTATTTGTTGAGTTTTACTTCTTTTATTAAATGCGCTCCATGAAATAAATTTCCCTCTAAGTACTGCTTTCATAGTGTCCCAGAGATTTTGATATGATGTTTCTTTGTTCTCATTTACCTCTAAGAATTTTTTAATTTCCTTCCTAATATCTTCTGTTATCCATTCATCATATAATAGCATATTGTTTAATCTCCAGATGTTGGAATAGTTTCTGTGTTTTACTCTTTCATTTATTTCTAACTTCAATCCATTATGATCTGATAGAATACATGCTAGTGTCTCTATCTTCTTGTATTTGCTAACATTAGCTTTGTGGCATAATATATGGTCTATTTTAGAGAAGGATCCATGTGCTGCTGAGAAGAAAGTGTATTCGCTCTTGGTTGGATGGTATATTCTATAAATGTCCGTTAAGTCTAAATTATTGATTGTGTTATTGAGATCTATGGTTTCTTTGTTCAATTTTTGTCTGGAAGATCTGTCCAGTGGTGAGAGAGGCGTGTTAAAATCACCTAGTATTATTGTGTTATGGTCTATTTGGTTTCTGAAATTGAGAAGGATTTGTTTGACATACATGGATGAGCCACTGTTTGGGGCATAGATGTTTATGATTGTTATATCTTGCTGATTCATGCTTCCCTTAAGCAGTATGAAATGACCTTCTTTATCGCTTCTGACTAACTTTGGCTTGAAGTCCACACTATCGGAAATGAGGATGGATACTCCAGCTTTTTTGCTGAGTCCATGCGCATGGTATGTTTTTCCCCATCCTTTCACCTTTAGTCTATGGGTATCTTTTTCTATGAGGTGAGTCTCTTGCAGGCAACATATTGTTGGATCTTTCTTTTTAATCCAATCTGCCAGTCTATGTCTTTTGATTGGTGAATTCAGGCCATTAACATTCAGGGTTATTATAGAGATATGATTTGGTTTCCCGGTCATTTGGTTCATTTTTTTATTTATTTGTTTGACACAACTTGTTTCCTCCTTTATTTGACAATTCCTTTAGGATAATTCCTCCCTTTGCTGATTTGCTTCTTTGTTTTTCATCTCTTCCTCAGGGAATATTTTGCTGAGAATGTTCTGTAATGCTGGCTTTCTTTTTGTAAATTCTTTTAGCTTTTGTTTATCATGGAAGGATCTTATTTCATCGTCAAATTTGAAGGTAAGTTTTGCTGGGTATAAGATTCTTGGTTGGCATCCATTTTCTTTCAGGGCTTGAAAAATGTTGTTCCAGGCCCTTCTTGCTTTTAGGGTCTGGATTGAAAAATCTGCTGATATCTGTATTGGTTTCCCCCTGAATGTAATTTGGTTCTTTTCTCTCACAGCCTTTAAAATTCTGTCTTTATTTTGTATGTTAGGCATTTTCATTATAATGTGCCTTGGTGTGGGTCTGTTGTAATTTTGTGTATTTGGAGTCCTATAAGCCTCTTGTACTTGGTTTTACATTTCATTCTTCAGATTTGGGAAATTTTCTGATATTATTTCATTGAATAGATTGTTCATTCCTTTGGTTTGTTTCTCTAAGCCTTCCTCAATCCCAATAATTCTTAAATTTGGCCTTTTCATGATATCCCATAGTTCTTGTAGATTCTGTTCATGATTTCTTACCATCTTCTCTGTTTGTTCAACTTTATTTTCAAGGTTAAATATTTTGTCTTCAATGTCTGAGGTTCTGTCTTCCAGGTGTTCTATCCTACTGGATATGCTTTCTATGGAGTTCTTAATTTGGTTTATTGTTTCCTTCATGTCAAGGATTTCTGTTTGTTTTTTTTTTCAATATCTCTAACTCTTTATTGAAATGATCTTTTGCTTCCTGTATTTGCTCTTTAACTGTCGATTGGTGCTATCATTCAATGCCTGCATTTGCTCTTTCATCTCATCGTTTGCTTCCCTGATCATTTTAATTATGTACATTCTGAACTCCTTTTCTGTCATTTCTTCTGCCATGCTGTCATTGGGTTTTATTGATGTAACATCTAGATTTGTTTGCAGCATTTTCTTTCCTTGTTTTCTCATATTGTTCAGGTATCAGTGGACCGCTGAGATATTGCAGATTTCCTCTATTGACTTACAATGTCCCTGAAGATTTCTATATATATCCCCCCTTAGCCTTCAGTAGCCTGAAGTCTTAGAGGAAGTTGATAGTGCGGTGCTCCACAAGGAAGATGCCTCTCTAGGAGTGGTGTTCTTCAGGTGGGGTATAATCCCTGCTAGTGGGCAGAGGTGCCTCCACTTGTTGACCAATTGCCATCCAAAGGGGACCTAGGCTGCGGGCTGAGGCAAGGCCTGTTTGGGCCTGAGTCTCTGGTTTTACCGTCCTTGTGGGGAAACCTCACCCGGCAGGGAAGACTCACCCGGTGGGGAGGTCTCGCTGGTCAGTTCCCTCCTAGAGGTTTCCCTCAATTTACAGCTACCACCTGGGCTGGGCTGCCTTCCTCTGCAACGTTCCCAGGGGCCCAGCCCTACCTCCTGGGCCTGGGAGCCTCACCCTTCGCAGATGAATCTCCTTAGGCTGCCCCTCCTCAGAGAATCTGCCCGCAGGCCTGGATCCTTCGCTCCGCCCTAAGCCTGTCTCTGTGCGGCTCTTCCACCCAGAAGCCTCCTAGATCCTGTAACCCTGCTCTGCACCTAATGGCCTGGCTATGCGGCCCCTCCTCTGAGCAGCCACCTGGGGCCCCGAACAATCGCTCTGAGTCCCAGAGACCCGCCACACGCCTCTTCCTCCAGACAGCCGCCCAGTATTCTGGTGCGGTCACTAGGAGTCCAAGAAACTCACTGTGTGCCTCCTCCTCCCACCAACCACCCGTAGCCCTGGGCAATCAATCACTCCGAGTCGAAGTGACCCTCCCCGTTCCTCCTCCTTCTCCAGATAACCCCCCGGGTGTTCCGGAGTGGTCGCTCTGAGTGGCTCTGAATCCACGTGACCCGCTGCGCGGGTCCTCTGGGCAACCGCCCGGAGCTCCTGTGCGGCCACTCAAGACCAAGCGACCCACCACGCTCCTCCTCCAGGCAGCCCCCCTGTGTTCAGGAGCTGTCACTTTAAGTCCAAACAACTCACCACTTGCCTTCTCCTTTGAGCAGCTGCCTGGAGCGCTAATGCAGTCACTGCGAGTCCAAACGACCCGCCTCGCTCCTCCTCCTCCTACTCCTACTCCTCAGGGCAGGCCCCGGGGTTCAGAAGTGGTCTGAGTCCAAACAGCTCGCCATGCAGCCCCTCCTCTGGCAACCGCCTGTAGCTCTGGTGTAGTCACCCCAAATCCAAGCAGCCGCGCTCCTCTTCCTCCTCCTCGTCCTCAGGGCAGGCCCCGGGGTTCAGAAGCGTCGTTCTGAGTCCAAACAGCTCGCCGCGGGGCTTCTCCTCTGGCAACCGCCTGTAGCTCTGGTGCAGTCACTCCGAATCCAAGTGGCCACGCTTCTCCTCCTCCTCCTCAGGGCAGGCCCCGGTGTCCTGAGTCCACACAGCTCTCCTCGCCACTCCTCCCCTGGGCAGCCGCCGGAGCCCCAGTGGTTGCTCCGAATCCCAGCACTGTACCGAGCTGCCTCGTTTAGGGCGCTCTCAGTTGTCCGAGTTCACTGCTCCAGCGGGGGGAGGGGCGTCTCGCCGGCAGCTCTACTTCACAAGTTCCCTGCGTTCCGGGACCACCGTCCCATCCGGGACGCCTCCCCAATGGGTGAGAGTCACCCGGCTGCTTTGAGTTGGTCCCAAGTGTCTCAATATCTCCTCTTTTGAATCCTGAGTCCTGGAGCAACATGAAATGCAGCCTCCCTCTAGGCCGCCATCTTGAAGCCCTATATCATACATTTTTATTGTTGCTGCTTTCCCCCCACATTTTTTATTGGTGTGTACTGATGGGATTTGTTGTTCCACATTAGTACATGCACACAATTTATAACATAACAATATCACTCCCCAGCACTTCCCCCCTCCCTCCCCATGTATCAGAGTTTATTTTCTCTCCTTTTGAAATTTTGTGTTGTTTCCTTTCCTTGTTTACATGCTTGTTTGGTTTTATGGTCATTATAAAATAATGCTATAGTAAACATATGAAAGTATGTTAATATTTCTCCTCTTTCAAATATATTACCATGCCAAATGTTTAAGTTTTAATGCAGGGAAAGATTTACATGGTGAATCCTTTCACTACCTCATATTCATTTTGAAAACGTACTTTTTTTAACTCTCCTTATGAAAAATGGACTTTAAAGTTGACAAAAGGAAAGTCAAGACTTTCTCTGTACAGCACATTTAGTTCAATAAATTATGAGACAGATTAATATTCTTTCCCATATAGCAATAAAAATTATTGATAAAATGTGATAGTATTTAGGGCTGATGACACAGACCTTTACCTTCCAAATGAGGAATAAGTTCCCAGTCATAAACTCTGCAAGTAAAATATTTTACAGATTTGAATGATCTCTAGAATCTCTAAAGATGAAAATTTAAGAGATAAGCAAACAAAAAACACCATTTTGTTTTTGTAAATATATATACCTACTTATATTTGCATACTAGTAAGCCATCATATGATTTTTAAAATTTTTCTATTAAAATAAATTCTGCATTCTAGGGCTGGAGATGTGGCTCAGTGGTAGAGTGCTTACCTAGCATGCATGAAGTCTTGGATTGAATCTCCACCACCACTCCAAAATATACATATATCCTAATGAATCTGATCATCAAAGTACACTACTGATAACACAAATTCAAGCCATAACATTTTGAATATTAGGGCCTAAAAATAAAAAGCAAATGTTCTTATTATCTATAAGGTGAGTTTTAGCTTCTGTCACATCTTTCTTTGTCTTTGAATTGAGATTTGTAGTTGAGGGTAAACATGAACAGTATGAGCTTGCATTAATTAAACATTAAGTTGTACCTGCAAAGAAGGTTTGTAACTACAAGTACAGTGAAAACCTAACATAAATGTTTTAATAAGTGCCTCTTTGGGCATCCTATATATGAAAAGTAACCTTTAAAATGGCCTAATGGGAAGAAATCCCAGACACATATTCTCTCTCTCTCTCTCTCTCTCTCTCTCTCTCTCTCTCTCTCACACACACACACACACACACACACACACACACACAATGAATTTCATAATTTATGGTATAGATTTGTTTTTCATTCACATACAACAATAAAAATGTTTGGACTGATAAAATAACTTTGGTTGGGCTTTTATTAGCAATACCAGCTGGGGACATAGATCTTTGTCTTAGAAATAGAACATAATCCTCCAGATGGCAAATCACTGGGACTTCGTTCACATTGAGAATAAAGCACATTGCC
Organism: Sciurus vulgaris; assembly: GCF_902686455.1. Lineage (NCBI taxonomy): Eukaryota > Metazoa > Chordata > Mammalia > Rodentia > Sciuridae > Sciurus > Sciurus vulgaris. The sequence goes on along the minus strand of NC_136476.1, from coordinate 17,685,918 downwards.
AGAAAGTCATTTCCAGAAAAATCAATAGTGTTTGTACTGGAAGTGTTTGAAAAATGCTTGGAACACCATCAACTCTCTATGCACTTTGTGGATTATTTAAGGAAAATATTTAAAACTTCACAGGCTTTTTTCTGTCACCCAGTTAACTTCTTACTTTCCTTGCTTTTACTGTCCATTCTTTAAAGAATGACTCTAATTTTTTTTTTGCATTAATATACATGATATATCATTATGAGGTTGACTCTGCTTAAAATAATAGGAGAATTCCAGGGTCACATAAAAAGGTAACTGTTCTTCATGCCACTGTCCCATTACTCCTACAGGCAATTAAGAGGTGTTCACAACTGCTTATGCAGAAATGCTATGCCAAGTAAATCCCACATTCTAAGAGTTTCCAATTTTCAGCTAACAGAATTCATAACTTTATTTTTATGAATTGCAGGTGGTGTTTATGAGCCTATGCAAAAGTTTTTGGGACTGTGGGCTTGTGGCCCTGGATGATATTACAATACAATTGGGAAGCTGCTGGTCTCCAGGTAAGAGGGCAGTCATTTCATCTACTTGTCTCCCTCACCTGTCAAGGACACTTCAGGTTGCTCTAAGAAAATCATACATTCAATCTGTACTAATCCATCCTTTGCTTTTCTTGACCGAATGCCTCTCCAGAGAGCTTTGTAGTAGGCTTCGAAATTTGGAAATAATTACTCAAATGTACTGTGTGTTTTGTGGTACATGTGACTTAACCCTTCTTTCCTCATTTGTAAGGGAGGTAGTAGTACCTACTTGAGTATTTGGGATAATACACCTACATTCCCTCACATAGGACCTGGCACAGAACAGTGCTTTAAAAACAAATGTCTACCATTTTCGTTAGTATTGTTATTATTGTGATAGTCATCTTACAGAATGCATATTTTCAAGTCATATTGATGAAATTCTTATTTCACAGATACTTGCTAAACATATCATTTTAAATTTTTAATAGAATAAATGTTTCCTAAGTAAATTAAATGACATTGAAACAATAGCCCAAGCATGGATGATAGTGACAAAATAAAGTCATGGTAGCTAGTAGCATGTTGGATATGATGTCCTGTGAGAAAATGGGACACATCACAAACCAGATCATTGGTTTGAATCTAATTACATAGCAACTAAACCAGAGAATTGCCATCTCTTCAACAAGTAGGCAAATTGTGGTATCATTCTGGTACAGGAGAATAATATGCTTGTTTACCTGTTTAAAAGACAATTTGTTTTTATTCCCTTAATTTCTGAGGCCCTGCAAGGACAATACAGATAAAAATATCTACAACTTGGCACATAGAAGAGGAATGAGCCTTCATTAGTTAGTACTATGTGTAAAATAAAATGAAGTAAAATAATAAACACGAAAGAGACATAAAGATGCTATTTATTTAAAATCTTGCTAAGAATCTGGAGGTAGGAGAGTACAATGAAGTTCAACCAAAGAAGCGGCCCCCAGTAAGCGAGGAGGTAGCACTAGTGTAGTAATAATAATTATTCAAGAAGTTAAAAATAGCATTAAAAATGAGCATTTGACTTTTAAGAACGGAAAATAAGGCCTAAGCAACAAGATAATATTCCAAATATTTATTTTGCTAATAATTACTGAGAACTTCATGTTCTAAATACTTGACATGCATCATCTCATTCATTCCTCACAAACTCATTATGTGAATAATACCATTACTATTCCCACATTTCAGATAAGAATGCTGAAGCACAGACAAATGGTCATTTGTTCTACCTCCAAAAGTACATTTAGTTCTCTCATTTGTCTCTTCCTCCAAAGTAGCTATTGAATTGCTATGAGGATATCCTTCACTCATCCTGGATTTCTGAAGAAAACACCTGCATTTTGCAATTTTATTATTTTTCACACACAGAATAATTCAATAGATACATTGTAAATCATCCTTTCTCCATTCATAATATTGATTATGTATATTGTTGCAATGTACCCCCAATTTTCAGAGTTTCACACACTCTTTCACAAATAAGTTCCCAACTGGGAGAAAGTTTCTTAAAGTATCCCAATATTTTTGGTCTAGACTTTTGATTAATCTCTGCCTCTGGCAAGATCCATGGTGGGATGCAGACAGTAACTGGAGGCAAGAGTTCGGTGTAGGTGGATCACCAGAAGGGGGCTGCCTTTCCCTATGCCTGGCATATGATCAGAAAACACTCAGACATGCAGAGTGGGCTGCTAGGGGGCCATGGAATGCATATTCATTGGAAGTGTCTCAGCAGTTGCAACACCTGCTGTTTCCCTGCAGAGAGACTTCCACCTCCACCTGGAGAGTGCACATTTGATCAAGATGAATGTGCATTTACACAGGAGAAAAGAAACCGGAGCAGCTGGCACAGGAGGAGGGGAGAAACTCCTACTTCCTACACAGGACCTAAGGGAGATCACACTACTGGGGTAGGTGAGTTATGCCACATGGTGCTGTTTCCTAAGGAAATCTTCTAAGTAGCATCCTAGGGGTCATTTACCACATTTTGAAATAGGCAAATTCACATCTTGTCTCCAGAATCAATTGCATGTGTGATCCCACATACACAGAATAATTCAATAGATGCATTATAAATCATCCTTTCTGTTCATAATATTGATTATGTATATTACTGCAAAAAGAATAAAAGGGTTTACAAAAGATAGGCACAGGGATTCTGTTTAGAAAGGCCAGGAAAAGTCTCTGTGCTTGTACCTCTATGATGGACACCCAGAAGGTCATTTAGCCCCCAAAGCAGCAGCCAATGATACATATCTGTGGAGACTGTCACACAGAAAATGAAATAAAATCCAGGGATTCAATCAGATGCACAGAATATGGATACAGAATAATGTACAAGAAAAGAACCAAAAGTTGGGTGTTTTTTGATGCTCAGTGAAACATGGGGATTCAGAGGAGTGTCTTCCTTTGTACTTGGATTTGATCCATTAATGTTTCTCATTATTGTATAGCTTTTGATTTAGCACATTTATATCATGACTAAAACTATATTTAGTTTTTCTTTTTTGGTTTCCAAGAAACTTATTTAATTAGGCTTTTACAAGACTCATGATTTCATTTCATTTCATTTTCCAAGCCAGATTGTGTTTAGGTATCTATTAATAATTCATATAAAGACTTTTTTTGTTTTCATTAAATGACTTTTAATTTTATTTTATTGTATTATGTAATCTGACACAAAATGAAGGCTAAAATTGCTTCCCCAAACCACACTTTTAATCAAAGACTTGTTACAAATGCAGATTTCTAGAGTCTTGTAAAAGTCTAATTAAATAAGTTTCTTGGAAACCAAAAAAAAAGAAAGTAGGTTTAAAAATAATAGAGGACAAACAATGGTAATCAAACTGGAGCCAGGCCTGAGCCCTGGCATAGAGGATATACTGGTAGGCAGGGATGGGGGCATACTAGTTTGACTAGCTTTCTAGTAACTGAAACAAAGATGAAAAATGCATCTGTGTTACATGATTCACAAGAGTTTTTAAGGTAAAAATGGAGGGAGCAGTCTCCTTGGAGTGTAGACAATCAGGGGTTCATTTTCTGTAGAAAAGGTATAGGCAAAAACACTGCTAAAGTTATCTTAGCGTTACCACCGTGTATCAGCAATGGTAAACAGCCTCAGTGGGCTTTTTGCACTGATGCCCCCACATTCGTTCAGTATATCATTTTGGATCTAAGCACCACATCTGGTCCAGAAAAGTAGAACTTTCCCCAACACTAAGCTTAGAACTACTTCCTTAATGATCCTTACAGAGAAGCTATAACACTGTGCTGAGTCTTAGGGCCTACTCAGGATAAGACTGTGGACAAACACCATGGGATGACTACAGTTTAATCTGTTTGTTGAATTGGATAAACTTGGTAGGTTTCAATCACAAATAGCTTTATTTTCTCATCACTCTTTTTAAACATACTCTAAAGAGTTTACCTGGCCTGCCCCTACGCAAATCCTTAGCTTCTTGGTCCTATTGAGGTATTAGAGCAATCATGTATTCAAGTGACGCCAAGTCAAAACTTCTATTTCTCATTCAGTTGAACCTGCTCTCTTTCCTCAAACTGAGTCTGCCACACATAGTTTGGGTGACCAGGGAGGAACTGTCTATTTTTTCTTTTGTTTTGTTTCACTTCCTCCCCTCTTCTCCATCCTTATGATCTTTTAGTCAAGGCAGATACAGCAGGGATTGAAATAAAAGAACTTAAAAGATATTTAGCACTCTTTTAAATTCTTTCTTGGCTACTGACTGACCTTTATTATGGCAATTTCTAGCCACTGGCTCTTTTGAGAACCTCTGCATCTTACCAGTTCTGGCAGTGTGCTCTCTGGCTAACCCTCTTTGACCAGACATTTCCCCCTTAGTACTTGCACTATAGAGGTACAATCCACCTTGATTTTTCTACTTGGGTTCATCCTGAAAGTTTTAGCTTGGGTTCTCTGAAGAACACTTGGTCCTAGTCAGTAGTGAGTCCTAGTCCTAGTGAGTATACATGTGACCTCCATCCTAAAGCACTCTGGCCCGATTAAGAAAATGTGCAGACTGGTCAGACTACTGATTTCTCTTTTCCTCTTGCTGCTTCAGCAGATTCTGGAACAGTGTTGTTTCAGTGAAGGATGAGATTCAGAGAATCAGCCTTAGACCAGAGGTAGACCAGATGCCCACCTTCAGCCTCAAGTAGAGGATTCTAAAGGAACTGAAAGAATCTATGAGACTGGAAAGTATCAAAAGCTCAAAACATCTATGAGGCACCCCAGTATCTGGAAAGAGATCAGCAAGTTAAAATGATAAATAGAGAGACATATATAACTTGAGTATTTTGGTAGTCTGTAACAAAAAACAGAACTTGAACGGACTTAAGTGCAGAGGGAATCCTTCATTGGTCTTTGTAACAGAAGAAGGCCAGTATTGTCAGTATGGGGTTAGCTTCAGGAACAGCTTGACGCAGGGGTTAGAACTACATCATCATGAGACAGTTTCAATCTCTGTACCTCTCTGTGCTAGTTTTTCTGGATTGGCTCTAATCTCAGACAGGCTCTCCTTTCATGGTAGCAAGGGAGCAGCTGTAATCTATTAGACTTAAACAGTGAAACTAGTAGATAGAAAGAATTCCAAAACAATACCAAAACTGAGTCTTATTGTCTCTGATTGGCAACATCTCCAGAACAAAATACTATTAAGCTCACTTTGAACCCTCACAGGATTTAGTGTTGAATCTCATATACAATAGACACTCAAAAATGTCTATGAAATGAATGAATGAATGAATCTAAAAGCCTTCACTGGCCTATAAAAGTAATTAACCATTTATTTAGCAAGACCCCTAGAAAGTAGGATTGTCAGAAGGGGAATGGAGAAAAATCAAGAATAAGTGAGTTCAAGATGCTACATGTATGTACCTTCCTGGGAGAGTTGATAGCTTTTCTTCCTTTTCGTAGGGATTCTAAGAAGGCAAGCAATAACAGGTAAGAGACCACTGAAGAGAAACCATATTATGGTGGATTACTATAGGGGAATACTCTGGTAACAAAGTCCATGGAATGCCTTGGACATGAAAGAGAGGGCAGAGCAAAAGTAGTAAGAAGTAGAGTCCCTAAAAGGTCAAGGAGGTGCACCAGAGCAGCGTTATAATAGACCCACAGGCTTTGGAGTTGGGATGACCCAGAGTTCCCCACTCACTGAATATGTGACCTTGAGAAAGTTGCTTGAAATTTCCAAGTTCCAGACTCATCATCTAGAAAATGAGAATAATTATAGCTACTTACTTAAAATTTCATAGACCAGTTCAAGTTCAAGTTGGCAGCAGGGTTGGTTTCTTCCAGTTCCTCTTTGACTTGCTGATGGCTCTCTTCTTGCTGTGTCCACATGTGGCCTTTCCTCTCTGTCATAGTATCCATCTTTACATATATCTTACTGAATGAGGGCCCATCCAAACAACCCTATTTTAATTAATTGCCTCTTTAAAGGTCCTATCTGCAAACTTAGTCACTTTAAGAGGTATTGGGGTTAGAGCTTCAGTATATGTATTTTGAAGAGACACAGTTCAACCTGTAGCAGACTCTCTCCAGATGTTAATACAGTGGACTGAACCATGAAGGTACCGGTTAGTAAACTCTTTCAAGTTAATGGCTGACAACCTAGCCCTTGTCCTACTCCTCAGGTCTTCATGCTAAAATAACTTTATTGAGCTTGTCTGACTTGTAGACTGTCTTCTACCTCCTCCCCTCAAAACACAAAATCTATGAAAACCTAACAAAGGCATATAAAATAGATATTAAATTACTCATAGTTCTACTCCTTTATTTATATTATTCCTAGGCTATGGGTCCATATTTTAAGTAACGTGGTATGTCTTTGTTAAAAGAAAATGAGTGGTTGTGTTTGCTCTGTCTCTCTGAAAACTTAGATGTTTCAGATGGCTGGAATGAAACTTTACAGCAAAAATTGAATGCAGAAACTTCTTAGTGTGTTCAATATTTATTTCCAGTGAATACTTGATGCATTAAATGAAATTCTCTGGTATGCAACATAGAGAAAGCTGAGATTTTAAAGAGTTTACTTTAAAATGGTACTTCTATGGTCTGTCTTCTTTCTTTATTTCATCTGCTTCTATACAAATTTCCTAAAGAGTCTCAGACACCTTCCAGTTTTCTAATTAAATCTTTTTTTCAGATTAGATCTTTTTATTTCCATGTACAACAATGTAAATGATAAAACAAATTTTGCTATGCTGTGGCTACAGATTATGTAGCATTGGGTTAAAAATGTTTTGTTGTTGTTCTTAAAACTACTTATTAAAGCCAGTTGCAGTGGTGTACACTGTAATTCCAGTGAGGCAAGAGAATCTCAAGTTCAAGATCAACTTCGGCAATTTAGCAAGATCCTGTCTCTAAATAAACAAATAGGGCTAGAGATGCAGCTCAGTGGAAAGGGTTCCTGGGTTCAATCCCTATTACTAGACACACACACAAAAAGCATAATTCAAAGGAACAAAATGATTTTAATAATGAGGCAGGGAATGCAGCTTAGTAGCAGAGCATTTGCCCAGCATACACTGGATTCTGGGTTCAATTCTCAGCAGTGACAAAAAAAGTAATAATTAATAATAATAATAATAAATCGCTTTCATAATCATTTTACTTCGGGAAATTATAAAGTTAATGATAATTTATTGTACATTTACCCTGGGTAGGCACTGTACTGGGAATCTCTATGTCCTTACCGCAGCCTGTGAAATAAGAGAAAGATCCCAATTTTCAGATGATGAAACAGACAATCAGAGAAATTAAGTGCCGTTCCAGGGTCACCCAGTAGTAACTGGTAGAGTGGGCACTGATTTCAGGTTTGTTTAGCTCTGATATCCATATTCTATCCAGACTGCCTCATCAGAGTCTCCCAGCCTACATAATACTTAGATTCCACACATGGCCCAAAATGACTGTGATAGTTTATATGTGGAAATCACATTTATTCACATAAAAGAATAAATTCACCCTTAACACTCCTCAAATCAAAGGGGAAGTAGTGTGTCTCCTCTCTGAAAAGTCATATTCAAACCAATGATATTTTTGAACATCCCTGGAAATTCATCCACTTGAAAGAATCTAAATTTTTTCTGAGATACTTCTAGTGTCTGTGTGCCAGTATTATATGTTTAGCTCCAGAACTGCAGCCCATGCACCTGCTGTATATTCTATGCACACAGAAGACTGGCTTCCTCTTGCCCTGGTCTCTAATGTGACAACTATGTGATGCATTGGCTCTCAGATCACAAGGTGACAAGTACTACCCAACCAAAAATTAAAGCATAAGCAAGCAAAGGCAGCTTTAAAACAACTCTTTATTTGCTAAAGCCACTAGCTTAGAGGATACATGTATTTAAGAATCAAACACCTTAGAACTGGCAGCAGTCATTAATATTACATAGTCCAGGGTCCCTGAGATCTTGATTCATTCCACATTTCCTAAGTACCCACTATACATTGGGCACCAAATAACGCACAAATGCCTCAGAATTTCGACAAGTAAAGAAATAATGGTTAAGTACTAGAGATGATGGAACCACACAGAAGGACAGTTAGCAGTCCTTGGGAGTGTGTCAAAGGATGAGTCAGAGTTCATCAGGAATGATCAGGAATGAGGAAGCACTTCAGGATGAGGAAATAGCAGGTGTGTTTGGGAGCCATTGAACAGGTGGGTCAGCTTTCAGGGACTCTAAGTAATTAATTACAGGGACTTGGCATGTAATATACAGTCAACCAGGATTCCCCAAAAAAGTGGGATCTAAAATGGAGACTTGTAGAATATTTGGAGACAGGATTCCAAGAAGCAGAATGCTCCTTTTACAAAGACTCTAAATCAAAGACAGAAGAAGAGCTGAAATAAGGAAGAATTCTTGATGTGGCCACTACTATGTCCAACTGGCTGTTTGGTCCTGTGGGAACATCTAAGTAGCCATGTTTCAATATGTCTTAGGACCACCAACTAGCGGGAGAAAGGGAGAAGTGTTTGTCCATAGACGTTCATCCCCCATTGGCCAGAGATATGTGTCCATGCAGCATTGACTCCCTATGCCTCCCTCGCTTCTGAGAGGCATTCTCATGGGTGCTGAGTGATTCTTGATTCAGGAATGACTGCAGAGGTCCCTGCCTTGAAGACCGGACACAGTGACACTTGGCTTGGACCCAAGATAAGACATCTATCAGGTTGTATCTAAGTGGATTCTGTCTTTTCACTTCCTGTGCTTAAAGCCTGTCAATCTACACTTGGAAAACCACATCCAAGGGTAAAAAAAAGAAAGGAGGCATACAAAGCTGTTTTATAGATAACTGCATTAGATGGTCAGTCAATATATGTCCATTAAATAAAAAGAAAAGCCACACTACAAATGTGTCAGATTATTGTGTATCTGTCAGAATCAATACATCATCTCAGGTTAAATAAAGACAAGCCCTGGGAATGGAGTTCTTCAGTTAGATGCCATACAGGTCAAACAATGCCAATTATCCAGAAATGGAGCTTTTGGGAAGTTTGACATTTATTCTTCCCCTCCTGGTGGTTGCTCAGCTACTGTTTTCCATAGATGCCTTAGCTGTAGAGTGCTTGGTTATCAAATCCATCACACAATAGGAGAGAGAGGATGGAATGAGGGCGAGTGAGAGGTCACTGGTTTTCACAAGATTCAATCATTTTTCTTGAACAAGCACTCTTGAATTGTTGCAAACCTTTAGTTTAATTCTCAGAGTTCTATAAAAGTTGATTTTGGCAATTTTTTGCCAGTGCTTTCATTACTTTTATGGAGGAACAGATTTTTAGAAGTTTTTATGCCACTGTTCCAAAAGCTGCATCCTGCCCGCCCCTGCCCCACTCCCCATCCATATTTTGCTTTTTAATAGATTCAGGTTCTTTGGTGAAATTCTCCATCTTATCATCTATTTTCTTGAACATATGCGGGGATAGATTTTTTTCAGTGCTAGGGCTGAACCCAGTGCTTCGTGCATGCTAAGCAAGCACTATACCACTGAGCTACACCCCAAACTCCTTTTACATTTTACTAAATACTGATATTATTAAATCATTGGTCATAGTTATTTTACAGTCTTTGTGTGATTACAACATATGCGGGACACCTATTTCCTGCATATGGAGTTTGGTTCCCCCATACCTGCTTCTTAAAATGCCTGTTAAATGTGATTGAATACTAGACATCATGAGTGAAAAATTATAGAAGCATTGAGTGATGGTGTTTTCCTCCAGAAAGGATTCAACCTATCCCAAACAGACAACTAGCATGGAGTCATCCCTTCAGCCCAACAGGAACTGAGCCAACTTACGGTAGGGCCGTACTTCAGTCTTGCTGGGTCTACCTCTGGTTTTCTCTATATCCCAGATAGTCTCCAAAAATACACGCTGGAGTTTAGTTAAGGGGTGTTCTCCCTGGTGTGTCCCAAACTCCAATTTTTTGTCTCCTTAGCTGGGGAGATGGCTGAAGACTTCACTTTGTTTTGCATTTGACTTCTTGTGTCTGGTTCTCTGCTAGTTAAGAATTTGGTAAATGCATCAAAGGAAGGTTGCCAAGTGATGAGCTCTTCTTTCTGTCCCTCTCTTTTCTCACAAAACGTTTTCTCCCTCTAAGCCCTGGCTGCTTTGGCAGTCCCAGACTCTTGTTATTGTTCTCTCAACCTACTGAGATTAGTTGGTTTCTCTGTTAGTCGGCAGGTATTCTCTATTCAGCCTCTAAAGACAGTGGTGAAATGCCTCAAAGCACTCAAAGAACGCTGAGCTCATTCTGTTGACCTTGGGTTTTCTCTTGAATGTTGGTTCCTCCAGTGCTTGCTGCTTGGAAAGCTCTCAGCTTCAAAAGAGATACCCTCACACACACACACACACACACACACACGCACGCACACACGCACACACACGCACACAAAGCTCATTTTTTTTCTTTAAGTTTTCATGATGGAGAATAAACCTGCTGCAAGTCACTCAAAGAACTGAAGGGGATATCACTGGTATTTCACTTTTTACCATCATTTATTTAACATGATTCTTTTACTCAAAATTTGAAGGCATTTGTTTGTTCTGTGGTACAAGCCAACCAGTCACAGTATTTCAAACGAGATCTTTGTGTCTCTGCCCTCTTACAACTGTATTCTTTTGCTAATATTTTCTGACTCTTCTATCCAAGGTCTTGCTGTACCTGAGATTATGTGTTTGGCAAGGAGTTCTTTGGCAAGGAGTGATAGGAGGAGAATATTAAAATTTACACAGCCTTTGGCTATAAACTGCCTAAGAGACTATGTCATTTTCTTCTTTTTTATTCTCCATCTTGAACAATAAATATTGGGGACAATTACGCTGAAGAAAAAAAAATTATTCAATGATACTTGTTAAAGCATGGTAAGGGAGAGTTTATTCAGGACCATCACAACAGGCCTAGGGACCACTGCGGTAGGATTTTTGACTTGGAGGAAAGAGATTAGGCTCAACTTTGAATATAGCATGAGCAGGTGGGAATTTAGAATCCAGGTGCTATATGGAAGGTTCTGTGAATGGAAGATTACTCAGAGGAAACATCTGAAGTAAGAATTCTGGCGAAAAAGAACGAACAGGATTCTTGCTGAAGGCAGACATGGGATATGGTAGAAGATAAGGCATCTGACCACATATGCAGTGTGGCCAAATGTCAATGTTGGTGTGGGGAGTCCTGTCTTAGGATTCTTGACAAAACTGGACTTTTCAAGGAAGTACACAGAGATGCCTAGGAAAATATTTAGGAGGCTGACTGAAGTTTAGACAAGCAAAGAATCCTTATCAACTATCAGAGTAATAAAATGTTGCAAATGTCTGTTTTTATTCAATTATCACAGAAATCACTCTGACAATTATTTCTTATTTTTTAAAAAGTGACTTAATGCTGCATATGGTAGCATACATCTTAAAGCCAGTTACTCCAGAAGATGAGGCAGGAGGATAGCTAATTCAAAGTCAGTGTGGGCGACTTAGAGAGATCCTATCTCAAGAATAAAATAAAAAGATCTTGGTATGTGGATCAATGGTAGAACACCCCTGGTTCAATTTCCAGGACTGCCAAAAACAAAAACAAAAAAGATTTTTATAGTAAATGTAATGTCACCTAGGTGAATGTCACTAAAATTTCTCTTTAACAGGTGTTATATTCTGAAATAAAAAGAAAAGTTTAAATGACTCAACAAATTAACAATAGTTCTTAAATTTTTAGTATGCTGAGGTAGATAGCATTTCGTAGATCAGCTAAGGAAATATACTCCTTTGAAATATTACTGAAATCATTCAACAGAGTTTTAATAATTTTCTCCTTGGAACTTGAGGTAGAAACAAGAAGCTTGCCCATGATCAAATGTACAATTTAAACAACAATGAAATTATATCTGAAAAGTTTTTCTATTGCCTACATTGTTGACTTATTGAATTTAGTCCTAACAACTTTTCTACACCACCTTTTCAAAGAAAGGCAATAAAATAATGGCAGATTAAAAAATGGCAGAACTTCCTATTATACACATTAGTAAAACAAAAGATTCAAACTCTGGGCCTGCAATACAATATCTTTTTCCTTGATAATTACAGTTTACTTGTTTGGCATTGGTGGCCAGAGAGTTCTTTTTGAATTAATGTAATACATCCTGGGACTTTCAAAGGATTTACCTTTTTAGTTCCCATCCCTATAGTCTGTGAATTTAAACCTGAAAGAATACATGCAAGGGGAAAAGACAGAGGGGAGAGGCGTACAAAGCTGTCTTACAGATAACTGGATTAGAGGGTCAATCAATATAGATTCATTAAATAAAAAGAGAAGTTCAAAAAAGCCACACCAAAAAACACCAGGTTATTGTGTGTCTATCAGCATCAATACATGTCAGGTGTAGCAATTCCAAGGTAGCTACAGCTCCTGACTTATTAAGGGATGATGTATTTAAGTTTTCCAAATTCTAGGATGTAGCATGGTATAGTCTAGTGGCCAAATCATAAACAGTTGTCTTTGCCCTAACTGTCTGCAGAACCTGGGGCACAATTGCATAACAGCTCTCAGCCTCAATTTCCACATATGTAAAATAAATAATACCTTGTTAATCTCTTAAGATTGCAATAATTAGCACATTATATTTATGAAGAGACTTGATAATATTAAGCTACACTGAAATGAATGGTATTATTATTTTTACAATTAGTGAAGCCTTTTGAAACCTAGTGTTAATCTCAGTAATCACTTTCATTGTTTTATGTCATTGATGCTATTAAAAAATAAAAATCAAGGCCTATGACCACTAGTAAAATTGCTTAGTAGAAACCAAAAGGCTTGATATAGATATTACAACAATGTTTCCCAAATTGCATTATACCTACCATGAGGTAACTCAATTGATAATAACATTAATATTTTTAAAGTTAGAAGTAATATCCATGTATGAGAAAAATACCTAAGTGGCACATCAAAAAAACCATTATTTCATAGGTTTATGGGTCGTTTTTTGCTTTTATGCTCATATGAAGTTTCTTATTTGAATAAATGTATTTAAGCAATAAAAATAGAATCTATTTAAAGAAAAGTATTAATAACAGCACAGGTAGTAAGTACTGTTGTATGGGTAGACAAGGAATAAAATGAAGATGGTATTTATATAACTAGTTTTGGGAAATGCTTGATGAACAAGTCATTCTAGCACAATAACGACAAAGATAAAAAATAATAATAACCTAGACTCCCCCCCATCTGACTCCTATTAAAATAATGAAGACATTTGAAAAAGGCAGAAGTGACTCACATCAAGGTGAGATGGACTTTGATGTCTGTCTGTGTCCTGCCACCATCCACTTGAGCAGCTCTATCCTGTGAACGATAAAGTTTTCTGGCATAGGTGCTATTTATTTACCAGATGATAAAGGCAAGTCTTACCAAACTTTCTAAGTTTCACTGGGCATTGCAATTTTATTAACACTTGTATGATGCCACACTGTCAGAATTCTTTGTAAACATTTATTTTAGTGGACCCTAAATTCATAGGGATTTTGTGACCAAATAACAATAAAACAAATAAATCAACAGATAACTACCCAGTTCTATGAGAAAATTACTTTAGTCATCACAATCTCTAGTTCATTGAGTCCCCAAGTGAGCAGAACAGATTGTCATCCAGCCCTCTACCCCTCCCGACCCCACTACCTCCCAGAAAAGCAACTGCATCATTTTCTTAAAAATTTCAGAGAAAGATGCACCATCACTTTCTGATGTGGGGCTGTTCAGTGTCTTGATAGATTTTCCTTATTTCTGGAAACTAAATTTTCTTCCAGCTTACTACCAAGTAAAAGCAGGAGTCTTCTTCATTTCCAAGAGCACTCCCTTCTTGTGTGAAATATCAATAATACAAATATATCAAAGAATGAAATTTATACAAATGTACTGTTAGGCAAAAGAAAACCAAAACTAAGTATTTAATGTGTTTCTTCTTTTTTAATATAGCCAAAGTGCAATAGCAGTCTATCTCAAGTCCTGGTTTTACAAAAATGTCAAGTTGACATTGAGACACTCAGCAATGCTACCCAACGGTCTGTAGCCATCTGATGAATTAGCATCAGATCTTCAAAAGCTCAGTGTCCTTCATTCTTTCCATAACTAATCGTATCATGCTACTTCCTGATATTAACAGATCCTACTTACACAGAAAGATTCTATGACAAATCTTTTTAAAAGTTGTCATAAAATATGCATAACATTTACTGTTTTAACCATTTTTCAGCATACAGTTCAGTGGCGTTAAGTACATTCACATTGTTCTGCAACCATTACCACCATCTGTCTCCCCAAATTTTTTTCACTTTTCCAGACTGAAAAATCCATACAGATTAAACATTAAACCCCCCTTAATGTTTTAAAATCATTTGAAAGTAAAGAATAACCTTAGAGAGACACCTTTAGCAATGGTTTCCCCCAAGCATTGATGTCTTTTGGCCCCGATTATGAGTTCTCATCCAGTTTACTGAAGGCGGCTAGCTGTTCATTGCAGAGGGACTCTTCCCTCGGGCCACTTGGGGCTCCTTCCCAGCCCTGCGAAAGAGTTGTAAGCCTAGAGAACAGCTGTTCAGCAGTTCAGGATTATGGATCTGTTGTATGTCTGTGTGTCTCAACACATCACAGTTGCCGTGCAAGGAACAGAAGTGACCTTGATCTTTCAGTAGATCCGCTGGAACCCCCATCTTGAATGTTGAACAGTGACCCACAGAGAGAAAGTAATTTGTTTTCTCCAGTTAATAATCCCTTCCACAGTCTGGAATTTTCATGAGCAGGAACACATGAGCTGGTCTGAAACGTCAGTGCTGGAGTTTCCTGGCTCCCATCCATGGCTTTTGTTTGCTGAAACAGAGCTTGAAGCTGTAATGTGGTAAAACTTTGTCAACACACAGTGCTTTTCCCTGCTTTTGGAACACATGCGAGGCGGACTTCCCCTTCATGAAGTTCTGTTTTTTGTGTTTTTTTCCCCCCTGGGGAAAAGAAATATCATACACAAGTCAAAAAGAAAAAAATTGTACTCTAGAGACATAATTAGTTTGTGCATGAGAGGGGCAAATTCTGATCAGTTGACAAATTGATTAAAATTATTTTTAGGTATAGATGTTTGTCTAGATTGCTCTAAATCAAAATTGCCTTATGCACTAATCCTTAGAATACAAACTATATCCTGAAGGATATTTGCAAAGGCCAAGACTATTCAAGAAAACTAGACTA
This sequence comes from Sciurus vulgaris, assembly GCF_902686455.1. Taxonomy (NCBI): domain Eukaryota; kingdom Metazoa; phylum Chordata; class Mammalia; order Rodentia; family Sciuridae; genus Sciurus; species Sciurus vulgaris. Next base: position 17,670,625 of record NC_136476.1, on the reverse strand, counting down.
TTGTCAGTGCCCCAGCAAAGTACTCCTATCTGGACATGACCTCTCCCCTCCAAAAGCAGCACAGTTATCCAGGTCGAAAGATGTAGATTTCCTTTCATATTTCATGGTGCTAAACACAGAGATCTCTGGAACTGGAACCCTTAGCTAAATAGCTTCCACCTCACACCCAAGATTCAGAGGTGAATGAACTGCAGAGGTGAATGAAATGAACTGTAGACCTCAGTAATCAAATCTGTGGAGGTGTGTGTGGTCCAAAAAAACAGGAGATGGGATGGAGGAAGCTGCTCAGTCCATCCTGGCTCATCACTAAAGGAAGGACAAGTCTGGGTTATCTGTCTCTCTCTTATGTGTGTTCATTAAAAAAAAAAAAAAAAAAAAAAAAAAAAAAAAAAAAAAAAATCTCACATGGTGTGGAACTGATTTGAAAACAACTGAACTAGTTTTGGGCAACTTAGTGAGATACTGTCTCAAACTTTAAAAAAAAATATTTTTTTAAAGGGCTAGGGATAAAACGCAGAGGCAGAACATTCCTGGGTTCAATCCCCAGTACCACCAGCAGAGAGAGACAGAGAGAGGAGAGGGAGAGAGAGGGGCAAGAGAGAGAGAGAGAAAGAGAGAGAAGGAGAGAGGTGGGGGAGAGAGGGAGAGGGAGAGGGAAAAAGAGAGAGAGAGAGAGAGAGAGAGAAACTTGAATGCTTGAATTCGTTGTAGTTTTGTCTTGGAGCATCTGAATCAAGTGCATATCTCCAAGAACCTCACACATTTGGAGTATGCTTGGTGGATATTGTATTCTAAAATGCTTGAACTGGTTGAATTGGTTTATGACTTTTAGCTGTGAAAGAAAATGCATTCAATTTATCCATCAGCAAATATTTTTTGAGCATCTACTCTGTTCCATTTCCAAACACTGTTCTAGGACCTGGAGACATGGCAGTGAACTAAACAAAGAAAAATCTCTGCCTTAGTGTGTTCCAGAGGAGGAAGACGACAAACATTAAAGATAAGAAAATTACATAGAATGTTAAGAGGCAATTAAATGCTATGGAAAACATAATAAATTAAGATGTAAGGGATGAGGAATGACAGGGGAGGGAGATAGCAATTTGAAATATCATAGTTAGAACAGGCATAATTGAAAAGGTGATATCTGACCAAAGCCTTAAAGGAGGTGACAGAGTAAGGCATGAGAACTGTGGGAAGATCCAGGATAAGGACATACAAAGGTCCTGAGGTGGCATATCCAGGGAAAGCAGAGTCCAGCAACTGGAATGAGTAAGGAAGAAGGTAGTAAGTGATAGGTGATGAGAGCCAGCAAGGTATGAGAATGAGTGCTAGATTACCCAGACTCCGAAAGACCATCCTAAGGACTTCAGCTTTAACTCTGAAAAGCTGAGCCGTGGAAAGGTCTGAACAGAGGCATAGCAAGATTTAGCTCTTGTTTTAGAAGAATCACTAGGGATACTGTGTTGAGATTGGATTGTAGGGGATTATGATAAAAGTAGGCAAACTGTCCAGGAAGCTTTTGCATTAGTCCAGGGGAGAAATGATAGTATTTTGGACTGGGGCAGTAGCAGCAGTGAGAAGTGACTGGCTTCTGGACATATTTCAAAGGTAGAGTCAACAGGAATCCTTGATGTGGAACGTGGCACGTGACTCACAGGTTTTGGGCTGAGTAACTAGAAGGGCAGAGTAGTTTTTAGGGTGAGGCTGTGTCTTAGTCTGTTTGGGCCAAGTTGTTATAGATTGGGCAGCTTACAAACAACAGAAATTTATTTCTGGAGGCTGATAAGTTTAAGATCAAGGTGCCAGCAGATCTGGTATGTAGGAAGGGCCTCTTTCTTCATAGATGGCCATCTTCTCTGTGGACCCTACATGGCAGAAGAGATGAGCGAGTCTCTGGGGTCTGTTATAAAGGCACTAATACCATTCATGGGAGCACCGCCCTCATGACTTAATTACCTCTATCTAATTCCTCCTCCTGATATTACCTTGGGGGTTAGTATTTCAACAGATGAATTTGAGGAGGACAAAAACATTTAGAATATTGTCCATGAATTAATGAAATAAATTTTGATATAAAAATCACATCTGTAACATAATTCTGGTATGTTAATTACCCCATCAATTAAACTGAATTATAAATTATTCAATTAAAAATTATTTTTATGACCAGTCACAGTGGGGCATACCTGTAATCCCAGCTTCTTGGGAGACTGAGACAGGAGGATTGCAAGTTCAAGACCAGCCTCAGCAACTTAGCAAGGCCTGCAATTTAATGAGACTCTGTCTCAAATGAAAAAATAAAAAAGGACTGCGGAGTAGCTCAGTGGTAAAGTGCCCCTGTGTTCAATCCCTAGTACCGCCCCCCAAATAATCATCTTATGGTCTAATTCTTTTAGCATATCTATTCTTCCAGAGTATACATTCTCAGAATATGAAACCCATTCTTAGTATCGCAGTGAAGTTGTCCATGTTTCCAGGAACACTACAAAATAAAAAAATGTGATTTGTGTCCTTTTTAACAATACCCACTTTGCATTTTTCTCAAGGTTACTACATGTACATTGAAGCCTCCCACATGGTGTATGGACAAAAAGCACATCTCTGGTCCAGGCCTCTGCGAGGCGTCCCTGGAAAACACTGTTTGACCTTCTTCTACCACATGTATGGGGCAGGGACTGGCCTGCTGAATGTTTACTTGAAAGAAGAAGACAGTGAAAAGTCCCTCTTATGGAGAAGAAAAGGCGAGCAGAGCATTTCCTGGCTCCGAGCGCTGATTGAGTACAGCTGTAGGCAGCAACACCAGGTACGCCAGAAGAGTTAAGATTCAAGCAAGATTCAAGGAAGCTTCTGATGTTTCTCCTTTTTCTCATTATCAAAGAGAATATTTTGTCCTTTCTCAGGGTCATAGATAAAGGGAGGATTAGTTTAAGAGTAAACATAATTAGCTTCTATATTGATTAAATCTAAGAAGTTAATGAGAAATTAGGGAGAGAAAGCTTTGGATATTTATGCATAAAGTGATTTTTTTGCAATTCAATGATGAAAGCGTATCTATTTTTATCTTAGTATATCATGAATGTCAAGTATATTTTCATGTGTCCTACAAACCTACAAAACGAAGTCTCCTTTTTTTCTAAATATGGTATTGCCTAATTAGTTGTTGCAGCTGCATCTTTTACTCATCTATCCACATGCATGTAGGGGGTTTTCTTTTAAGCTTCTATTTAAGTATATGTACAATCCAGAGTAAGTTTTTTCAAGCCCCTGATCCTGTCACTGGATTGATCTGAAAGAACTGAGTCTTGATTTCAAGCCATGGGTCTCACTGTAGGTTCTTTCATGTGCTATAGAAGACCTCTATTCTAGGTGTTCTTGATATAAAGGAGTCTGGGAGGCAATGGGAAAAAGCCAGTCTCTACTAGAGAGCAGTAGCTGCCTTTCGATAGCCCCCAATTTCACCTGACTACCATGAGCCAAAGCTCTAGAAAACTTTGGAGAGATAACTTTCAGACACCTAATTGTTCTTAAAATCTCAAGTGTGTAGAATTCTCAAGTGTGACCAACTGAAAGCTCAGTTTCCTCTTCTTCTTGGTTCTGATTGATAAACCTCCTGGACCAACACTCTTGCTTTAGCCACTGACTCCCTGGTCTAAATCCAAATCTTCCTGGGTAGAGGAATCCAAAATAAGAGCTTAATTTTTTTACCACCTCACAACCAAAAATAATTTTCTACAGACCTAAATGGAAAGGAATTGCAGAAGCTCAGGTGGCCAGGTTATAATGCCATCCAGTGTGCTGCATCGTTAAAGAACAAATGACAGTGGGAAGATGGGTCATTATCCAGGAAGGGCCCAATTAGCTCAGCATGGATAAACTGTCTAGAAGCTTAGTAAAGAATAAGAGTCCTACGAAAAATATTGATGGTGATATAATGTCTGGTACAGAAGGAAAGTAGATTGCTCAGGAACTTAATTGATCATCATTCCAAGATGATGGATCAATTTTGTTAGGCTACTAGGGCATTCACACTTCTATCCTTACCAAATGTTTTTTGAAGCGTGATCTGGGTATCAGCAGCAGCAGCAATAACTAAAATGCAAATTCACCTGAAATGCATATTTTCAGGTTCCACTTCAGAAGCATTGAATCAAAAACTTGGGAATTTCTGGGCCCCAAAATCTGTTTTAATAAGCCCTCCACATGATTCTGATGCGTGCAAAAGATAGAGAATCTCTATGCTGAACTAGATGAATATGAATCTTTAGGGATGGTACCAAGCACTAATTTCAGCTACTCCTCCTTCTTCTCCTTCTCCTTCTCCTTCTTTCAATCCAATGCTGCATTGCAAAATGTTCCAAGCCCTCATGCTGCTAGGCAAGTGCTCGACCACTGAACTACACCTGCCAGTCCAGCATGGGTATTTTTAGAACTCCCAAGTTATGCTGATATACGAGTGCTCTGAGATTTAAGTTCTAGGAAATAGGCAATTTTCCTACATCTAAATTCTGGAGGTCAGGCACAGGGTTCGCACATAAACCTGCTGGTAGCTTGTCACTTAAAATGTCTTGTGTGCATGTGTGTGTGTATGTGTGTGTGTGTGTGTGAGAGAGAGAGACAGAGACAGAGACAGAGACAGAGAGACAGAGAGAAAGAGAGAGTAATGAGGCACCTGGGTTAGCATCTGGGGTATTTAAGTTCAAAGGGTATGGAATAGCCCTAGAGATTTTCAGCTCACAGTGTGGAAAGATTACTCCAGACTGCCCCACTTGGCTTAGAATGGAACAGATATGAATCTTCTCTGGATTTGGTGATCCTTTAGGAATCCCAGATGTCTATAGGAGAACTGGGTTGAACTGGATGCTCCAAAGCATCCTAGTGTCTAATGAAATGCAAACACTCATGTGCACATAGATTGGCCATCTTCTATGTGCTGGACACTTGCAATACTGTTATATATACATTCCTTCCATTGATCCATTTTACAGATGGGGAAAAGTAAATATTGGTAGGTAGCCAGATGAGAGCTTGAACTCAGATCTGCCTGGTTCTATAAACCACTGTTCTGCACCTCCTCCCTCCACAGAAATTCCAAAATATCATCATTCCCTTGGGGTCACATGCTCTGGGTGATCTTGGAGAAATCTTATCCTTTATGAGATCATTCATACATTTTCAAAATGAGGAAATAATTCCTGCCATCCTGACATTACAGGTAGAATTGGAGTCAAGTGAGATTATGTGTGTAAAGGGGTTCTGTAAACATGACATCAAATTATAAAAGGTATTATCCCTGTCTCTAAAAATATATTCCCTCTCAAATTTCCCTAGTTTCTAATTCATATTATCATGGCAGAATTGGTATTCTTGATGGCTGTGTTAGGCATCCAGACTGAGTTCCAGTAGTTAGGGGGCAAAATATCTCATTTTTAATAAATATCTATTGACTACTTGGTGTTCCAGATGCTAAGGATTCTGCAATAAACTGATCGTATAAATTTCTTGCTTTTTTGGAGTTTATGTTCTAGTGGGATAGAGGTAAAAAAAAAAATGTAAGCCAAAAATATATAATGTAGCATCAGGTGACAATAAGTCAAGTTGAACTCATGGAAATAGAATAGAATGATGGGCTACCTGAGGCAGGACAGGCAGGGGAGGGAAAGGAATGAGGAGTTCTTGACCAAAGGTTACAAAGTTTCAGGTGGACAGCAGGAACAATTTTAATGATCTATTTGCACAGTAGGGTGATTACAGTCAATGGTAGCATATTACATATCTCAAAACAAGAGAGTAAATTTCAAAGGTCTCATTGCAAGAAAAGTACACAGTGAATATATTAATCTGCTTGATTTAATTATTTTGCAATGTATGCATACATTGAAACATTATATTGTTCTCTATGAAGGCATGCAATTATGATTTGTCCATTAATAATATGAAGGGCTGGGAATTATAGCAGTGATAGACCACTTACCGAGCATGTGTGAGACCCTGAGTTCAATCCCCACCACTGAAAAATAAAATAAAATAATATTAATTTAAAGCAGAGGAGGAGAAGGAGGAGACCATCAGGTGACAAAGTCAAAGAAGTTTTGGAATAATTATGGAAGTCCTCAGAGGGTGTGGTAAAGAGTTTGAAAATTTTTCAAGAGCAATTCCTTTAATTATAGAATCTTCCAAAACCCCAAAACCTTCCAAAAGGTAAGATGTTATCAAAGGGAATACAGATCAATCTAATGTTGAATCTTTGAGTGACTGTGAACTAAGTAGTTCATGCAGTGTTGTCTACATGTTGAATATTATTGAATTTCAAACTATCCCAGAGCACTCCTGTGAATGCACTTGGGTGTCTCTGCCCCACAGTTTGAGAACTAAGGACATGTTATTTAATCCCATATTCATTGTGTTTATTCTATAAATAAATATTTGTTCATCAGCGGCTACCAGATAGATTTTATTAGTTCTAAAGCACAAAGATAATTCAAATAAATCTCATCATCATTGTAGAAAAATAAAAGAGATATTCCTACATTTCTATAAATACAACAGTGAAATCATTGTTGTAAAATTGTCATCACTGAAGTATTAAGAAAACTCAAGGGAGAGTGTTGTATGAAATCAAGTGTTTGGCAAAATCACATATTATTCAGAATACGATTTCATCAGAATTTGTCTATTACATTTTTCACTGTAGACTCAGAGGTCAAAAAACAGATTTTGTTGTCCAGAAACCAAAATGTTTATTAACTGCATTCGTGTGTCTTCCCATCTCTATGTGTTGGGACATTTCCCACCTTTTCTTGCCATTTATATGGATTCTTATTTAGGGTTGTGTTTCAATCATTGTTCTCCAGAGAAACAGATCCAAACAAAGAAGCAGAGGGATGGGAAGGGATTTATTATTTAGGAATTGGCTCATGCAATTATAGAGGCTAAAAATCCCCATGATATATCATCTGCAAGCTAGAGAACCAGGAAAGCATAGCTTAATCCAAATCTGAAGCCTGGAAACCAGAGGAGCCAATAATATAACTCTTGGATTGAGGCAGAAGACCTGAAAACTGGGGGGCTGCTAGTATAAGCCTTAGAGTCTAAAAGCCTGAGAGTCTGGGCTTCTGATGTCTAAAGGCAGCAGAAGGTGGGTGTCCCAGCCCAGAAGAAAGAATGAATCTGTTTTTTGTTTTATCTGAGCCTTTCATAGATTGGATGGTGCCAACCCAGACAGGGTGAGGGCATATCCTCTTTATTTAGTGAATGGATTCAAATGCCAATCTCTTTTAGAAACCATCTGGCAGACATACCCAGAGATGATGCTTTACCAGCTCTCTGGGTCTCTTCACCCCAGTCAAGTTGACACCTAAAACTCACCATCACAGGTTATATCCTTAGAGTTTTTATTAATCATTATTTTGCTTCGTCTGTCACTACAGCTATTTTTTCATTAATTTTAAAAACACGTTAATTATTCAATTTATATTCTTACTTAAAGAGGTTTAGTGAAATTAGTTTAAGGGCTTTCTTTTTCATTTAATTTAAATCATAAACTAGTCCAATGAAAAGTCATTTGCTCATAAAATGAGGAGAGAAAATACGTCTTATGAACAATTTCATCACCCACAAGCCTCCTTGGAGTAATGAATACCTTATTAACCATTGTTGGGGCAACCTTAGAGCTGGTAATCTATTTTTCCTAGAACAAGAATATTTAATCAGTTATTTTCTGCTCAGACTCCAAAGTCATGACATTGTTCCCTCTTCTCCCTGGGCTGTGTCTTTAATATTTGGTATTTTACATGATAAATGAACCATTCTATTTTGATAAATTTAATTATTATGCTTTTCTGTTTATACGTGTGTATAATCAGTCATATTAATTCTTTCTATAGAGAACTAATATCAAAGGTAGATTTATGGAAAGCCTAAGGAAATTTAAGCTTCAGGGCCTCTCACTTTTATAGATCCTGTGGGTGCTGGGAGATGCTAGGAGCAGAGTGTTCTGAATGGGAAGGGGGACCCAGGTAACCACTGGGAAGCATTTTTTGGTAAGCATTTCTGGGGAATTGCCTAAATAGATGTCAAAAGAAGAGGATCAGAGTCAAGTGTGATGGCACATGCCTGTAATCCCAGGGAGTCAGAGGCTAGAGCAGGAGGATGGCAAGTTCAAGGTTAGCCTGGGCAAATTAGCAAGATGCTGTTTCAAATTTAAAAGGCAGCATGGAAGTGGGGGGCCCTTGGGGATATAGTTCAGTGGTAGAACCCCTACAGGTTCAATCCCCAGTGCCAAAAGAAGCGGGGATTGAGCATGGGATCTGAATCTCCAAGACTTCAGTAATTTATTGAGGATGTCTTTAAATTTCAAATACACTGAAGTACCTAAATTTGAATTTGTAATTTTGTACCATTTTCCTTATAGAGGGTCTCAAGAACTACCTATGCTTTCAGACCCACAAAGCCTGAACTTGTCCTGACCAGCAGTTTTATCAGGATGACTGTATTTCTAAATTCAACTTCATTGTTTTTCAGATAATTTTTGAAGCCATTCGGGGCGCATCAATAAGAAGTGATATTGCTATTGATGATGTTAAATTTCAGGCAGGACCCTGTACAGGTAATAATATTTTCCCAGTTACAGAAACTTGATTGAAGAAAGATTTTGCAATATAGTCTCAAATGATAAAACCACAATTAAATATTGTTTTTCTATAATAAGCAGAGAAAAACATTTTTGTCTTTTTGTCTTTCCTGACAGAAGTGGAAGATACAACTCAACAATCATCAGGATATTCTGAGGATTTAAATGCAATTGAGTATTAAAAAGTGATCTGAATTGGATTAACTAGACAAAAGTTGTATTCTCTTCAATCAAAATGAAAATGAAACAAATGAATACTGGATGGTCTTAATCATTTCATAAGTTATAAAATGACTTCAGAGCAACCCTTTTCATTACTTTTGCAAAAAAATACTTACTCAGGGTTTTTTGTTTTTTTTTTTTCACATTTGACAACTGTTACTAAAAGTACAGGCTGTTGGTTTTGAATAGATCATTCATCTGAACTTGGTACCGGTTAAAAATACAAATGTGCTTATATTATAGTCATTTTAAAGTACTCAAGTAAAGGGCACAATCAAAATGAGTGTGCTCACTTAAATCTGCATTCAGTGAATGTATTGGGAGAAGAATAGGTTTTGTGGGTTTCTTTTTGAATATCAAGTAGGCCATAAATATTTTTAAAGTAAACAATGTGGAGTATCAGTAATATCTGCAGAATGAATGCAGTTTTCCATGGTAACAAGTTAGTCAGGAAAATGAAGTCTTATTTTCTATGTTTTATTCATAGAAAGGAAGCATTAATTTTTAATATTTTTCACCATATTTGATAACAAAGGATCTTTCATGAAATCCCAGGGTAAGTCAGTATTAATTAATGCTGTATTACAAAAGTTATGCTACCTTCTTTTTTCTCCCTTTAAACTACCTTTGAAAGTCACTATGAGCACATGTATAAAAACTGCACTTTTTATACAACCTTGAAAATGTTTACGTACACACATCCACAAATTTTTATAAATTTGTTCAACAATTTGACTGATTTTTATAATAAATATTTTGGTAAGGTTTTGAGTAATATGAATTCAACCAGATATACTAAACTACTGCTTTTTATTTACCTGATTGAAAAATTGTATATATATGTTTATGTATTCATACAGCTGTTGTGAAATTATAAAATAATCTAATAAAAGATAATTTGAAAATCTTTTCACTCATTTCAACTCATGTCTACATTATTTTTCTTTATCAGAATATCTTCATTATGTAACTGCACTTTCTAATTTGAATATCTATTCTGCCACAATTAAAATAGTGATATAAGTATTGTATACAATGATATAATAATTAATTTTTAAAGAGTGGATTTTTTTATTGTTGTTTTGTTTTGACTGTACTAGCAATTGAACCCGTGCATGGCCTCAGGCATGCTAGGCAAGTACTCTACCACTGAGCTATATCCCCAGACCAAGAGTTTTATTTTGCATAAAGCATCTCAAATTTTCCCCAAATTTGATCTCAAATATACTCTATAAGGACAAGAATTCCTACTAATTTGTATTTCCATTCTTAGTACTCAGGAAGATACCTGGCATTTAGTAGATACTGAGCAAAAATATACTGTTTTATGAATGAATGAATGAATGAATGAATGAATGAATGAATGAATGAGTTTAATCTTTCTGTCATCCTCAAGATGAAAATATTGGTTCTTTTCCCAGATAAGAAAACAGTCTTGAATAGTAAAGAAATTGCTTAAGATTCCACAGCTGTAAAGTAGAAGAACTTAAGACTCAGCTCTCTCTGACCCCAAAGCCAGTATCCCTTAATGGCTTTGAGTGTCTAGAAGTTCAGTACTCACATGCAGTTGGAAGGTTTTTCTACTCAAGAGCATCAGACCCTTACACGGGTCTGCTCAGAGCATTATACTTCTCTTATTCTTACATTACTTGAAAAGCAAAAATATACTGAACCATACAAAATAAATATCATGAGGTTTATGGAGATAATAAATTTATTTTATAATAAAACAAAATTTAATGAATCAACTCCTTTCTACTCATAATGATTAATTAGCCACGAGTAGAATCTCTAAGCAAAGTGGAAACTTTGAGGAAAATTTCAAGATGTTGACAAATTCAATTGCATGTTAGGTTGCATAATTCCCTTAAAGCATTAATTCTGTCCAGAGTTATAATTGTGTTTGCTGAATAAAGAAATGTAGACTGTGTCTCCAGGACCTAACAGGTGTATCTGAATGCTTAGCAAGAAGTTTATAATCTGTGCTAACTGAATGAAGTCATCCCCCTGCCACCTTGATGGTAACATAAATCCATAGTAATAATCCTACTGCTATGATTTGTTGAATCCTTACTATTTTCTAATACTATGCAAAGAGCTTTACATGAATTCATTCATTTAATTCTGACAATCGTCCATGAAGAAGATAATACTGATAGTTCCATATTACAAATAGGGAAACTAAATTTGTCTGAGATAAGCATCTGGTGTAGGGCCTGGGTTTGAACCTAGGACTGTTGCACTGCCAAACCTGTGTTCTGATCAGAACCTGCCAGCTCTCCTACCAACTGCATCCCTAATATAGATTTAAAATCTAGCCAAAGGTCTCAAGATTCCCTCTTTCAAGAGGATTTACAGGCTGTCAAAATTGCTCTAAACTTTGTCAAACCAGGAATACTATTTGGGACACGAGCTTTAGCAATTGGGGAAAAACAAGTGGAGTTAGGGTGCTAAGTATTGACTTGGGGCAGAAAAGAAAGAGGTAATTCTTGCTACCTGTTGCTAAGAAACAACCTGACATTCGTAGGAAAGAGAAGGTAGAAAATGAGCTCATTAGCTCGCTTTCCTTTGTCTATGCTCCTTCTGCAGAGTTCAATTTTTTGATGCTTCTCTTCCCCTTCCAGGTTGCCCTTGGCACTCATCTTAACTATTTTTTACCTGGATGGAAATATGGATAGATGGTAAAGCACTGTTTAGTTTACTTAGGTTTAGAAATGCCTGAGGAGAAGGTATACTGTAGTTAATAGATACTGCTTAACAATTTAAGTCCGTGTTTGCATTTCTTTCAGTTCTCAGCAGCATCTAAATACCCAAGTGCTTCAAATAGAAACTGCTTTCTCACACAGATTTCTTTCTAGCCTATAATTTGCTCTCTGGATTGGAGATTATTTATGTATAGAAGGGAGGGAAGAAGATACAGAGAATATAGTGCTTCAGATGCAGGTTCTGGATTAATATAGAAGAAAGGGTTCCGCAAAGATTTTGTTTGTTTGTTTCTGTGGCACAGAGTCTCAAACCCAGGGCCTTGCATGTGCTAGACAAAGCTCTACCATTGAGCTTCAGCCCCAACCCCAAAAAAATTGCTTGAGAAATTTGTGCTGAGCATTCTACCAAACATGGAGATTATAAAGATTCTCACAGATTACCAAGGAAAATAAAGATATAAACTAATTAACACAATTCTGCGTGCTAAATACACTATGGTCATATACCTGGGATGCTCTGGTTAGGCCTAGAAGGGGCACCTGACCCAGGAGGTCAGGGACCATTTCCTGGCAACAGTGTGGGCAAAGCAAAGAGAACCAGCAGAGACCCATTACACCAGTGTTGTGGATGCCCTGAGGTTTTCTTCTCTCACTCGGGGGGCTGAGAACTGGGCTCCTTGATTTCTTATTCCCATACAAGAGAAACATTCCCCATATAATTTAACCAGAACTGGAAAATAAATGCGTTCTCATAACTGCTGATGCTAATGTTCCTGCATTTTCAACATCATAAAGAGGATATAGAGAATGTTGAGTAAGTACATGGTTTCTGAATTCAGGTTGTCTCTGTTTAAATCTTATAACCGTGTGAAGGCAAGTCATTTAGACATTCTCTCTTTTTCCTAGCCTGCAAAATGGGGCAAATATTTGTACCTACTTCTTAAGACTGTTATAAAGTTTAAATCAGAATAATACATACAAGCACTTAGAACAGCCTCGGACACACAAAAGTCATTCTGGTTTATATTTTAAGGTTTCAGTGAAATTTCAGATATATCCCAGTTAGTTTTATGTATTCTTTTTCTACAAAGAAATTGTGAGTTTATAGTGCCATCTTAAGGATACAGTAACCATATAATCTTGTCATTTTTATTGGTTTTTTTTTTTTTTTTCTTTATTACTAGCAGTATCAGACTCATTCTATTCAGTAGCTGGGCAACATATTTTTCTTTGTTCTTCCCACTGTAGCCTTTGCCAATGTTTCTTCTGTGCTGCACAAACTACGTACCTCTAGCAAGAATTATCATGCTAAAATCAACTTCCTGTTTATATACCCATCTTCTCAAGAAAGTTCACTTATTCAGATTAGAAGGGGGAAAAACATATAACAAAAGCCAATGTTCTATGAAATATTCTATGAAAAAGCAAGTAGATTTTTAAAAGAAGCAAATTATGTGTGTGTGTGTGTGTGTGTGTGTGTGTGTGTGTGTGTGTGTGTCTGTGTATGTGTATACTTTCAGTGGAAAAAAAATTAGTGGAAAGGCAAATGATTTAAATATCTAATAGAACTGGTGAACTGAACAGGAATATAAGATAATAAACCAAAATGCAGTACAGAGGAATGAAGAAATGAAAAGTACTAAAAAGAGAAAGAATAAAAGTCCAATGTATTAAAATAAGAGTTCATAAATAATGAGAGAGAGTTATTATTCAAAGGGAGAATATTTGCTTGATTTCAGAATTGGTTATAGATGTGGTATATATACACAATGGACTATTACTCAGCCATAAAGAAGAATAAAATTATGACATTTGCAGGTAAATGGATGCAGCTGGAGAATATCATGCTAAATGAGATAAGCCAATCCCAAAAAACCAAAAACTGAATGATCTCTCTGATAAGTGGATGATGATACATAATGGGGGGTTGGGAGGGAGGCAAGAATGGAAGAAGGATGGATTGTATAGAGGAAAAAGAGGGGTGGGAAGGGTGTGGGAGATGGAAAAATAACAGAATGAGACAAACATCATTACCTACCCTATGTACATGTATGATTATGCAAATGGTGTGACACTACTTTGTGTACAACCAGAGAAACAAGCCGTACCCCATTTGTGTACAATGAATCAAAAGAAAAAAATCAAGATCACAAAGTTCAAAATTCTGAGAGATATAAATAAAAATCAGACCTAGAAAGTCATTAGGAAATTATATACCACCAAAATATATTTTAAGTGCAACTAGGATGAAAAGATGGAAGAACTATAAGGGAATAATAAATTTAAAAAATGAAATATATCAATAATAAAGTATCAAAGACAAAATTAAAACAAAGGTTCAAAGATTTTTTTAAATTGGTTTTATTTGCGATTCTAAAATTGGGTAACACTTGATTTCATAAAATAGAGTAAGAATTCCTGTGGACTGAGCAGAATAATCACCCACATCAAGATCCTTAATGATGTCTGCAAATTCCTTTAGCCACATAAAGTGACATAATCACAAATTTCAGGGATTAGGATGTGGGCATGTTTTCAGAGGGGCATTATTCTGCCTACCACAATTTTCTCCTGCCATCAGGCCAGCTTTCTTAATAACATAAGCTTTAGTTTTTTTCTTTTCAACATTCCTTCTGCTCCATTTTCTTAATTTATTTGGAAGGCTAAGATATCTAACACAGTATTCAATAGAAATAGTAATAGTATCATTCTTAAATTGTTTCTGAAACATAAGCAAATATTTCTAAGAATTTCATTATTTGTGTGTTTATTGAAAGGTTTTGGGATTGCCTATTGTTAGTGGGAAATGTTCTGTTTACAGTTTTCTAGAAATTTTAACATGCGTGTGTGTTGAAAATTATTGACTGTTTTTTTTTTTTTTTTTGCTGCAACCTTTCTGCAATTGTTAATAGGAAGAGTTCCATTAATTGATTCGATTCAAAATATATTTACTGTTTTGGGCATTGCTAGCTATTTGCATATGTGCTCATGAGTAAAACTGATAGGGAAATTTCATTTCAATTCCTCATCTTGCTTTAGCCAAGGTTTGGCTCATGAGAGCAACTGGAGAGTGTGTCTATTGTTTTCTGTACTGTGACAGAGCAGGTAGAATTAGAGCACTAGTTCTCAAATAGGGGGAATGGTGCCCATTGAGGGACATCTGGACAGCTATGGAACACTGTTGGATTGTTCAAAACAGAGGAAGTGCTACTGGTGTATTGAGTAGAGACCAGGGACACTGCCCAACTCCTACAAGCCAAAATGTTAATAGAGCTGTCATGATTTCTCCTCTCATTCTGCATAATCATTGTGCTGATTTTTTAATTGTAATTTTGTATGTTTTCAGAGGGGGCTTCAAAAAATTCTATAAGCTTCAGGCAGCACACGTCTAGATCTGGAGGGAAGAAGAGAACACTGGGTACAGAAGGACAAGTGTGTAGGTGTCTATGCAGGTATGTGGGACCACAGGGGTGCAGGCTGGGGAGAAATAACTAGCAAGTCAAAGTCAATCTAGAGAGAAGAAAAGGACAGAAATTTTGTTTTGACGTACTTTTCAAGTAATCATAGTTTCCAAGAGATTTGCCATAAACAACAATAAATGCAATACCAAGAAACTAGAAGAGAATAATAAGTCTTGTATATGGTCTAGCAATTCTAATTCTTGGTAATATATCCTAAAGAAGTGCTTACACATGTACATAAAGATATGTCCAAAGATGTTCCCTGAAGCACTTTCTGTAAAAATGAAAAATTGAATGCCATCTATATGTCAAGTTGGTGGAATAATGGATAAAGTATGATATATTTACACAAAAACTCCACAGCAGTTAAAAGGAAACTAAAGATTTATATGTGCCAACATGGATACTCTCAAAATTATAGTTTTGAATGAAAAACCAAGCCATATGACTATTCTTATTGCATTTTTATGTTAGAACATTTATATATGTATATATTATTTGTGTAATACATTTTTGTAATGCATTCATACTCAAAATATTATTACGTGTTTTCTGTAGAAAAAAATGCATGTAAAATATAAAAATGCCCTGAGAAGACATTACATTGTACACTGGACAACTGTTTGAGAATAGTTAATTCTGAGAGATAAAAGATACAGGAACACGGGCTGGGCATGGTGGCGCACACCTGTAATCCCAGTGGCTGGGGAGGCTAAGGCAGGAGGATAGTGAGTTCATAGTATTGTGAGTTCAAAGCCAGCCTCAGCAACTTAGTGAGACCCTAAGCAACTCAGCAAGACCTTGGCTCTAGAAAAAATATAAAAAGGGCTGGGAATGTGGCTCAGTGGGTACCTGATACCAAAAAAACCCAAAACAAAACAAAACAAACAAAAAAAAAACAGGAAGAAATGGGCATGGGGGATTGAAATGCATTCCTATTTATCCACATTGTTCTAATTTTTTAAGGGGAAAGTGTAACCATATATGTTTTATGCATACTTTTTTTCAAGAGAATTAAATCGTTTATTGATTACACATGATAATGGATGATACACAAGCTTCGTTCCCATCTATTATTTATCTGGTACCATTATTCAATTTAGGTATTGCATAGGATGTGCCAACAATCATTTTTATAACCAAATAATTCCATGACTATGCTTGGGTGACCCTTTCAAGGGTGAACTTCAAGTCACAAGAACTACAACCAAGGTTTCTGAGCCTGGCATCATCCTGAATGAATTCTAACTTCACACTGTTGGGGAAGTTTTACCAAGATGGCCTCAGAGTAGACTAACTTTACACAGCACATTTAAAAAAAGACACATTTATTCAGCGTCAGTTATGATCAGACTATTACATTTAACAATCAACAGCATGGATGCCAAAAAAAAAAAAAAAACTACATTAAAACACTTTGTTGGAATGCTTTACACTTTCCACAGAACAGAAACTAAAATAACCTGTTATACAATTAGCCACAAATACAGTCCTTGAGTTTTTTTGCCCATACACATGAGTATTGTCTAAACCATGTCTTCTTGGTAGCAGCTAGGCCCTGCCACCACTGTGCTTGGCTGAGTTCACAAATCTGTTGTAACCTGTAGCTTCCCTGTCCCTTCTCTGGCTCTCCTCTCCTGCTAAGCTTTGTTTCCTGGCAGTATTAAAACCTTCTGCCACTGCCATAGCTGCTGCTGCTGCCGGAACCGCCATAGCCACCTTGGTTTCGTGGTTTGGCGAAGTATGGCCTCCAACACCATAAGGTCCAGAGCTTCTGCCTCCAAAGTTTCCACCCTTCATGGGTCCAAAATTTGATGACTGATGTAATTGCCAAAATCACTATAGTTTCCACCACCTCCAAAATTGCTTCCATCATTACCAAATCCATTGTAGCCATCTCCGCTGCCACCATGTCCACCACCACCACGGCTGCCACCAAAGCCACCACGACCACTGAAGTTTCCTCCATGACCAAAATTGTCATTTCCACCAAAACCACCTCCGTGACCACCACCAAAGTTTCCAGAACCACCTTGACCTCTTTGACTAGATGAAGCACTGGCCATCTCTTGCTTTGACAGGGCTTTCCTCACTTCACAGTTGTGACCATTCACAGTATGGTATTTCTGAATGACAATCTTATCCACAGAGTCATGGTCGTCAAAAGTTACGAAAACAAAGCCCCTCTTCTTTCCACTGCCTCTTCAGTCATGATTTCAATAACTTCAATTTTCCCGTACTATTCAAAATAATCTCGTAGAGGATGTTCTTCAGTGTCTTCTTTAATGCCACCAACAAAGATCTTTCTTACAGTTAAGTGGGCCCCTGGTCTCTGAGAGTCTTCTCTTGAGACAGCTCTCTTTGGTTCCTCAATTCTTCCATCCACCTTGTGAGGTCTTGCATTCATGGCTGCATCCACTTCCTCCACAGTGGCATAAGTGACAAACTCAAAGCCCCTGGAGCGCTTGGTGTTTGGATCTCTCGTTACCACACAGTCTGTGAGTGTTCCCCATTGCTCAAAATGGCTTCTCAGACTCTCATCAGTTGTTTCAAAGCTCAGCCCTCTGATGAATACCTCCCGCAGCTGTTCGGGCTCTTTAGGGGACTCTGATTTAGACGTGGTGGCAGCAGGAACAGAGACTTTAAGGATGCTTTCTTGGTGGTGTCCACAGGCAGAAAGGAGTAAACTAACGAACATATCCTTTATGCATACTTTTTAAAAAGTAGATAATTGAAATAAAAGCCTGGAAGAAATGCTAAGTTGTTACCTTTGTTAATTCTAATATGAGTAGGTGGTTATTGGTTTCTGTTTTGTACTGTTTGTAATTTTCAAATTCAAATAAAAATATAAATCTGATGCTAATTCTTGGGCTGGGGATGTAGCTCAGTTGGTAGAATGTTTGCCTTGCAAGCACAAGGCCCTGGGTTAAATATGCAATACGGAAAAAAAAAAAATTTGATTCTAATTCTAAAAAAATTATGTCTGGCTACCAATGAATGGAAGTAGAACTTAAAACCAATAAGTTTATGGGAGAGTTCTGGAGCACCTCAACTTGTTGGAGAGATACTGGAATGAAAAGTGTCACTCTAGGTAATTGATACCCAAGGACTCACTTATCTCACTTATTTTATAAATTATGGAGCTGCCTTTGACAGTTTAACTACAGTTCTGACAATTACCAACTTTCTTTCCTTGGGGAAGTAACAGGGTATGAGAGAAAACGTTTCATCTTCCCCTCAGACTTCTCAGGGCTCTGCTTATGCTTCTGACCTTGCCTGGGCAAGGAGGGCTGATAGTTCAATTTTCAAAGACTTGCGAAGAAGGAGATTATACACAGTGCTTTAGCCCTTCATTCATCATCATTTTGAAATTGAAGGTCAATTCTTCTGGAACAATTTAATACTGCTTTCTCATTTTATATCCTTGAAAAATATAAAGGACCATTTATCCATTTGCTCTCAGTTGGGACACATCACAAAGTACACTTGAAACCTTATGTTAACTTCTGATGATTTTTTAAAATCCTTCAATTGGCTTTTGTATCCAAAAGAGAAATTTAAGGAAGAGGTCAGTCTGTTGAGACACTGATCCAGCATACAGAAATAAAATCTGAAAAGGTGCTTAGAATAGTAGCTAGTGTGTGGTAGATGCTATTCATATTAGCTATTACTACCAATTCTACCACGTTTAACTGCAGTCAATTTAAAAACTAGTACTACTACAGTAAGAATAAGCAGACATACTGATTGTTCTAAACTGTATGAGACAGCATGGTGACACATTCCTATAATCCCAGCTACTTGGGAGGTTAAGGCAGGAGAATCACAAGTTAGATGCTATCTGAGCAACTAACTGAGACTGTCTCAAAATAAAAAGGACTGTTGACTTAGCTCAGTGCTTGCCTAGCATTTAAGAGGCCCTGGGTTCAATTCCCAGTGGGGACTGGGCTCAGGGTCAGAAAAGAAACAAAATATTTTTGTATGATGTTTGATACAAATTTTTTAAAATTAAAAGCTTTAAAAGTAAGGTATCCATACCTCTTGCAGAAGTCTGCTGTATGTGGCTTTAGTACCCCTGTGATAAAGGCACTGGTTCTCTTTGAAACTATTTGATTCCTGCCTACATTTCTCCCTAAAGTTAATTAAAGAGTGCTTGGGGGGCTGAGGAGATAGCTCAGTTGGTAGAGTGCTTGCCTTGCAAGCACAAGGCCCTGGGTTCGATCCCCAGCACCGCAAAAAAAAAAAAAAAAAAAAAAAAAAAAAAAAAGTGTGGGGCTGGGCGGGGCAAGGACTTAGATTTTAGCTTCTGTCTTTTTCCTTCCTTTCAGGTTCTGAGGGCTCCCTTTTCTACTTTATGAATTCGCCAAAAGCAAAAGCAATATTCCCTCTCTCTTGCCATTTAAACCAGAGGAGATCAGTCATGTGAACCTGTGAGTTCTTGTTGAAGGAGGAATAGTAAACCAATGTCTCAGCAGGGTTCTAATCCATGCATCTTGTCCCCAGTCTTTTGCTATGGTGGTACCATTAGAGCTTAGAGTGAAGCCAAGAGAAACCACAGAAGAGGGTGGCTATGGTCTAAATGCTTGCGCTCCCCTAAAATGTCCATGTTGACACTTAACTTCTAATGTGACAGTATGAGGAGATGGTGTCACAGGAGAGTGGGGAGCTGAAGCTCCAAACTTTGGTTCTTGCATCCCAATGAAAGAAATTTTAAAGTCAGACATGAAAAGCCATGCAAGAGAATCGTACTATGGGTGAAAATAAAGCACAGAACACCTTCAGGAGAGAGAGAGGGTCTCTCTGAGCAAAATATGACAAAGGAAACAATGCTGCTTCCAAATTTATTCCTGTTTGATGTTTGCCAGAAGTTGGTTGCATCTTCTGCAGGCTTTGCCAATCAGATATTTAATTCCTCCTTCAGGTTGGGTGGGGGAATTTTTGACCCTAGTTAGTCCTCTCTGGAACTGTCATGGTGGTCAACCTATTC
The DNA here is from genome assembly GCF_902686455.1 of Sciurus vulgaris. NCBI lineage: Eukaryota > Metazoa > Chordata > Mammalia > Rodentia > Sciuridae > Sciurus > Sciurus vulgaris. The sequence goes on along the minus strand of NC_136476.1, from coordinate 17,650,618 downwards.
AGGGGGCTTTGTCTACAAGTCAGTTCTGTTAATGAGGGTTTTGGAGTCAATAACCAGGCAGACTTTATCTTAGTGCACCTGTACTATTCATGAAATTTCTCTTATGAAATTCATTGAGAAACTTATGGCCATAAATCCTAACTTTACAATGACCCCAATAGACTGTCAGGATTTAGCTCCATTGATTTTTTTTTTTTCCTTCCTGACATATTTTTTAATTGGTTCCCTTTGGATCCATGCATTTATTCTCAGGGTTACTACACCTGTTGATCTATGAGTTATTAGATTGTTCACTAAAGGCACTTTAATGAAACCTCAGGACCCTGCTATGTTATCAGTTCACAATTCACTGGTCACTGCTCATTACTTACCTAACAGAGGACTCTTGGGAAGTGATTAGATGTTTCAGGTAAAACCCTCATAAAAGGGACAAGTTCCCTTATAAAGGGCTGAAAAGATCAGCTTCCTTTCCTTCCACCATGTGAGGATACAGTGAGGAGGGATTGAAGAAGCAGGCTCTCATCAGACACCAAATGTGCTAGTGCCTCATCTTGGACTTCTCAACCTTCAGAATTATGTGAAATAAATTTCTGTTGTTTGTAAGCTGCCTCACTCTATGAAATTTTCTTATAGCAGTACAACAGGCTAAAACAATGATATTCTAATGGTGAAGTAAAATATATTTATAATTCTTGACCCTGATATGTTTGCCACATTTTTGTTTCAGTTTTTAATGTTTCTACAGAGTTGGAAAGGTCTCAGTCAGAATGACCCCAGGTAACTTTTTACTTGGTCAAGAGAAAGTTAAATATAATTGCTTTGCCATATCTATTAGTTAGCAAGGATGAGGTCAACTAACCTCATCACCTACTTTATAAGCTGACAAGTGTAGGATTAGCTGTTGTGACTTATTTATTAGCATCAGATTCTGGGTAATTGATATTCTATTTCCAATGAACTCTCTCTGCCTTTATAATATCATCCCTTTCAAGACAGTTCTTAGCAGTGGAAATAAAGAATTCAGCAGTGGCCAAGTATGGTGATACACTCCTATAATCCCAGCAACTCAGAAGGATGAGGTAGGAGGATTTCAAGTTTGAGACCAGCCTGGGTAACTTAGTAAGACCCTATCTCAAAATAAAAAAGAAAAAATGTTGGGGATGTCTTTTGGTGGTACAGTTCCCCTGAACTCAATCTCCAGTACCACAAAAAATAAAAATAAAAAAAAAATCCAGATGTGGGAAGATAAACATGTATACTTTCAATGGTGTATAAAACCTTCAAAGCATGTTAGGAAGCACTGAAAAACTAATAAATAGTCTGCCAGATTATGCCTCTCTCCTACTTAAAGCCATCCAATGTCTCCCCATTGCCAGAATAGCCTTGGTTCATGCTAATTTCCAGTCATATCCAGTCCAACAAGAGAACTATTCAAATCAATAAGGGTATATCTATTGAGCAAATGACTTCGTTGTTACTTAAACGATGTGTTATGGAAAAATATTTAATGCATAGAAAATTATCAATACTTTAAGTGGGGGTAAATAACAATATAAATAATACAGTTTATGCATCATCCTATTTTTTGGAACAAAAAGAGCATGCTATGCATTTACAGGGAAAACAGATGTCAAAACACAACAAAATCTTAATGATTAGTTTGAATAAAGAAATTTTGAGTTTTTTCCCTTTGTTTTTGTTTTCTCAAAATTTCAGCATTTAATAGGTGTTGCTTTTGTAATTAAAAGAAAAATCAGTATTTTTCTTTTAAAGGATGGTATTAAGCATGACTGACTAGTTGTTTAGAACTCACTATGTCTGCATTTGTGGAATATTCACAAGTTGAGTAGTTTATTCTCTACGTTTAAGTTTAGAAACAAAATTTGATTCCTGCACTAAAGCACTGATTATGGTACAAAAGTGATAAGATTGGGTCCCTGCTCTCAACTCCCATTATTGATGTCTATAGTCTTATTTGTACGTAGAATAGATTCCCTCAAAACTAATTATTTCTTCAAATAATTTAACTTTTCTAAGGCTTTCAAAGCAAAGCACAAAATTACTTCTCAAAAAACATATACTAGCTGTGTAGGGAAGAATATTGTGCCTTTTAAAGCATTGTGTATTTTCATCCCTGCTTGCCATTTGAACATTTTAAAAATTATTCTTTAATTTGCATTTGAAATTTTTTTCTAGTAACCATGACAAGTTCACATACTTTTTATTTATTCTATTTTCTTTGGCAGTAACTTTTACAAAGCGTAAATTCCATTTGAGTGAGAGAAAGAAGCAGGGACATGGGAAAAAATTTGTGCTAGGGGTTAGAAAGGAGGGTTCTGCTGCAGGAGCTTTCTAAATGGTCTCTTGTCCACATTTAGCCCCCTCCAAACAGTTCTTCCCACAGGAACCAAAATGATCACTAAAAAATTTTAACCAGATCATTGTGATGGGCTGACAGATTTGGCTCCATGAGAATGTTATATGCCAGACTCTAAGGGAAATGACTAAACAGACTCCATTTTGCTGAGACTCCATGTTACCTATGAAGTAAGTTTCTCCCACGGGAACACCCCGCCTCTGTACCCATCCTAAGTTACTTAGTGTGATATGTTTAATAATACAAAATGACAATTCTTATGTAATATAAAATTGCTCTCTTTTGATTCCTATTGCTCCTAAACAATGTACCATGTGAATGGTGATTCTGTGGATTTTAGTTAACTATTCTTTATACCTAGGTAAGGGTCATTTTGACCCACTTCCCCCTCTGTTGATCTCATGATGTTAGTTTGTAATTTCAAATCATAGCAACAGGCACTTATGATTGATGTGATTTTTGGTATAAGAATCCCTACAACCCTGTGGTCGGGGCTGTTCTCTCAATAGCCATTTTTTGGGGCATTGTGTGAGACAGTCAGCTGGCCAGCTTAATAAAGACTCAAATTTGGATTTCTCAGTGGTGATGGGTCTGTTCTTAAACTGTGCCCCATAACAATCATGTCTTTCTTCCGCTGAAACCACGCCATGGTTTCTCATTGCTTTCATGGTGGGTGTTATGGTGCTGAGGAATGAAGCGCTGCTACTGAGCTTCTTCCCAGGCCCAAGTTGCTTTTAAAATAAAATTCAGCCTCTGCAGTGATGGATAAGGCTGTTCCACAACCCTTTTCCTACTGGGTAGACACACAGACCTTCCCTTTGTTTCACAAATATCCCACGTTGTTTCCACTTCGGAGTCCTTTTCTCAGATGGTCACACACGTGGTTCCTTCAGGGTTCAGCTCAAACACCACCTTCTCTGACACGGTTTCCATTCTCCCCACCCCACCACGTTAATCCTGTTTTATTTTCTTTAGAGCACCTATCACAGTCTCAAATCCTCATTATTGGTTGGTTCACTCGTCCAGGCTAGATCCTCAGTTAGGAGGGATGCAATCCATGGCCCCATCCTCTTGACACCCTTTATCAGTGGACGCAAGGTGGGTCTCTGTGCGCCTCATCTGTCCTGAGGGGCTAACAAGTTGAATGCGGGCACGCTCAAGTAGAGCCACCCGCGGAGCCGCACTTAATGAAGCCAGCGCATTCTAGCTCAGGCATTTCTAGAAGCTCCAGGGCAGGAGGTGTGAGCAGGGAATTAAGGAGTCAGAGGGACAGTGGCAAAGGTATTGGGTGCAGCGTAGTCTTCCTAAACTCCAGAGCACTGGAGGCCTTAAGGGCGCCGTCAGGGAGAGGCGAATATTGAAAGGGTTTCGTTTTGTTGTTGTTCTTCTTTTGAGACGAGGAACTGATTTGAGAAAAAGGGAAAGGAAATCGAAAAGAGGAACCAGACACCTACAGGTCCCGCGACTCTGGGGCAGACTCTAGGGCAGAGCTCTAGGAAGCGGCCCAAGGCGCCTCAGGTGCCACCCGCCGCAGACGAACACGGCTCGGGAAGCGCTCAAGTGGATTTCAAAGTACTAACTGCACTTGGCATCTCTCCCTGAGGTTTAATTTAAAAAAAACAACAACAAACCAACAACAACAACTGTGAAAAAAGCCGACACAAACGGAGAAGACGATCGGTCTCGAGTGCTGATATTCCCGCCCCTCCACCATTCCCGCTCCCCAGGTCTCTCAAGCCCAGCCTCAGGCGGGGCGGGGCGGGGCGGGGCGTGCCCGCTGACGCCGCCGGGCCGGAACTGCGCAGGCGTGGCGCGGGCTCGAGCGCGGCGTCGCGCGGCAGCCAGTTCGCGCGGGAGCAGGGCGCCGAGGCCCCCCTGGGCTGCAGGTCGCTGGGAACGGAAGCCGCCGCGGGCCGCAGAGGAAGCCAGGATGGCGACTCCAAGCAGGAAAACATCGACTCCAAGCCCCCTGGCTTCCAAGAGGGCTCTCCCGAGAGATCCGTCCTCGGAGGTCCCAAGCAAGAGAAAGAATTTGTCCTCGGCACCGTCGCTGCTGCAGTCGTCCGGGCCTTTTGTGGAGGGCTCTATAGTCCGCATCGCGATGGAGAACTTCCTGTGAGTGGCCCTGAGGCCGCGCCGCGGCAGGGCGGGCGTGCGGGCCCGCAGGCCGGGGGCGCCCGGCGGGCCGGGGGCGGGCGTGCGTACCTGGCTCCAGGGCCCGGGAATTCGTGCCAGGCTCCCCGGGAGCGTTACTCTACCTAGGCCGTGGAAACTGACGTGTGTTGCTGTCGTAGATGTGCCCTGTGTGGTGTTTGTTTATTCATTCCGCCAACGTTTTTTCGAAGGCGCCGTGTGGCAGTCAGTAGAGATACTCGGGCTCTCTGTCCGCTGGGAGTCTCGATCTAAGGAGGACTTGGTCCTGCACTTCTCAAAAGTAATGCCCTGGGGATTCAGAGGCAGCAGTTATGTCGGAGTGACAGTGATGCTGTGGCAGATTTTTTAAAGCATAGGCATTAGCCCAGTGGACAGAGTAGATAAGATGGTAATGGTTGTGCTGCGTGGGGGTTAGAATGTACCAAAAAAGAAAACCTTACCCAGTTGCTGGACCTCCCTATAGACCTTTGACTCCTCCAAATCCTGCTCTCTTCCTTGGAGTCTCATCTTTTAGACAACTAGTTATCGTTTTAAAATCTAAATATCATTAACCTAGCGCCTTACAGTTCATTTTTTAAGGCCTGTTTTGTTTTGTTTTGTTTTAAACAAGCTTACCCATAATGGCATAAGGGTCCCAGAATTGGAACAATACCACCATTTTCCCCCCAAGCACTTATTATTTGCTAGGTACAAAAAAACTAGGTGTTCTATTTATTTATTGCTGTTTCTTTCTTCTTTATCTTATCATCTTATCTGAGATAAGCTTGGAGAGGTTAATTTTGCCCAGGTTTCCATACCTAATAAGTAGCTGAATTGCTGTTTGAATCTAGATCAGGAAACATAAATGTAGTCAAGTGAGGTAGATACCATAATAACAAGTATCAGGATGCTATGGGGGCATATAGGATGAAGTGATTAATTTCATCCACAACTGTGAAAAAGAGCTTTGTAAAGAAAATATGAAAATCTTTAAAGAAGGGGAGAACTTTGCAGAGAGAACAAACTGCCTGAAAGAAAGTTTGGAATATTTAGGAAGTGTCAAGTATGACTAGGATGTGAGTGAATATTTAGACAAAGATAAGTAACCAATGAGTGTCTGTATGTTTATCAGTCTAAGAAATTCCTCTTGTAGGCAGTCAAGATGTGTTTTAAGCAGGGTATGATTTGTAATTTCTGTTAACCTGGCAGCAATGTGAAGCATGATTTATTTAGAAAGAATACAAGTTTGGGGGCAACAAGACTTTTTCAGTCTAAAGGCAAGAGATAGAGTTGGCATATAGTAGGAGCCAAAAGAAAGAGATTGGCGGGGTCTTGCTTGTGAAGCAAGAGGAGGGGGAGTGAGGAGTGCAGTCTTTCTCCAAGTTCCTACCTTGGCTTACTAGTGGGGTGCAATTCAGAAGAGGGAGCAGCGTTAGAACAAATAATGAATACCTTTTAGGTCCTGTGACTTGAAGTTTCCAGTGGGATGTCTAAGAGAAATGTTGTGTAGGCAGAATTCAAGGGTCTGGAACTCACAAAATTATGAACAGGTCAAAGTTTTGGAAATCATGCATATAGATAATTGACTTAAGTTACAGAGGTGGTTGAGATTGACCAAAACAGAATATAAATCAGAGGAATAGAAGACCTTACGTGAAAGGGTAAGTGAAGAGCTCAAACTGAAAGAAACTGTTCAGGGAGGTAAAATCAGAACTATGTGACTATTATTCAGAGGAACTAAGGAAAAAGAATGTTTCGAAATACCATTTGCCACTTTGAAGTCAGATAACATTATTGAAAAAAGCCCATTGGACTTAGCAATTAGGAAGTCCTTGACCACTGATGAAGCAGTGGGTAAAAAAAGCAGAATGAATGAATGAGGAAGTAAAGCTTGGATCTAAAGAGAAAGAAAACTTGGCTGCAAAGTGTAGAGCTAGGTGAGATTTTGTTCATTTTAATGATGAGAGGACTTTGAGTTTTAGGACTGAAGTAGGGAGGGATAGGCTGAGGCAAGGGGTTAGAAGAGATAAGTTTGGAGAACTTGAGTGGCCTGGAAAGAGTAGAGAGGGGTTTCTATGAGTGAACCAAGACAGTGGAAGTGGGAATAGAGGGAGATATCTAGGCTGAAGGAGTAGTGTGCAAAGTCTTAAAGAAAGAAGGAAGCATAAGCTGGTCAAGCAACTGAAAGAAATTCATTATAGGTAGAATTTAGAAGTCTGAGAAGAGAATAGGAAAAAGTGGAAAGATGACACAAGGACTAAATTATGAAGGGTCCTTCGTTCCTTTTTTTTTTTTTTTTTTTTTTTTAAACAAGTGATATCATGTTTGCATGTCTTCCAACAAGACCTAGTGATTGAATGAATGGGGGTGGGGACAGATGTGGGTAGAAGCAAGAGGATGCAAAACAAATGCTTAAATTTTTGATTTGAGAAATGGGATAAATGATGATGCTATTTACTAAGCATCACAAGAGTGGTTTGGGATGGGAAAGAATGTGTTAGGTTTAGGTGATTTTTGTGGGACATCCAAATTGAGTTACTGAAGAGGTAATTGCATATTTAAGTCATCTGGCCTGACATTCCAAAAGTATATACTACCGGAGGCCATGGAGAATATGTATATTAAGTCTATAGACTTACAATATGTGCTATATGCTTTATAAAGTCTATAGAATGAGTAGAGAGTGAGCCTTTAACAATCCCCTGGAGAAAAGGGGATTCCCAATAAGAATAGAGTCAAGAATTTTTTTTTTTTTTTTCCCTTACAGTACTAGGGATTGAACCCTGGGACTCTCAAATGCTAGGCAAGTGCTCCACCACTGAGCTACATCCCTAACCCTTTTTTAAAGATTTTGTTTTGAGACAGGGTCTCACTATGTTGCCATAGCTGTCTGATCATCCTACCTCAGCCTCCCCAGTATCTGAGGAGCTGAGATTACAAGGAAGCCTCAAGCACCTGGCTCAGAAGAATGAATTTTAAAAATGTAGAAACTTTGTTTTTATTTTTTTAAATTATTATTTTTTTTTTTTTGTCAAGTTACCTGCTTGTAATATCTTTCTGTTGTAGACTAGAATTTCTCATGCTTTTCCCTGTTGTTGTTATAGTTAAATATCAGTTATATCACTATTTTAGTATGACATTTGCACAGAGATTTCACAGCAGGGAATTCAGTTCTTAAAAGAATGGAGCTTTTGTGTGTTAAGATTAAGAAGTTCTGTGTCAGGTAATTTCCTAGATGTCTGAAGTTGCCAAACTCTGTTATTTTAACCATTATAAGGTTTCATCTAAGACCCAACTTCTAACAAAACAAAGCATCTGAAAAGACAAAGTAGAGGTATACAGAGGTATGGGGTTAGAAAACCTGCCAGAAAATACTTCTTTGCCACCGGAGTTTATTTTTATTACCTTCTGGCTTTTGAAAATGATTAGGTTTTTTAAAAAGTATTAACATGGAAATGTGCTCAATTACCTTGTTTATATACATGACGAGTTCCTAGCGGGCTAAGCATTTTTTCTTGGGGAATTTGTTGGTAGCTATATCTGAGAGCAAAAGAATTTTATGGGTTCCAATTCAGGTCATTCACTGACAAATTAGAAAATGTTGAAGTCACAGTTTACTTCACATTTTGCCAAAGCTGTCTCTGGCAACTCATAAGGATTAGATGCTAACTGTGCAGGTAGAGATAGCATGCAACTTTATGGTATGAGGGAATATTACAAACATACTTGGTGGCAAAGCACTCTCACTTTCTCCCATAGGAATAAAATTGTTCAAATATAGAACAACAGATCCTTTGGTAAATCTTATGACAACGTATTTAAAAATAAATGTTATTCTTAAAAATTTAACAAGTGATTGGATTGATACATCTTTACCTTTTTAATTCAGTAAAATTAGCAACAGTTTGGTTGGGTTTTTTCAAAATTAAAATATAAGAAATCGCCATTAAGCATTTTAATTCAAGAGAAATATAAATGTAAAATCACAGCAAAGCCATATCCTCTCATAAAATTTGTTTTAAAGTTATTCGTAGCCAGGCACAGTGGTGGAATTTAGCAAGGCCCTGAGCAACTTATCAGGGCCCTGTCTCAAAAGTTTAAAAAGGTGGTGGGTGGTGGTTGAGGATGTGGCTCAGTAGATAAAAGCCTCTGGTCTCCCGCCCCCAAATTATTTGTACAGTAGCTTTGATATAGTCTACCATGAATTGTAATTATTTTGAAAAGGATAAATTATTGTATACTTTAAGTATTTTGACATATTTTAGGAGGTGAATACCAGGAATTGAATCTAGGGGTGCTCTATCACTGGACTACATCCACAGCCCTTTCTGTTTTTTATTTTGAAATAGGATCTTACTAAGTTTTGGAGACTGGCATTGAACTTGGCAATTCTCCCTCCTCACCCTCCCAAGTCACTGGGATCAATAGGCATATACTATCATACCCAGGGACAACAGACTTATTTTTGAAAAGATATAAGAGATCTTATGTTTGCAGGAAAGTTCTAGATATGCATTATCACTTTTTCATTTTTTCTATGATAGGTTTTTTTTTTTTTCCCTCTAATGAAAAAAACCTATAGAACTGGGGGTGTTGCCTAGTGGTAGGGTACTTAACTAGCATATGGAAACCTTAGTTTGATCCTCAACATTCCCCTTAAACAAACAAACAAAAACCCTATAAATGACATCAAATTTGTAAGATTAGCTGGTTTAAGTGAATTTGAGGAGGGTATTAGATAATGGTAATGTAAAGGAAGAAAAAGAGCTTTTGAGCCAGACATGGTGGTATAATGTATGTACCCTTGTAATCCCCAGCTTCTTGGGAGGCTGAGGCAGGAGGATTACAAGTTCAAGACCAGCCTGGACAACTTACTGAGCCCCTGTCTCAAAATATAATATAAAGGGCTGAGAATGTTGCTCAGTGGTAGAGCACTTGCCTAATGTGTGAAGTTCTGGGTTCCATCCCCAGTCATGCCCTGCTCCATCCCCCAAAGTGCCTTTTTTTTTTCTTTTGGTACTGGGGATTGAACCCAGCAACACTACCACTGACCTACATCCCTAGCCCTTTTTTCTTTTGAGACAGAGTCACACTAAGTTACTTAGAGCCTCACTAAATTGCTGAGGCTGGCCTGGAATTTGTGATCTTTCTACCCTCAGTTTCCCAAGTCTCTAGGATTGCAGGCATGTGCCATCAGGCCTGGTGCCGAAGTGCTTTTTTAAAGAAAATATTTTTTTTCTCCTCTTACCCTACTTAAAATTTTTATCCCTTTATAATGTAGAACATATGATATCTGTGAAGTATCTCCTGGACCTCACTTGAATATGATTATTGGAGCCAATGGAACAGGGAAGTCAAGCATCGTGTGTGCCATTTGCCTTGGATTAGCAGGCAAACCTGCTTTCATGGGACGGGCAGATAAGGTAAGTAAACCTAATTACATTTTAGGAAAATTCAAAGCCATAAGTTATTTTTAGAAACAAATAAATTTCTCCTCAGTTCCTTGGATATAGCAAATTTGTAATGTTTGAATATAATGTATGAATTTGGCAGATAGAGAAGGTAGGAGATTTTCATTTCTAGAAGTATTTTAGATCATATATTTAGAGAATTCTGTAGTACCTAATACCTGTGCTAGAAGTGCTAGATATATGTAATATGTTATTTTTTTAAATGCTTTGCTGGACCAACAGCAGGAATAAAATAGTGTGAATCTGAAGACATAAGCAAGTTCTAGAATAGTTTCTCCAAGGGGCATTTGCTGATACCTTGTACTTTAAAGCCTGGCTTTGAATTGTTTGTATAGGTTTAGGGGATCTTAAAAGTAGAGAAGGACTAGAAGATAAAACCTAGTAGTCAAGCACTATGTGTTAAAGAACAGCAGTACCATAGAATTGGAAAGGGAGTTTACTTACTCCTCTCATTGTTAGGTGTAGAGTTGGGGAGAAAAAGGAAATCTTCCAAAGAACTCATAACCACATGTTTGGGGCCAGAATTCATATTACTTATATGACCTAAAGATCATAAATTTTAATTTTAGTTTAAGGTGGTCTGAGTAAGTAATATCTACAGGCACCTCGGAGGAACAAATGTAAATCTTTTAAAGGAAAATACATTTAATCCAATTCTGAAAGAATTTTAATAAAGTTTCAAGAAATCCATGAATTGGTACCTAAAAATCACAAGACTATGAATCACTTAAGATAAAAATTTTTTTAAAAGGCAACAGACTGCACAGACTTCCAAAGTTTGTAGATATAGAAGATAAACTAAATGTAATTTAGTAATAAAAGAAGTTTACAAGTATAACATAAATAAGTGACAAAAAGAAAAGGTCAATTTGAAAAAGAATCAAATAGAGCTTAAGAAAGTGAAAAGTTTATTATTAGAGGAGGGGAGCTTGGTTAAAAAGGTAGAAACATTTGAGTAGCAAAGAAGACACATTTGAGAAGAGACTAATGTGTACTCAGATGTTTGAAAAAGTTTCTTAAAATGCAATATAGAGATAAAAAGAATATATAAAACTAAGGTTATGTGGGTAAAGGAGGATAGTCAGGTATATATCTAATTACAGTCCCAAGCAGAGTTAGTAAACTAAGAGGCAGTATTCAAAGAATGACTAGGAAATTTCCAGAAATGTTGAAAAACTTGTGTACTCAGATTCAAGAAGCCTAATATCCCACATAGGATAAATGAAAGAAATCCATAAATGTTACATATAATAATGAATTTCAGAACACGCAATATAATAGTACTTTCCCTAGAACTGGAGCAGGAAAAAAAAATGAAAAAATCTGAGATCCTCACTAAAGAAACTTTGAAAGTAAAAATTGAGCTTCCCTAATTCAGAAATCCAAAATCCAAAACATGTGATGCCAAAATGAAAAATTACACAGTTAACTTTGCTGAATGTACAAAATTATTAAAGATATTGTCTAAACCACACATGGTAATTACATGCCTATAATCCCAGGTACTTGGGGTAGAGGAGGATGTTGCAAGAGGACCTCAGGTTCAAGGCCTGCCAGTGCAACTTAGTGAGACCCCATCTCAAAATAAAAGATAAAAAGTGCTTAGTAGTAGAGTGCCCCTGGGCTGAATCCCCAGTACTTTTAAAAATACCTACACACACACACACACACACACACACCAGTCTAAAATTATTTTAATTATGTACATGTAATAAGAGTACATAAAACAGTTAATTTTGTATTTAGACTTGGATTCCATCCCCAAGATACCTTCATTATTTGTATGCAGATACTCCAAAATCTTAAAAAAAAATTAAAAATTTGAAACACTTTTGATCCCAAATATTTTGGACAAGGAATACTGAACCTGCAGATAAAATGCATAATATATTTTGGCCAAATTCAATTTGTTCATGAGAATGAGAAGTTGATTAAACTTCAGGGAAACAAATAAATATATGTTTTAAAAGAGAACTGCATGATCGTCTCACTGTAGATAGATGGAGAAAAGTATTCAGTTATATTCCACAGTAACTTGTGATTAAAACTAATAAGGAATATAAGGGAACTTGTTTAATTTCATAAAAGATTATGAAAATATGCAGCAAACAACAAGTTGAGGTTATCTACTTTCACTACTATTAACCTTGTACTGGAAGTTATTGGTAGAATAATAACAAGATACAAGAATTGGAAAAAAAAAACTGTCATTCAAAAATTATATGTATGAATGTTTGCCTAAAAACCAAAAGGATCTCTAGGCAAAACTGATGAATTAATGTGGAAATTTATCAGGATTGCTAAATATAAGATTAAACAAAAATCAGTTTTGTTTCTGTACACTAACAATGAACAAAAAAACAATTAAGATACATATCATTTATTAAATACTAGCAATAGAAGTGCAGGTTGCACTGGAATTAATTAATTGAAGTCATGTAAAACCTATGTTGGGGCCTGGGGTATAGCTCAGCAGTAGAATTCTTGACTAGCATGCCCTAGACCCAGGGTTTGTTCCAAGCACTACCAAAAAAAATTATGTGCAGAAATTATAAAATTTTATTTAAAATCATTGAAATTTCCAGTAAAGGAGAGATAGTCTACATTTATGTCATTCTTATAAAAATATTTTTCTTGGGCTGGGTTTGTGGCTGAGTGGTACAGCCCTCACCTAGCATGTGTGAGGCCCTGGGTTTGATACTCAGCATCACATGAAAATAAAATAAAGGTATTACCTACAACTATTAAAAAATACACTTTAAAAAATATATCATTCTTTACATTGATCTATGTTTAATATTATTCCAGTAAAAATCTCAGGATTTTCTATAGTAAATTAAAGGCAGTCTCAAATTTGCTATAGAGTGAAGACAGATCACTGAGATACTCTTAAAGAAATAATAGGAAGTAGGAAGACTTGCCCTACCAGATAGCAAGATTTAATATGAAGTTAGGAAAATTAAGATGTGGTATTGGTGTAGAAATTGTCTCCCACTGTGATGAGACAGAATAAAGAATCCGGATACAAAATTGTGATTAATACAAACTTGATTTATGACAGAACTGGCATTTTAGATCAATGGAGAAAAGACAAAATAGTAATGAAACAATTGGTTTCCCAGGTAGGAAATAATGAATTTAAGTCCCATCCTCACAATTAAATAAAAATTAACTTCAGGTTAATTGAAGATCTAAATGTAATTGAGCAAAAAATTTCTAGAAGATACTAATATAGAAGAATATATTTGTGACTTGGGGCTAAAGAAACGTTTTTGTTTGTGTTGCTTGGAATTGAACCCAGGACTTGTGCATTTAATTTTCAACTGACCTCCTCTTCAAGCTTCTAAAAAAACATTTAACATTGTACACATGCCAGGTGTGGTGGTACATTCCTGTAATCCCAGTGACTTGAGTCTGAGGCAGGAGAATCCCAAGTTCAAAGCCATCCTCAACAACTTAGCAAAACACTGTCTCAAAATAAAATGGAATGGGGATATGGCTCAGTATTTAAGTACCTCTGGGTTCTGTCCCTAGTACCAAGAAGAAGAAGAAGAAAAAAAGTAGACAAAAGGAAAATACTCAACTATAACAAAATTAAGAAATTTGCTTACTAAAAGATACCTTAAAGAAAAAATGAACTGCAAATTGGGACATGGTGTCTTATAATGTATAACAAAAGATTGATATCCAGACTTCATAATAAGTAGAATAACCATTCAGAAGATAAATTAGGCAGAAAAAAACTGGGCATAGCGGTGCATACGTGTAATTCCATCTGCTCAGCAGGAGGACTGTAAGTTCAAGGCCTGTCTAGGCAACAAAACAAGACCCTCAGCAATTTAACAAGACCCCATCTCAAAATAAAGAAAGCACCCTTGGGTTCAATCCCCAGTACAAAAAAAAATTTTTTTTTCTTTTTTGAGAGTTTAGTTGTAAAAAATATTTTTAAAGCTTGAAATGCACTACTGACATTGCATATGATATTAAAAGTTTTAATACAGGGTTGCAAGGTTGAAGCAAATACCCCTTAAGATTATAAATAAGCTCATTCAAAATGTTTTTAATGCTATGTTGTAGTCATTTATGAGATAGAAAAGACATTTTTCTTTATTAATAATTTTATCTTTGGGGCTAGGAGATAGCTCAGTTGGTAAATTGCTTGCCTTACAAGCACAGGGCCCTGGGTTTGATCCCCAGCACCGAAAAAAAAAAAAAAAAAAAATTAGCTTTGTAACCTTAAGCAATAGTCTGGATAGTTTTTCTTTATTTCAAAGATAAGGAGTTGAAGTAGTTAATGTCCAATGATAAGTAGTTAATTGTCCCAGGACCAATTTTTATGAATACTGATGCTTAATCTTTTAGTTGTCAGATCATGAGTTAGATCTTTGTCTATGTGTAATGATTGTATTCCAAGCAGTATGCATTTGGAATGAATTTGTCTATGATAATTTTTATAAACATCCCATGTTTATTTTTGTCATAAAAAAACCACATCTCATCTAATCCTTGAATTGGTGGAATTTTTAGTGGAGATGGTGGCTACGCTATTTCTGCCTAATTTAGACACACATTGCAACCCTTGGGGTATTCGTAGATTTAGTAATTAGGGGATGCTTACATTCTTAGCAAGAATGTTTTGATACTATTTTTTTATTTAAATGCTAATATAAAATTTTAACACAAGCATATTCTGTGACATCTCTATGAATATAATAAAAACCACTTTCTAATTTTTCCTTCTCATTTGTACTAAGTATTTGTTGGAAACTAATATAACAATTACCTCTACAAAGATGCCATCATTTTCCTTGTCTATGAGGAAACAAAAAAAGTTAAGTCACCTGGTCAAGATCATAAAACTTGTATGTAGCAGAGTCGAGATTTGAATCTAGACAGTAGACATTAAAGTCAGTACTCTTAATACAAAAACCAGGCTGTAATTAAGTAATTACTAAGTGATAGAAAATGTACCTTGAAAATAATAATCTTTTTAATGGTGGTAATGACAGTGATGAGGTTTATAACCACAACATTTACTAAGCCCTTACCATATTCTGCTGTACTAATAATAAGCACTTTACACTTAATTCTCATGATCACCTTTTATAGATGATGAAATCAAGGCCCAGAAAGATGAAAAAGCCCAGAAAATACAGCTTAATGATTAAGATCCAATCTGAAGTTTTTAGGCCCAGTGTCTGTTTTCATGCTTATGCTCATAGTCATACAGAAACTAGCTACCATGCCTCTTTTACTATGTAAATTGTAATTATATTGCTCTTTTTTTTAAAAGATGGCTTGGTGACAATTACCCCTAATAAATTACAGCTAATATTAAGAGTGACTTAACATTTAATCTGTGCAACTCTGCAGAAGTCTTCAGTGGCAGAAGGTTTAGGATAGGGCTTTTGGTTGTATTATAGGACCTGTTTTATCACCAGCCTTTTAAACTCTTCTGAGAGTGTTTACTACAGTGGCTAAGAACACAGGTCCTAGAGCTAGGTTACCCAGATTTGGAACCATTTTCTGACACTTATTGGCTTTGTCACAAGCTATATAAGAATCCAACTCCCTGTCATATAGGCATTCCATAAATGTTAGCTGCTATTATTTGTGGGAGGGAATAGTGGAGGAACCTAGATCTGGGAAGAATGCCTTTAGAAAGTGATAGGAGTAGACATTCAAATAATTACTGAAATAAATCTTGATTTGACAAATAATGACTTTGCCAAGTTTCTGTTAACATGGGACTGTCATCACAAGACTAATTTTTTTTCTTTTTTACACATTAGGTTGGGTTTTTTGTGAAGAGAGGATGTTCGAAAGGCATGGTTGAAATTGAATTGTAAGTGTTAAACGTGCTAAAGCCAGTTTTTTCTGTGTAATTTCTTAGTTTCTATTTGTGCTTTCCTTATGACTGGAAAAGAGAACTGATAGAGCATTATGGCAGAAATACTGGAAGGAATATTTAAAGAATACTGGACATAAACTAAATTTTTTTAATGCAGCTTTTAAAAACTTAAATCGTAAGAATTTTATTTTGGAAAAATTCTCAAGGACATTTCTACATATTGCTGGTAAATATTCATTAAGAAATTGCGATTACACAAATGGTATGCCTTGACTCCATGTACAAATAGAGAAACAATATGTATCCCATTTGTTTACAATAAAAAATAAAAAAAAGAAAGAAATTGCTGGGCTGTGATTGTAGCTCAATGGTAGAGCACTTGCCTAGCACGTGTGAGGCACTGGGTTTGATCCTCAGCACCACATAAAAATGAATAAATAAACAAAATAAAGATATTGTGTCCATCTACAACTAAAAATATTTTTTTAAAAAGAAGTTGCTTTATTTCATCTATTGGTAGTCAAAAAAATGCAAAGTAGAAGTATATAACACTGAGTGAAAGCCTTCCTGCTATTAATTCTACTTGAAGAAATAATCACTATTCATAGTTTGATGAATTTCATCTATGATGACTACTCAGCATTTCTGTCATCATTTTTCAGTCCTTATCAAGGTTTTGATAATTTATCATAATATTCTTTTCCTTTGAACCTGCATATTCTCAATTGATCTCCCTCTCAACAGCTATTCCTGATGGATCAGAATGGTTATTTGTGATGAAATCAGTTGACCAAACTAGTTGTACATGCATTTAGTCTTTTATATACACTGTTTAGATGATTTTTAAAGAATGTTTTTGGAGTATTTTTGCAAAGTTTTGCAACTTTTGAGCTGAACAAAACCTTTAGAGATCATTTGAAGGCCCTTAAAATTGTTGGAAAATTTTTATTTATTACAGATGAGAATTAGACATAAGGAAGTAAAAAAAATACCCAACTTATTAAAATGTGACAATTTTACTCAAGGATACAAAACCGAGACCTGAGTAGAGAAGTATATTATTGTCCTAGAAACATAAGATTAATCTTATCATTAATACATTAGTCCTTCCCTACATTATTGAATATGTTTGATAGAATTCCAGCAAGAGTCTCAATAGTTAAGTTTACATGTTAATTCTAAATTTCATCTTGAAGAATAAATGCCAGGATCTCTAATAATTTGAAGAAGCAGACTTGTGAATAAAACTTTTATGTACTGGATGTTAAAAGTATACTAGGATAACTGTTGATGTAGAAATTCATGGTACTGATACAAAAGTTTAGAGGAACAAATGGAGAAACCAGGAACAAATGTAAATGTGTATGAGAATTTAATTTATTATGAATGTGGCTGTTTTAGCGTAAGGTATTATAAGAGATAGGAAAAAGAATTGTTTTTGATCCTTTTACATTCAAGTATGACATAGCACTCATCTGACAGCACTTGTCTGATAGCAGATGTAAGGGTATTTTTCTCCATACCCTGCAATTTAGTTTAGGTCTGATACTAACTAGAGTTAGTACAGAGCCTATAGGTTAAGGGCTCAGTCCCCCAAAACTGCTTATCCCTTGCCACCACCCCACTATCAGAGGCCATTTGCAAGTTTCATTTTGTGACCTGCATTTCTGACAACTGGCTATAAATTGGGGTTCTCATGTCCCTTTTCTTGGTTCAATTATGTGCTAAGTCAGCTCACAGAATTCAGGTTTACCAATTTATTATGAAAGATGCTACAGAGGATACAGATGAATAGCCAAATAAAGACATATATGGGACAAGGTCTGGAAGAGTCTTGAGTACAGTTGCTTTTGTCCTCATAGAATTGAAGTGTACTACCCTTCCTACACACAGATGTGTTCACCAAACAGAAGCTTTCTGAACCCCATAGCTTGGATTTCTTTTGAGACGTCATCACTTAGGCATGATTGATTATTAATTCAATCACAGCCTTCCTCCCTCCCCTTTCCAGAGGTATGTGGGGGGGTGGTACTGAAAGTTTCAGTCTTCTAATCATGGTTTGGTATTTTTGGTGACCATCCCCTACTCAGGAAGCCACCAACAGTTGCCTCATTAGGACAAAAGGCATTTCTGTTACCCAGGAAATTCCAGAGGATTAGGAGGAGTTCTGTGCCTGAAATGGAGGCAGAGGCCAAATATGTATTTCTTAATATATCACAATATCACAGGTATAAATTGTTCAAATTGAATCAAGACAGTTGGCTATTAAATTTTTAACTGAATCAAGAACTTTGTCTAATATCCCACATGTAAGTAGGATCTAGATGTGTTAAATGCCAAGTGAAAATTATCTAATTTATAAAATAATTAAGATATTGAATATTTTATAAGCATTAGGAATGGAGAAGGCCTTTTTGACTAGAACAAGAATCCCAATAGCTATAAAACATCAAATAGAAAATTAGACTCTATAAAAATCCAGCTAAAAATAGTGATGCCTTAGTTAAAAATAAGTGATAAATGGGTGAAATTATTTTTAGCACAAAAAAAGTACAGGTTTTAAAATTACTGAAATATTAGTGTCTCACACAAATGAGTAAAAATTTATAAGCAACCTAGTGAAAAAATGAGCAAATAAATTCTACAAAAAATTAAAATAAATGTAATAAATAAGTGTAAAATAGAGGTTATAACTTACTATTTATCTAGAAAATCAAGATGATGAGGATTTCTTTTTTCCACTCACCTTAGGAAAATTTAACTGGGTTTTAAAAATAAAACCCAGTAATATGAAGGTATAAGGAAATGGATGCTGTCACGCCCTGTTAATGGAAATATAAGTTGTATACTCTTTGTGGTCCTATCAGTCGGCATTTAGAATATAATAGTCTTTTATCTGGTTATTCAGTTGAGCAAATATCTCTTCTAGAGAATGTTTACTCATTTGTACAAAATAAGGTTTCCCCAATCGTGATAATGACAAATTATAAGCAACTGAAGTTAGCTGATGATGTCTGAACAAAGTGCTAATTCTATTTATAGAATTTATAAAGTTAGGAGGAGGTGGTACTGAGTGTTCAGGAAAAGCCCATTGAGACTATTTCTAAGCTGAGAAATGAGTGAGAAAAAAGCCAACTATAAGAACATCTGTTCAAGGCAGAAAAGTTTCTGCAAAGCATCTAAAGTGAGATTGAGTTTGTTGTTTTTGAGGAACAGAAGAATACAGTGTGCTAGAGTGAAATGAGGTATTATTACAGGATTTTGGAAAATGCCCTTTACTTGATTTAGGATAGTCCCTTCTGTTCCTGATTTGGTATGATTTTAATTATGAAGAGTAGTGAATTTTATCTGTATTTGTTGAATTAATCATTGTTTTAGTTGATGTGTGAATTTCCTTCTTTTTATTCAGTTTTGCATGCTTGAATGAAGAGTGGTTATAGCTTTTTGATGCATTGCTAGGTTTGATTTTCTAATTTTTAGGCTTTTTATATCTGTATTTTGCTTGTGAAACATACTGTGGTATGAATATTTGGTTCAACTTACCGATTAGATCATTTGGAGCTTTGGGGTTTTTTTCCCCTAATTTTTAAATTTTTTTCTACTTACTTGTTTGATTTACTTAATAGTAATGAGATTATTTAGTTTTTCGGTTTCTTCTTGGATCATTGTAGTTATTTATAGTTTTTTGATTTTTTAATTTTTCTTAGTTTTAAATCTTTTGACCTGAGTAATATACCGTTTGTCTATCTTCTTATACATAATATACATAATTTTTGAATCTTCGGTAGTTGTATTCACCTTCTTCATTCATGTCTCTCTTCTAGATTTGAAAAGTCAATTTATTGATTTTACTGGTCTTCTATGAACTAATTTTTTGTTCTGTTTCTCTCTTATATCATGATTTTCTATTATTAATTTGTATTCTTACCTTTAAATTTTCCTTCAATTTCTTTAAACTTTATTTTTAGTTTTTTAAAATTTGCTGTCAGTCTATTTTTTTTTCCAATTTCTTAAAATCCATATATATTATACTAATATTCAGTTTTTTGTTTTCCCTAATATAAACAGCTAAGGTTAAAAATTTTCCACTTAGTATTGCTTTAACTCTGTCTCCAAATTTAGGTAAATGGTATTTTCGTATTTTTCAATTTTAAACACTTTTTCGTGAGTTTGTAATTAGTTGTTTCTAATTCTAATGTTGTGATTTTCTTTTTTAGCATTGATTTTCACATCAATGTGAAAAAATATAATGTGAAAATATGTATAGTTTTTATGTTGCTGTACCTTGAAGTTGTTAAGGCTTAGTTTTTGTAGTGAGCTTTTGTAATTCTTACTATTTAGTTGAAAGAGAATTCTCCTACTGATAACCTGCAGTTTTCTGTATTTGTTCATTAATTCAAGTTTATTAAATTCTCTCTTGATTTTAAAACTCAATACATTATTATTATTTTACATTAACTGTGCTGTCAGTATTTAGAATTACCCCAGATATTTCTGTTTGCCTTGCTTTTAATTTCTTCTTGCATTTCTGATCTTCCCTCTGGAATCACTTTCTTCCTGCTAAAAAGGCATTTTTAAAAATTTATATTAACTAGGGTTTTCTAGTGGAACGTTCAGTTTTTATTCAAAAATGATGCTATTTTGCTTTGAATTTTTTTTTTTTTTTTTTTTTTTTTTTTTTTTTTTTTTTTTTTTTTTTTTTGGTGATGGGGATCGAACCCAGGGCCTTGTGCTTGCAAGGCAAGCACTCTACCAACTGAGCTATCTCCCCAGCCCTGCTTTGAATCTAAAAGATCTATTTGCTGAATATAAAATTCTACATTGACAGATTGAAGCATATTCCAAGGACAGTGCCATTGTTTCCCAACATGGATCTAATCTTAGCTTCTTTGATAGTAAGCACTATTTCTTGAGTTGTTTTTTAAAATCATTTTTGGTGTTTTATAGTTTCACATCATATTTAGGTATAGTTTTGTTTTTTATGTGTTCCTTGGTATTTGATGAACTTCCTTTTTTTTTTTGATACTGAGCACCAAACCAAGCAAGGGGGACTTTACCACTAAACTACATTCCTAGTCCTTTTTATTTATTTACTTAAAATTTATTTATTTAATTTTGGTACCAGGGATTGAATCCAGGGGTGCTTAATCACTGAGCTACACTCCCAGCGCCCCCCCCCTTTTGTTTTTTTTTAAATAACAAGGTCTCGCTGAGTTGTTGAGGGTCTTGATAAGTTGCTGAATCTGGTCTAGAACTTAAAATCCTCTTGTTTCAGTCCCAAGTTTCTGGAATTACAGGCACATACCACAGTCGCAGGAAAGTGGGAGCTAAAACTCCAAACCTTGGTTCTCATGTTCTGACAAAAGAAATTTTAAAATCAGACACCAAAACCATGCAAGAGAACTTTATTATAAGTGACAGTAGAATGGAAGTGAGGTGATAAAGTAAAAGCAAAGTAAGGCCCAAGCAGAGAACACTCTGAAGAGAGAGAGAGAGGGCAGTCTCTAAGCAGGGAATGACAAAGTAGACAGTGCTGTCACCAAATTTACTACTGTTTAATGTTTATCAGAACGAGGGAATACCTTCTGTACTCTTCGCCAATCAGTTGTTCAACTCCTCCTCCATGTCAGGTGAGTCAGAAGTTATCTGGTCAGAAGTTACCTTAGTGTATTTGCACCACTAAAGAATCCACCTTCTGAGCTAGTAGGAGATATTTGGCACCATAACTTCTCTTTTTATTTTGACCCTTTCAGGAGTTAGTCCCATAAATCCTTCTTTCTTGAGGTACGCCCCCCCATTATCTCTTTCACTTTTATCTGTTTATGCTCAGGGTTTGTGTACTAATGATTTTCTACAGGTTATCTGCTATAAATTATTTACTCATCTGTCTTGGCTTTAACTTAAAGAAAATTTTAAGAATAACTTGAAGTAAACCTGTGACCTTGCCGTGCATTTTATGGATCATTGCTAACTACTACCTAACACCACCACATCTGACAAGCTTCTTAATCTATGGTTTGGTGTCTTACTTCAGTTTTGGAAAGTTATCTCTTCACATATTGCCACTGACCCATTTTCTGTGCCCATTCTTTAGAAATTTTATTAGATAGATCATTAGATTTTCTTAGTAATCTATGTCTCTTAACATCTTTCATATTTTTCATCTTCATGGTTTTGCTTTTATAATTTCTGCTTGTTCTTGGTGCTTTGTTTTCTTGTGTATATATTTCCAGTGAGTTGTTTCCTTCTCTGAACCTTTATCGTGCTAATTCTTTGAGGATAACTAAATTTCTGCAGAAGGAATTTTTACCAGAGAGCATTAGATACTTTAAATCCAGGATCATAATATATTGAATTCTAAGCTTGAGAGGTTTTGAACCTTATAGGTAGATTATGTAACTGTAAGATATAAACATGTTTGAGGCTAACTTGTTAGTGATTCTTGGGGAGACCATTTGTTGGTTTCATAGATCAAGCCATAGATTTTAGACAGGCAGTTTTGCCTTGCTATCCCTACTGGTGGTGTTGGTGGGGATGATGAAGTTGTTTATCCTTCTCCTGAGGGTATAGCTTCTTGCAGGTGGTTGTCTATTATACTCTGTTAGCACAAAAAGACCGGGCAGGATGCAGACCTCACGCGTCATCTCAGGGGGATGAAATGGTGCCCGTGGACCCATTCCCCTGGTGGAAAATGAGCCACTGAACAAAGAAAAGGATTGGATTTTTATAGGTTATTTTGAGGGGTGGTCTAGGGAACATATGTCAGTTTTGCTTAGTCAGGAATGTGAGCCTTTCGGTCAAGGTCTGTGGACAGTGCCTAAAAACGATTTTGCTTTGGATGAGATAATGCCTCCTAGAGACTATATTCTTTTGAGGATGATAAAATATCCTCTTTGCCCGCACCAACATCTGGAAAACATTCATCTTGGGAGATGAAAGCTGTCAGTACATGACCTTCATTTTTACTCCCTTTTTCTCATCCCTCGTTATTTTGGGAATTTCTTATTCTCCATATCCGTTACTCTCCACACCAGGTAGGTAGCTTTGGGCTTTGTCTGCAGTCCTTCTGCCAGGAGACCATGAAAATGAACCCTCAAGGTCGCTTAGTTAAGCAGTTGCTGTCAAGGTGAAAATGAATTTCATTTTTCCACTCTGGTTTTCCACTTGCTTTAAGATCTTGGCCAGAGCTCCTTAACTTTCATGCTAACTGATAAATGCATTTATGAAGTAGTTTATCCATTCTTCTAGTTGTTTGTAGCAGGAAAATCAATAAGGATACTTCATTAGACATTCTGCTGGAAATGAAGATTTAAAACTAATATTTTTGAAGTTCTAAAATCTTAGTGTTTGAAGTATTCTGATGACAATCTAATCTATATAGACATTTATAAATTATTATCATTTAGCCATTAGATACCAATAATTTATCTTTTTACCACATGCTGCTGATTCCCAGTGAAGAAGATGGATGAATAGATGGGAGGTGCGGAGCAGTAGTACCTCTAAAAGCAAGAAATAAGTAAATACTCTTCTTTCAGATTCTATGTTGCTTAATGTTCCTTTATAACCATGTAAAATAATTCCCTCTGAATTCAGAGAGGAGTACATGGTGAAGAAGCCATGAGCTACCTATATGGGCAGGCTAGTTTTGATTTATGGAAATGCTTATGTAAGAGTAATATTCATTCTTAACATTTTCCAAGTAGGGAAAATTTTGATGTTTAACCATTATGCTTTTATATACCAACCCATTTTGAAATGCGGTCAATGCATGTGATTTCAGAACAACATAATTGTTAAAGTTGTTATAAATAACTCCAGACATACAACTCCTCTGGTAGTGTTTGTGCATTAGTATTGAATTTTAATTTTATTTTGTTAAAAATTTCAATTGTTAATTTAAATTTTAGATATTGAATAAGTAGTAATTGACATGTGACCAGTTATGGTATTACTACTAATAAAATGTCAAGATTTCTTTATTGTGAGGGAATAAAAATTATAATAATCCTTTATGGCACCTTTGGTGCAAGAGAGTGTTAGAAATTTTATTTCTAAACTAATGTATTTTGAATATAAAGATTTAAAAATTATTCTTTAATCAGGTTCAGAACTTCTGGAAATCTTGTAATCACCCGTGAGATTGATGTGGCAAAAAATCAGTCCTTTTGGTTCATCAACAAAAAATCTACAACCCAGAAAATAGTTGAAGAACAAGTTGCAGCCTTAAATATTCAAGTGGGCAATCTTTGCCAGTTTCTACCTCAGGTATGGGAGAAGTAAATGTTAAAAATGGGAGAGTTTTGTTTCTCGTGTTTACTTTTTATGCCATATAAAAATATAAATATTTTCCAAGGGGTATTATAATGATTACTATGTACATTGAACACACAGCACTTTTTCTACTAATAGTTCTTTGTGAAAGGTAACATCTCATCACTTACAGTATTGTTATTAATTTTAGTTAATAAAAAATCTGAATTGCTAAGTGTTTTAAAGTATTATTTTTAAGTATAGAGTAGCTTCAATAGCTATGTGCTTCATTTGTAGAACCTTAAAAAATTTTGTCACTAAACAGCTTTTTAATCAATGTATAAAATACTAGATATATGAAAACTCTTATGTGTACCTTCTAAAAAGTCTTGTTATATTTTAAATATATTTAAGAATTAAAAATCCTGATAATGCATGTTAAATACCTTTTAAGTTTGTCTTTGAATGCTGTTTTTTTTTTTTTTTTGGCGGTGCTGGGTATTGAACCCAGGGCCTTGTGTTTGCGAGGCAGGCAATCTACCAACTGAGCTCTCTCCCCAGCCCTGAATGTTGTTTTGTGATAGCATTATCAGTCTTTTTTTTTTTTTTTTTTTTTTTTTTCAGAAAAATAATGGTTTGATTAAATAAGTCCAACTTAAGTAAAAATTTAGAATCTGAAAGCTTTTTGCACTTATCAATTCATGTCAGACTACCTCAAAAGTAGATATTTGAAATTCGTCCCCCCTTTTTTTTTTTAACTTAGAACATTCCACTTGGTATGTGATAGTGATCACTTCAATCCAGGAGACTATCCATTTCCTTTATTCATAATCTATTTATGATCCATGTAATTTCAACCATTGACATAGAAATGTTTTAAAAGTTATCAAAAAGATAATTTCTGCTATGTTTTATCTTTATTAAAGAATAATATGTAGCCTGTTTATACGAGGTTCACATCTCAAAATAAAGTTTTAAGTGTAATCACTGAATAAAATACATCTAAAAGATATTTATAAAGTTGCTGATATTTAATGTTTGTGCTTTAGGACAAAGTTGGAGAATTTGCAAAACTAAGCAAAATAGAATTGCTTGAAGCTACTGAGAAGTCAATTGGTCCTCCAGAAATGCACAGGTATCACTGTGAACTCAAAAACTTCAGGGAGAAAGAAAAACAACTAGAGGTATTTATAAATCCACAACTCATTTGTGTTGTCCTTTATTAATTTCTATGTCAAGAAATGTGGAATAGTGAGCCAGTAATTCTGTTCATTAACTGAATTCATATTTGTGATTTTTTTTTCTTTAAACCCAAGATAGTACTTGTTGACATCAGTGAAATGACAAAAAGGGAGAATGGATTTGATAATGTAAAGTTTGGGAATTTGAAGACTCGTTTTCATCATAGGTGTTGTCTAAACATTAATGTGTTCTGAGTTTTCTGTCTGTGCTTACAAAATATTAATTTGATAACAAATTATCTAAGATGTATTTTCATTTAGGAATAGAATTATATAGATTAGTTAAAATGAAAGTTTAAAAATTTTGACTATTTCATCTATACATGTTATTGAGTTTTTAGAAACCAGTAGCACCATTTTGGATTTTTCCCTCTCAGGAAGTTAAATATTTTGTCATTCAGTCACTACCTACTAAACTAAAAATTTACCATGTGTTAGGAACCATATAAGGTTTTGGATAATATAGCACATGTGAATGTGGTATTTAATATAACACCTCTGTTGAACCAGCTTTCTTATTGTATTTTTTTTATAGTTGCAAAGAGGTAGGCTTTATAAGAGAACTATACATTTAGTTGCAGTGTTAAATGTTTTCATCTTTAATAAACATAAATAAAAATGTCTTTTTATGGCATAACATTTATAAAGGTATTTTATTTAATAGATTTTTAGCCATGTACCTTCATCTAAAATAAATAAGTACATTTTCATAATGAGAACTGTTATAAACAAATACTTTCTGTTAAAGTATAACTGTCTGTACTTGATACTTACTATAGTAAAATGTTATTTTTTTGCACTAATTAAGAGTAGTAAATGATCAAAGAAGTTGTTCTGAGCTTTTTATATTTATTATTTTATCCTATTTGAGATACTCCTTCTTTTCCCTTTTTCCACTTCAATCAAATAATCCCACCCAAAATACCTTTCTAACCTACCTACCATCCTTTGAAAGAAAATGATCATATATTCTACTGTGTTCTGAGTGCATCTTTGTATTTGTTAATTCACAGTATAAAGCTGACAGACTGAGCATCCCTAATCTAAAATTTGGAATGTTCCAAATGAGTATCATATTGGTTCTCAGAAAACTTCAGACTTTGGAGCATTTTGAATTTTGGGTTTTCGGATTAGAGATGCTCAACTGGTAACATCTATGCACATATTCCAAAATCTGAAAACTTTGAAATCAAACACTTCTGGCCCCAACCATTTTATATAAGGAATACCCAACATGTATTAAGAGAATTGTTTCTACCCCTGCAGTAGATGACACAGATAGCTCTTACCAATCTCCTGCAGAATTCTTTACTGTGAAATTTTGCTGGCATTATTTTTTCATTGTTAAAAGATTTGACCTGTTGTCATTTTTTCAGTTAAACTGATTATTCAACAAATACTTATTTTAGACTTCTTGCAAAGAAAAAACTGAATATCTGGAGAAAATGGTTCAGAGGAATGAAAGATACAAACAAGATGTCGAGAGGTTCTATGAAAGGAAGCGACACTTAGATTTAATTGAGATGCTTGAAGCAAAAAGGCCATGGGTGGTAAGTCTCACTCTTAGAGAGGCAAAAATAGGTGATTCTTTAAGAAACAGAATAGTTATGAAGAAGGCATTAATTATGTGCTCAAATTAGGTGCTTTTTTGCTTTATGTATTGTACATATTATAGTGTAATAGCTCTCTTTAATATAGATGTGTGCTCGTTATTTTATAACAAATAGTCCACTGAGTCAGTACTCTCAATTCTTCCAGAGTTTGGTCCATAGAGCTAGTTCTATGATATTTTTAAAACGTTATATCTAAAAAGTTTTATACATGTAAAAACATTAAATCTTTGTTCTCAGGTCATTAAGAACCTTTGGGATGTGCCACTAATACAGAATTCAGCTACAAATGTAGCTGAAATATCTTTTAACTACAGGCTTCTGCTCATGTTTCACAATTTTCTTTTTTTTTTTTTTCATTCTCTGCTTTTTATTTGAATGTTGACATTGAGTAATTTACATGTGTATGCTTATGTTTAAGATGAGACACATGCAGTGATATTTCATAAATGAGTGAACTTTACGACTGCCAGTGATAATAGAAGCCTGCAAGGAGTACAAAGACAATTCTGGGGATTGAGAAAGCCCAGATCCCTCTCCAAAAGCTCTGGACAAATAAATCAAAAGTTAGAATATTCCTGTTATGGAATAAGGGCCATCCAGCTCAATGGCAGTCAGTGAGTTTGTGAAGGCAGGAGATGAACTGATTGGGGGAAGTCAACACCATAGGGAAGTGGCATGGACTTGACGTGGAGACTCTGACTTGGCCTCCTGACTATGAAGCACTGGCTATCAAGGTTACAGAAGAGGATTCATGGGTCCCCAAATCTGTATTGTGTCAGTACAGGAATTTGAGTCTGACCTTGAGACAGGCAGCCCACAATGGTCGATGAAGTTCATAGACTTCAGATATAAACTGTGTTCAATGTCTGTTTTCATTAGGAAAAAAAGTAACAACTTTACAACACTCAGCCTTCCCAGACAAATAACAAGGTGATACCTAATAAGCTTTCTGAAATTTTCCTCAACAATATTACAGTCCTCAGCACTGTGGTAATTAACAGACATACTGTCTTCTAAGCTTCACAGTCACATTAACACTGAGGTGGATGCTGTAATTATCTTTTTTTTTTTTTAATTGAAAATCATAAATTTACATAGGGCAATATTGTTTGAGTCATTGTTATTTTTCCCTTCCCCCCACCCCTCCAACCCCTCTTTTCCCTCTATACAGTCCTTCCTTTCTCCATTCTTACCACCCACCTTATCCCTAACCCTAACCCTAACGCTAACCACTCCTACCCCCCACCCCCTTATATGTCCTCATCGCTTATCAGCGAGATCATTCTTCCTTTAGTTTTTTGAGATTGGCTTATCTCACTTAGCATGATACCCTCCAATTTCATCCATTTGCCTGCAAATGCCATAATTTTATCATTCTTCATGGCGGAGTAATATTCCATTGTATATATTTGCCACAGGTTCTTTATCCATTCATCAACTGAAGGGCATCTAGGTTGGTTCCACAATCTGGCTATAGTGAATTGAGCAGCTATGAACATTGATGTGGCTGTTTCTCTGTAGTGTGCTGATTTTAAGTCCTTTGGGTATAGGCCAAGGAGTGGGATAGCTGGGTCAAATGGTGGTTCCATTCCAAGCTTTCTGAGGAATCTCCATACTGCTTTCCAGAGTGGCTGCACTAATTTGCAACCCCACCAGCAATGTATGAGTGTACCTTTTTCCCCACATCCTCGCCAACTCCTATTGTTGCTTGTGTTCTTGATAATCGCCATTCTAATTGGTGTGAGATGAAATCTTAGGGTAGTTTTGATTTGCATTTCTCTTATTACTAGAGATGTTGAACATTTTTTCATATATCTGTTGATTGCTTGTACATCTTCTGTGAAGTGTCTGTTCATTTCCTAAGCCCATTTGTTGATTGGACTATTTGTATTCTTGGTGTAGAGTTTTTTGAGTTCTTTATAGATTCTGGAGATTAGTGCTCTATCTGAAGTATGAGTGGCAAAGATATTCTCCCACTCTGTAGGCTCTCTCTTCACATTACTGATAGTTTCCTTTGTTGAGAGAAAGCTTTTTAGTTTGAATCTATCCCAGTGGTTGATTCTAGTTTTTATTTCTTGTGCTATGGGAGTCCTGTTAAAGAAGTCTGATCCTAAGCCAACAATTGAAGGTTTGAACCTACTTTTTCTTCTATAATCTGCAGAGTCTCTGGTCTGATTCCGAGATCCTTGATCCATTTTGAGTTGAGTTTTGTGCACAGTGAGAGATAGGGATTTAGTTTCATTCTGTTGCATATGGTTTTCCACTTTTTCCAGCACCATTTGTTGAAGAGGCTATCTTTTCTCCATTGCATATTTTTGGCCCCTTTGTCTAGTATGAGAAAATTGTATTTATTTGGGTTTGTGTCCATGTCCTGTATTCTGTACCATTGATCTACCTGTCTATTTTGGTACCAATACCATGCTGTTTTTGTTACTATTGCTTTGTAATAGAGTTGAAGACCTGGTATTGCGATACCCCCTGCTTCGCTCTTTCTACTGAGGATTGCTTTAGCTATTCTGGGTTTCTTATTCTTCCAGATGAATTTCATAATTGCTTGCTCTATTTCTGTAAGGTACATCATTGGGATTTTAACTGGAATTGCATTGAATCTATATAGCCCTTCTGGTAGTATGGCCATTTTGACAATATTAATTCTGCCTATCCAAGAACATGGGAGATCTTTCCATCTTCTAAGGGTTTCTTTAATTTCTTTCTTTAGTGTTGTATAGTTCTCATTGTAGAGGTCTTTCACCTCTTTTGTGAGATTGATTCCCAAGTATTTTATTTTTTTCAATGCTATTGTGAATGGGGTAGTTTTCCTAATTTCTCTTTCTGAAGATTCATCACTTATGTATAAGAATGCATTGGATTTATGAGCATTGATCTTGTAACCTGCTACTTTACTGAATTCACTTATGAGTTCTAAGAGTTTTCTGGTGGAATTTCCAGGTTCCTCTAAATATGTAATCATGTCATCAGCAATCAGGGATAGTTTGAGTTCTTCTTTTCCAATTCGTATTCCTTTAATTTCTTTGGTTTGTCTAATTGCTCTGGCTACAGTCTCAAGAACAATATTGAATAGAAGTGGTGAAAGAGGGCATCCCTGCCTTGTTCCAGTTTTTAGGGGGAATGCTTTCAGTTTTTCACCATTTAGAATGATATTAGCCATGGGCTTAGCATAAATGGCCTTTACAATGTTAAGGAATGTTCCCACTACCCCAATTTTCTCTAGTGTTTTGAGCATGAAGGGATGCTATATTTTATCAAATGCTTTTCCTGCATCTATTGAAATAATCATGTGATTCTTAACTTTTAGTCTGTTGATATGGTGAATGACATTTATTGATTTCCGGATGTTGAACCAACCTTGCATCCCTGGGATAAAACCCACTTGATCGTGGTGCACTATCTTTTGAATATATTTTTGTATGCGATTTGCTAAAATTTTGTTGAGAATTTTTGCGTCGATGTTCATTAAGGATATTGGTCTGAAATTTTCTTTCCTTGATGTGTCTCTGTCTGGTTTATGTATCAGGGTGATATTGGCTTCATAGAATGAGTTTGGGAGGGTTCCCTCCTCTTCTATTTTATGGAATACTTTGAGAAGTATTGGAATGAGCTCTTCTTTAAAGGTTTTGTAGAACTCGGCTGAGAACCCATCTGGTCCCGGACTTTTCTTTGTTGGTAGGCTTTTGATGACCTCTTCTATTTCATTGCTTGAAATTGATTTATTTAAGTTGTGTATGTTCTCCTCGTTCAGTTTAGGTAATTCATATGTCTTTAGAAACTTGTTGATGTCTTCGAGGTTTTCTATTCTGTTGGAGTATAGATTTTCAAAATAGCTTCTAATTATGTTTTGTATTTCAATCATGTCTGTTGTGATATTGCCTTGTTCGTTCTGAATTTTAGTAATTTGAGTTTTCTCCCTCTTTCTCTTTGTTAGTGTGGCTAAGGGTTTATCAATTTTGTTTATTTTTTCGAAGAACCATTTATTTTGTTAATTTTTCCGATTGTTTCTTTCGTTTCAATTTCGTTGATTTTGGCTCTGATTTTAACTATTTCCTGTCTTCTACTTTTGTGTTAGTCTGCTCTCCTTTTCCTAGGGCTTTGAGCTGTAGTGTTAAGTCGTTTATTTGTTGATTTCTACTTCTTTTGTTGAATGCGCCCCATGAAATAAATGTTCCTGTAAGTACTGCTTTCATAGTGTCCCAGAGATTTTGATATGATGTGTCTTTGTTCTCGTTTACTTCTAAGAATTTTTTTATTTTCCTCTTGATGTCTTCTGTTATCCATTCATCATATAATAGTGTATTATTTAATCTCCAGGTATTGGAGAAGTTTCTGTTTTTTATTCTGTCATTTATTTCTAATTTCAATCCATTATGATCTGATGGAGTACAAGGTAGTATCTTGTATTTGCTAAGAGTACCTTTGTGGCATAAGACATGGTCTATTTTAGAGAAGGATCCATGTGCTGCTGAGAAGAAAGTGTATTCGTTCTTTGTTGGATGGTATATTCTATATAAGTCGGTTTAGTCTAAATTGTTGATTGTGTTATTGAGATCAATGGTTTCTTTATTCAATTTTTGTTTGGACGATCTACCCAGCGGTGAGAGAGGTGTGTTAAAATCGCCTAGTATTATTGTATTGTGGTCTGTTTGATTTCTGGAATTGAGAAGGATTTGTTTGACGTACATGGATGAGCCAATGTTCGGGGCATAGGTATTTATGATTGTTATGTGTTGCTGGTTTATGCTTCCCTTAAGCAGTATGTAATGTCCTTCTTTATCCCTTCTGACTAGTTTTGGCTTGAAGTCCACATTATCTGAAATGAGGATGGATACTCCAGCTTTTTGGCTGTGTTCGTGTGCATGGTATGTTTTTTCCCATCCTTTCACCTTTAGTCTATGGGTATCTCTTTCTATGAGATGAGTCTCTTGCAGGAAGCAAATTGTTGGATATTTCTTTTTAATCCATTCTGCCAGTCTGTGTCTTTTGATTGATGAGTTCAAGCCATTAACATTCAGGGTTATTATTGTGATATGATTTGTATTCCCAGTCATTTGACTCATTTTTGTTTTTTGACATGATTTGGCTATTTGGCTATTCCTTTAGGCTAGTTCCTCCCGTTGCTGATTTGCATTGTTGTTTTTCATCTCTTCCTCATGGAATATTTTGCTGAGAATGTTCTGCAATGCTGGCTTTCTTTTTGTCAATTCCTTTAGCTTTTGTTTATCATGGAAGGATCTTATTTCATCGTCAAATCTGAAAGTAAGTTTTGCTGGGTATATGATTCTTGGTTGGCATCCATTTTCTTTCAGGGCTTGGTAAATGTTGTTCCAGGCCCTTCTAGCTTTTAGGGTCTGGATTGAAAAATCTGCTGATATTCTTATTGGTTTCCCCCTGAATGTAATTTGATTCTTTTCTCTCGCGGCCTTTAAAATTCTGTCTTTATTTTGTATGTTAGGTATTTTCATAATAATGTGCCTTGGTGTGGGTCTGTTGTAATTTTGTATATTTGGAGTCCTATAAGCCTCTTGTACTTGGTTTTCCATTTCATTCTTCAGATTTGGGAAATTTTCTGATATTATTTCATTGAATAGATTGTTCATTCCTTTGGTTTGTTTCTCTAAGCCTTCCTCAATTCCAATAATTCTTAAATTTGGCCTTTTCATGATATCCCATAATTCCTGTAGATTCTGTTCATGATTTCTTACCATCTTTTCTGTTTGGTCAATTTTGTTTTCAAGATTAAATATTTTGTCTTCAATATCTGAGGTTCTGTCTTCCAGGTGTTCTATCCTATTGGTTATGCTTTCTATGGAGTTTTTAACTTGGTTTATTGTTTCCTTCATTTCAAGGATTTCTGTTTGGTTTTTCTTCAATATCCCTAACTCTTTATTGAAATGCTCTTTTGCTTCCTGTATTTGCTCCTTTAACTGTTGATTGGTGCGATCATTTAATGCCTGCATTTGCTCTTTCATCTCCTCGTTTGCTTCCTTGATTGTTTTAATTATGTACATTCTGAACTCCCTTTCTGACATTTCTCCTGCTGTGCTGTCATTGGGTTTTATTGATATAGTATCTAGGTTTGTTTGGGACATTTTCTTCCCTTGTTTTCTCATATTGGTGAGATGTCAGTGGGATTTTGTGATATTGCAGAATTCTTCCATTGGCTTATAGTGTCCCTGTAGATTTCCAGTGTCTCATCTTCCTGCCTTCAGTAGCCTGAAGTCTTGGAGTAACTTGATAATGCAGTGCTTTCAAGGAAAGCTGCCCCTAGCCCACTACTGGTTCCAGGACTTGGAGCTGGCTCTGTGTGGAAAGGCTCTCACTGGGGGGCCTGCTTCGAGAAGCTAGCCTGGAAAGGCGCTTCCCGCCCGAGGGGGCCGGGCTGTGGGCTGCTTGGGGAAGTCCCTGGCTGCCGTGTCCTGGTCCCTGAAGCAACTCGCGGGCAGGAACTTGCCGCCCTGGTTCAGAGACTTGAAGCTTAGTTCTGTGCAGAAAGGCTCTCACGAGGGGGCCTGCTCCGAGATGCTGGAGAATCTGGCCGTGTGGGAGGAGCCCACTGCCGGAGTGCGCAGAGCTGCCTGGGAAGACTCTAGCTGCTCTCCCCTACTCTAATAAGCCACCCGAATCCTGGCCTGCCACCCGGGCAGCGCTTCACCGGGTGGGGGAGAATCACCCCGTGGCTCTGTTTTAGTCCGAGTCTCTCAGTGCCTCCCTTTCTTGAATCCTGGGTTCTGGAGGGACTGGAGATGATGCAGTCACCCTCTAGTCCGCCATCTTGGATCGTCCCCACAATTTTTTTGAGGCTGCTTTTTTTTCTAATCACAGTGTGATATATTTCATTACCTAAGTCCACAGTATGAGCTAAAGATTAAATTTCCTCAGTGCATTGCTTTTTAAAAGATGCAACAAATTAGGTAAGAATAGTTTCATAGTGTTTTTTCCTAAGTTAGAGTGGAAATAATATTAGATTTTTTTAAAAGTATGAGCCATGTGTGATAGCATGCTTCTGTAATCCCAGCAGCTTGGGAAGCTGAGGCAGGAAGATTGCAAGTTCGAAGCCAGTCTCAACAACTTAGCCAGGGCTTAAGCAACTTAGTGAGTCTCTGTCTCAAAACAAAACATAAAAAAGGCTGGAGATGTGACTCAGTGGTAAAGCGTCCCCGGGTTCAGTTCCTGATACCCAAAAAAAAGAGACCTAGATTTAAAAAAATGTTTTATTGTGTTTGTGGTATTACTCCCCCCCACTTTCTAATTCCATTATTCTTTTCTGTTCCTCTTTTTTGAGTGCATTTTCCCAATGTCCATTCTTATTTCACTGGCAATATCTTTTTAAGTCTTTTGGTTTCCCCAGTCTTTTTAAAAATTTTCTTTGATTTACACTAATGAATATTTCTTTTTCTTTATCTCATTCACTCAGTATATGCTGTATTAGTACTCCACTTATTTTTGCTCGCCAAATATTTATTAATTCTTGTGACATGTAGAGCGTCATTTTTACCTAACTAAACTACTTAGCAACATGCTTTTTTTATATTTTTCTTTGACCTATTTTCCTTCTGTAATTTTCTTCCATTTTTACCTCTCAAAATTGTTTCCTTGGCTTCTTTATATATCCCTGAATCCTTTCTTATTTGAGAGATTAGAGGAAAATCTCATTTTAGTGCCAAAATATTTTTTGGATTTTTTTTCTGCCTGTACCTTGATTTTAGTATATGTATTGGTAAGCTGGTTAATGCATTAACTTTATTCCTTGATTTATTTGTAAGGAATATGAAAATGTTCGTCAGGAATATGAAGAAGTAAAACTAGCCCGTGACCGTGTGAAGGAAGAGGTCAGAAAACTTAAAGAAGGGCAGATTCCTATGACACGTCGGATTGAGGAAATTGAAAGGCAGCGCCATAATTTGGAGGCTCTAATCAAAGAAAAGGTACTTTTCTTATTCAGTTTTGCATTATCTGAATTTTATTTTAGCAAATACAAAAAAGTATTTTCAGCTATTTGAAAGTATTTTCTCATTTACTTGTGAATTTTATTACTGCGTTTCTTTAGGAATTACTATAGGGCTTTCAGGGGCTTGTTACTGTTGAAGGATTGCTACTTTATAGAAATTCCAAGATATAAAAAGAGGAAAGTGAAATCTGATTTTTTAATTACAAAATGATTTTTCATATTATTTCTAGAAACATTGAACTCCTTTTGTGACTTTATCATCTCTGCTATGTAATTACACACCCTTTTGGAGGAAGATGACACAAAAAATTTGTTATTTGTTGGAATAAATAATATAGTCATTACTTGTATTTTAAAAGCATAATCTTTATAGTCATGACTTTTAACCTTTAGGGGAACTTTGTGGTCAGAGATTATTTTGAGAATGGTTTAAATTCCTTCTTTCCAAATGTAGTAGTCTCCCCTTACCTGACTTCACAGTGAATGCCTGAAACTGCAAATAGTATTGAATCCTATTGATCATTTCAAATTTTAGAGCAAGAAAGGATTATAAATACTTTTATCTAGTTAAGAATACTAAATCCCAAAGATAACATAATTTCTTGAAGAATTTATAATTAACAATTACCATTCATGTTTGTGGTGTTTGGTTATAGTTAGGGTGCATATATTAATCAGCTTTCTGTCACCATGACCAAAATACTTGACACAAAATAACTTGGAGGAGGAAAGATTTATTTTAACCCACAATTTCAGAGGTTTTGGTCCATGGTTGGCTTGCTGCATTGCTTTTAGCCTGAGATGAGACAGAACATCACAGCAGGTGTGACTGAGGAAAGCTGTTCAACTTTTGACAGCTGGGAAGCAGAGAGGGAGAAGGAAGGGCCCACAGATAAGTTATGGTTCCCAAGGCACACCCCTCAGTGACCTACTCCAGCCATGCCTCAGCTGCTTACAGTTTCTACCTCTTCTCAGTAGTCCATTCAAATTATTAACCCATCAAACGGATTAATCCATTGATGAAATTATACAGTTTTTATCATCCAACTACTTTCTAAAAGCCCCATTATTGGACATAACTGCCAAGTTCTTCAACACATGAACTTTTGGGAGACATTCCACATGTAAACTATAACAGTTGGGTTTATAATTGTTTGGGATTTTTTTTGTTGTTGTTCCAGAATTGATGCTTCTTCTAAATTACTTTCTGTACATATATTTGAAAAAATGTATATAATAAATTCCAAGTCTCTAAAGTATCATATTTAAAACCCTTGTTTTGCTTTTCTTTTATAACAGAAGCCTGGCTATTGAGACATTATCAGTATCTCTTAGCCTAATTTGTTTTTGTGGAAATCTATATAGCCTAATATTTTAAAATTATTTTCCTGAAGAAGTGCTCCTGAATTCTGAGGTGGCACATTCCATCAGTCTACATTTTTTCTCCTTACACATGCTAGGCAAGTGCTCTACCACTGAGCGACATTCCCAGCCCTTTTATTTTATTTTGAGATAGGGTTTCACTAAATTTGTAATCCTCCTCCTGCTTCCCATGTAGCTGGGATTACAGGTGTTCACCACCATGTCTGGCCTGATAAATATTTTAAATTCTACTATTTTGTTCCTTAACTGCCTGACCTTATTTTCTTTGTGTGTAGAAGAGCAGTAACACGTTCTCATTATTCCATGGATTGTTTTCAGGATCAGATAAAATATCACAGGAAAATAAATGTGAAGAAGTAAACATGTGCATGCATATTACTCTAGCTATTTTTACTATTGTTAGGAATAACCTTTAATAATTTCTTATACTGTTCATATGTATTGTGATAATTATGAATTTGGTTTGAAATAAATTGAGAAAGCACTGTTGTGGGTTAACTCACATAACATTATTTGGATGGGTGGAGCCACATGCTTACTTGAGTTAACTTTCCCCCTCTCTGGTTCAATCTTACAGGCAACAGACATTAAAGAGACATCTCAAAAATGCAAACAGAAACAAGATGTTATAGAAAGG
Source organism: Sciurus vulgaris (assembly GCF_902686455.1). NCBI lineage: Eukaryota > Metazoa > Chordata > Mammalia > Rodentia > Sciuridae > Sciurus > Sciurus vulgaris. The sequence goes on along the minus strand of NC_136476.1, from coordinate 17,613,696 downwards.
AAAGATAAACATGTAAGATTTTCTATTGAATTTATTACCTTAATTTGCCCTTACTTTTAAGTTCAGATCTTGATAATGAGTCAAACTTGCCCTCCTCCTCCTCCTCCTCTTATTCTGTCTCTCTTCTTCCTTCCTTCCTTCCCTTTTTCCTTCCTTCCTTCCTTAACTGGGAATTGAACCCAGGAATGTTCCACCACTGAACTATGTCCTCAACCCTTATTTTGAGACATGGTCTCACTAAATTGCCTAAGCTGGCCTTGGACTCGTGATCCCTCTGCCTCAGCCTCCTGAGTTCAGTTGCAGGGATGAGAGGCATGTGCCAGGACTAGTCAAATTCTTACTCAGGAGTTGTCCAGGGTCCTCCTCAATCTCTATTTCTTATGTTAATCTGCAAGGGAAATTTAAGATTCTTTTTTTTTTTTTTTTGGTTAACCTGAGGAAAACCGATTTGGAAGCATAGTAGTTGAGCAGAAGATAATTGGAAAATTCCTTAGAACCACTGATTTAACTATATCTCACATACATTGATTTATTTTCCTTTAAGATTTTATAATTTTCATTTTAATATTTTTCTTCAGCTAAGCTTACTTAGAAGTTCTTCTGTTATTTTCTACAGTTAGGGAAATTTTGTGTTTAGTTTTTGGGGTCTTTGAGGGGCACTGGGGATTGAACCTAGGACCTGGCATTTGCTCTAGCACATGTTTTACCATTGAACTATACCCTCAGCCCTTTGGATAAGGAATTTTAAGTTTGTTTGTTTTTGTTTCTTTGTTTGTTTGTTTTTAATTAGAGTTCTAGTTATGCTCCTTTATAGTCAGTTAAGTGTAACCTTTAGGACTTTAGAATTTTTTGACACATCTTTTGGACTTTTTTTTTTTTGATACCAGGGTTTGAACTCGGGGACCCTCAACCACTGAGCCGCATCCCCATCCCTATTTTGTATTTTATTTAGAGACAGGGTCTCACTGAGTTGCTGAGACTGGCTTTGAATTCGTGTCTCAGCTTCGAAAGCTGATGGGATTATAGACATGCACCACTGAGTCTGGCTTAGGAACTTTTATTGTATATTTGATTTTTGTATATGCTCTAAATATATTTGAAAAGAACTTTCATTCTATCTTTGGTGAAGATGTATATACATACATATGCACATACATACATATATAGGTTAGAGTAGACTTTCTGTGATTGTATTATTCAAATGTTGTACATACTTTTTTACCTACCTGATATATCCATTTTTAGAATTTTATAATTATACATAGTAGTTGGGTTTATCCTGACTCACACATGCATGGAATTTGATTTCAGTTCATGATCCCTTTTCTTTTTCCCTTTTCCCTCCCATCCTCTTTCTCCTGCCATATTCTCCTTCCTCTACTCTATTAGACATCCTTTTGCTCATCTATTTATATTTAATTGGTTCTTTCTACCGATACATAAAGGTGAAATTTCTTGTAGTATATATTTATACATGTGCATAATTTTTTAAGAATTCATTCTGCATTGCCCCCCTCGTCCCTCCACTCTTCCTCTTGATCCCCTTTTTCTGTATTGCTGATCCTCCCTTTGTTACCCTATCCATCCCCCTTTCCTGTATAGCTTCTGCATATGAGAGAAAACATTAGACCTTTGAGTTTCTGAGTTTGGCTTATTTGTTTACTTAGCATGATATTTTTCATATTCTCCATTTCCATTCATTTACTGGCAAATGCCATAATTTTATTCCTTTTTAATGACTGAGTAGAACTCCACAATTTCTTAATCCATTCATCTATTGACAGGCATCTGAGTTGATTCCATAATTCAGCTTTTGTGAATTGTGCTGCTATAAACTTTGAGGTGCCTATATTGCTGTAGTATGTGATTTTAGATCTTTTGGGAAAATACCAAGGAGAATAGCTGAGTCATACAATGGTTCCTGAGTTTTTTGAGGAATCTCCATACTACTCTCCAGAGTGGTTGCACTAGTCTGCTGCCCTACCAGCAATGTACAAGTATACCTTTTCCTCCACAACCTAGCCAGCATTTACTGTTTGTATTCTTGATCTTTGCCATTCTGCGTGGAGTAAGATGAAATCTTAGTGTAATTTTATTTACATGTCCCTGATTGCTAGAGATGTTGAACTTTTTTTTTTTTTTAATATATATTTGTTGGCCTTTTATGTTTCTTCCTTTGAGAAGTTTCTGTTTAGTTCTTTTGCCCACTTATTGATTGGGTTGTTTGGTTTGGTTTTTTTTTTTTTTTTGGTGTTAAGTTTTTTGAGTTCTTTGTATATTCTGGATACTAACCCCCTATCAGAGGGTAGCTGACCAAGATTTTTTCCCATTCTGTAGGCTGTTATATCCATTTTCAGGTGCTAATGTCTTATTCTATGAGTATATATTTGTTGTTCCTTATAATTATATTTTTTACCTAGATTTTAAACCTTTTTTTATTTTGTTCTTTGTCTACAAGGAATTTGAGCAGTTTACGTGTTTTCTAGTTTGGTTTCTTTTACTCCTCTTTCTGCTTTCTGTTGCTGTTGATCAAGGTTTTCTTATTCCATTTTTAATCTGTAGATTGAAAGTTATATATTCTGGGCCTATTATTCTTCTACATACCTAATTAAGATAAAAATGTGAGCACTTTTATTTCTTCTTCCTTCATTCCCTTGTCAGTATTATCAGGAAATTTGACTTGTTACCTGAAATTTTTTTTACTCTTATTATTTGTTTGGATTTAATAATATGTTTTGTTGGTTTATTTGCTTCTTACATCACACTTCTGGCTTCATCTTTAGGAAATGTGGATTTTCTTAGTCTTTTCCTTGCTAAATTATATCTTCTATAGGTCTCTACACTGTTTGGATGGTACACTTTCTGAGTCCTTGTGTGTTTGATGAGATCTTTTTGCATTTACTCTGGAATGTTACATGGCTTTTATATGACTTCATGATGAATTCTAAGATGCATGTTATTTTTTCCTAATACTCAAACAGTGTTGCCTTAGTATCCTCTTGGATCCAATATTGCTCCTGAGAAGTAACACATATGAAAATTAGGCAGAGACAATATTAGAACAGTTCTACCAGACTTCCCTCATGCTGGGTACCAGTCACAAGCACTGGTTTTCCAGCTACTACACTTATATCAGGGTTGGCTACAAATTCAAGGATTCTAATAACTCTCACTTCAGGTTCATTAGTTTGCTAGATTGACTCATAGAAGTCAGAAAAGCACTATCCTTAAAGATTTCCATACACTTTGGGATGTAGTTGGGATGAACCCAACTACAATGTATAACCATTAAACTGTAATTTCAAAAAAAAAAAAAAACAAAACCAAACGATTTAGGACACAACTCAGGAACAGCCAAATGGAAGAGATGCATAGAAGAAGGTATGGGGTATGAAGCATTAGCTTCCCCATCTGTGGGCACATTGTTTTCCTAGCATTCACCAACCCAGAAGTTTCCCAAACCTTGTTACTCAGAAAGTTCTATCAGAGTTTTATGATTGATTAAATTACCGGTCATTGGTAATTGTACTCAATCTCCAGTTTCTCTCCCCTCCTTGACATTAGCCAGTAAGACTGAAAAGTTCCATCCGTTTACTCTTGTGGTTACTTCCTGTATCAATCAGACCCTATCCTGAAACTATGGAGGGCCCCTGCCAGGAGTCATCTCATTAGCATAAAGTCAGTTGTTGTGGAAAAGGGCTCATAATGAATAACAAAAGGTACTTATGTAATTTAGAAAATTGCAGGATTTTAAGAATTACGTGCTTGGAAACTGGGATAAAGAACTTAGGAATCTACATCGTGTACAACCATAGAAATGAAATGATGTATCCAATTGTGTATAACGAATCAAAATGCTGTCTGCAAAAAATAAATAAATAATTTTTTAAAAAGAATATATATATATATATATATATCACAACAATCATTTTTCATATCAGGTAAGAGAAAAAGTTACAAACAACAAAATAGGTTTATGCTGTCTTTTTGTTTTTTACCTATGTAATTTCCCTTACTGGTGCTCTTGATTTCCTTGCCAAGGTTATTGTCAGATAAGGATGTAGCAGAGGAAAGCTGCTCAGGAATTGGAGAGCCTGGGAGCCAGGGGACAAAATATAAACCCCAAGGGCACTTCCGCAGTTACCTATTTCCTTTAGCCACGCCCCATTTGCCTACAGTTATCCATCTAGTAATCCTTGGAATGTATTAATCCCTTGATTAGGTTATAACTCATGATCTAATTATTTCATTTCTGAACATTTTTGCCTTGCCTCATGAGCTTTTTGAAGACTTCTCATAACCAGACCATAATATTCAGGGACTTTTTCAATTGACTGTTTTTTCCTCCCGGAATGTAGGCTATGCTTTCTTATTTCTTTGTGTTAATTTTTTTTGGTCAAAACTAGTCAGTTTCATAAGAGTGTAGCAACTCTGGAAATCACTTCTTCCCCATCCCAAAGCTTGATGTTCTTCTGTTTGTATAGTGATTTTCCTGATTCTTTAAAGTTTGTATTCTTCATTACATATGATTATACTGCAGCCAGAGCTCATTTAACTTAGTGGTTCCCAACCTAGGTATTGTTCTTGTCACTGAAATCTAGTCATTTGGATAAAGATCCTCAGATTGTTGAAAACTTTGGCTAATTTCCACTGCTAATTTACAGTTCTGTCCCAGACTTAACTTTCTATTTGCACAGAGCCCCAAAGTGAAACAGGTGAGAACTTAAGCCTCCTGAGGTCTTTCTAGAGCATGTTATGTCTACTCATGTGTGCATGGCCTTCTGAATTCCCATGAGCATGCAAAACTTAGATTGGACATCTCATTCCCCAGTTTTTCCCTTTAAGATTTTTGCTGAACTTATTGTTTGCTGCAATTGTTATTATTATTCCTCTTCAGGCAGCTCTGTTGGTAAATGATTCCTGATGACTGTTTTTGACAAATGTATTCAGGGGAAAATTCAGTTTGTAGTGAGTGAACTGAGTTGGGTCAAATGAAGACAAAGCCTTGCCAAATAAGATTTTCTGGGAAACTGCCATAACAGAACAGAAAATGACAATTCTCTGAGGATGAAGATTTAAAAGAGTTCTTAACTCGTTCATTCCTCTCCATTGTCTTTAATGCTGTTGCTTTTCACTGTGGTTGTAGGCTGTTGATTTTCAAGACTATCACAGAAATGGGGATGGGGGTGTGGGGACTGGAGTTTTGACTCAGTGGTAGAGCACATGCCTGGCCTATGCAAGCTCCTTGTTTTGATACTTGGCACCACATATAAATAAATAAAATAAAAGATCCATTGACAATTTAAAAAAATATTTTTAAAAAAAGGAAGGAAGAAATGGGGACAGGGGTTTGAGAATAGGGCATGTGCAAAATCCACAAAGCTTCCTGTTACCAAGACTCAAACGTTTTTCTTAAGTAAATACTTCCTGGATTGCTACAAGCCTTTGGTTAAATTACAAAGTTCTAAAAAACTTAATTTGATAATTTTTGTCCTTGGGCATTGCTTTTATGGAGGAGAGAATTTTAAAAGTTCCTTCCTTCACCATTTCTGATGAAATCCTAATCTTTTCTGTATCTACAGAAAAATGTTGCTGGGATTTTATTAGGAACTTCATTAAATAGTTGGGGATAATGATCTTTGATTTCTTTCATCGGCATTGTATATTTTCAGCATATAAGTCCTCTGTGTTTTGTTAAATTTAAACCTTAGTCCGTCTTCTCTCTCTCTCTCTGGTAGATTTCTTGATTTTCTACATCATGTCACATACAGATAGGGACAGTCTCCTTTCTAATTTGTTTACTTTTCTCAACTTACTGTAATGTTAGAACTTCCATCACTGTGTTGAGTAAGAGTGGTGAATAGGGGCATCCTTGCCTTATTCTTTTTTTCCCTCTCCATATCCTCATTCTTAATCTTAGAAGGAAAGCATTCAGTTTTTCATCATTAAGTACATTAGCTTTAACTTTTTCATAGATGCTTTTTATCAGATGCAGAAGTTCCTGTGTATATTCTTGTTTCTGAGAATTTTTATCATTTTTGTCAAATGCTTTGCTGCACGTATTGATATGATTGTATAATTTTTTCTTCAACCTATTAATATGATAAATGAGCATTGATTTTGAACATCAGATCAACTTTACATCCCTGAAATAAATCCCACTTGGTTGTGGTACATAAATGTACAATTCTTTTTACATATGAATGCATTATATTGCCGACATTTTGTTAGTTTTTGCTTCTGTATTCTGAGGGATTTTTGTTCTGTAGTTTTCTTATGGTGCTATGTCCCCTTTTAATATTAAGGTAATAGCTAGCTTCATAAAATGAATTGGGAAATAATCCCTCCTCTTCTATTTTCTGGAAGAGATTGTGTAGAATTGTTAATTCTTCTTTATACACTTGTATAATTTTCAGGTGACACTGGCTGGGCCTAGAGATTTCTTTTGGGGGAGTTTTAAGATTTTGGGTTCATTTCCTTAGTAGTTTTAGGGTTATCCAGATAATTCGTATTAGTTGAGTTGTGATAATTTGCATAGTTCCATAGTTCAGTTGCTTAGATATAAAAGATTATTTCAGTTACTTAGATATAAAAAGATTAAACCTAAGGTATAATTAGGTTTAATTTATACTAGGCTTTTTTCCTGGCCAGTGTGACATAGGAATGGGGATGATTGAGGATTCTATACAGGGGAGTGGTTATAGTGCTGGTTGAGGAAGTAAATGAAGGGGGGTTGGATTATGAAAAGGTAGTACATTAATAGATTATAGGACTCTGTGGGACCAAGGGATAGCCGGAATAGGAATGTCAGATGAGTAAGATGGAGGGAAAGGAAACGATTATCAGCCCCAGCCCTGGACAACTTTTTGAGACCCTTTCTCGAAATAAAAAACATAAGGACTGTGTGTGTAATTTATGTTAGAGCACTTCTAGCATGTGTGAGACCTTGGTTCAATCTCCAGTACTACAAAGAAAAAAAAAATTAAAATCTCACAGAATTAACTTGAAGTGTTGTTAGAGAATAATTTTATTGAAAGAAAACACTGTATTATAGTTTGAAATTAATAATTGACTTATTTCTATTATTTATTGAAACTTGTATATTATACTACATAACTTAATTTTGGTCATATGATGTATAGTATGTGTTTACTTCCTGTTTGACTTTCTATTTTGTTTACTCAGCAAATATTTAATGAGTGCTACTTTTATACTAAGTACAATTCTTGGTATCTGGGTAATATCAGTGAACAAATCAAGATAAGTAGTCTGGGAGGACTGATAATCTGCTAGTCTAATTCTAGTAGGATGCCTTTTAGCAAGGAAAACACCCATGTTCTTAGTTTGTTTTGTTTCATTTTGTTTTCCCTTGTGATGTTAGTGGTGGGACCCAGGGCCTCAGCATAGTAAGCAAGTGCTCTACCACTGATCCACACTCGCAATCCCTTTTAAAACTATACTATTAAAACAGTCTTATAAACCAGGAGAAAAAGCAATCTCAAGTACTAACCTACTTTTGTTTTATTAGATTGAGGAACTTCAGCAGGCTCTAACAGTAAAACAAAATGAAGAACAAGACAGACAGAGGAGAATAAGTAATACCCGCAAAATGATAGAGGATTTGCAAAATGAATTAAAGACCACAGAAAACTGTGAGAATCTTCAGCCTCAGATTGATGCTATTACAAATGATCTGAGACGAGTTCAAGATGAAAAGGCATTATGTGAAGGCGAGATTATTGATAAACGAAGAGAGAGGGAGACTCTAGAGAAAGAGAAAAAGAGTAAGTTTCTTAAAATGGGGATTCATCTCTGACAGTGGACTTTCTTCTTCCCTGATACTCATTTCTTTAAATTGTTCAAGTTTTCTTGCTGACAAAACTTGGTTCAGTTCTTCCAACTTGTGCCCTAATTACCTGTATCTGTCTCGTATATGATTTGCCACTGATTGATCTTTATTTTATGTCTAAAAATGCTTAGCTTTATTTTCTTTACTGAGTAACTATTATTAGTCCGATGCAATTTAAGCTCCTTATCCTAGACTCTATAACGATTAGCTTTGGTCCTTGAAACCTGTCCAATTCCATCTCTGCTTTTCTTCCCTATAGACCATGTGGACAGATAGGTAGCATTATTTGGATGGAAGAGATCTTATATATGACTATAAGATCACTATATATGTTCACTATATATGACTTAATACCAGTGGGGGGGGAAAAACCATTTTTATGCTTATAAAAGTACTAGATGTGTATAGATAAAAAGAACTAGAAGAAAAGGATGGTGCAACCTCTTTCCTACCTCCAGACCTGCTCTCAAGAGTAGACACTTTTAACTCTTGCAGTTTTTGGTAATAGTACATCTTCATGTATTTATTATATTCTTATTTCATTATCACTTGATTAATAAACTTTAGACATTTTTTGAGTTACTCTGAATGTAGATTTTACCTTGTAATACCTAATTATTATTATTATATCAATAATGCTGATTTTATTATAAGTAATATGCCTTTTTGTGGCATTTAAAAGAATCATACTTAAGTTTTATGTGCTCTATGGGTTAATTCTGGAAGTTTATAATACCAAGTATTCTGTAGTATGATAGCGAAACTTGTTCGTAGCCAAGCCAGGTAGTATATGATGGTTAAATTTCCTTTTATTCATAACTTTTTTATAAGGTTTTCATTTACTTTTTTTATTCATTATTTATTTGGTACTGGGTGTTAAACACAGAGCCATTTACCACTATGGTATGTCTCCAGTCCTTGCTTTTTATTTTACATAGGGTCTTGCTAAATTGCTTAGGGTCTCACTAAAATGCTGATTCTGGCCTCAAACTTGGATCCTCCTGCCTCAGCCTCATCAGTTGCTGGGATTATAAGCACATGTCACTGTGTCCAGCTAATTTACCTTTTTTTAAAAACCACCATTTGCTTTAGCATTTCCCTAAGTGTGGAGAGGGCAGTACCATCATTTCAGACATTTTCTTGATTTGTGTGGCGCTCCATCCTGCCTCCACCTAAACTGATTGTTCTCAAGACCTCCATCAGTATGTTATCATATGGGATTTCTCTCATACCTTTCCTGTGTTGAATAAACCTATTTCTCTATTTCATATATATTTTTTTTTTCTTTCCAACATTGTGCCCTTACTTTGTTAGAGCACATTTGCAGATGACCTTCTAAGAAGAGATTTAGAAATTAATTACAGTCTTTGTATTTGTTAAGACTGTCTTTTAATTGTTTTTATCTCCTTTCCTTAATTTTGTTGTACATATAATTCAGTGTTGAAAGTAATTTTTCTGTCAGAAATTTGAGGACCTATTGCCACTGTCTTCTGATAGGAAAATTAGTATTTTTCTCATTGTATTGTATTATATTGTAGGTGCCTGTTCAGGAAAATTAGTATTTTTCTCATTGTATTGTATTATATTGTAGGTGACCTGTTCTTTATAGTCCATGGATTTAAAACCATTTTTATGGTATTATAAAATTTTAGAATAATTTGTTCAGGTCAAGTCTTTTCTACTATACGTATTGTTACTGAGTGCTCAAGAATTTCTAACCACCATGCATATTAAGCCAAATTGAAAGGGAAGAAAAGGTCCTTCAATGAGTATGCCAGGCAAGCAGCGGGGAGCAGGCTAATGCCTCAAAGAACTCCCAGCACCTGAATTCTGGAAGTACAGAGTTTCTAAGAGAAAAACCACAAGAACAGTTGAGGCACATGTAGGTCAGAAAGACCCTGTTGAGACATATTTTGATTCTATGAGAGAATTGTTTTGATTATACATTTCATATTCATTTTGTTAAACATCAGAGCCATCGTCAGGGATGCAGGAAGGTCCTGTTGTACTACATAGACACAGCTGTCAGGATACTGAAAACATTTTAAGCAAGCATAAAATGAAGTCAGGTCAGAACAAAAATGGCGTTACTTTGATTCTTTTCCATTTTGGGATTACTTGCTGAGTGATATTTGTAACCTTTAGTATTAGGATATTCTTTTCTATTATTAATAGATTGATTAATTAAAGTTTTCAGAGAAACCACTGTTTTTCAATTTTTAGATGTGGATGACCATATTGTACGTTTTGACAATCTTATGAATCAAAAGGAAGATAAGCTGAAACAGAGGTACCGGGACACTTATGATGCTGTTTTGTGGCTAAGAAGTAACAGAGACAAATTTAAGCAAAGAGTTTGTGAGCCTATAATGCTCACGGTAAGAAATTTATTCATTTCAGTGAAATCTTGCAGTTTTATTATTGTAATCATTGTGAATTTTTTGTTAATTTTTTAAAGAACTCTTAGTCCTGTTAATGTGCTGTTTGTCTATTATCAGAAAATCCATATGTGAGCTTTTTAAAAGGCCCTTGATCTATAATAGTAATAAGTATTAGAAAACCTGCACCCTTTTTTCTAGTAAGAGGTATGAAATTGGCAGCTTACAAGCCAAAAATCCTGTATAAAATTAGCTTGGTTAGACCGATTCTTAAGTTATAACTTGTATTAGATTTAAACCTGCTGTAGAGGTGGAAAACTACTGTAAATAAAATCATGGGACACGTGACAAGATGAGTAAGAAATTGACTGTTATTAAAAAGAACATTCTGAGGATTTTAAGAATAAAGAAAAAAGTTTATTGACATTATAAAATATTTTTTAGCTTTTAATGATTCATCGAGAATAGGTAAAGCTGGGACTGGAGTTGTGGCTCAGTGGTAGAGCGCTTGCCTAGCATGTGTGAGGCACTGGGTTCAATTCTCAGCACTGCATGTAAAAAAAGTCCATTGACAACTAAAATATACACATATATTTTTTAATAAAGTAAAAAGAATAGGTAAAGCTGTACTTAGTAAATCATTTAATAAATTGTGGCTATGGATTTAATAGGATAATTTCCAAGTTGTAAAATGATTAGTTTAATGTAAAAAAAAAAAAGAGAAGTGACATTCTTTGATAATGATATATCATATGTAGATATATAAACTCAAAACTTAACCCCAAAATGATTTAAGGATTATTCTGCTAAATAATATTTTTCTTAGAAAAAGAATTCATTGTAGGTCTTTGCAAGATTCATGAAAAGTTCTTTTTTCTATAACATATTTGTGTTATACTTTATTATAAATCTTTTCATATAGAGCTCAATCTTTTATATTAATGAAATTAATATGGATAATGTATTCTCTTTTTGCTCAGGTGTGTATTATTAGAATGTTTTTCCAGATCAAGAAGAGAATTTCTATTTTGAATATAGACATTGTTTTGGTTAATCCAATAAGAATGGAAGGAAAATATGAGAAAAATATTGTCACCTTTGTTTTTTTATAAAGTAAATATAATTGTCAACTGACAGTTACTAAATTGAAATTACTAAATGTTAACTTCAAAATATTTCAGAGCTTAATTAGATTTGTCATCCTCGTTTGATTTTTTTTTTAACCACATTAGATTACTAGTTGTTTATGTTGTAAACTGTATTTGAATGTTTAAAGTGAAGAGAGATACTGTGCTTTTCACCCTTTACAGAATAACTTTTCTTTCTTACCACCTCCCTCTCTCCCTTGCATACTTACTTAACTCTTCAAGGCCTGCTTGAAATGCTTCTTCCACCATAGTCAAGGTAGCAATATGCAAACTTAGTCCTATAACTCATCAATTAAGCAACTTGTTTACCTAATTTATTTCTAATAATTCCAATCTAGAGTTATAGAAGTATAGAAGGGTTCGCTCATTTACAGATAACCTCCTCACAGTAATGATGAGACAAAAGAAGAAAATTTACAAAGATACTGATCGGTGAAGCAAATTGCTCAGTTTTTTATAGTGGAATACTAGTCAGCCGTTAAAAATACTGCTGTAGGTTTTTAATAAGAGGAAATTTATGGCATGTTAATTTTAAAACAAGGTATAAAATAGAATGTGTGGAAAATTTTCCTTTAAAAAATTTGTGAAATAGACTGTTATCAACCACCAAATCATCTTCAAGTACTGCATCTCCTGGATCATCTTGTCTATATCTTACTACTTTTGTGAAGATGTGACTATGAAGTTCTTTAACAACTTTGACAAGAATTTTCTTCACTGATATCTTGAGAAAAGGAAGCATCCTAAGAAACTAGAAGCTGAAGAACCAACAAAGTGTCTAAATCTTCCCTGAGGATATCAGGAAATCAGACCATGGATGTAGTAGAATATGCATTGCACTTGGTAAAACAAGTGTGAATTCACCTCTACTGGGAACTGCATAAACTGACCAGTGGCCAAAATAACCCCTATTTGTGTAACTTCTTGAGACTCACTACCTGAATAAGTAGGTGAAATCTATTAAGGAATGGAATGGCTGTGTAACCAATTTACATAAGGGCCTCAGGATCTTAGATGGCAGACTATTTCTCTGATAAATACATCATAGAAAGTTATAAAGCAAGCTAGGCCGGCTTATGCATAGCTATTTTTAAAAGAAAAAAGAAAATGACTTCTCATGATGGTATTGCAGTTACTTTTACCCTTTTTGTAAGCCAAAGTAAATATCCACTTACATTTTCTTTCATTGGTATCATTCCTTCTAAAAATTTAATACCAAAAATTGTGCAACAGTAGATAAGTGTTTATAGTCTTTATGCCTGGTGATAGTATTTTAGGGAGTTTAAATTTTTTGTTTTGGGTCTGTTTTCCCATTTTTCTACAATTACTGACACTCTAGTTTATAACAGAATAGTAATGGCCGACATTTAGGTAACAATATTATTATTTCCTTTTTTCATGTACATTTACTTCTGTGAGGTTATTCTGTTGAATTATATCTATCTTCTGGATGAAGTAATTGAAACTGAGATTTAAGTAGTACTTGATCAAGATCACACATAGAATTTGAAAGGACATCTTTCTGATTCCAAAGCCCTAGTTCTTAACTAGTATTCTGCATAATATAGTACACAAATACTTTTTCTTTGATTATTTTTTAAAGAAAGCAGATTTCTGTCTGCTGGAGATAATCTATCCTTTCTCTAAAATTCCATAGATAGCACTTTTTAATGTACCTCTGTTAGTGGGAGCCTTATCATGCTCTACTTTTCAAAATACTCTTGTGAAATAAATAATAGATTGAACTCTTTGTGATCATTTGTTCTCTGATGTATCTTTTTAAAGGATTTTTAAAAATTTATTTGTTCTAATTGGTTATATATGACAATAGAATGCATTTTGACACATTGTATACAAATGGAACATTTGTATTATTATTCCTCTGCCTGTATATGGTGCTGAGTCACACCAGTAGTGTAATCACACATGTATACAGGGAAATAACGTCTGTTTCATCCTACCCTTCTGCCCATCCCCACTACCCCACCCCTCCCCTCATTCCCCTCTGTGTAATTCAAAGTTCCTTCATTCTTCCGTACCCACCCCCCACTATGGATCAGCATCTGCTTATCAGAGAAAACATTTGACCTTTGGTTTTTTGGGATTGGATTATTTCATATAGCATGATACTCTCCAGTTCCATCCATTTACCTGCAAATGCCATAATTTCATTCTTCTTTAAGGCTGAGTAATATTCCATTGTGTATATGTACCACATTTTCTTTATCCAGTCATCTGTTGAAGGGCATCTAGCTTAATTCAGTAGTTGAGCTATTGTGAATTGAGCTGCTATAAACATTGATATGGCTATGTCCCTGTAGTATACTGATTTTAAGTCCTTGGGGTATAAACTGAGGAGTGAGATAGCTGGGTTAAATCGTGGTTCCATTCCTAGTTTTTTTGAGGAATCTCCATGCTGCTTTCCATAGTGGTTGCACCAGTCTGCAGTCCAACCAACAATGTGTTAGTGTACTTTTTTTCCCCCACATCCTCACCAACATTTATTGTTGCTTGTATTCTTAATAATTGCCATTCTGACTGGAGGGAGATGTAATCTTAGTTTTGATTTGCATTTCTCTAATTGCAAGAGATGATGAACATTTTTTTCATGTTTGTTGACCAGTTATATTTCTTCTGAAAAGTTCTGGCATATCTTAATATTTTCCATAAAATTGAAGTACATGTGGCAGAAATGCCTAGTTAGTTAATTTTAAAAGAAGTTTGTGAGTTTATGCTGTAGTGGCACAAACCTAGATTTCTCTTGAAGTACAACTAATTACAGTTAAGCCATAGCCAGGTTTATTCCCAGTAGTTACAAAGTTTTACTCTGTTTTCTTTGTGTTTTTGTATCTATCAGTTATTGCCGTGTATAATTTGAAGTTCTCTTGAAGATTAAGAAGAAAAATATTAAAAGGCTGGAAGAAGAAAAATATTTCTACTCTTAGGTCATAATCTAAGACTGTTTCAAATGTTTTCATTGAGTTGACCAGAAAGATACTTAAGTTATCTCTTCTATAGCATCAAAATTAATATGCATTAGGTACTATTTAAATCTTGGCTTTTGTTTAAATATGTATTGGTTGTTTCTGGGTAGCAGATTAGATGTCTCAAGTATTAATCCAAGTAAATCTACATTAAATATGAATATGTTCTAATAATCAGTGGGTTTCATGAAAATCAGCTTTTTTCTTTTTACTTTGTTTAGATCAATATGAAAGACAATAAAAATGCCAAATACATTGAAAATCATATTCCATCAAATGACTTGAGAGCCTTTGTATTTGAAAGTCAAGAAGATATGGAGGTTTTCCTCAAAGAGGTAAGTACTACACACATGAAATTTCTTTTTCAGTGCTAAAATATGTAATGATAGAGCAAAAAGTGGTAGATAATTTCACTAGCAGTTTTGTGTAAAATTACTAATTTTGTTAATTTCTTCACTGTTTTTGATTATAAGTGATAAATTTGAGTTTTTGTTTTATTGATTTGTATTTTGTATTTTGCAGTACTGGGATTGAACCCAGGACCTTACACATGCTAGGCAAATGCTCTTCCACACTGAGTTATACCTCCAGCCCAATAAATTTGTTTTGTAAAAGGCAAACAGCACATAATTTCACCTGTAACATTTTGAAATTAATTTGAAGAGTAATTCTGTCACATTTAAAGAGAAACATAATGATTGGCTTTAGGTCTTCAATATCCTTTTTTAGACATGTATTGGGATGAAGTCAGTTTTTCTTTGAAGGCAAAACCAATATGATTGTTTTTAACAAAACTTTTTGGGAAAAAAATCCTGTATCTGGCTAGAAAAATAAATGACTGAAAATTTAAACCCCTGAAAGGCAACATGGCTTAGCAGTTGAGAGCATGTACTCTGTAGCTAGGCTGCCACAATTTGAATTCTGGCTTTGCTTTGACTTATAAGTTACCTTAATGTTTTGTGCCACAATTTCCTCAATTATAAAATGGGGTTAATGCTATCTATTTAAAAAGATAACTGCAAGGATTAGGTCACCTAATTAGTATGAATATATAGAACAGTGCTTACTAGCTATTATTTTTATATATTATGTATCTATATTAAATATGTAGTTAGGTATATATGATTTTATTTTATAGCTTAAATATTATTAGCTGTATACTGTTATTATATTATCAGTAAGATTTCTTTTCCCTTTTGCATGTCCTTTCTCTTTCCTTAAAAGACCCATAAAAGTTGGTTTCAATTTTTTTTGGTCTTGTTTAAACCTTTACTAATTTAAGTTAGGACAGGATCCTGAATCAGCTCAAGTGATCCTCTTTGTATCTGTGCTATACAAATGCTTGGAAAGAATCCTTACCTTTCTTTGGCTTTCATCATATTGCCCTACTTCTGGCTCAAGAGTTGACAGAGGATGAACATAAAAATATACATATATGTATATGTATTTTATATATATATATATATATATATATAATTTTAAAATGAATTCTTTGTATGTTAAAACTGTTTAAGGCTGACCAGAGAATTATTGATCTGATCTCAGAGCTCACTGAAGGAGCCAGTTATCAGAGTTATATGTCTATGAGACATGGTACACTGAAGAGGGCATACAGTCAGGTGTAATCAGATGATTTCTGTTTTGCAGATAACCAACTTAATTTACACTGAGTATCTTGCCTTGTATCAAAAATTGATGTTGCCTCTACACTGAGAATTTGAACTAATGTACTAATACTATGTGAATACTAGGCACGCCTTCTATATTCCCATCTAGAACTTTGTTCTCCTTTTTCCTTGTGCTTATAACAGTTACCTTTCCATAGCTACTCATTAGGTAGGACCAGAACTTTCTCATACATGTATCTTTTTTTGTGTGTGTTAAATTGTAAAGCTTATTCTATATAACTTTCCCCTGTAATTGTATCTACTAGAGTACCATTTTCCATCTTTCCTTGACTTAAAAACAGTTGTCACAATTTTTTCCATTTCTTTATACTGCCATGTGCTACCTTCACAAGTTCTGCTAAGTCTAGGTCCTACCTATAGTATTATTTTTTTTGCTTTAAATCACCTGAATATTTGTTACCCAAATGAAATATTCTAAAAGAAAGTATATCACTATCAAATTGGAAACCAAATATTTTATATAACAATAAGACAATGAAAACAATATTAGACCTGTACTGGAGCTTGCTGAAAGCATGTTTTTTTTTTTTTTTTTTTTTTTTTTTTGCAATGCTGGGGATTGAACCCAGGGCCTTGTGCTTGCAAGGCAAGTACTCTACCAACTGAGCTATCTCCCCAATCCAGCATGTAATATTTTTAAAAAGAGATAACAAGGAGTTAAGGACATGTTAACAACCACAGCTTTCTCCTTGATATAATTAGAAATGTTGAAATAGAATTGGAAATAAAATTACTTTGTAGGTTATTCAGTTTTATCTAAAATAATAGATTTTCAAAACTTTATGAACTCTGTATACTAGCATTAATGATAAATTAACTCATGGCCAATGTTGTTTCATTTTCACCTCCATTCCTTTATTGATTTTTAAAATAATTTTTATTTTGGTATGATTTCAGACTTACAGAAAAGTTTTAAGAGAAGTACATGGAATTTCTGTGTTTCCATTTTTCAGATTATTTATATTTTGCCCTTATTTGCTTTATTATTTCTCCATTTGCAAAGTACAATCAGTTTGTTACAACACAAGATGAACATTTTTTAAAAATCACTGTATTAGCTGGGTGAGGTGGTGCACACCTATAATCACAATGGCTCAGGAGGCTAAGCTGGAGGATCACAGGTTTGAAGCCAGCCTCAGTAACTTATTGAGGCTGTAAGCAACCTAGTGAGACCCTGTCTCAAAATAAAAAATAAAAAGGACTGGGGATGGCTCAGTGGTTAAACACACTTGAGTTTGATTCTGGCTACCAAAAAGATAGATAAAAATCATTGTGCTATGCAGAATTGTGCAGTAAAAACCCACAAGGCTTAAAAGAAAAGATGAACCTAGTAAAAATGGTAGCACAGTTTTACATATTAAGTTGTTAATATACAAATACATTAAATAGAATGCTTTATTTTGAAAAAAAACCTGAGATTGGCTTGTGGAAATGGGCCTTAGAACTGTGCAACTTGGAAGTTAATACTGACTAAAACAATTTTGAACTGGTTATCTGAAATTGGATGAAGTTGTAGCAGTAAATATAGATGGGTGTGGCTTATAACATGATTTATGAGGTGGCTTATTGATGTTTAAGGTTTAAGGGGGAATGTATATGTGTGTGCAGTCATGCAAATTATGTGTACTTTTATGACACTTGGTTCATTTGGATGCAGTTTTCTACATTCACTTACAGATAATCTTTTGTTTCTTTGTGTGTGAAATTGCACGTAAATAAATGTGAAATTCATATAGTGCTCAAATTGTCTCCTGATGTATCAGTTGCTTAGAACAGATTTGTTTTCAAAATAAGCATAGAAAAACTGATTATTTTTTCCCTATAATTATTTTTATAGAGATACTTTAAATAAACTATAAATATCCTGTTTCTCATGAAACTGCCTAATAGGTTTAAGTTCCATTAATAAGGGGCTGGGGATTGCTTAGCATGAACAAGGCCCTATGTAAGATTTCCCCAGCACCACAAAAATGACAATAATAACAGTAATTAGTTTTAAAAAGAACCATTAATGAGTCTAACTCAGTCTTTCCTTCCACATTTACTAGCTGGCATTCTACTAAAAGAGCTTTTTCTCCATTTATTTATTTACTATATCAGTATAGACTCATAGAATTTTATGGATTATCCATTACTGTCATTATTTTAATGCTTGAATTATCCCCGACTTGGCCAGTCATCATATTTTGAGCATTTCTTATTTATTGCCTTACTTGGAATGTTAACAGACTCATCTTGAACATACCCTGCACAACCAGCCCTTTTCTCAAAGATCCTGTTTGCTTTTAGAAACCAAGACCTAGGCACTAGATATGTTTATTGTTGCTGGTGTCTCACTGCTTCTAAGTCCTTGCATGCAGACCTATATATCTGTTTATTTCTGTGTTTGTCTGGAGAGCTAAGTGCACCTTGAGTTCACACTGCTGTTTTCAGTTGGCAATCTAGCATTAGTGGGTACCTTTTAACTTTTCTTGCATACTTATAATTTCCTTCTGTGTTAATGAAAAGTGTAGGCCCCCCCCTTTATGTTTTTACTCATTTTTTCAAACCTAGAATGCTCTGAAAGTAGTTTTAGAATTGCTAATCTGTGCTGCTATGAAATTTCTCTGTTCTACTGTCCCACCATGCTTCTCATACATCTCTCAGCATTGTTTCAGTGTATGTTTTATACAATCTTTTGTTAAATATGTAGTTCAATGTATAATTTAAAAGTAGACATTATTACATGTAAATCTTATAGTTTTTGACTATTAAATGGATTTCTAAAATTCCTTTTGTAATTGTTCATTGCTAGTGCAGACATAAAATTGATTTTTTTATATTGAGCTTGTGTCCTGTACATTCACTTACTGAATTCTAGTAGTTGCTTTGTAAATTTATCTGCATCTACTGAGATGATCATATGGCTTTAAATACTTTATTCTGTTTATATATTTATATTTATTAATATGATAGATTAGATTGGTTGATTTTAGAGTGTTGTGTTATTCTGACATTTCCGGAATCAACTTTGCTTGGTCATGTAACCAAGTTCATATATTGCTGAATTCTGTCTATGAAAAAGATGTTAGCATTTGTGTTGATGGAAGATAATGGTGTATAGTCTTTTTTTGTAATGTTTTGGTCAGGTTTTGCTATGAGGGTTGTGTGGTATCAAAATGATTTCTGCAAATATGTTTCCTTTTTTTTTTTCTGCCTAGTTTTGGTGTTGACTGTTTTATGAAATTTATCAGTGAAGACATCTGAATGTGGAGTTTTCTTTGGAATTTTTATAACAAACTCATTCAGTAAAAAGTGCAAATTTTATTCTGTATTTTTTATGCTCTCATTTCAAAGGAGTTTTTCTATTTTACTTAAGTTGTTCATGTTTTTGGCATAAAGTATTACATAACATTATCTTTGTAATATTTCCAGAATCTTTTACCAATAAGCCTGTCAGTGAATTTTTCATTTTAAATAATTCATATTTAGTTCTATAATTTCAATTTAATTTTCTTTTATTTTTTCTTTTTGTCTGCTGAGGATCTCTGTTCATTATGTCGACAGTTTTCTTACATAATATCTGCTTTGAAGTTTTTACCTGCATCAAGAATACAGATAATAATAGTGCCAGTGAGGATGTTGGAGGAAAAGAACACTTATATACTGTTGGTGGGATTGTAAATTAGTATAACAGCTATGGAAATTAGTATGGAGATTCCTCAAAAGACTAGGAATAGAACCACCATAATACCCAGCTATATCAGCTATATCATATTCAGATGGATTAAAGTCAGCATATAGCAATATATGCATAACCATGTTTATAGCAGCACAGTTTACAGTAGCCAAGCCATGGAATCAACTTACGCTTCCATCAGCAGATGAGTGCATAAAGAAAATGTTTTATACTCACAGTACAGTAGCCATAAAGAATGAAATTAGGTGGGCGCCATGTTGGAGGGCTGGGGGTAGCTACTGGGGAGGTGCTTGCTCTGTCGGTCTCAATCTCGCTCTCGCTCTTGCTCGCTTCCCCCGCTCCCTTCGGTGCCCGGACCCCCGTCGCTGGCAGAGGGAGGGAGCGGCGTAGGTAGGGGGGGTGGCGCGCTCCAGTGCCCCGGAGCCAGTGAAGGGAGGTGGAGCCGGCGAGGGACTCCAGACGCGCCATGGACGTCGAGAGGCTGCAGGAGGCGCTGAAAGATTTTGAGAAGCGGGGAAAGAAGGAAGTTTGCCCTGTGCTGGATCAGTTTCTTTGTCATGTCGCCAAGACCGGAGAGACAACGATTCAGTGGTCTCAATTTAAAGGCTATTTTATTTTCAAACTGGAGAGAGTGATGGATGATTTCAGAACTTCAACTCCTGAACCAAGAGGTCCTCCCAATCCTAATGTGGAATATTTTCCCTTTGATGAAATGAAGGAAAGAATTCTGAAAATGTCACTGGATTTAATGGTATCCCTTTTATTATTCAGCAACTATGAGAATTGCTGACAGATCCAAGAAGAAACTATACAGGAACAAATTTCTCAGAGAAGTAGAAAAGAACATAATGGTTGTTAGCTGTGTTTATCCTTCTTCAGAAAAAAACAATTCCAATAGTTTAAATCGAATGAATGGTGTTAGGTTCCCTGGAAATTCACCAAGCTACACTGATAGGTCTAATATAAATGGGCCTGGAACAGACCCAGGCCTCTGAATGGACCAAAGGTGTCTTTATCAGCCCCCTTGACAACCAACGGTTTGCCTGAGAGCACTGACAGCAGAGTCAAACTTGCACATAATGAGGAGAAAAACCACAGTGATTCCCCAGCATCTGAATCAGAGGTTTCTTCAGTGAGTCCTGTAAAAACCAGACATTCCGAGGAAGATGCTGTGGAGGCTGAAGGGCACGAGGCAAAAAGACTCAGGTTTGACAAAGAAGGTGAGGTCAGAGAGACGGCCAGTCAGACCACGTCCAGTGAAACCGCATCAGTCATGGGGGAGGAAGCGGAAGCACCATCGTCATCTCAGGACAAACACAAGGGAAATAGTTGTGCCCAGCAGCACTGCACAGAAGAGGAGGAGGAAGAAGAAGAATCTTTTATGACATCAAGAGAAATGATCCCAGAAAGAAAAAATCAAGAAAAAGAATCTTGATGATGGCTTAACTGTGAATGAAGAGACTTCTGAGGAAAATAATCAGATGGAGGAGTTCGATCTGTCTCGAGGTGAGAAAGATCTACATTCTGAAGGTAGTGAAAACATGGACCCTGTAAGTAGTGGTTCTGACTGCCAGCAGACGGCAGAATCAATGGGATCCACTTCCAGTAAGACTGGAGAGATTCTGTCGGAATCATCCATGGAAAATGATGACGACGCCACGGAAGGCCCAGATGAACCAATGGAGCAAGACTGACTACTTAAAAGCATTTAGACGCAGTATTTTACATACAGTTCTGGCTTTTCACTGTATAAAACTTGTGTGTAATAAAGTGGACCTTTAGTTTTACAAGAGAAAGAGAAGCAGGTTGTTAAAGTGAAGTACTTTAAGAAGTGCTTTAAGTGTGACTCCTGAAAGAGTTCTATGTGTAAGAACAGTGAATAGCAGCTCCTCTGGGTTCTGCTTACTGCTTTTTTTTTTTTTTTTTTTTTTTTTTTTTTTTTTTTGCATCTGGTCAAATCAGTGGTTTGTGTATAGATCTTTTTTTTTTTTAATTTAGAATTAAAATTTTTAAACTGGAACATAATAATTATAATTTTGAAAACCCTTCAAGATTATCACCTTTATACATATGCAAGAAAGCTTTATGTCTTGTCTCTTTCTGACAGCTGTAGCAGTTTTCACATTTTGGTCATAGTGTCAACATTTTCACATGTGAATTATAGGGTTTCATGCTGGTTTCCAGGTTTTATCAGTTGACTATGTACAATGGAACTTCAAGTTATATATACATATATGACTTAAATATATATATATATTATTCTAAGGGGGGAAATGTTATATTTTTCTGTTTCTATAAGAGTTGAATACAGTGGATAATTTTCTATTGGTGATGATTGAGTTCACCTCTTTCACGAGACATTTTCTTTCTCTTCTGAGTAATTCACATAAAATCTGGCCCTGTGAAACCCTGGAAACCTTAAGTCTGTTGTTAAACACATTCCAAGGTTAAACACATTCCAAGACATCTGTTCAAACTAAAATTCTTTTGTATACTTCAGAGGTGCCTGATAAAAAGACTTCATTATTTATGAGAAAATGTGCTTTATCTTGGAAATTGTGTTCACACATCAGCTTACTGTTTTCTTGAGCGAATGCCTATGAAGCTGACATGAGACCATCTCAGAAGAACCGGGCAGGTTCCTTAACCTCTTGCTTGCTTTTCTGAACATTGTGAATATTACACATCTCTTTCTAAATTATTATAGAGTATGCAATTGTCAATGGTATAAAACACCACTGTACTGGAAGAATTAATATATTACTTTAGTAATGTACCTGAGCTAAAATGACTGAAGCTTTAGGGGGTGCATGGAAACCACCATAATTTGTATGACATTTTGAAGTGAATTAAATATTTTTGAACATGCTCCTTCGACAGCCAGTGTTAAATTTTTCAGATCAACACAAAGCACAATGTTTACTCTCAATATTTTCAAATTCACATATTTAAAGTCATGCAAGCTGCAACTTCCCTGTCAAAATTACTGGCTGCCAAATTTATACCTGTTTCTTCAGCTGTACCTTTTGATATTTAGAATTTTTAAATTTCTGTAAAGTAGATTTTGTAGAGTATAATGTGTTCACTGCCTTTGTGAAGTGGTATATAATTGTATAATTTCTGTGTGTAAACCGAATGCTTGGGCTTTCAATACAGTATTCATATGAAGTAGTAAATATTCATGTTATGAAAAAAAAAGAATGAAATTATATCATTTGTAGGAAAAATGGATGGGACTTGAGATAATTATGTTAAGCACAGTAAGCCAGACTCAAAAAGTCAAGGACCATATGTTTTCTCTCTTATGTAGAATAGTATGCATGTGTAGTGGAGAATGAAATTGACCAAGTTATGTTATGTGCATATATGAATATGTAACAGTGAAACCCTTTATTGTACAATTGTAAGGCACCAATAAGCACAAATTTTAAAAAGAAAAATAAAACAGTATGAATAATTTTAAAAATTGTTTAAGTTTGTATTATGACCCAGAATATGAATAACTGTGGTAAGCCTGTGTACTTCAAATATGCATTTTGTTATTTGTAGAACTATTTATATATATATACACACACATATATTTATTCCCAGAAAATATAACCTTAAGCATATTCAAATATTAATAATATAATAATTAAAATCTTTCATAGCCTTACTGATATTTTTATGTTTGCTTAGTCAACAATTGAGAGAAGTATGTGGAAATCTCTTTTGATTCAAAGTTTATGTTGCTTATAGTTCTATCATTCTTTGGATACATTTTGAAGCTGTGTTAGGTGCATGTACATTTAGTGGAAAAACTCTTTATAACATTTCCCTCTCTTAACATTTCTTCACTTAAGACTCCTTTGTCAGATATTTGTAAAACTATACTGGTTTCCATTTTTTAGCATTTATATGATATAATTTTGTCTGTTCTTTTATTTACCATCTATCATATATGGCCTACGTTATCATTTGTAATTTTTGAACTTTCTCTTTTTCTATGTATACTGAATCAAAATAGAATTTGATTCTTTATAATTTACTAAATATAAATCATTGTCCAGTTTTGCCTCTTAAACATTATGTTAAACTTCCCTTGCTTTATTGGTTTTCAGGGATTCAGAAATATTCCAGTAAACATATTCAGGAAGCTTCATAGAAAACTCTCACTGAAAGGTTATTATATTCATTGTGAGTGAATTTTACTAGTTTACCTTATAAGAAGACAATACTTCCCTTATTTCCAAGTTTCTGTTACAGACTTGTAGGATTTCGAAATCTGATTGAAACAAGCATGAATTGAGAATAAGTGTTTAACTCTAGTCGGTAGGAAAACATTTCCCAATAATGTAGAATTAGAACAAAAGCATTGCTAGTATCAGAAAAATGAAAACTTAAGATTATGGGAGGAGAAATAGTTATTTGAGGGCTGATAATACAGTAACTAAAGAGTAGTGAATTTATTTCCAGAAAGTTAAATAATCAAGTAAACATATTGTCAGAAGAGTAATAAGTACAGGATTATAGATGTATATGTTTTATTTTGAAACATTAAATACTAAAATAAAAAGAGCCCTGTTAATATATATGTATATATAAACACAGATAATAAAAATAAAGTTCTTACCTTCTGATGTTTGAGTCCTTCTAAAGTCATTTTCTCTTCACTGATTTTTCTCTTGACTATGTGGCATTTTGTTGTTCTTACACCCAGTAATTTTTTATTGTATACTGAAATTATGAATACTGTAAAGACTGGATTCACCTGTCTTATGCTGAAGAGGCTAGCAGGCAGTTAGTTACCTTAGCTGGACACAAAACTAAATTCTGTCCCATACAATGGACAACAGTCGAAATCTATATGTGGTTTTTTCAACCTTCTACTTGTTGCTTTCTTCCTTCCCCCTGAAGTTTGCCCATCGTTTATAGTTCAAGGGTCAGTCAGGATTTAAACAGGAGTTTCTATGCAGATTTTGAATCTTCTGTCTTTGCAACACTCTCCTTCTAAGAATTCACAACCATTCTAATCACCCCAGAACTCTATCCTGTGATTCCTACAATCAGAAAACTACAGCTTTCTACCTGAATTTATATTCCCATTCCTGTGCTTCAGATTGGGGATTACCCTCAAGCCATGTAAGCACAAATTTCAGTACTCTTCTCAAGTGTCAACTTCACTCCAGCCTGTGTTTTTCCTGTACTTTCATGAGATTGTTTCTAAAATCTAGTCAAGAGTTTATAGCAATTTTTTATAGAAAGGTTAGTCCAGTACTTGATAATCTGCCATTAATAGAAGTAATGCTGTCTTCCTTCTGCATTATTTTAAAACAAATTCCAGGCATCCTATTTAATCTGAAAATATTTCAGAAATGGGTTCTTTTGAAAATGCATACCTGCAGTATCATTACCACAGTAAGATTTTCTTCTGAGTATCATCAAATATCCCGTGTTCAGCTTTTATTTCTGATCATCCCATGAATGACACTAGCAATATTAGCAACTTTAAAAATCATTTCAATTGAGAATACATGATCATTAAGATAATACTTTCTTTTCCCTATGTTCAGGTTCGTGACAATAAAAAGTTAAGAGTAAATGCTGTTATTGCTCCCAAGAGTTCATATGCAGACAAAGCACCTTCAAGATCTCTGAATGAACTAAAGTAAGTGGTGAATATGTTGTTACAACTAATTTGAATATTGAATAATTTTAAGTATATTTTGATTATCTCCTTGTCACATGATATGTTTGTTATAAGCTGTACTATTCTCTTGTAGAATATCTACTGAAGTATAACATATGGAACAAGTCAGGTCCAGGAATATATCATGTGACCTAGTGTATGATGAAGGTGATACTTCAAATCAGTGGAATAATACTGGACTGTTTAATGAAAAATGCTAAATATCTTTTACTAAAGATGAAAGATAAGAGTTGGTTAGATATTGGGAAAATTAAATGATAAATCATTTTATAATGAAAAAATAATTTTTAGAAGGAGTAAATGTAAACATTGCAGTAATAAACAATTATAAATAAATATCTTAACTCTGGATATAAGTTAACATTCTAAGTGTAAGAATAATAGAAGAAACAGCAAAAGAATAGTTTAATAGTTTCTAATAAAAAATTTAAATAATACTAAGTGGTTTTAAAATGTAAAAAAAATAACAACAATTCCTCATCCATCACTGAAATAATTTGTATTTTAGTTACCATTCAGATTTTTAAAATGCTCTTTTGAGAAATCAAACCAGTACTTTTCCTTTCAGACAATATGGATTTTTCTCCTATTTGCGAGAGTTATTTGATGCACCTGATCCTGTAATGAGTTACCTTTGCTGCCAGTATCATATTCATGAAGTCCCTGTGGGAACTGAAAGGACCAGGGAAAGAATCGAACGGGTAAGAAAGCACTGACTCATTACCAAAAACATAGTTTCATTAAAACTTCTTATTTTAAAGTAAAGCACAGCCAGGTGCAGTAGCACACAACTGTAATCCCATTGACTCAGGAGCCTGAGACAGACAGGAGGATCACAAACTCAAGACTAGTCTCAGCAGTTTAGCGAGGCCCTAAGCAACTTAGTAAGAGTGTGTCTCTAAAGAAAAGGGCCTGGGGATGTAGTTCAGTGATACAGCGTCCCTGAGTTAAATCCCCAGTACCAAAAATAAATAAAGCAGAAATATCAGAAATTTAAATTATTTACTCTGTTTTTTGTTGTTGTTTTTTTGTGTGTGTATGATGCTGGGGATTGAACCCAGGGCCTTGTGAGTGAAAGGCAAGTGCTCTACCAACTGGGCTATATCCCCAGCCCTATTTACTCTGTTTTTAACCTTGCAGAATTTTTTTTTTATTTTCCATCTTAAATATGTCATAAAACAGTGACCATTGGCTAATACTCTCTGACAAAAGCCATATGGAATCAACTATAATAAATGAATACTTAATTCTTCAGTGGAATTAAAGTTAAAACCTTAATCTGTTTTGCCTTTGCTCAGTAAACTTACATTCAAACATTGTATTTGTGTTTAAATCCTTTAAATTCTTATATTCTGGATTATCTTTCTGGTAAATTATACTTCATAATGGGAAGTTGAGGTATAGCACTATTTTGGTATTCCCTTCTGTTTTTAAAACTTAAGATTTTCTCAGTATGTAAATAACCACTTTATATAGTATTTCATTTTATTGGCTAATATAGCCATAGAAACTCTTACTTTCTATATTCTGTTGATGATGTTGGGGAATTTTCTTCCTACAACTAATCTCTCTTGTCTCCAGACTTCTTGTGGCTTTATCATAGATTCTATCATAGAAATAAAAAGGAAATCACTCCTAAAACAGGTTTTTCCCTACCACCATGTTGCCATGTTAATACTGTATAAAACTTCTTGAAATCAATTATAGACCTAATTGCTATTGATAGTACTGAATTCATTTTCTAACAGTCGGTATAGAAGTATTCTTAAGATCATTCATGGCGGGACATTCATTTGGGGCTCTGTATACTTTACTAACAGAAGATAGAAGGAGGGCCCTGCCAAGGAACTGAACAGACACTTCACAGGAGAAATATAGTCAATCAACAAACATATGAAAAAAAAATGTTCAACATCACTAGCAGTTAAAGAAATGCAAATTAAAACTACACTGAGTTTTCATCTCACTCCAATTAGAATGGCATTTACCAAGAATACAAATAATAATAAATATTGGAGAAGATGTTCAGAAAAGGTACACTCATACATTGCTGGTGGGACTACAAATTGGTGCAACCATTATGGAAAGCAATATTCCTAAGAAAACTTGGAATGGAATCACCATTTGACCCAGTTATGCCACTCCTCACTTTATATCAAAGAACTTAAAATCAGTGTACAGTAGTGACATGGTCACATCAGTGTTTATAGAAGCTCAGTTTACAATAGCTAGGCTATGGAACCAACATAGGTGCCCTTCAATATATGAATGGATAAAGAAATGTGGTACATATACACAATGGAATATTATTTGACCATAAAGAATGGAATTATGGCATTTGCAAGTAAATGGATGAAACTGGAGACTATCATACTATGTGAAATAAACCAGTCCCAAAAAACCAAAGGCCGAATGTTCTCTCTGATATGTGGATGCTGGCTCACAGTAGGTGGTGGGGAGGAAGGAGTGGAGGCTCACCGGATTGGATGGGAAAAATGGGGGGTAAGGGAAAGACAGAATGAATCAGACATAACTTTCCTATGTTCACATATGAAAACACGGCCATTGTAACTCTACATTATGTGCAACCACAAGAATGGGAAGTTACACTCCTTTTATGTCAACAAACAACAAATTAAAAATAATAATATAGAGGCTGAAATTGTAGCTCAGTGGGAGAATGCTTGCCCGGAATGTGAGGCACTGGGTTCAGTCCTCAGCGCTACATCTAAATAAATAAATAAATATCCATCAACAACTAAATTGTTTTAGAAAGGAGGATACATGGGGACTTGAAGTATAAAATATATATATATTATATTTATATATTTTATATATTTATATATGTATAAATAAAAGAAGTGAGGGCCCTGAAAAAGAAATGAGGACACTTAGATGGGTGCAGTGATACATTCCTGTAATCCCAGGGTTACTTGGGAGGCTGAGGCAAACAGATTACAAATTCAAGGCCAGCATGGGCAACTTGATGAAACCTTGTCTGTAAATAAAAAACAGTACTGGGGATGTAGCTCAGTGGTAGAGTGCTTGCCTAGCCTGCAGAAATACCTGAGTTCAGTCCCCAGCACCACAAAAACAAAAAGAAGGGGCCCTTACCCACTCATTTTGCAAAATAAGTTATGATGAGACACTTTTCAGACATGTGTATGTACAGTAAATCCATGTTAGAAAGCACCTGTGTCTTTGGTTAAAAATGACATATTTTGGAGATCATTTGGAAAAATAAAAAAATAGAAATCTTTATGTAGATATACCTCTGTTGCATTTTAAATCAGTGAGGTTTAGAAAAGAGAACAAGACCATCTGTGTAGATGATACCAATTTCTGTCATGACTCCAAGAATAGGTAGAGGTATCTCTGGAAGTAAGGGTAGAAGTAGTAATTCTTTACTGATGGAGAAAGACAATAGTAAGTTTGGTAAGGATAAGCTTCACTTCGTGGTAGAAAGAAGCAGTGACTACATTGGGAAAATCTTTTTATTACTCCCTCAAATTGAAGTATTTTAATGCACTTTTAACCATTTGTTTAAGTCAGTATTCAATTACTGTATTTCACATCAAAATAAAATTATTTCTTACCCTTTTCAGATATTTTTCATTCACCTTTATCTCTTTGGTGTTTATATGTGATAATATTTTTTAAATTCTTGAATATATCGAATGTTTCT